>NC_091705.1:19375000-20000000 GCF_041296265.1 Equus caballus
AAAGTATAATACAACTTGAAATGAATATCAAAAGATAAAGCAAATTTTATGTATACACTTTCGAATAATTATTAGATTAAGAAGCAAATCAAGAAAATGAAGACAACTGAAAAATAATGAGAATCAGGATAATTCATATTAAAAATTATGGGATATGCATAAAGTTCTCAAGTAATCTGCAGTAATAAATAGGTTCTGTTTTTAAATGTGAAAGCAAAAAAATACACTATTTCAACTTAAAAAGTGAAGAAAGAAAAAAGTAGTCAAGGAAGCAAAAAGAAATAAATTAAAATCATAAAAGCAAAACATAAATAAACTAGCAGCAGAAAAACAATGGCATGAATAGACAATGAATCCCAGGAAAGCATCTTTAAAAAGAATCATAAAATGGACCAGCTGCCGGAAAATCTGATGAAAAATCTCACAATCAAAATGAAAAAAGGGGGGCCGGCCCCATGGCCCAGTGGCTAAGTTCATATGCCCCTCTTCAGAGGTCCAGGGTTTCGCTGGTTCGGATCCTGGGCGCAGACCTAGCACTGCTCGTCAGGCCACGCTGAGGTGGTGTCCCCTCTCGGCATCTTGGCTGGCTTTGCACTTAGCCTGGCCCTGTGTGGTTGCAAAGCAACATCAGCAGTTTCAAGCATCCTGTCCAGATATAAGATCTGGAGAAAGGAAGAGACGGCATCTTTCTTGAGTCTCCTTGTAAGAGTGAGAAAGTTATGCCCATTCCAGCAGATACTGTCTCACATCTCATTGGCGAGCATTGGGTCACACGTCCATCCCAAAAATCACCAGCAAGGGACTATGTTGACCATGATTAGACATCATAGACATTGGGTAGTCAATTATTCAAACCAATAGACAGATTCTTAGAATAGAGAATCTGTGTCTATTTTGGATGTTTCAGGACCCTTTTAAACTTTTCCTCATATGAGTTTTACATATTTCTTGTATTTATATTTTCTATTTCTATTATAAATAAAATCATCTTTGTCATTAGAATTTCTAACTCATTGCTCTTGTTATATATGAAAGTAATGGATTTCTACATATTAATTTTTGTAGCCGATTTATTTACTGTAGTCTCTTTTTGTTCCTGGAGATTTTCAGCTAATTCTCCTAGGTTTTCCACAAAGAGTGATAATTTAACCTTCTTTTTTCCAGTGTTTCTACCTGAAGTATCTTTCTTTTGTCCAGTGGGAGTGGCTACTACCTCTAATGCAATGTTAAATGGAAGTGGGCATCCTTATCATGTTCCTAATTTTAATATTTATTACTTCTTTAAAAAAAATCCTCTTTTAAACTTAAGAATGGGTCAAATGCATTTTCAGCATCAACAGGTTAAAAAACTTTCTCCTAAAATCTACTAATATGTTGAATTATCTTAATACCTTTCCCAACACTAAACCCTCCTTGCATTTCTAGAATGAATCCTTGGTCATGCTACTATGCTCTTAATAAACTGCTTGGTTCTCATTGCTTTTGTTATATTTAAAACTTCAATAAGCATATTTGTAAATGAGATTAATGTGTAGTTTTTTTTCTTTGTACAATTTTTTCCAAGTTTTGGTGTCAATGTTACACTCATTTTATAAAAAATAATTTGGAACTTTCTCTTATTTTTCAGAAGTCCTGGATAGTTCAAATTGCATTGCAATGATCTGTTCTTTAGGGGTTGGTAGAGTTCTTATGTGAAACTATCTGGGGCTGTGTCTATGTTCTATGAGATGATGGAGGCTTATTCTTTAAAACCTTTCTCTATTTCTTTTTCTGTCTTTTTTTTTGAGGAAGATTAGCCCTGAGCTAACATCTACCACCAATCCTCCTCTTTTCTGCTGAGGAAGACTGGCCCTGAGCTAACATCCATGCCCATCTTCTATGTGGGATGCCTGCCATAGCATGGCTTGACAAGTGGTGTGTAGGTCCGCACCCGGGATCCAAACAGGCGAACCACAGGCCATCAAAGCAGAACGTGCACAGGTAACCACTGTGCCACTGGGCTGGCCCCCCTTTCTCTATTTCTTTTGTGGAAATTGATGTATATAGGTTTGGTGCATATTGTCTTTGGGGTTCTTCTGGGATTAGTTTTAGTGAATTATATTTTCCAGGAAAATTATTCATTTCATCCAAGTTTTAAAATTTCATTTGCATTTGCATACTTAAAATCTACTTGCATAGAATTGTGCAAATAGTCTAATTAAAAGGAATTGACTCTGTTGCTGAGGTTATTTCTCTTTTGCCCTTCTTATTTTGTGTTTGCGCTTCCTCCCTTTTTGCTTGATTAAATTTTCTACTTGTCAATCTATTTTACTGTTTTTCTTTAAGAGAAATAGATTTTAATTTGTTAATTCTACTGTTTTTCTAACTTATTAATTTCTGCTTTTATGATTATGAAGTCCTTCCTTCTTATTTTAGTTCCCTCTGTATTTTTTCCCTAATTTTTGGAGTTGGATATTTAATACATTGATTTTCTTTGTTTTACTTTTCTTAATATGAATATTTGAGGCTAAAATTTTTCTCTGAGCTCTGGTCTGGTTTTGACCATAGTTCTGGTGTTTATTTTAATTATCATTGCTTTCTGGAAACAAAGGGTGTTTCAGTCAGCTCAGGCTGCTATAACAAAATATCATAAACTGAATGACTTAGCAACAACAGAAATGTATTTCTCACAATTCTGCAGGCTGGAAGTCTGAGATCATGGTGCCAGCATGGCCGGATTGGTGAGGGCCCTCTCTGGTCTGCAGGTGACTGACTTATCCTTCTATCCTCATATGGGAAAAACAGTGAGCCACTCTCTGGCCTCTTATAAGGACACTGCAGTCACATGCCGCACGATGACGTTTGGTCTGTGATGGACCGCGTATACGACAGTGGTCCTATAAGACTAGTATTATATAGCCCAGGCATGTAGTAGGCTGTACCATCTAGGTTTGAGTAAATATGCTCTATGATGTTCGCACAATGATGAAAGCACCCAAGGATGCATTTCTCAGAATGTATCCCTATGGTTAATTGACACATGACTGTAATCCCATTTATAAGGGCTCCACCCTCATGACCCAACTACTTCCCAAAGGCCCTGCCTCCAAATACCATCACATTAGGGATTAGATTTGAACATATGAATTTTGAGGGGACACAGACTTTCAGTCCACAGCACTAGGTAAAGGTGAATGCACTTGCAAATCTCCTGGGTATCTTGGAAATTCAGATGCTGGCTCAGTAAACCTGGGGCATCTGAGATTTTGCATTTCAAACAAACCCAAAAGGATGCAGATGCTTCTGTCTACAGACTACAATTTGAGTAGGAAAAATTTAAAATAGTTTTGGTTTTTTTAATTCTCAGTTTTTTTCTGATGTTATTTCTAGTTTTATTGCAATGTGATCAGAGAATGTTGTCTGTATTATTGCTGCTTCTAGTAATTTATTCAGCTTTTTTTGATGACTCATATGGGGTCAATTATCATGAATACTCATGATAATTGTCAAGAAGATGTACTTATTAGGGTACAGAGTTCTATCTATATCTACCTTATTGGTTATTTTGTTAATGTTGTTATATCCTCAGTTAATTTTTGTCCACTTGATCTGTCTTGGACCAAGAACACTGAATTAAAATCTCCTATTGTCAGTGTGTTTCTCTTAATATAATATTAATATTTTGAACTAGATATTGTTCTGTATTCACATTGTTATGCATATACAGATATTATTCACAGCTGAGCACTGTAACATACTACAGTGATGTTTGTTTTCTTACTTTCTGTTTTTCCTAAAGTTAATAATTGCCTTGCTTTCCATTTACTTAGACATTTTTTTACCTTTTGCTAACTCTCTCACTTCTTCCAATATCTTCTCAGTAAGACTTTCCAAAAAATCAATAACATCAAGCAATCTATAGCTTTTATTTTGTTCTTGGAGACATGCCCTCTGAGAACCTCCATTCTCCTTTTCTCTGAGTTGGTAACACATTACGCCTGATGAGCAGCTGTAATACTGAGATGTCTCTTTACGGTCATCTTGAAATTCCCTTTGCCTTTCTCCTGGGTTGGATTGTTCCTCAGATCTCTTCTCTCCCTGTGTCTTGGTTTATTCACTCTGTTTGGTGGGGCACAGGGTGTAGCCTTGATCAAGACGACATGCACAGAATCTGGTTTCTAGTGCTTGAGACCTTGGCCTGGGGGCTGTGTACAAATAAAATAACATCGCTGTAATACGACAGTAAACAACTTTTCTACAAGAGGGAAAGAGCAATACGTGAGTAGGATATTTGGATCAGGTTATACAGAAAGGCAAGAACATTTGTGAAAATATATTGTCCTCACACACGGCTTTCATTTAGAGCTTTGTTACCTCCAGAGTTAACTCTGTCCGTCCACTTTTCCAAGCACTAGGCACCTGGCAGTCACAGTTGGACTGCTTGGGTTGTGTGCTAGCTTGTCAGAGCCCCAGGCTGCAGAGGCTCTAGCAGCAATCTGTGATTGATTAGTTTGACTCTTGAGTAGAGACAGATTTGCTCTGCTGGTAGACTCCTTGTCTTTCCAGTGCACCTGCAGGCAGACAGACAGCCTTCTTTTCTTTGGAAACTGCCAAAAGGCATGGATGTTTTCATCAGTTGACAGTGAAATTCTACACTCCCTTCCTGAACAAATGTTCTTGGGCAATTGTTTAGACATTTAGTTTAAGCCTCTGATATTGTCCCCAGATTTAAAAGAAGTTGAGTCATCATCCTTAGAAAGTTGATTTATTCCTTGGCTCCAACTTGGACAAACTGGGCCCCCAGAAAGAAAGGGTCAATGTGAGTGAAATGAAGAACCTGTCAGGACAGGACAAGCACTCCACCAGTGTGGAATAAAAGATGAAGATGATGAGACAGCATGGAAATTCCATAAAATATCAAGGATTGCTTAATAGGCCAAGGTTAGAGACTCTTTGCAATAAATACTCACTAAATGTGGGCTGGTCCTGCCCTCTGAAGAGCCCATGGAATGCAGGGTGGGTTGACCCTGCTAAAAGAATTTACCTACAGGCATTTGGATGTGACCCGTGATGTTTGTTCTACAAGCGCTCACTGGTGCACCAGGAGCTAAAGGGCATGGTTCCTCCCCTCAAAGAATTAACAGTCTAGAAGGAAAAACAGGCAAGTTAGCACATAAGATTGAACCAGGGCTACAAGAAAGAACAAAGAGAAATTCTTTTTGACTGGGAGATCGGGAAGGCTCCACAGCAGAGACGGCATCTAAATCGAACCTTGAGGAAAGACTAAAAATTATTGGGAATATAGGGCAAGAGGAATTCGCAGCTGAAGAAAACGTTATCCCAAGAATTGAAGTGCGAAAAGGCCTATCTCTTTTGGTGAATGGCTAAAGGCCTGATGTACTTGGTGTTAGTAGGGCAGGAAACGAGGCTGAGAAGAAAGTTCGGGATGAGGTAAAGAGGACAATCCTTAGAAAATCCGAATTCTGTTTTCAGTACCTTAGGTTTTAGTACAGAGGACTCATGGAGCTTCTGGTTGTTTGTTGATGGGGTTATGGCGTGATCAGATTTGTGTTTCAGAAAGAGCATTTTGTTAGAAGTTTGAAGAAAGGAAGATTAGGAGGCAAGAAGTCTACTGGAAGGCAGGGCCCTGGAACACATGCATTCCCAAAAATCTCCCCAGAGATGCTGAGGCTGCTGGCCCTTGGACTGTCCTGTGAGTAGCCAGCTGCAGATTGTAACCAAATAAACAAGGACAGCTGAAACGGTGACTCAGAGGAAAGGGAGAGGGGCATGTGAGTGTGTAAATTCTATACTAAAGTAGAACGCCCCTCCCAAAGAAACGAGAGAGAGGGCAAAGGCCTAGGCCAGGGATTCTCAAACTTGGCTGCAGAAATTTGACTCGCCTGAGGACCTCTACAAACCACTGGTGACTGGGCCCCATCCTGAGAGGTTCTGATGTAACTGGTCTTGGGTGCCACCAGAGCATCAGATATTTACAACGTCTTCAGGTGATTCCGATGTTGAGTCAGGGGTTGAGAAGCACGGGTAGTTCCTACAGGCGTGAATTACTGACGCAGCGACATAGGGCTCAAATGATAGTCACAATGCCGGGTATTTATAAGCTAGGGCGAGACTATACTCTCATCAGTGTTTTGGAAGATAATACATCATTTGAAAAATTCTACTAGTTGTTCATTTAGTGCTTTGAAATCATTATTTAAATTATGTTTTCCCAAGAACTCCCAGAGTCAGGCATAGGTGCCTTTTGATTCTCTCAACCTTAGATAAAGCCTTCATGTTCTTTTTTCTCCCTTTTCTTTGTTAATATAATCTGGGTTTTTATATCTAAATTATAGTTTTTACACTATTTTTTAACATCAGAGCACTTTCGTTTCAAGAATTTTTTTTTTCATTCAATTCTGGGAACAGATGTACAGTTTTCAGGTTTTTACTTTAACTGATCTCTGTGTCACCACTAGGCTTTTTAACCCATGATTTTCTCAATTTTATGTTTTATATTTAGAATATACCTTCAAGACATTTGTTTTAAAGAAGGCTGACATATTTTGTGAATCCTTGTGTGATGGTTAACGTTATGTGTCAACTTGACCAGGCTCTGGTGCCCAGTTGTTTGGTCAAACACTAGCGTAGATGGTGCTGTGAAGTTATTTTGTAGATGTGATCAATATTTACAATCAGCTCATGTTAAGTAAAGCAGACTATCCTCCATCATGTGGGTGGGCCTCATCCAATCAGTTGAAGGCCTTAACAGCAAAACCTGAGGCTTTAGAAGGAATTCTGCCTCAAGACTGTAACATGGAAATCCTACCTGAGTTTCCAGCTTGCCAGCCTGCCCTACAGATTTCAGACTTGCCAGGCCCGACATTGCCTGGACAAATTCCTTAAAATAAATCTCTCTCTCTTTCTTTCTATATATATCCTATTGGTTCTGTTTCTCTGGAGAACCCTGACTGAGATAACTTGTATGTCCCAGCAATGTCTTTTTATAGCTATTAAATATGAACCGCTCAGCTGAGTAAAAATTCCTGAGCCACATTTCCAACCTCCGTGAACTTCCGACCCTCTGTGTTGGAAAGCGGTACAGGGCAGCCCTGCATTTTCTCTTTTGTAGGGAATCTGATATTTAGGCCCCTGGAGGTGTGTAGGATTTTTTTCGCTAAGAGTTGAAAGTTTTTGCCAAGATGTCTTTAATTTGGGGTATTTTCCATTCATATACTTTGGAACTCAAGTGAGCCTTTTCAATCTACATTACTTGGATCTTTCTGTAGCTAAGGAAAATTTTTTTCCATTTGCATATTTCCTTGCTTCGAAGATGACATCACTTGAAAAGGGACACCACTGACAAATTATAACACATAAGATACATCTTAATTTCAGAAAGATCAAAATGGGGGAAAAGATTGTAACTGAAGAAATGTGAAGCACTGATTTTAGCTCCATTGGTTTGGGTCTTTCCTTTAGGGTTTCCCGTGTTGGGGTTTTTCACTCTCCATCCTCTGTTTGTATTGTATCCTCGCTTGTCATTTTCAGCTCATTGTCTTTTTTCTGCATTCTCAGATTTGCACGGTGTCACTCTGTTCCCACAACGTCAAGGAAGCTCTTTACTACCTTCAAATGGGATTTTAAGTTGAGCATTTGTAGAATTATGTCAAGAATTTAAATCCTTTCTGAACTTGTATGTTTCCGCTGTCCTTATCCAGGTGCCTTTGCATAATTCTCTGCAATCTCTTCATGATTTTTGTCCCCTGATGCTTAGCAGCCCCGTCTTTACGCCTGCTTCCAAGAATACCGCACGGTTACTGGACTTCTCCTTAGCATCCTGCTGGCGATCATTTTCAGAGCTGGACTTGTCCTCTGCCTCTTCTGGAAATGCTGCTCCCTTTTCTTAGTCTACTTTTCGAAGAGGTCCTCTCTTTCCCATTTTCCTGGCTGGCTTGAGTCCATTTTTATCCACAGGGAGTCTGCATGTTTCTAACTACTCATTTCTTGGGCAGTTAAGCCCCCTCTCAGATTCACAACCAGGGGTAAGGTTGATACAGAGGCTTCTGGTCAAATTCCACATTCCCAGCAGCCTCTCCCTCTAAACGCCTCCCTTCCCCACAGCCGCCCACGCTCCTACTTCCGCCATCTGGCCTCTGGACCTCTGAGGCGATACGTACGTGCAACCCACACGCACTGCTCTCAGAGCACGTCCTCATTTTGTCAGAAGGGGTCCTACCAATAGACTCAAAGTGATTTCCCAGAAAGTAGAAAACGGCCCGACAGCTGGCAGCTAGCAGCTGACAACTAGGCTGCAGCAACATGTTCCCAAACGAACATAAACAACATTCACAGAATATAAACAAAAATCAGACAAGGCCACTCTGAGACCATGCCTGAAACACGGCAGAGACAAGGCCGTTCTGCAACCACAAAAATAAACATTTTTCTTTTCTTTTCTTGCTGATCGGAGTAACTGCTGCTTCTTTCCCCACGACAACTCTCTAGTACTGCTTCAACCCTGTCACCTGGTGTTGAAATTTACCGAGACACCCAATCACCAAATTGCCTGCACTTTCTGACAGTACCGGCCCCAGGACTGGCCTCCACTTCCTGACATACTCAATCCAAACCTGACTCTCAGCTTCCTTCACCTTCCCGAAGAATCACTCAGTACAAAACCTGTAATAAAGGCCTCTTAACAGGACATCCCGTGGGTCTCATCGTGTGCTCTCTCCCGCGCTGCAACATACATAAACCTAACTTTGCTGGCCCGCAGTGCATTCCTGGTGGTCTTCGGCTGGTGAGCTTCAACTTTCTGAAAGACAAGTCATTTCTTCACTCATTATAAGCAACTGATGTACGATTTCAAATATGTTTATGTATTAATAAGGGCTCATTACCAGTAATCAACCTACTAGTAATTTGGTGCGTTATAGAGTGTTCTGAGGATTCAAATTTGGTGTTCTTCTCTGAAAGATGGCTCACACGTTGGTAATTGCAGAGTTCTGCCCTGTGTGCATCAGAAGCAATCTTTGCTATCCGTGCATCATCAGTATTGGGAGTAACTAAGAGCTCAGTGGCTCTGCTTCCTACTCAGCTTGGCTACCTCTTGGCTGGGGTGCCTCCACCCTCCTTCACCTCCTCATCCTCCAGTGGGCCAGCCCGGGCTTCTTCTCACTTCCTCTCTACTCTATTGGCCAAAGCAAGTCACAAGACTAGCCCAGTACTCAGAATGGATGGAGACTACAAAGCTACAGGACAAAGGGTATGGAGACAGGCTGGCTATTAATTAAAGTGAGCAACGCCATTCTTTAAACTCTCAGTGCCTTGTCTGTAAAACAGAGAATATAATACCTACCTCATAGAGTTTTGTCACGAGTTAATTTGTAAAAAATGAGTTAATATATGTAAAATAGTGAGACTAGTGCCTGGCCAGTGGGCACTATATAAATATTCGCTTATTATTATTGTCTTGAGTTGGTTGTAGACTTCTTGCTTTGTGGTTATACATTTTTCTTGTTTTTTTTTAAATAATCTGTTTTAATGGTTGCTTGGTTAACCCTACAATGGATAGCGATGCATATTTCATTAACAGTGTTTTTGGCCTACTGTTTTTCAGAATCAGAACTTAAGATATATATATGCTTTTGGACTCATGCAAAATCATCTGTTTTCTTATTACTAAAGGAAATTTGTGCATGATTTCCCTTGAATTGTCTTGCTCAGTGTCACTTTCTTAGGTGTGCTTCCCCTGAACTTGTATTATTTGAGTAACTTACAACAAAATCTCGAGGTATGTGTAATGAAATTATTGGGTTATATTTAAGTGCTTAGAGCACAGTTTTATAATGTAAAATCACATATAAATTCAAATTGCAACTTTGAGTTCTTTCCTCTCCGATGCTTGGTGGAGTTCTCTTCTCTGCTGGCAAGTGGGATTGGAAGGATAGCTGGCCAAGGGATCTGTGAAAGGCACCCCTTGGAATTGTACAGCGCACAAGCTGTCTGACTACACACAACAGCCCTAGGACTGTCACTCAGTCTAAGAGAGCGCTGGTCAAAAAAGTCGGAGAACCCCCCATTAAGAGCAACTTCTAACGTAACACTCACTTTGCTGTATTCCCAATGAGTTCATTTTATCAGTTTATCTTTGTTGTTTCTTCATAACGTGAGGCAAATGCTGGTAACACCAGCTTTTCAGCACAAGCCAGCAATCATCCAGAGACCAAAACACCTTTAGATGGTTTTCTTCTCTGTGTGACTTGCTCGAATTTCACAGGGCTTGGCCGGTTCCAGCCAGCTTCCTTAAAGGTATCTCCTGTGATGCTCACCACAGCCGGGAAGGTCATCAGCAGACACGCCAGACTTTGAATGGCGTGGACAAGATCAGGCAGTAGTATTTTAGTGCTCTGACTCAAACCCAGCTTCTGATCCCAGGCCTGCTCTTTGCCCATCACACCGTATTCTGTCTTTTTTAAAAATTGAGAAAAGGAAGGAAAAAAGAAAGCAGAGCATTGAGATCAACAACAGGCTATTTCTAAAGATAAAACTGCTGTTTGGGAACTAGTAGGATGCAAATATTAAGCCTCCCAACAAGCCACTTAGAGTTACTTTTGGGTTAGAAGAAAAGCCTTTTACATTGGTTTTCAAATACAGAGAGCATTTTTCTTCATCCTTTTATAACCGCAAAAATGACTGAACACTTTGGACTATACATTTTTTCAATCTTTCCCAAATGAAATCACCTTTGGTAGAGAACCAAGCATGGAAAATTTCAGCTCGAAAGAATGACTCCGTAAAATCGTGGAGCAATTTAGAAAAAGTGGTGGAAAGAAAAATGTGTGTGTAGCCAGAAGTAGTAACACTGGCTGGGCTGACGTGGTTAGGGAACAGGCTGTTTGGAATAAATTTCTATATGACTGAAGCATAATCTATTACTGTTTTGCATGGAAATTAGCGATGTTTTTGTAGTCAACTGCTTAAAATAATGCAGTGCAAGTATTTTTAAAAGAATAGCTAAATAAATTTGGGGACCACAATTTTATGTTTAATATTTTTGTCACACAAATGGAAAAGAAATATTGGTGGTGGAACTCCAGAGATTTGGAATGTTTTTAAAAAGTCTTTCAATATCTATGATAGAAATGTTTGAGTCTACTTTATACTTCCTAAAATAACTAGCCAGATTTTTAAAGATAGAGTTTCTTCTCAAAAAAATTAGAAAATACTGATAAAGAGTAGAAAATAAAAACCATTTCTGGCCGACTCCCAGAGATAACCAGTGTTGCTATTTGTTTTTATCTTTAGCATCTTTGTGTGTGTGTGTACAAATTTAACTGTAGTTATTTTTGATAAAATGAGATTATGTTCCACAAATTGTTTTATAACTTTCTTTTCACTTAATAACATATTGCATGATGTAAGACTTTAACATTGTTTCCAGATAAACCCAAGACCCAAAATTATGTATTTTTCCTCAGAACTGGGAATGTCACCCTTATGCTCTTTGATGAGCTCATTTGATCATTTTATTTTGCTACATTGATCTCTCTATCATTCCGCCAGGATCAAAATATTTAAATTATTGAATTTTTATGTTATCTTAATTTTTAGGATAAGTGAAATTTTTGTAACTCATTGTTTTTTCTTGGCTATTCTTCCCTGATATTCTTCTAGAGGACTTTTAGATCATCTTATTGAGGTCTAAAGAAATTTTTTTTGATTGGAGAGATGTTAAATTTACAAGTTAATTTTGGGAAAACTGACATCCTTACAGCATTATCTTCCCATCCCAGAACATTATATATCCTTCCTTTATGAAATTCTTCTTTTATATCCCTTGGTAAAGTTTGATAGATATATTTATATCTAGATGCTGCCTATTTTTGGTGTATTTTCTCTGCAGTATTTAGCATTTTGCTTCTTTTTAAAATGGAATGTTTTTATTATATTTTCTTCTATTTTCAAGTAACATATGCACGTATTTTTAGAAGAATATAGGAGAATGTTGTTCCCTCACCCAACCTTCAGTCCCATTCCCCAGGAGCAAAACCTTTTAAGTGTGGTATCAGTTTTTATGGTGCTAAACTCTATAAATCAAAATAATAAGCTTTTCTTAATTCTTGATATATTAACTTTGATCTATGTTTATTAATTGACTCTGTCATCTTTGTACCCTTACCTCTTTTATCCACCCAATATTTGACAACTATACAACTTTTAGTTTATGGACCATTTAAGTTTGCTCTTCTGTGAAATGCCTATTATTATTTCTTGCTGCGCCCCCCACCCCAGCTTTCTTATTGAGTTGTATGCTAAGTTCTTATTGATTGTAGAAACTCTTTATATATTCTAGATACTAATCCTTTGTAGCTTATATGAGTTACAAATATCTTATCCCAGCTTCTGGCTGTTTTTTAACCCCATAATGTCTTCTAATGGAATGAAACTTTTAGTTTTAATATGGATGAGTTAATCTATTTTTTCATCTAGTGTTTGTGTTTTTTGCGATTTTTATCTAAGAAGTTCTTCTCTGCTCCCAGATCATAAAATTTTTTCCTCACATTGTTTTTAAAAGTTGTATAGTCTACCTTTCACATCTACAGTTTTATTCTACTTGGAACTGATTTTTGTGTATGATGTGGCAGTAGAAATCCGATTTTGTATTTTCCACACGGAAAAGCAATGGAGTATTTAGAAATTCAAACTTTCCCCACTGCTCCTCAGCGGCCGCTGTGACGTGAATGAGATTCCCTGTTACTGTGGGTCTGCTTCTCAGTTCTCTGTTCTGATCTTTCAGTTAACTTCTCTATCCCCAAGCCAACAATCACCCTGCCTTTATGATATAGTGCTGATATAAATCTTGAAACCTACTATAGCAAATCTCCCTACCTCATTCTCCTTCGGGAGAATATAAGCTATTTTTTTATCCTTTGTTTTTTGCGTATCAATTTTAGAATCATCTTATCAAATTCCATGAATTAATATTGCATTGAATCTATAGAAGAATTTGTGGAGAATTCTTGGCTTCATGACATTAAATCTTTCCATCAGTAAACATAACATACTCTCCGTTTACTTAGCTTAATATGTTAATATCTTTCAATAAAATTTTATACTTTTCTCCATGCTTTTGCGCATGGTTTATTAGATCTATTCCTAGATATTGTTGCTTTCATAAATGGCATCTTGGTATTTTAACTTTATATCCAGAACCTTTCCAAATACTCATTATTTCTAATAATCTGTTATCTAAAGATCCTTTTCCTTTTTCAACATAGACAATGCTATATACAACATATTGTTTCTTCTGTTCCAGTTCTTATACTTTTTATTTCTTTTTCTCGAGTTGCTTCACTGGCGAAGACTTCCAGTACAATATTGAATAGAAAGGAAGAGACATGACATCCTTGTTTTGCCATTTTATAGATGCTTTTTAGTAGGAAGGAAGTTCCTTCTATTCCTGTTTTCCTTAGCACTTCTAATAATGAATAGAATTGTAATTTTATCAAATGCCTTTCCTGCATTGATTGAGATGATTATGTGGTCTTTATCCTTTAATTTGTTAAGGGATTTTCCAGTGTTAAACCTTCTCGTATTCCTGAGATAAAACCAATTTGGTCATGACAAGATTTCCTTGAATTTGGCTTGATAATTTTTTGTTTAAGATTTTGTAAATAAGCTCATGGGTGAGATTACTCAATAATTTTCCTTTCTTTGTCTTTGCCTGGTTTTGGTATCAAAATTAGGCTAGCATCATAAAATTAATTGAGAACTGTTCTCTTTTCTTCTGTTATCTGAAAGAGTTTGCATATTGCTTGAATGCTTGATAAAACTTGACTTTAAAACCATCCGAGTCTAGTTACATTCTTGAAGGAAAATTTTGAACTACTAATTCAATGTCTTCAAGGGTTAGTTATAGAATACTGAATGTTTTCTATTTCCTCTCTAGTCCATTTGGTGAAGTGGTATTTTTAAAGGAATTTATCCATTTCATCTCTGTTTTCTGATTTATTATTGAAAAAGTTACTCTTACTAACCTCTTCCTAGGTTTTTAATTTTTCCTACATCCATCGTTTCCCTTCTTTTTTTCTAATATTATTTAATTTTGCTTTTAGCCTTTTTTAGTGATTAATCTTACCAGAGGTTTGACTATTAATATTTCCAAAGAACGAACTTTTACCTTTGTGAATGCTCTCTATTGTCTAGTGCCTAGACTATGAATTTCTGCTTTTATTTTAATTGTTTCCTTCCTTCTACTTCTTTGGATTTATTTTGCTATTCTTTTGACATTGTCATAAGTCACATGCTAAGTTAATAAATTTTTAGCCTTTCTCCTTTTCTAATATAATCATTTAAAATATCGACTTTCATTAAATATACCTCTTTAGCTGCATCTACAAGTATTGATATGTAATTTTTTTCTTATAGTTCAGTTTTTAAAAAATCTCTTCTAATTGTCCTCATGATTTCTTCTTTGCTCTATGAATTGTTTAGATAATTCATTTAGAAACATATTTTAAAATATGTAAACACAAGGGAATGAAACAGGGAGGCAGACACTGAGCCAGTCCCTTTGTCAGAACAACAGGCCCAACGCATGAGGCTGCCAGCCAGGACCTCGATCAGGGATATAGTGACACTGAGAGGGAAGAAGGACAGAAACAGAACACGGCGGTTTAAAATATGATAATTAAGTTGGAAGCCAATTCTGCCAATTAATAGCTGAGTCCGAACCCCTTATTTGTAAAGGGAGATAATAATAACAGCTGCCAAGTGCTTTTCATATGTATCCTTTAGCTACCATGATGTCCCTGAGCAGTGGGAATTTTTATTCTAGATGAGGAAAAACTATGGCTTTAGGATATCATGTGACTACTATTGTATAGTGAAGAATTTATAACCTTGCCCAAAGAGAGGTCCAGACTTTGCTATACAATGGAGCAAAGAGAGTCTTTTCAACAAATGGTGCTGGAACAACTGGACATCCACATGCAAAAAAATTATTCTAGACACAGACCTCATACCCACCACAAAAATTAGCTCAAAATGGATCACAGACCTAAGTCTAAAATGCAAAGCTATAAAACCCTAGAAAATAACATGGGAGAAAGTGTAGATGAACTTGGGTTTGGTGATGATGTTTTAGATACAACACTAAGGCTCTCTCCATGAAAGAAAGACTTGATGAGCTGGATTTCATTAAAATTAAAAATTTCTGCTCTGCAAAAGACACTATCAAGAGAATGAGAAGACAAGCCACAGACTAGGAGAAAATATTTGCAAACGGCCTATCTGATAAAGGACTGTTATCCAAAATGTACAAAGAACTTTTACAACTCAACAATATGAAAACAAACTCTATTTAAAAATAGGCCAAAGACATTAACAGACACCTCCCCAAAGAAGATATAAAGATGGCAAATACACATATGAAAAGATGCTCCATATAATATGTCATCAAGGAAGTGCAAATGAAAATAACAATGAGGTGCCACTACACACCTATTGGAATGGCCCAAATCCCAAACACCGGCACAACACCAAATGCTGGCCAGGATGTGGAGCGACAGGAACTCCCATTTACTACTGGTGCAAATGCAAAACGGTACTGCCACTTTGGAAGACAGTTGGCAGTTTCTTACAAAACTAAATATTCTTCCCATGTGATACAGCAATCAGGCTCCTTGGTATTTACCCAAAGAAGGTGAAAAGTCCACAGAAAAACTTGCACATAGAGGTTCATAGCAGCTTTATTCATAATTGCTAAAACTTGGAAGCAACCAAGATGTCCTTCAGTAGGTGGATGGATAAATAATCTGTAGTACATCCAGACCATGGAATATTATTCAGCGCTAGAAAGCAATGAGCTATGAAGCCATGAAAAGATATGGAGGAAACTTAAATGCATATTACTAAGTGGCAGGAGCCAACCTGAAAAGGCTACATACTGTTGATTCAAACTCTATGATATTCTGGGAACAGCAAAACCATGGAGACAGTAAAATGATCAGTGGTTGCCAGGGATTTGGGGGAAGAAAAGGATGAATAGGTGGAGCATGGAGGAGTTTAAGGCAGTGAAATTCCTCTACGATACCGTAATGGTAGCGATGTCATTACACATTTGTCAAAACCCATAGAATGTACAACACAAGAGTGAACCCTAATGTAAACTAAGGACTCTGGGGGATGATAATGTGTCAATATAGGTTTATCATCAATGTAGATAAAAGGCAGGTACCTCTCTGGTACAAGATTTTGATAATGGGGGAGGCTGTGAGTATGTGGGGGCAGAAGGTATATGGGAAATCTCTGTACCTTCCACTTAACTATGCTACAAACCTAAAACTGCTCAAAAAAATAAAGTCTATTAAGAAAAAGCACAAACGACTAGACAGAGTCCTGCTAAGGTCTGCCTGCCAGAAGACCATCCTGCCTGAGACCCCAAAAGAGGTACCCTTTAAACCTAAGCAAAGAAGTCAGGGTCCTTCTGACTGGATGCCCCAAACAACAGCACCAAAAAGTCTTCCCTGGCCTCTTTGATGGTCCTAAAAAACTCTGCCTGTGAGCATCTCGTATGCTATGGAACACACGCTGAGATGCAAAAGGCCCTGGGAGGAAGCCCCAGGGTCCTTACCCCTCTGCGTGTGTTTGTCAGAGCCTCTTCTGAGAGCAGGAGGCAGGGAGGGAGACACAGGACATCCGAACCTGGCTTCAGACCCGGGACACACAACACCCAACGCAGTAAACCTTTGACTAAGCCAGGCTCATTCTCCAGGTCTCTGCTCTCCAGGGCTCCCAGATAAAGCCGTGATCTCCAGGTCTCAGATCTGCACGTTTACACTGGCTTTCTGTGGAAATGCTTCATTTTTATGGGGGGATTGCAGGCAGCATGCCAGCTGATACAGGGCCAAGTTTGGGGAGCGTGCAGCTTTTTTGTGATTTTAAAGCCACACTCCATAAAGGCCGTCTACTCTCGGCTCATGTGTAGCTGGTTTCAAACGTGAATTCCCCCACCCACTCCCACTCCACCCACACTGTGAGGCCAGGGGTTGCCATTAGCAGTGAGAGGGATGGGAAAAGTTATCAAAGCGACTGGAGGGAAGAAGGGGTCAGGAGTTAGGGAGAAAAAAGACAAATAAGAAAGGAAGTGGGTTTTTCCTGCTGTAAATCCCACTGGGACAGACGTGAGGACCAAATCCAGAAGCCCATGGAGCTCATTCCACGTACATTATGGTGGCACCAGCCGCCAGCCCCAGCTGTCCACCTGGGTTCACCCTGCAGCCTTATTTGCTCTGGCTCAGAACCCCCAGCCCATTTTGCCAGCCGCCCCCAAGTCTGAACTTGCAGAGCAGAGCATGGGCGCGAGTTCTATCTTGGGCGGTTCTTCCTCTCTCTCACCACTAAAAATAAACCATCCCAGCTGTCCAATGCGGTTTGCGACAGACCCTCCCAGTGACCCCCCTCCCACAACCAAGGAAAATAGAGATGATCTATTGAGTGTGACATGCCTCCCCAGCCAGCGCCTCGTTCTCTCCTCCCCACAACCCACTTCCCTCCATCCAAGACTTCTTGGAAGTACTTGATTTCAGGAAAAAGTCATGAAGTTATGAAGCCATATGCAGTGTGAAATAGCAAAGACAGCCCTTTGGTGCCACCTAGAATTTGGGGTCCAAAAATTTGAGTGGCCAGGGAGGAACAAAAAGCCAGAATCGGTGGAAACAGCATGATAGTCTTTTCTCTAGGAACAAGGGAAAAGGGCCGTTATGACGTGGATGGAAACAAAGAAAAATTATTAACTGTGACCTTGAATTATGCTCATGAGTGGTGATTTCTTCCTGTGGTCAACTGTTTTAAGCAAGAACTTCTTGAGTGCATGTGATTCATTTCTGCAAATTTGTTCTAACCTGAGCTTTTAATTTTAGACTAGGGATCCAAGTTAAATATTTCATGTGAACAGACCAAGAATAGATGATGAGAAAAAAAGGAAGGAAAGAAGAAAACCCTTTATTAGACAAATTGCTATGCACATTCAACCAACATTCGTGGAGTGCCGGTGATAAATCAGGCACTACGCTCCAGATATTTCCACATCCACTAATAGCTCCCACCCCACCTTGCTATTCAAACTCATGCCATCTTGGGTTCCATTTTCTCCACAAGGAGACTGTCGGTCCATTTATGCAGGCCAAGTTGTCCTGAGTGGAGTTACCTCTCCGAGAAGGCCTTTTGGCCCTGCCATGCCTAACTCCAGAGGAATGAATTTTTCAAGGTGATATAGCCCTGGGTGGGTTGGGTAGGAGAGATACCTGGGACAGCCGTCTGCATGTGGCTCTCTGTAAGTCCTACCAAGGAAGAGCTGGGTGGCCTGTTCCAGCCGGTCTCTCTGGGGGAGCTTGTCTCAGATGCTATCTTCCATGATCTGATAGTATTCTCCTCTCCTGTTGTGCCTACTGTGGACAAGGCAGCAACTGGGCTCTCACTTCTGAACTGTTGTCTCTCCTCCCCCTATTCCTGACTCTAAGAACCATCCAAAGTGTGGTTTGGGAGGCTGTGGGCACCTCGTGGGTTAAGTATGGACCCCGTATTTCCTTTCTCCAAACCTCCTGTTTCCATGTCCAGACTGAGACCTCCCTGGGGGAATGACATCTCCCCACAGTCTCTCCATATTGGGGCGAGAATGACCTGGAGTCTGGCCTCCCAGCACTCCCTCCCAGCTCCAGGGGCCTTGGTCCTAACTGCTGGGATTTAATGAATGAGCTCTATTTTCTTCTCCTCGGATTTTCTAAAATTTTACGTTATAAGCTTAGAACTTCAGCCTCACTTGATCTTGGTGAGCTCTCAGTTTGGGGCGTTGTGCTGGGCGACAGCCTCCATGGAAGGAAGACCACTCACTTCTCCTCTGCCTCCCCGGGGATAAGAAAGCCAGATGCTGGGAAATGGCATTCCCACCCCTGGCATGAGTTTACCTCCCCATCCCCAAAGGCTCCATTGGAATCAGCTCCTGGCCAGCCCCCGGGCAATGCTGGAACAAGGCGCCTGGGAAATGATTAATATTTCCTGGACCAGACAGGTTCCCTGGTCACTATTTTTACCCACTCACTCACTCACTTGGGGTTTTAGACAAATCCTATGGTCGGGCCAATCTTCCTGCAGCCTACCACCTGCAGCATCTAAATCCCACCACTGAAATGCAGGTCCTATTTATAGGGTGAGTTCAAGCCTGTGAAGGGCAATTGTTCATTAAACCCACATGGATCTCCCCACGCCTGAGTGAGGCCAGTGAGCAGGAAATACAGAGGGCAGAAGTTGTTGGAAGGTGTCAGCTGCAGGCTCTTCCTCCCAAGCCTCCTTCGGGGTGGGCGGGGATGTGAACTGAGACCTTTTGCAAATAATCCAGGCTGAGATCCAGGTGGCTGCTCAGGGCTTCATAGACAAGTTTATCTGAGGAACAAGAAGAGGGCATGAAGGAAGAGAATTCTTTAATTTTATACCTCTCGTGCTAGGAACTATAATTCATTACTTTATTTACCTCCGAAAACAGCCTCATTTTATACACATGAGAAAACTGAGCCTCAAACAGTCAAGAATTTGCTGGTGGATCCAGGTTTCAAGACAGGTGAGACCCAACCCCCGTGCGTGTTCGGTGTGCTCCGTTGAGATGTCCGGGATGGCTGAGCTCATGGTGAAACCTCAGCAAAGCTGCGGGTACGCCTAGCTTTGTCTCTAAGACCCCAAACCTCCCTTTTCTTTATCTTTGGCATTAACTAGCGGTTGAGGTCTCACATCCTCGTGGTCATTATCCCTGAATGGCTGAAGCCCCTGGGCTGTTGCGAGCAGCTGAGATGAAACGCGTGGGAGAGTATTTCAAACCCACGGCGGTGAGAGGAAGTAGAGCCTCCATCATCTCTCCACACTTTGGGAGCCCCCGTCACTGCTCTGAGCATCTGGGGAGGCCCTGGCCGTTCTGAGGCTACACCAGCCATCACCAGGGCCTTCAGGGACACCTAGAACTAAACTGGCTTGTGCCTGAGTCAAGGTGTTTGAGGACCTTCCAGTCATGTCTCTCATCCCTGCAAAGCTCGGAGTCCATAAAAGGGCAACACTCCCCCGCCCCTCCCCGAGCTCCTTCATTCTCCTTTACCTTTTTCTCCTCCTGAATCCCCTCAGGAGATTCCCTATTCCACTCGTCCCTATTGCCTCTCTGGAACCTTCCTTCTATTGTAAGCAAACCCCCCTGTCTCCTAAACTACCTGCAGGAACGCTCCCTGAGGCCCCCAGTTCCTCTGCAGTCCTCTTCAGTGTGGGCTTTTCTTTGTCCCACACCCCCACGCTGCCTGGTCATTCTCCTGACCCCCTTTGCTCCTCTGCCATCGCATAGAAACTCCTCCGATGCCTCCAACCCCCCGGGTCTACCGCTCTCTGCGGCTCCTCTAGTTAATTCCATCTGCCCCCTCCTGGCCCTGCACTCATTCTGACCACAAGACCGCTTGATTCTTCCTCTCCGTGCTGCTTCCTAAGGTCGCTCTGGGAGATCCCGATGTCCAGGAAGGTGGCCCCTCCTCACACTTTGGGTTTACCTCTCAGTCCTTGCTCTCTCTCTTCTCCTTTGTCTCAGCCTTTCGCTTTCAGGGCCAACCCTGCATCTTTGCTCCACTCTAGTCTTAAACTCCAGCACCCAATTCACTGGTGCTGATGGACTGTCCCCCACCCCTGGCTCCCACCACTCCTCTTCTTCTACCTCATTGAGGTCCCATCCCTTGACGCACCCTCCCCAACCTACCTAGCATATCGGCTGCATCCTGGCCTCTTTTCTTTCCTCCCCAGACTGAACTGGATTGTTCCCCAACCAGAACCCTCAATTTCTTTGCACACTCATCCTTGTGCCTCACCTGTCCTGAAAATGCCCATCCAGGGTCAAGAGTCCAATCTACTTACTCCACTTATAACACCGAGGGTTGCTGGAGAAAACCAATCATGACAAATTCAAGTTCTCCAAACTGAGCTTAGCCCCAGGTGCCTTGAATTAAGTAATTCTGCTACTTACCCTTGCGGGGGGTTCATCCTCCACTGTTCTCAACAACTATTCTAACCTTCTTTGTCCTCATAAAGCCCCTACTCGACCCTTTCACCACTTCTCACTCTCAGGAAATGACCCTGCCTTCTACTTTATGGAGGAAAAGTAGGTCCTCAGACATGCCCCTACCCCGTTACACACTTACCGAGATCACAGCTGTCCTCCCTCCCTGGACCATGGCAGGCCCTCGATCCCGTCATCTTCTTTCTCCTACACTTTCCATTTGTCTTTCTCCACTGGCAACTTCCTCTCAAGACTCTAAACAGACTGACTTCCTCAACAATAATATTTATTTCAGGTTGCCCTCTCTCTGCTCTGTAATCGCCCTCCTTTCCCACTCATCCACTCCTCCTGGAAGACTTGTTGCTGCTTTACCCACAAAATCAGAATTAAACTTACTCCAGTTATCCTCCCACAAAAGTCACCCGTTACCTCTATACCATGTTCAGTCCTAATCGTGCTGGATTTCTTTGCATCTTTAGCCCTCCTTTCTCCTTGGAATGCTCTATTCCCTTCCCTTCCACAGCACTGCACTCTTCTGGTGTCTTTCTGGCCTTGCCTTCTCCATTTTTGGGGTCCCTCTTCCTCTGCCTGCCCCTCAAAGATCAGTCCATACCCACTGCTCTCGATCTCCTGCAGACTTTATCCTTTTTCAGTTTTAAATGCCACCCATATGCTGATAACTTCCAGATTCATCCCTCCAGTTCTGACCCCCATCAACTCACAGCAGACTCACAGTCCCTGAACATTTCCACTGGAATGCCCCATGGGCACCTCGAATTCAACACATTTAAAATGGCTCTCAAACTTCCCCACCTCCAAACTGCCCCTCGTTCCAGATTCTCTATCTCAATTGGTGGCTCCACCACCCACCAGCCAACGCATTAGAAACTTGAGGGTCATCCCTAAGCCCTTAATATTCCCAACTAGAGAGTTGGGACCTAGAGACATCTATTCATGGACTCCAGTCTATCAATTTGACTTCCTCAAAACCATTCTACTAAACAGTAGTGTGAAGGCATTTAAACATTTATGGGATTTTCAAATACTGCACAGTAACCTCCCTAGTAAACTAAATGAGTCCCACATCCCCAACCAGAAAGAGTGAAAAATAATGTTTTTCAAGATGAAACCAATGTGGTTTCTTTCTAAATGTAGAGAAAACATCAAATCCACAGAGGCAACATTCACAGTTGCTTCCTTGATACCAAAAGGTCACACAATTACCAAGAAGCTAATAAAACCAGCTGCAAAGTTATTCACCAAGATGATGCTCAGAAAGGGAGTAGAATGAAGTGTTACCAAGAGTCACTTTGGGTGTCACTTTGGGACATAAGGTGAAAGGTGAATTCCTCTCCCCCATGTGTGTTAGCTGACATTTTGTTTTCTGTTGGGATCAAACCCCTGGTGTACATGCAGAGCGTAAGTCTGCTCCTCAAAAGCACATGACATCTATATATGAGGGAGATGATTTAAATACTGTTTCATTCTCTTTACCCCAGAAAAGTCAGGCTATGAGAGAAGAGATTTTTCATATAGTAAAGGATCATTTTGAAAGCTACGATGTAGGCTAGAATCAGTCAATTATGCCTCGAGAAAGGGCATGACCACACAAAGAATGCCCTTGAACAGTTGGCCTTGGCTGAGTGGTAAGTTGGGTCCCCATGTCTGTACTTCACTGAGCCCCATGCAAGTCTCTATCAGCGCCCTCATCATGCCAAATTAGAATTCTATATGTCTGTTCCTTTGTTAGATGGTGAGCTCTTGGAGGTTAGTTCATTGCCTGACAAATAGTACGTGCTCAACAACGATTGCTGACGAATGAACAAGGAAATAAATTAGGACCTAGGGAATTGAAAGTGAGATGGGGCTATTTTTTCAGAAGCTGAAAACTGGAGGCATTTTCCACACTTCCCTGGGTAACAAGTCTCATGTCATGTCCTTATCTCCCAAAGAGAATTTAAATCACAAGACATTGGGAAAAAGCCGATGATTAAAGTGGGTGGACTCTGGTCCGGACACAAATAATTCACGAGAAGCAGAGCTGTGGCAGGCAGCTCTCATCGGAATCAGGCAGCAGTGAAAAGGGCAGCAGCTCCCTGGGGACATTTTTCTCTCAGCCTCTGAATCTGCTTCTGAGCAGAGTTCTAGATCAAAGGAGGGAGGTACGCAGTCCGTGTTCAACGTTATTACCAGCATTACACCAAACACCGCACATGCTACCTATGCCTCAAAAGTCCCTTCTTTAGGACATGGCTTCCCTTATCCCACCACCTGTCACCCCTCCCCCATTCACTCTTCCTTTCCATTCACAGTAACATCACTCTGTGCTGGCCCCATGACGGGCATTTGATAATATAGATGGGGTATAATTGGGCCACAATATTTTTACCATTTGTTGCTATCTAAGAAATATTTTTCTTAAGTGCTTTGTGTGAGAGTTGTCCCTCTGAGGACAGTTGCATTGAAGGAAGGGGTTTTCTTTTCCTCCTCCTTGTGCCTAGCATGGGGCGGGTATCCTGGGTTGGGTTCTCCAGCAGTGTTTCCCTGAGATGGCGACACATGAGCAAGCATCTTATTAAGGAAACAGTCCTAGGGGAGACCAGTAAGAGAGTGGGGGAAGCAGAAAAGGGAAGGGCAAGAAGCCAAGCATGTGATGTGGACTGAAAATCACACGTGAGTTTGTCCTACTTGAGCCAAAGGGCTTTCAGACCCTGGCCCCAGCAGTCTGGCTGCACTCATTTCAGGCTCTCACCAAGTCTGGGCAGGGTGGCTCCTGAGCTCCATTCAGTCCTTTGAAGAAAGTCGTGAGTTCAGGCCCTTAGGAGCGAAACACACAGGAGCTGGGGGATGGAGCACAAACCTACAAGGGGATCCACTGAGGGGACTTGATTAGAGCAACAACAGCATCCATCACAGCAAGACACACTACAGTTGTGCGTAGGCTGTGTGTTACATCGCTGATGGGTGTCTTTTGGAAATTCCCAGATGGTTACATTATCTCTTAGCTTTTTCAAATGGTTTGATATTCTGTAGACAATGTCTAAGTCCTTGAGGCTTTGTGAGGGGTAAATATCAGCAGGAGCAGGTCCCAGGTAGATTGAATCACCTTCTCTTGGCTTGTAACAAGAAAAGACAACGTCTCTGAGCTCTTCTATGGGTTTACTGTAAGCTCTGACCTATGTCAGTAGTGGGTGATAAGTAGAGCTGCCCACCCTCCATCACCCCTGCTCCTGTGACAGGGGTGGGCATGATTTCAGCCAGCTCATAGCCAGTTGGAAGGTAGTCTGTAGTAGCTGGGCAGGAGACGCAGAGTGACCAAAAGTAAGCACCACCCACCCTTCTCCCTCGGGTCACTGGGACGCCTGATTCAAGGGAGAATTTCTCATTGGACCGGGAGAAACACAGGATACCAGTGCTAAAGGCAGAAATGTCCCTCAACTTCCATGCAAGGCTAATCTATAACGTGAGAGATGGCCTGGTCCCTCAAGAGTAAGACCCCGCGCCCCCTCATGCTCCATTGATGACCAGCATGGCTGCCCACAGCTAGGACCATTGATGAGTTCTCCCTCGGACTAAGTGATGACTGGACGCCCATTTCCCCTTGTTTCTTTTCCAATATGGCCGATTTTATTCTCTCAGAAGCTGCATCTCTTCTTATCATCAGAAGTGGGGGATCAGAGAGAGGAGGTGATTGTGGTCTGAGAAGAACATGGAATTAGCTGAACTCAAAAGCATGTCAAACTCCTCTAACCACAAAGCCTTTTTTTTTGCCCCAAATGATGAGCTTGGAAAAACGCTGACTGCATTTTCCCCCAAATCCCTGGCTTGTTCCGTTTAGAAACTCCATGTGGCTTTGAAGGGAAATGTAATCCATATGTTTGAATTCTCATGCATTTTACTCCTCTCTTTAATGGGAGAGATTTATAATCTATGAAAATTGTATAACCTCTTGGATAAAACTCTCTTTCTTTCCTCTTTCTCTTTCTTCCTCTCACCTTCTTTCTTCCTTATTTGTCTCTCTTCTTTATGATCTCCTCTCTGTTCTTTTGCTTTCTCGCTTCATGATTTTTCTCTCTCTTTCTCGTTATCTTTTTCCTGGGAATTTTCTCCCTCACACTCCATTATCCTCTCTCTTCATCCCTTCCTTATCTTCTCTAGCTATTTATTACTTTTTTATTTCCTTTTCTATCTTCCTTCTCTTTGTCCAGACTTTGTAATCAGCAAAGAAACTTTGTGTTCTCAGACTGAAACTCAGAAAGGTGAGTCTAGGCACGTTGTGATCCCAGCTGAGAGAATGACCTCCCGCCACTGTCTGTGAGCTGGGTCTTATTCTGTATCAGCTAGGGCCCCCAAGCCAGGATGGGAGCTGTGTCCCTGATGCAAATTCACCAGTGCCTGGCCAGCTGGGTAGAGAGACATGGTGGGAATTAGGAACTAGGAAGGCTCATAGGCTATGGTGAAAAAAGGAGAACTGGGTAGTGACTGATGGGAGGTAGGCCATGGGACCCAGGAGGGGAGGGACCTGCAGCTTGGGAGAGAGAGTTAGCCTTGGGCAGGAGGAGGCCAGCTCCTGCTCTGGGGCAGGCTGCAAGGGGGAAAGTGGGCAGAGACACATTTGTAATAGTCTGTGACTGGGGACGAGGGGAGTAGGTTCCCACCACCTGGCCTCTGTTTGTCTTGGTCCGGGTCACAGAGCTAGTTAGTGGTAGAAGTGCTATTACGCTCAGAATTCTGGAGTCTAAATCAGGTGATGCCAATAACCTTGTTCTCTTTGTAAAAATTTTACTGTAACTTTTCTCATGAAAGAGCTTATTGTTATATTCTGAAATGAAAACAATTGTAGCACATGACAAGTGCCGATATGGAAATTTTAAACAATTTGCATCACAAGAATCCTGAGGAGGGGACCAAGGGCTAAAGTTAGGATTTACAAGGCAACTTGCTATCTGCCCCTGTTCTTAGTCCAGAGACCCTGGTTCTATGAATTTTCTTTTCCAGCTGCACTAACACTGTTCCCCCAAACACTCCAGGCCCTTTCCTTGTCATCCTTGGAGATGTATCCTACAGATGAGCTTATTTTCTCTTAAGACTTCCCACTGCTGGTTCCACGTCCATGAGGCTTTCTGCTAATACTCTCACTCCCTGCATGCTTGTGAGCGGACAATGTCCCGAGTGGCCAATGGGAGAGCTCTGGCCCCCTCAGCGAGGCTAACTTGGTACCTATGATCAAGTTGGCATTCTGGCAGTCTTGTGCATAAGAGGCTAGACCTGCTCGCTCCCAAGTAAACTGCTAACGACACATTTCTATCCTGCAGAGCTGAGGAGCAGAGCCCACACCTGTACTTGGAATGTCAAATCCTCCCGCCTTGTCTGAAGCAGCCGTCTGGAGCTTTCTTTGGTGTCCCTACACTCCAGCCTCTCCTGGGTGACGACGTCACCTGGCTCCATCTAGGAAGCCGTGATTTTGAGGGTCTGCAGGGCTGTGTGTACCTGGGACACTTGGCTTGCTCTTTGGATGGTCAGGCCTGGGATGGACCCGAGCAAAGTCAAGATAGATACGCTGTCAATGTCCACCCCTGACAAAAGGGGGGTTGGCCTGATGCTCATGGCTCTTACAGGCCAGAAGTCTGCCCATCACTTTGACACCTGGAACAGCCCCCTCTTGCAGTGGGAGAAAGGAGTCTATGTAAAATGCTCCCACAATCACAGACTGGGGTCAGACTAGATCACGCAGAGAAGGGCCATTCCTGGCTCCTTCCGTCTCCCAGTCCTCACCGCTCAGGCCCCGTCACGGCCCGACAGCCTCCAACAAGCCTCCTTCACTGGACCTGCTACTGTTGAGTTGAGTCCTTGGTTTCTGCATCTGCACAATTCACTCTGTGCACAGCCGCCGAGCTGGGAGCAACCAGCTCTTATCTAGGCCAGGGGTTTGAGCAGGAGAACAAAATCCCAGGTGAACATAAGCCCCGTGCATAGAACAGATAAAAATGGAGGGCGGGGTGAATTAAAACAAGGGTGGTGGGCAACTCTGTCATCCTCATACCACCCACAACCAGGGCCCTTTGCGAGGAACCAAGGGGAGCCCCTCGGGCTGCACAAGGCACAGTCTGCAAACCACCGATTGGAGCTAGACTCAGCTGGCTGGGTGGACAGGCAACAACTAGCATGGACCTCAAAAACATGGCGCTGAGTGAAACAATGAAGACTCCAAATGAGCTATATAAAATAGTAGCATTCCTTGATTATGGTTGCTACCACACAGCAGTACATATTCTGCAACGACACATTTAAACAACGATATACACTCAACACAATAGAAAGGGGAGAAGGAGTGACAAAGGGACGTAAAAGGGAACATGTTAGTAAAAAAAAAAGTAATTAATGAAGCAAGACGTTAGGTTTTAAAAGGCAAGAAAAAATCTTACTCATCAATCTAAGCCTCTCATTTTACAGATGAGGAAACTGAGGCCCAAAGTCACACAGTGACAGATCCTGGGTCAGGACTCATGTCTGTTAACTGCCATGTCATGCTCTTCCCACAGTCCCAGGCTTCCTTGACAGGGCTGTTTTCCTCACTTCTTTGGAGTGTGCACTGGGTCACCCCAACTAGACCCAAGGCTGCTCAGGGGCCGAGCCGGTCCTCTGCTTGTAGCCCTTCTGCTGTGTTCCATTGTGGCCAGCCCAGAGTGGCCACATAATCGGAATAGACCTACAGTCTCTCCAAAGCCACAGTCTCAGACTAGAGTTTGGGCCATTTGCTTCTGGGCCTTGAGCATTTTGCCCAGGAGTCATCACTTCCCCCATCATTTAATAGACGCAGAACATTTAGAGCTAGAAAGAGACCAGGAGATCACATTGTAGACCAGCCCCCTCATTTTGTGAGTACAGTCAGGCGTCGCTTAACGACTGGGACACCTTCTGAGAAATGTGTGGTTAGGTGATTTAGTCCTTGTGCAAACATCATAGAGGGTACTTACACAAACCTAGATGGTATGGCCTACTACACACCTAGGCTCTATGGTACTAATCTCGTGGGACCACTGTCATATACGTGGTCCGTCATTGACCAGAACATCATTATGTGACACACGACTGTGGTGGACATTTGGATAAGGCCACTTCTACCTTGGGGCATTTTGATGTGGTTTAAAGAATGAACTATTACACTCTCATCTTAAGAAAAATTTACCCAATAACATGAACCACCACAGATAGCCTCATGAATCCCTGAGGCACATCAAGGACAGGAGAACAAGGGGACAAGGCTCAGGGAGGTCTGCGGTGAACATGCATGGACCAGAGTATTACATGCGGATGGGACATTTTTCTTAAGAAATTTTACAGTTTCAGCTTTTACATTTTAGGTCTATGATTCATCTAGAATTAATTTCATATATGGTGTGAGGTGGGAGTTGATGTTTATTTTTTTTCCCACATACATATCCAGTTGTTTTAGGATTATTTATTGAAAAGACTTTCCATCTCCCACTGGATTGCTTTCCTGCCTTTTTTGAAAATTAAATGACTATATAAGTGAGGCTCTATTTCCGAGCTCTTTCTTCTGTTCCGTAGATCTCTGTGTTGATCCTAATGCCAGAACTACACGGTCTTGATTATTCTAGCTTCATAGTTACAGAGTATAAGTTCTCCACTTTGTTCTTCCCTTTCAAGATTGCTTTGATATGCTAGGCCCTTTGCATTTTCATATAGATTTTAAAATCAGCATATCAATTTCCGGAAGAAAAAGAAAACTCTACTAGGATTTCAACTGAATGCTGCAGCATTTCTGCGAGCAGGTCAAAACTCCTGCTCCAAACTTTCAACCGTGCATTTAGTTAATGGAGAAACTGAGACCCAGAGGAAGTTATGTGACTTGCCTGAGGCCACAAGTCACCTCGAGGCAGCAGTGGTTCCAGGTTTCCCAAGACCCAGCCTGTCTACGTGATTCCTTGTAGCACTTTGTCCAACAAATGGTTAGCATCCTTTAACCAACACCCACAGGGATAAAGGACTGTAGCTGACAAAAGCCTCAATCAGAGCTGCCTTCTACCCACTGAATGGTTTTCCTATAGGAAAAGAATGCCATTAGTTTTCAAAGTGACAAAGTCTTATCTTGTCACCATGGTAACCCATCTTCTCCAGGCATCCTGACTGGCCTCTTTCTTGAAATAGCTTTTCTTTCAAACTCCCCGGGCCTGAAAAGCAGGGCCTGGCTGCTTGTTCTGATGTCCACTGGAGGAGGCCAGCACAGGATAGAACAAGGGGATATGTCCTAAGACTTCACCTACAAGGGACCTGTTTGGGAGGGGAGGGTGTCTTGGACACTCCAAGGAGGCTGTGGACAGCAGGAGTTAACCTCTTAGAATCTTCTCAGTGTAGGCTGGGTGGTCACGTGCCTTGGTTCAAATGCATTATTCTTGCCCTCAAGGACCTGTCAGTCTACTTAAATAATTAGGACAAAAACGAAGCAAGTCAAACTGTCAGATGGAGACATGCACCTTTCTGCAGGAAATCTCAGAGCCTTTGCTAGTTAGATCTGCCTCGTGGCTTCCAAGAAGGGGCATGGCACGTAGAATTTCCCAAACTTATTTGACCATAGAATAGAATGTTATTACTTGTATCATTCTCTTTCAGAGGGCTTGACATCTCAGCGTGACAAATAGCCATCCCCTTTGATAAATTCCATAGGCTGAATACTTGTTTATATTCATGAACTATTCTTTATTTGTACTTCCCCTAGGAACAACTCACAATATTACCTCTACTTGGCGGTACCCCAAAGGCCCACAATGACCCTTAAATGGTGTGGATTTCAATGATATTGTCCTACAGGCCTGTGTCCCTTAGCATCAAACACTTATTTGAAGACAAACAACAAAAGCTTATCAAAGATGTCCTTAGACACATGCCTCTTAGCCTAGCTAGAATTAATCTAGGCTGGAGCAGAAACTGGATCAGGAAGGCTGAGAGCCCTTGCCAAAGGACCCATGGGGGCAGAGTGTTTAGTGGGTAGCGAGGGGCCTCTGTTGAGCAAGAACTAGGTTAGAGAGACCTCAAGGCTGAGACCAAGAGGGCATTTCCCATATCACACAGTCTAGAGGCTGAAAGGACAGTCCCTTTCTTAAATAAGTCCTGGGCCTTGAACGTCCCTGTCATTGGATTTTTAAGAAGCACAGTTGGGACCCAGTGGAGCCAGAGGTGGACAATCGTTATCTAACGAGAGTAACTGATCCACTGAGAAGTTTCACTGAGGCCTAAAAGAAAGAAAAAGCAAACTGATTGGGTTAGAAGTTCGCTCAGAGAACATTGAGCTCCTTGGAGCCATCTTCTGTCAACCCCAGCAGCCTTGCCCATAACTGTCCACCACTCTGCTCCCCTGGCCCTGCCCTGGCCCCCTAGCCTTCCTTCTGGTGCCAGAGCATTCCCTACTTGTGGTAACTCTAGTGGGAACAGCTGAACCCAAAGCCTCTAACTCCATTTGACAACTAGGCAGGATATTGAGGTCTTTGTTTGGAAACGGCCCCTAGTTCACAAATACCCCAAGATCTGTTAACTCTCTCTAGGGCCAGGATACCCCATCTGGGCTCTCTACCCTGGGAAATCCGAACAGTAGGAAAGAAGCTTGGATTATACACTGGGCACTTGCACTGGTGCTGTACATCCTAAATTCCCTCAGCCAACCTCATCTCCATCTGAAAAGAATTAATTTTGGTATCTGAGCAGCTGACCCAGTGGCTGAGAACTCCCTTTGCTGAGGGCACCCTCTCCAGAAAGCCCTCCCTGATTGTCCCAGCCCCACACTGTTCCCTTCTCAAAAACCCTGCCAAATGTACTGGGCCAGTTGCGTCTTCGGCCTTGTCCTTTATCTCAACTCCTCATCCTTAGTGTGGACAGATGGGAGGAGAATCAACTCACTCTAGAGCAGGAGTGACTTATTTATGGCACCATTACCCCCACTCCCCACATCTTGCCTGTGACAGACAGTATTAATCAACCACTTGTTCTTTTCTGCTGAGCTCAGAGACGGCCTCAAAATCTTTCTGCACAGTAATTGATAGGAGCTGGAACCTAAGATGAAGCACACTGTCCATCCCTGTTCTAGAGATTAGAATGTGCTATTAAGAATATACCATGAAAGAGGTACAGGCTATGGTAGTTGCGATGAGGGAGAGATTGCTATATTCATTTACTTAATTCATCAGATATTTATTGAGCATTTACCGTATGCCAGGCACAGGGCTCAGCAGAGGAAGGTAGAAAGGGCCATGGGTGTACAGAATAGGTGCGATCAGATCAGACTAGGAGGTCAGAGGAGGCTTCCTAGGGAAGGTAAATTTTTAAGGAAGCAAAGAAACAAGGTAAACTTGGAAGCAGTGCAGATGAGAACATAGCAGATAAGAATAATTTATGTAAAGACAAAGATGTACAACAGCTACCCAGGAGTTTTGAGGACTAAAGTAAAGGACGTCAGACAGAAACGACAGGAAATGAGTTTTTATGTGTATTTCTCAGAATGCTAATGTCACAAAAATTAATAGGAGGAGTGTTTAAGAAGAACCGATGATATTGTGCACGTGGAAGGGCATTGTAGACTCGGGGACGCTCTAAAACAGTGCTACTCAGGGTGTGGTCTGTGGACCAGCAGTGCCAGCATCATCTGGGGGCTTGTTAGAAATGCAAATTCTCAGACCCACCACAGCCCCACTGACTCAGTCCCTCAGAGGAGGCAGCCTAGGGTTCTGGGATTAGCACAATGTCCGGGGGATTCTGATGCGTGCATGTCCACATCCAGAAGCAATGCTCCAACATAAAAGGCGATGCTATTATAATCACTGATTTCACCTCTGTGTCCCTTGGGGGCATTCACCATCACAAAGGGCACAGCACATCTCCCGCTGCATGAGCATCACTTCCTCCTGATTGACCTGACTCTGCCGATGCTGGTGCCTCCCAGGATTTCAAACTCTACATTTCAGTATGACTTTGATCCCCTCCCCGACACATCCCATCTGCCCTCACACCCTGGGAGCTCGTTAGTCTGACTAATAACCTGAATCCACTAGACATGGCTAAAAAGGTCAAGAGGCAAAGCAACAGTGGGCATAGCGAAGGAGGGCATGTCAATCTGTTCAGCCAGATGGACCTTTTGTTCCTCAACCTCCCCCTGGGCAAGGACGGAGGGCCCAGGCTCTAAGCCAGCCTGCCTGGGCTCACATCCTGGCTTCTCCTATTTCTTGCTGTGTGACTTTGATTGAGTTATTTAAGATCTCTGTGCCTTGGTTCCCTTAGCTGTGAAATAGAGATAATAATGGTATTTATCTCATAGGGCTGTTGTAAGGATGAATGAGATAATACAGATAAAGTACTTCAAACAGGGCCTGGCTCAACTTATTATTATTATTATTACTACCATTATTATTATTGTCACCATTACATTATTCACCTATTGTAATATCCTCCTGTCCTCCAGTCTCTCTTCGCTGCTCTTGACCTAGCTACCTGGCCCGCTGGACATTGTGAACATTGCAACTCTGGGTTGAATAGGTCATTTCCCTCCTCAAAAGTTTTAGTGACTCCCTTCCTCACCATCATCCTTGATTTTAAACCCCGGCCCCTTTTTTTAAAGTAAAGGACTCCTTTGCTTCTAATAGACTCTTACAGATAATAGTGGACCTGCTGAGATTGAAGTCAGGGGAGGGGGAGGCCCTTCCAGCTTCTCCCTTGCCCTTCTTTGCACCTCAGGAGACATCTCTGTGGATGTCTGGGATCCAATGAGTCCAACATGGAAAGCTCTGGCCTGTGACATCCAAACAGCAATCCAGTTGCCCCTTTGCTCCAAGATCACACCGTCCTCCCCAGGAAGGCAAACCGCCATGTGCAATTGCACCTCGCGACTTTGCTTGGCCTGCTCGCCTGGTCCATCCATCAGGACGGCTTCGGCCTGAATTTCCCACCTAACTGTCTGGTCTCACTCTGCCATGTGTCCTCCTGGTCAGCCCGGCCCCGAGGGACCGCTCCTTCCTCTTGACCCTGTCTCCCTTGTTACTTGTCAGACACTCTCCCGCAGGCAGGGAACAACAGACCCTGGGGATCCCTGAGAACAAGGAGCCCAGGAAGAGCTATTTCCAACTCCGAACGTTCTGGCCAGCTGCCCGGGCTTTGTTCCGATTTCTGATGTTCTTTAGAATCTTCTCATTACATCACTGAGAGAAGCGTAATGAAGCGCCAATCTCTCCCTTTCTTTTCGATAACTTTTACTGTGTTTTCTGATTATAAAAGTAATATACGGCCAATATAGTGCAAGAAATATGTAAAATATAGAAAATTATAGAAAAGAAAATAAAGATAAGCTATAATAGCTCCACACAGAGGTAGGCGTTGTTAATACTTTGGCATGTTTCCTCTGAAGGTTTCTATATGAACATGTTCACACTCATTCATCTGATTTGGATCATAATTATATAACTATAGGTTATACGTCATTGAAAAGTCACCAGAAACAAATTTTTTTTTTTTTGAGGAAGATTAGCCCAGAGCTAACTTGTGTTGCCAATCCTCCTCTTTTTGCTTAGGAAGGCTGGCCCTGAGCTAAAGTCTGTGCCCGCCTTCCTCTGCTTTATATGTGGGATGCCAGTTCTGACTGATGAGATATAAGCTTATGTGTGATGAGGAGTTTCTGGGAAATCCTTAGATTTCTTAATAAAAAGGGAGGCAAATGTTGGCAGGTTTGGTCCTTTGCCCTTCCCTGACTTCCATCCTGCAACACAAATGTGATGCCTGGAGGCATAGCAGTCATATTGTGACCATGAGGAAAAAAGGTAAATATAAGAATGGCAGAACAGAAATGTAGAAAGTGAATGGGTCTTTCATAATGTTGTTCAGCTTCTGCATCAGCTCTGGACTGCTTGTGTTGGGAATTCTTCTCATGTGAGGAAAAATAAGTCTCTTTTTTTTGTTGTTTTAAAGGCACTATAAGTTGAATCTTCTTCTACTTTTCCCTGAACAAATTCTACACTGATACAAATGACATGATCCAATTTATGCTCTATGATGAGCATTTTTTATAAGAATAAATTTTATGAAGTAGGGAAGAGGAAAAATGAGGAGATCAGTTAAGGAATTGTTGTGATAATTCAGGGAGGAGACAAAAGTATCTTGGCTGCAGTGGAGGTGGAGATTAAAGGATAGATTTAAAAGATGTTTTTTTAGGAAGCATTGGCTTGGTGACAGATGAGCTGCATGTTGCGGGGAGGAGAGATGGTAGGCAGAATAATGGCCTGGAGAAGATTCCACACCCTAATCCCTGGGACTATGCATATAATGAGATACGACACCCATGACCATGTTACCTACCGTCCATGGCTAAAGGGTTTCTACAGATCTAATTAGGATTTGGATTAGTTTTCTAGGGCTGTGTAACAAAGCACCACAAACTGGATGGCTTAAGGCAACAGAAAAGTACAAAATCAAGGTATCAGCAGGGCCATGCTCTCTCTCTCCCAGCTGCCGGCTGTATCCCTCCCTTGAGATGGGCTCCATGAACTTGAGAAATTCAATACAGCTGCTCACGAGGTGTTGGAGGCTCTGTCAATCTACAGAGCCCTTACTCAGTTCATCCCTCAGTACCAGAAGCATAAAATTCACTGGGGATTTGGAAATGAAGAAGCTTTCTGTCTACAAGTGTTAGAGAGAAACACCCCAGTGAACCCCTGGTGACTACGTTAATTCCATATATTTAAAAATGTTGCTGAAAAATCAAAGTATCTGAAAAGCCAGTCCACGACAGAGAATAGAGTATGTAGCAATGAACTTTTCTCACTGCAGTCTAAGGTTGGGGTCCCCAGAAGCAGAGCCTGAGACAAGGATTTTGGTAGAGGTAGTTTATTTGGGAGATGGTCCCAAGAAGCACCAGTAGGAGATAAGGAAGTGGGGTGAGGAAGGAAAAAAATCAACAGGGGGATGCTGCTATGGGCAACTGAGACTCAGTCCCATTAGGGAGCCCCTGAGAGACTGGCTGTGTCCTATCTGAGCAGCAAGGAAACTGGGGTGCTTATCCACCAACTCCCCTTGCCCATCATTTCGTCGAGGGCACTCCCCCCCGAGGGCTTCAGCTCACCAGCACTTCTGGCCAGCCTCACAAACAGTCTGAGCACGCTCCCACACCCAGAGAAAGTCCTTAGCTGGAGTCTCGGTGCTTGAGGGGGAAGCCATCGACATCACGATCATGATGAGTGTCAAGAGGACGTAGAGAGGGCGCCAACAGCATTCACCACGTTTGGAAAACAAAGTGCTCTAGTTAGCCTCTTAATGGAAAGTTTCTCCCAGCTGAGTTTAATTCTCATGACACCGGACAACTGGCATAGCCTGAGGCTGGCATCACAGTGAAGCTGGAACCAAGATTTTTTCCCTCTCCCTTCCCTCAGACACCACAGAGTCAATACTGCATTTCAGCGACGGTAATGTACACTTGGATTAATGTAAATAACGAGTTTTGCTGGGGATACTGTCTTTGGGGCTTTTTCCTTTCTACTTCTGAATCTCATGAATGTGCACCTGTGCTGTGACAGTTTCATGTGCCCTCTTCGCTCTCTTCTCTATAAAACGTGAGGCACTGGGCTCTGGGTGGGTGAATCCACTTGGACGTCCTGAAGGAATGTCACCCAGTCCAGTGAGACCCCAAACCGTGGCTGCAGAACTTAGACTCCATCCAGCCATGAGGGACATCCCCTGGCTGGGGCAGCAGAGCGATCACTGACAAGGGTGATTTGGGGATTTTAATTTTTCTGGAGCTCTTAACAATTTTTGTTTTCAATATCTTAGACTGCATTTACATGCAGATGTTTGAGTATTTGATTTGGGGGTGCAGAATTGAATCCTCTTATTCAAGTTTGGGACAGTTTTCTATCATCACAATTATAATATTAGAGTTTTTTTAATCTGTCATTTGAGCTCACTCCATGACCTCTGCTGAGCCATTTTGTGCAGCGAGGCATCCTCTGAGATGGGAACACAGAAGGGAGTGAACCGACAGTTAGGTTGTATGTCTTAGAGTTGATTTAGTTAATGTACAGTGCTGACGCATTTCAGAGCCTTAGGAACCAACTGAATTGCCCACCCTTGTGTTTTTATAAGATTTAAAGATTCTTTTGATGTCAGGACACAACACAACAACATCGGAGAGATGAAAGGCAGAACTCTTTGTTATTTACAGCTCCAAATGCAAGGAGGCTGCCAGGGAGGGCCACACACAGTGTGTAACAGCAAGCTGGAGGGCCAGGGTAACAGCAAGCTGGAGCTGCAGAGGGCAGCATACAGATGGCAAGCAGTGTGGAGTTAGCTCCTTTGGGAGGACTCTCTGTGGATTGGCTAATTTAAATAAGTTCTCAGGCTCCAGGGCATAGGGACTGTCCCTACTTGTCTGGCACCTTGTCCTCGGGAAATAAAAGCTGGCACATAGCAGCCTGGAGTATGAGAGTCTGATAAAGGAAGTATTTGGGAATGTGGACTTAATCAGCGCCTCAAAAGAAGGGGACTGACCAGACTCTAGCCTTGGCTTCAAAACTGGGTCAGGACAGCATTAAAAATCAGAAACAAAAACAAAGCCCGAAACCATATTACACCTTGGTCTCAGGATGATGAAAAAAAAAATAGTGGTTGGTATTGGGGTGTGGCCACATGACTGTAGCACCAAGTACTTCCTAATAGATTGCACATCTCTTCCCCAGAGGGAGTGACACACCCCTAGTTGACTATAAGTTTGGACCCAGCGTAAGTGGTCTTGTACGTGGGCATGTTAGACAGCGCCATCTTCTCCCTGCTTCTTTCCTTCACTCCACGATGGGTCCTCAAACTGGGAAGAGACCAGCACATTCTTGGGAAGAATCTCCTGCCCTCCTTTCTGCCCCCCTCATTTCTTCCCCTGGGAGGAAGAGGGACTGACAGAATTGTGAGTCTAGAAAGATGAATGGAATGCAGGTGGCTCTCTCTCTTCCTCTGTCTCTAGTGTCTGCCTAGCTCCTTCCTCCTTCACTTGGTGAACTGTTTCAGGAAGGCTCAACCCCTAAGGAAGGGTGGAGAGGCCTGCAGTTGTGCATGTAAATTGTGGGTAGATCTGTCTAACTCAGGGGTGAAGCAACAGGGAGCCCAATGTTGCCTGAACCAATTGAGGTCTACCTCCAACAACACTTAATCTGTACCTTGATCTCTGTTTGTCCGACTCCTGTGATGTTTCTCCCTTGCTCAGAATTCTGACACACAGGATGAAGATAAGATTAATTATTGAACGTGTATGCATGCCTACCAACCATTTTTCCCTGTACATCTATGCTACCCCTCCCATCAGGAGGTAGAAACTATCCCACCTCCTCTTGAATCTGGACTGGGCTTGAGACTTGCTTTGGCATTTGGCAGAAGTGGAAATTTGGAATCTCTGAGCTCAACTCTGATAATGCCTTGTGAGTTCTGATTTTGCTCAAAGGAAAACTTCCTGTGTGCAGATTCCATGCTATCTTGCTAGAGAGAAAGGTAAGTGGAGAGAGGTCTTGGTGGATGAGACACCACAAGGAAAGAGAGGCCATGTGGAGAACTAAGTTCCCAGATTCATGAGGGAGCCCATGAGAAGAGAGAGGCCCAGCCACCTCAGCCAAGCCTCAGCTAACTGAGCGTCCCTAAGTGAGGCATCAGACGTGTGAATAAGACCATGGTTGAGTAGCACCAGCCGATATTCTGTGGAGTAAACACAGCCCATCCCTTACTGAGCCCCGCTCACATTCCTGAGCAATAAAATTGTCCTCATTTAAGCTATTAAATTTTGGACTGCTGTGCCTGTACTCCCAACAATGAGATACTGGAGTTGACTGGGTACTGACGATAATGTTATATTAGAAAGGAGAACTGAAGACACAGAACAGAAGGGGCATGGGGTCCAGAGCACATGAGGAGGGGGTGGTCTAAGACAGAACACGGACAGAGAAGATGGTGAGAGACTCAGGTAGGGTGGTGTGAAGATTAGGAAGTTTTATTCTCACAGCGTTGGTTTTCTCAGTGATGTTAGAGATGAGATCATCAGCTGAATGTGAATTGGGGGTGTAGTTTGAGCATTGAGGGGGAGCTATAAAGTGGTCATCTTAGTCACAGGAAGCCAGTTCACTAGAGCAATGTGTCTGATTCCTGAGCACTGTTGTATGTCCATCTGTGGTAGGCAATCATGAAACTGATGTGAATCCAGTCTGTTAAGCCAGTGTTCAGCTGCTGAGATGCAGGCCTGAGATGATGGAAACGGGCAGGAAATGGTGGTTCTCTACCCCGGCTGAACACTGGAATCACCTGGACAGCTCCTACATATCCCCAAGGGACTCTTTTAAAAACAAAAAGCAAAACTGATGCTTGCATCCCATCCCTGGAATTCCCGGTTTAATTGGTCCAAAATGAAGCCTGTGCATCATATCTAGTGGTGTCTTCCAACCAGGCTCATGGCCAGGTCTGACATTTACAGCCATGTAGGCTGCACACTGCACAATACCAGAAGGCTCCATTTACATGGTCTACACTGGGAATAGTTCCCCTTAAATTTGGGCCATGCACAACCTTCAAAAGAGTACATGGTGGGCTGGCATATCCAGCCTCGTTTTGTTTGCAAAGCTCTTCTTTGACTTTCTCAGCACCGCTCCTCCTCAGTCCCTTTGCACCCCTCTGACTACTCTGTCTTTCAATTTACATACTCTCCCTGAGGAAACTAATCAGCTCCCAATGCCCTCCATGTCTCCCCATCTCCTGCCATATTCATGAGTCATAGCTCCAAAGCTCCTAAATATTGCTACCCACGTGTTCCTAAAGCATCTCAAACCCATTTTGACGAAAACCAAACTCCTTGCCCCTCTTCCTCCCATATTCTCTCTCCTGGTTAATGGCATCGCTATTCCGGGCACTCAGCTTAGAAACCTCAATCTTCTTTGGCTGCATTCTCTACCTCGCTCTGCTGCTGCCTGCCCCTCAGAGCCTGATTGTTTCTGGTGTAGTCACTTACACTTGTCCCCAACTGTCCATCCTTTCCTCTAATGTATCCTTCATGTTGCACTGAGGCTTGTCTTCAGAAAGAAAGAGTGGATACTCTTACTCATCTGATTAAAATTCTTTAGTGGCTTCAAATGTTCTCAGGATCAAGTTCAAAGTCCTTACATTCTCACTGAAGGTCTTAGAATACTAGACCCAAATCCATCCTCCTAGGACCACCTGCTGCCCGCTTTCTCCCCATCCACCTTATGCCCCATCACACTGTCATATCCATGCTCGTGTCTTTATGTCTTTTTCCATGTGTTATAGACTGAATGTTCGTGTCCCCCGAAATTCATATGTTGAAATTCTAATCCCTAATGTGATGGTGTTTGGAGATAGAGCCTTTGGGAAATAACTACCAAATGCTCTTATAAGAAAAGACAGGAAAGAGCTCTCTCTCTCTCTCTCTGCCACATTAGAAGACAGCCATTGGCCAAACCGGAAGAGAGCTCTCACCAGACACTGGATCTGTGAGTACTTTGATTTTGGGCTTCTCAGCCTCCAGACCTACGAGAAATAAATGTTTGCTGTTTAAACCACCCAGTCTATGGTATTTTCATTATAGCAGCCTGAACTAAGACATCACGAAATTCTCTTTGTTGAGCGCTCGCCGCATCTCTACTACACCCATTTCTATATACCCTTCAAAGCCCAGTTCATTATTCTGCCCTCTTCATCTTCCCCCTCCCCAGCACTAGAAGTTCTTTTCTCTGTGTTTTCTTACTTCTAACCACACTGTACGTTTCCGTCTCATAACCTCATAGATCTTCAAGGGGATAATGTTGTTTGTATTCTCCTTGTAGCTCTAGGGCCTGGCATTGTGCACGACCCCTATTAGGTGGTCAATAAATGAGGGAATGGATACTCTGCCAGCGAGAGGAAGCAAAGGTGAACTTGACTCACAGGTGTTGGAATAGATGCATTTACTTGGCATGCCAATGCAATTACAGGTCTTGGGTGATTTAAAGGCTATTTCTCCAGGAGCCAATAAATCTCTTGTGAAGCCCTTGTCATCCAGGATAATTGCCCAGCTTGCCTTTGGCTGTTTAAATGCACTGGGTAATACCACCTGAGACTCTGAGAGCCCTGCTGACAAGCCTGCATGACAGGGAGCACTCAGACATGAGGTTAGAGGGGACAAGGCTGGCTGTGGAGCCTTGGGAGAGGCTCCCATGGGAGAGGGGTGTCCACATGGACCGAGTCTGGCCTAGGAACTCAAGGGTCAGTGTGAGAGGGTGAGTGTGGCAGATTGCATTAATTGCCCCGATTCTTACCCCTCCCCATATCCACATCATTTGCCATGTGACTTAGCAGAGTGTTATTTTCCCACCTCTAGGCTTTGTATTTGGCCCAAGACTTTCCTTGGCCGGTAGAAAGAGAAACAAGAGTCAGGTGAATCTAATTCTCCAGAGGCCTTATCTATTTCTCTTCGCTCTCTGGTACCTTTGCCATCACCGGGAGAATGAGATTCCCAGGGTAGGCCACTGCTCCCAGGAGGAAAATGAAAGAGATGCATGAGAAATACGCACTCTGAAAAGTCACTGAGATTTTGTGATTTTCGTTATGCAGCATTATTGTGGCTCTGGCTTCTACAATGGGCCATTATCCAGATCAACCAGAAACTTACAGGGACAAAGAGCAAAGGCAGAATGGTGTCAAAGAAGATTGACAAATACTATCGTCAGAGAAACAACACGCATTCTCAGGCTGGGTGGATTGGGAGCCCAGAAGCCTTACTGAGAAGACATGCATCAGTGGAGCATCCTCCAGGGAAGGAGGCAGGGGCAGAAGGCAGAAGAATTTTCCCTTGAGTGGCTCTGGGTTCTCTGTCTGGAGCTTATTCCTAACCGTGCCTGCAAGTGGAAGTCTGGGCATCCCCCACCAGTGTAACATTCAAGGTGGGGTGGCTGCTTGCTGGGGAGCAGGAGCTCTAGGTCCTAGTTGTAGATTTTCTGCAAGGTCCCTGGGTGACCCAAGGCAGGTCACTGCTCCTCTCTAAGGCTCTATTTCCTCATTAATAAAGTAGGGCATTGCACAAATTCCTGTATCATTCAGGACAGGCTGGTTATGCAACAGTAACAAACTCCCTCCCCAAATGCCAATTGCTTTAAAAACAAACCAAAAAAGTTTGCTTAAGGTTTATTGGTGATGTTCTCACCAAGAACCCAGGGTGACAGAATAGTCACTCTCTAAATTGTTCCAGTAACCGAGGCAGAGGAAAAAGAGAGAGGGCAAGGCACACACTGGCTCTTACAGCTCCTGCCTGGAAGGGACACACTTCCCCTCACTTTTCGTGGGCCAAGTCACGTCCATAGCCAAATTTAACTTCCAACGGGCAAGGAAATGCAATTTTACCCAGTTGCTAGAAGAAGAAAGACACGGAACATTTGCAAACAGCCCTGATGACTACTTCCCTCTCCATACAGTTTGATACTTTTCATACTTTAAAATGTTAAATGTATCCTTCCAGTTGCAATCATCGTTAGTGTCCCTTCGTCTTTTGCTCCTATGATGTAGCTTCTCAACTATGTGTATGTCACCCAGATATTGACCGAGGTCACTTGTATTTGAGATTTAAATAAAACTGGCTGAACTCCCTTCTCTCTTCCTGTAGGAAGTCTAATGTCCCACTACAAGCATTCTGTGAATCCCTGGGGTGACTGCCAGGGCCACCTCCAGCAAGTCTTGTCCTCACTTGTATGTCAGCTGCAAGGGCTTTTTTCTCCTCCCTGCTCCACTCTGATGTGCAAAAAACCTCCTTTTCCTTGATTCCCCCTGAATTTACTCACACAAGCATCTATGTGCAGAGCAGACTTCACTGAAGGTTTGGACGGGGAGCAGACTTACATCACAGCCACACGTACAACCTGAAAATGGACATCAGACATTGCTGCTCTCCTGAGTCTTTGAGTCACTCTGCCACTGGGGGTTTCTCTCTGTGCTTTGCCCTGTGGGTGAAACTCCTTGCCATTGGGCGTCCTCTCTCTGGCCGGCTTCTACTCACTCACTATTATGGACACAGCTCTCCACCTTCTACATGGCCCCAGGCATACATTTTACATATAGACACTCTCTTCTGTGGGTCTTGAGCAGCTCACAAGACCTGACAGAGGCTCTGAAATTCCAGTCCCCACTCCCAGCCCTGGACCCCTCCAGGAGGAGAAAGGAGCGGTATAGAGACTTATGTGTCCACTGATACAGGCATTGCTGCCTTCCCCTTGCCCCATCCCTTAAAAGGCAGAAGTTGCTAACATTGGTTTTGGTTTTAAATAACTGTGTGTGTTAAATACAGACACACTTGTTTTATGAAGCACTCATATATGAACGCCAGGTCCTGTGCCCCAACACCAGCCCATGGGGATGGTGTGATGTTTATCTTCATTTTACTGATGAGGAAACTGAGACTTGAGAGGATAGCCATTCACCCAGAGTCTCCCAAACAGGTCGCGCGTGAGACTCAAACCCAGGTCTGTGGAACAAATTCCCTTTCTTCTCTGTCAAACAGCACCTCTCTGACCTCATGCCCTTTACAGGCAAGGCCTTCTGCTTCAAATAGTTCAAGAGAAGCTGTGAAATGTTTCCTGAAGGAGTGTTTTCTGCTATCATTTGCCTTTTATCTTGATCTTAAAATACATTTTGAAGTCGACGAGGGGACGGACCCCTCATGTGCCAAGCTCTGATGTCTGCACCAAGGGGAGAGAGGAGAAGCTGGAGAAATGCTTGTGTCTGAGCCCGCTGAGTGGACAGCTGTGCCAGGAGAAGCAGGACCTCCTGACGCTGAGGACCCCAGCGGAGGTACTCAGTCCCCCTGCGGAGTGTCAGGGGAGAGATGAGCGGGGTCAGAGGGCAGGGTGGGGAGACAGCTGTTCAAGCTTGCTTCAAGGAGAGCTGGCCAAGTTTCTCTGTCCATATGCGGCAGTGAGTAAACACTGCTTTACATTTTCCCCTTGTTTCCTGAGAAACTTCTGCCCCATCCCACTGCAAATCTTGATGGTTGCCCAGTCCAGGCACACCAAGGGCAATTCGCTGGCCTGATTGTGTAGGAATGCTTCCTTCCATTGCACTTTACTCCTTGAGAAATGCCCTTACTCCTACCTCATCCAATCACAGCAGCCTCCCTGTATGGAGGAATTCAGACAAATATCCCCATTTTGCAGATGAAGTACCAGAGAAGTAAAGGACTCACCTTAGATCTCTCAGCTCCCTGGTAACAGGGTGAGACTAGGCCCCAAATCACTTGCAATCCAGTCCTGAAATGCTCCTGGGTCCCAAGGCTGCCTCACAGGGCCCCGGGCCACCAGGACGTGGCAATCAACAGCAGCTCCAGCAGACAGCACCGTCAGAACCAGGCCCCTGGAGTCCCCGTGCCTTCAGCAGGGTCTCACTAAAGGGGATAGGATTCTACTTCCCTCCATGGGTGTCTGGAACTGGCAACAACTATACCACAAAATAATGTTATTGTCTACTTCTTTGAGAAGGTGTAACACTTCTTGTTATAAAATAGCAGTGTCTTTATTTCTGAAGAATTGCTTTGCAGAGAATCTATACAAGGAAAACTCCTGGTCTGGTGCTGTATCCACGCTACCAGGACACCCTCATCAATTACATCTGATGCAAAAATACCACGTGTTTCCCCTACAACATTGACTTCCCGAGTTCTGCCTTTTCTAAGAACCTAAAAGAACATACTTCAGAAAGAGCTGGGTACTAAAGAGGGAAGCTGCCCCAAGATTATAACACGCCTGCCGTTTCAAAGGGGCTAATGCAGGTGGTGACCATGGAGAAGTGGCTATAAAAACTCGTTCTTGTTTTCAAAGTATTTCTTTCCCTAGCAGCTCCCCCCAGCCTCAGCTCTGTGCGGTAAGCGGAAGGTACATGGTTTCCCCCATGCTGTGGACAGGAAAACAAGTCCACAGCCATGCAGCAACTCACCCCAGGTTTTCTGCCTCCCAGGCTTTGCACAGGTCCCTGGAGCGGGTCTCTGGCAAACCCTCCTCCCTCTTTGATTGTCTTGCCACAGACATTACCATTTTGCAGTGTAATGGGAAAAGCTCTGAAGATCTGGGTTCAAATCTTCCGTCTGCCGCGGACTGCCGAGGGATCTGGGATGTTTTGCTCACCTTCTTTGAGGATCAGCTTCCTCATCTATACAGTGAGGACAATGGAACCAAGGCCAGGAAAAGAAGAGGAAAATGTGGGGTCATTTTAATGATGAATATACACAAACTACTTGGAGGACTTGTCTCTAGAGTGTGGGGCTGCCATTTCAGCTGCCCAGAGTCCATCCTAACACCCTTCCTGCGCTGGGGCCATCCCAGCAAGGGTGGGAGGCACCCCCACTTCCTGCTATGGAAATTGGGGAGAGATTTCTTTTTCCAGGCCACGTAACAGCTAACGATGGGCTCATGACCTACGCATGGCCAGTCAGATCTTCCAGCCCAGGATTTTGAACCTAAAGAGAGTAACATAAAAGGTTAGGGTCTATGGAGGTTTTCAATGTGACTGAGTGGAACAGCGGGTGCCAGACATGGCGACATGCAGGCTATGGTGGGGGTGCCCATTGGGACTGGACAGAGTGTCCAGCGCCTGGGGCCCGGTGGACAAACTGTTCCTCTGGCAGCCTCTCTGTTGGCTCTTCGGCTTCCTGTGTCTTCTGCAAACTGCTCAAAACCCTTCTGACAAATTCCATTCAGGCTTAGGTTAATCAGAAGCAGTTTCTGTTGCTTCTAGCCAATAGTTCTGACTCACAGATTCTCTCAAAGGCTATAGTCTGAGAATGGAGCAAACCTAATACTTAAAACACGAATTGTTTCTTAGTTTTAAGCCAAGTAGGAAATGGACAGTTCAGCTCTTCTGAGGCTGACTTTGCCATGGTTCCTAGGTCTGTTTTTCCAAGGGTCTCACTCAGAAGAGAGTTATTTCTGCCTATTTGCTACCGAGCAGTCAACATTCATTACTAATCAATTCACATTTATTGAGCTCCTACTTTGTACAGGAAATTCAGATCCAAATTAGATGCGAAGAGCACACAGATAAAGTAGCTCTTTCTTTCATTAACTGGAACTTTCCAGTTGTTCTAAAGTTCAATTCCTAATGGAAAGGCAGCATATCTGCTGGATTCTTCCCATTAATTACCCATTTTCAAAATACCTGTTTCAAATAGTGATGAATTAAGTTTGTTTTTTTCCTGTTCTCTTTTTTTGAAGCTAACTCAGCTATAAGTGACATGGTTGGATCATTTGAGTAAGTGCAAATATGTACAAAAATGTACTATAGTTGAAAGACGCAGATTGTGAGCTGAAGAAAGCACGTGACAAAACACCATGATTTCATTTATTACATGTACAGTCATGCACCACATAATGACGTCTTGGTCAATGACAGACTGCATATATAATACTGGTCCCATAGGGTTAGTGCATATAGCCTAGGTGTTAGTAGGCTACACCATCCAGGTTTGTGTAAGTACACTCTGTGATGTTCACACAATGATGAAATAACCTAACAAGGAGGTTCTCAGAACATGTCCCTGTCATTAAGCAATGTATGACTCTACGTACAATACACACACACACCAGCCTGCTGCAGTGGGACCCCTAGGTGGTGAAAATGTCTTGATTTTTAAATGCTTGCTTATCCATATTTCCTAATTTTGTGCAATTTACCTGTACTGCTTTGGTATTAATGAAAGGCTGTTTTTTAAAAAAAATGTAAAGTGAAACAAACCATCTAGCACAATACCTGGCAAGTACTAGGCACTCTAGAAATAGAAGCTATTTAAAAAAGGTCTCCTTACTAAGATAACTACATTTAAATATTTGGTAGTTATCAATTGCTTAGAAAACGATACACCATTTAGACTAATTTTGGAGACAATAAATATTTGGATAGAACCAGATAGCTTAACTGTCTCAACCACTACTTAGTCTAAATTTGTTTTGCTGCCTCTGATATATAACCAGTAACTTTTTCTGTACAATATTTTCTGGTTGTCTGTATATTTCAACAAATGGAAATATACCGCGTCAGCTATAATCAATAAAAAGTTTCCCATTCTATGATTGTGCCATCATTTATTTCAAAGTTTTTCAACCTCAGAACTATTGATATTTTGGGCTGGATAATTCTGTGTTGTCGGGGTCTGTGTGTGTACTGTGCATCGTAGGGTGTTTAGAAGCATCCCTGACCTCTACTCATCAGATGTCTGTAGCACTCCCTTCTCCCCAGTTGTGTCAACCAAGAATGTCTCCAGGCATTTCCAAATGTCCCCTGGTCCATATTGGACAAGCACTGCTTTAACCATTTCCCTACTGATGGACACATAAGTGGTTACATGTATTTCCAATCGTGGGCAATGCTATACTAAACCTACCTTGTATATATACATCTTTGTCCATTTTTCTGATTATTTTCCTAGAATATATTCCTGGAAATAAAACATCTGGATCAAATATGCTGACATATTTTTAAGGATTTAGATACACCAGATCAAAGTGCCCTCCCTATAGATTATACCTACACGTATCTGGGCACCACGCCCTTGTCACCTTTGAGTATTATTATTCTTGTTAATATACGATTTAATCTTCCATGCAAAGGATGGCATTTTGTGTGTTATCAGTTACTCGTGTTTCTTCTTATTTGAACCATTTATGGCATTTATCCATTTTTCTTTTAGAGCACTCATCTAGATATTTATATATTAATGATTTAAATTAATGTTTTGTTTATCCCATATATTGCAAGAATATTTCTAGTTTGCTAATTATCTTTTAAGTTTATGATTTCTGTTGCTGTACTGAAAATGTTATTATTAACTCATAAAACCTTACCAGTTTTCCTCTTTGGGTTTCTGGACTTAGTGGCTGCTTGGAAAATTCTTTCCCATCCCAAAATCATTAAATGGTCAGCCATTTGTGTCTATGTTGGTATGTAATGCAATGTTGGTATGTTAAAATACCAACATTATTATACACTAAATTCTCTGTCTGGATGTCCTAATCTGTTTCATTGATCTATCCATTTTGTCCTATGTCAACACCACATTCTTATCATTAAGTTGGCTTTAAAGTATCTTTTAATATCTGGCAGGACAAGTCCCTTTATATTAATTTTCTTTAAAAATTGTCTTGGATATTCCCATTTCGTGGCTACCATCACATGTTTTCAGATAACATTATACTAGTATTTTTCCTTTTTACTAGAAAAAAGTGGTACATGGTTTCCTTAAAAAAATATTTCTAAGCGCATTTCTTTTTTCTTTTTCTTTTTAAAGGTTGGCCCTGAGCTAACATCTGTTGCCAATCTTTTTTTTCTTCTTCTTCTCCTTCTTCCCAAAGCCCCCCAGACATAGTTGTATATTCTAGCTGTAGGTCCTTCCAGTTCTGCTGTGTGGGACGCCGCCTCAGCATGGCCTGATGAGTGGTGCTAGGTCTGCACTCAAGATCCAAACCAGCGAAACCCTGGACCACGGAAGAGGAACACGCAAACTTAACCACTTGGCCACAGGGCAGCCCCTGGTACGTGTTTTTTGAAGTTTACTGATAGCATAGATATTCGGGAGATGACAGCTTGAGAATTTGCACTAGCCTCATCTTCTTTTGCAAGATCCTTAGAAATGAGAGAAAAGATATTTTTGAAAGAATAAATCCATGGAAATATCAGGGAACAAAGAGTGCCATTGGTGGACCCAAAATTATGAGACATACCTGAATTATGAAAGACAGATGGAACTGGATTGAAGGAGGAACCCACGGTCTAAAATATGTTCAGAAGAACTTGCTGCAAAAGGTAGGAGGGGTTCTAAATGTTCTCCAAGCTTAGAGTCAACAAGTGAAATGAGCAGATCGGAGACACACCAGTAGGAAATTGGAGGAGATCATCTCCGTCTCCTCCCTGTCCCTCCCCCTCCCCATGGTGCAGTAATGTGATGCCAGTGCTTTCATTGGTGAGGCTGGTGATTCCCAAAAGGAGCAGGGAGCCACCAAGCCCAGGCGATAGCTCATCAAGGCTGACAGCATATTCATCCCTGCTCCCACTGGAGTCACAGATGACAAAGGCACCCTTTACAGAGAGACCAACAGGAAAAACAAGCAAAAAATCAGTACACAAATAAGAGCAGCCAAACAGTTGAGTACCATTCACAAATGGAACCCAACTCAACAAAGAAGAAAAGACAGACCTGCAGAAGTAGAGTTCGTGGAGCAAAGAGATGTGTAATGAACATCTGTTGAACAAGAACATGCTCTCTGACAAGAGAACCAGTAAGAGATCTTGGAAATGAAGAATGTGATAAAATAAAAAAACACTAAATTGGATAATAGGATGGTCATAACTAAAGAGCATGTTGTCAACTGGGAGAAAGAGCCAACGTACCTTCTGGTAAAAATGTCAAACTGACTATAAGCAGGAATCACCTGTACTGCTCGAATATGCAGATGTGCTATGGATAAAGTGTGATGTTTAAACATACATTGCTGAGCCCAAAGATAAAAGTGGAAAAATCTCCAGCTGTCAAAAAACGAGAGGGAACCTAAAGCAATGAGTGGAATTTAATCCACATAGTCCCTGGGTAAACTAAGGATGCGGAGGGGCATGTGGACTGAACACGCCTGTAAGAGGATGGGGATTTATGACCACATGCTTTGGGGTCTGAGCCCCAGATCCTGTGTGTTACACAGAGCCAGGAAAATACTGTCTATCTATGAATGAGGACAGAAAATCCCTGCCTATTTATCTTCCCAAAGCCATATGAGGAAATAGAAATAGAATCACTAATGAGTGATTCAAACATGAATTTGTGCCAAGCTTGGGCATAAGCCTGGATTCCCAGGCCCCTGGCAGTACAGAAAAAAAGGGGAAAAAAAGAAAAACAAACACTTTATGTTTACACATTAAAAGACACAGTTCTAATGACTCATTGCTAAAGAAAAAGTCAGCATAAAAATCACAAAAGTTTTAGGAGTGAATGAGTATGAAAGAAAGCAAAACTTGTGGGATGCAGCAAAAATGGTACATGAAGGCAAATGCATGTGTTAGATGTTGGGACAGTTCCTAGACTGATTCTCTGTTAGGTTTATCTGTTCTCTTTATCAAATAGTAAAAAGATACATCTATGCCCTCTCCCTTTTGGGAAATTTCCTTGACACTAACTTCTAGCTCATCTATTGATTTTTTTTATTTTGCCAATTACATAGTTAATTTCCAAGAAGTTCTTTCTTGTTCTCTGTTTCATTTTATAATAACCTACACTTACTTTATGGATGCCATGTATTGTCAAATGTATTTTGTTAATTTTAGGAATATTTTATAGTTAATTTTGTTCATTGAATTATTTGTTTCCTCAGGAGTCTGTTATCAATGAAAATATATTTCTCAATTACCTATAATTTTCCAGCCACTGCTCCAGGCACTAGGACATAACGCAGAAAGTCGCTGCTCCTATGGAGCCTATGTTCTAGTTGGGAGAGAAAGAAAACAAACCCATAAACAAAAAAATAAGATAATTTCAGGTATTGATGACTGCTATGAGAACTGAGAATTAAATGTAAAAACTGGTTCAGAACCTATGATTCCAATAGAGCTTGGTTGACAGCCTGGGGCATAATCATGCAGGACACAGCATAGCGAGAGAGACAGATGAAAATAGGACAAGAGAGGTTGGACATAAACACGATGGATTAAGAAGCAGATATATATGCCTAATAGGAATTTCAGAAGGAGAAAATAGAAGGAGTAAAAGGGAGTCAAATATGAAAGGTAATAGATAAAATTTTTAAAGAAATTAAGCAAGGGGATAGCCCTGTGGCTGAGTGGTTAAGTTCGTGTGCTCCACGTTGGTTGCCCAGGGTTTCGCTGGTTCGTGTCCTGGGCGCAGACATGGCACCACTCATCAGACCATGCTGAGGCATCGTCCTACATAGCACAACCAGAGGCACTCACAACTAGAATCTACAACTATGTACTGGGGGGCTTTGGGGGGAAGAAGAAGAAGAAAAAAAAGAAGATTGGCAACAGATGTTAGCTCAAGTGCCAATCTTTAAGAAAAAAAAGAAAGAAAGAAATTAAGCAAGACGTTAAGCCTCAGATAGAAAAAGCATACAAAATCCTAAGTGGTGGGATGATAAATAAGTCTTTCATAATTATAGTACAATTTGTTACATGTTACATAATTCTAGTACAGTATCAAAACCAGGATATTGACATTGGTACAATGTGTGTATAAGATCTATGCCATATTATCACGTGTAGATTTGTGTATCTTGCATTCAAGATACAAAATTATTCTATCACCATAAAGATATCTTTATGCTACACTTAGACATTTCATAGTATAACTGGAGAACATCAAACATCAAAAGAAAATACTAAAGGCTACTAGAAATGAAAAGAAGAGATACGTTCAAAGACGCTGACTTCTCACCATCAGCTGCAGATGCCAGAAGAGAAAGGAATAATATATTCAAGGTACAGAAGGAAAAGAATTCTATACTCAGCTAAGCCTTCATTCAAGAGTGAGAGCAAATTAAATATATTTTCAGACATAGAAAGGTTTGGGGAAAAAAAGTTACTAAAAGCATTCTTCATCTAGAGGGAAAATAAACCCAGAGAGAAGAAATGAGATACAAGAAGTAAAAGGGGGTAAAGAAATTGGTAAAAATATGTTAATAAATCTAAAAAGAAAAATTGACTATATATAATGACAACTATTTTTACATTTGAAAGCAGAGTGGAACCAAATTATGAGACAGAAATAACACACAGGGTGGAGAGGGAATTATTCAAAGATGGTTGAGTTATTAAGGGGAAGAAGAGAGATTGATTTGGCTTCAGATTGTGTGAGAAAAGTATAAAGTTAAATAACTATGGTAAAATTTCGCGTTTAACCACTAAAAGAATATAATTTTAAAATATACTTCCAAACCAGTAGAGAGGACAAAGGACATTGCAAACACTATCAATGCAATAGAATACAGGAAAGAAGACAGTAGAAGGATAAAGAAAAAGGGCATAATAAATATAAATCCAAATGTATCAGGAATCATGGTAAATGCAAATGATTAAACACACTTAATGAAGGACTGAAAATGTCAGATTGGGTCTTTTCTAATCTTTTATTTTGAAATAATTGTAGTTTTACAGGAAGTTACAAAGATAGTACAAAGAGGTCCCATGTACTCTTCTTCCAGTTCCCCCCAGTGACTACATCTTATGTAGTCACAGTGCAATATCAAAACCAGAAAATTGACATTGGTAAAATGTGTTACAGTTCTATGCCATGTTGTCACATGGGTAGATTTGCGTAACTACAACCACTTTTAAGATACAGAGCTACTCCATCGTCGCCGAGATCTCGTGCTATACTCACCCTTTATTCTCCCTACTGCCCCTCATCCTTGGTAACCTCTAATCTGTTCTCCATCTCTATAATCTTGACATTTTGAGAATGTTATATAAATGGAATCATAGAGGGTGTGACCTTTGGAGACTGGCTTCTTTTACTCATATAAAGCCCTTGAGATCCATCCTAGCTGTTGCTTGTATCAATGGTTCACTCCTCTTTATTGATGAAAGGTATTTCACGGGATGGACTTACCACAGCTAGCTCATCCATTCACTCACTGAAGGGCATACTGGTTGTTTCCAGTTTTGACCTATTCCAAATAAAGCTGCTATGGACAATCTTGTAGAGGTTTTGTGCAGACATAACTTCATTTCTCTCAGATAAATGCCCAAGAGTGCAACTGCTGGGTTGTATGATAAGAGGGTCTTTAGTTTTTTTAAGAAACTGCTGAACCATTTTCCAGAGTGGCTGTAACATTTTATACTCCTACCAGCAATGTCTGAGACATGCAGTTTCTCTATATGCTTGACAGCATTTGGCACTGTCACTCTTTTTTACTGGACCTGTGTTAGTAGGTATATAGTGATAGCTCATTACGGTCTTAATTTGCATTTCCCAAGGGGCTAGTGATGTTGAATAACTTTTCATGTGCTTATTTGCCATGCATATATACGTCCTCTTTAGTGAAATGCCTGTCCATATCTTGTGTTTTTGCAATTTTCTAATTGATTGGTTGTTGTTTTACTGTTGAATTTTGAGAGTTCTTTATGTATTCTAGATAAGAGTCCTTTGTCAAATATGTGATTTGCAAATATTTTCTCCCAGTCTGTAGCTCGTTTTTTCATCCTTTCAATGGAATCTTTTGCAGAGCAAGAACTTTTTAATTTAATTTGATTTATTAACAGCTTTATTGAGGGATAATTTGTATACAAAGAACTGCATATATTTAATGTGTACAATTTGCTAAGTTTGGAAATATCCAAACACCCTCATACCATCACCATGTCAAGGTAATAGACATATCCAACACTTCTCGAAGTTTCTTGTATCCCTTTGTTTCATGGGGTTTGGGAGTTTTTGCGTCTGTGGTAAGAATACTTAACATGGGATCTACTCTCTTAACAAATTTTGAAGTGCACGATACCGTGTTGTTAACAAGTTTTTAATTTTAATGAAGTTCAATTTATGGATTTTTTTCTTTTATGGATCATGCCTTTGGTTCAAGGTCTAAGAACTCTTCACCAGGTCCTAGGTCCTGAAGACTTTTTCTCCTATGTTATCTTCTAAAAGTTTCATAGTTTTATGTTTTGTATTTAAGTCTGCAATTCATTTTGAGTTCATTTCTACATAAGGTGTGAGGTTTAGGTCAAGGTTCCTTTTTAAGCCTATGGATATAGAGGCTCCAGCACCATTTGTTGAAAAAACAATCTTTCCTCCATTGACTTGCACCTCTGTCAAAATCAGTTGGCCACACTTAGGTGGGTTTTTTCTGGGTTCTATTCTGTTCCATTGATTTCGTGCACATCTGTCTGCCAGGTCCTCACGGAGTTGTTTGCTGCAGCTGTAGACTAAGTCTTAAACTGAGTTGGGTGATTCCCCCCAACTCCTTATTAAGAATTATTTTAGCTATTCTTTGCTTTTCTATGTAAATTTTAGAATAATCTTGTTTATATCCACAAAACAAAATCTTGCTGTAGTTTTGCCAGAAATTGTATTAAACCTATATATCAATTTGGGAAGAATTTACGTTCTTACTATATTGATTCTTCTAATCCATGAACACAGAATATTTCTCCACTTATTTAGATCTCCTTTGTTTTCTTTCACCAGTGTTTTGTTGTTTTCAGCTTACAAGTCTTATATATATTTTGTCAGATTTACACCTAATTATTTCATTTTTTGAGCAATTGTAAATGGTATTATATTTTTTATTTGTGTCTTCCATGTATTCATTGCTAGCATATAGAAACAGAATTGATTTTGTGTGTTAATCTTGTGTCTTATGATATTGCTGAATTCACTTATTAGTTCTAGGAGGTTTTGGAGATTTCTTGGGGTTATTTATATAGACCATCACATCATCTGCAAAGAGAGGCAGTTTTATTTCTTCCTTTCTGATATGAATGTCTTTATTTCTTTTTCTAGCCCTTATTGTAGTAGCTTGAACTTCCAGTATGATGTTGAATAGCAATGATTTATGTCTTTTGCCAGATTTGGGGATTTTTGGCTATTATTTCTTTGGATACTTTTTCAGCCCCGCTCTGTCTCTCCTCTCCTTCTGGGACTCCCGTGACACAAATATGACATCTTTTGTTATGGTCCCACATGTCCCTGAAGCTCTGTTCAATTTTTTCAGGCTATTTTCTCCCTGTTATTCATATTAGGTAATAATTACTAAATGTTCTACCTTCAATTTCACCAATTCCTCCAACTGTTCTCTGCATTCTTCTATGAAGCCTATCCATTAAGTTTTTTTATTTCAATCATTGTAAATTTCAGGTGTAAAACTTCTGTTTTGTTCTTCTTCTGTTTTCTGTTTCTTTGCTGAGAGTTTTTATCTTTTTCATTTGTTTCAAGCATGTCCATAACTGCTCGCTGAAGCATTTTTATGATGGCAAATATCAGATGATTCTAACATCTGTGTCGTTTCAGTGTTGGGATCTGTTCATTGACTTTTCTCTTTCAATTTGAGATATCCTTGGTTCCTAGTAGGATAAGTGATTTTTGATTGATCCTGGACGTTTTGGGTTCTATCTTTTGAGATTCTATATCTTAACTAAATCTTGTGTTTTAGCAGACCTCTGACGACACAGCTCTTGTGGGTGAATAGGGTGCCATCTCTTTACTCCCACTTGGGGTTGGAAGTCCAGGCTCTCCACTCAGCCTCCAATGACAACCAGGTGGAAAGACATGCCTCATTAACACCTGGTGGGGATGACAGTCTAGGCTCTCCACATGGTCTCCATGGACACTGGCAGGGGTGGGGGGGCGGGGGGGGAAGTCTTGGTGAGGAGCCTCCTTACTGCTGAGCTGTGGTGAAAGTCCTGACTTCCCCCTAGGTCTCCTCCGACACCACACTAGTCGGGAGAGACAGGGGTATCTCCCTACGTGACAACCACTGACAACGTTGGAAGAGAGGGGTTCTTAACACAAAGGTCAGGTTCCCCACTTGACCTTCTCCAACACCGCATGGTATCATGTGACATATGATGACATTAAAATGGTTGGAGCATCTCATAACAGCCTTTTGAGGGTAAAAGTCTAGCCTCCCCACTGGGACTTTTCTGGCTATGGTGGGGGTGAGGATGCAGATTTTCTGTGGGGTTTGGCTGGAGTAGAGCTCTTGTTGTCTAAAAGTTTTCTGTCTTTCTAGACTGCCTCTTTCCTGGGCTTTGGCTAAAGAGAGCAAGCTTTTCTTGGGGCTTTATTGGTCTGTCTGTTGACGCTTGCAGGCACTGATTTTTCCAGTATCCGGTCTGGGATATATGAGGCAAAATGAAGACAGAGAGAACTCACCACCAAGATATTCCCTGGGTCCTCCGGTCACCAGCCGGTCTACTTCTCGCCACCTTTCAAAGCCTCCTTCTGTTTGTTTTACATATTATGTCCAGGGATTTTAGTTGTACTTACTGAGAAGAATAGGAAAAAATACGTCTACTCCATCTTCCCAGAAGTACAAGTCCATAGACTGAATTTTAGCGGCAAAAGCTCACTACATGCTATTTACAAGATACACATACACCTAAAACAAAAAGACATCTAAAGGTTAAACATAAAGAGATTATAAAATGTACACCAAGCAAATAGCTGCCCAAAGAAAGTGGGTTCAGAAATACTATCAACAAAATAGAATTTATTATGGAAATCGTTAATATAGATAAGAATATTATACACGATAAAAGGAAAAGTCCATCTAAAAGTATAATAGCTATACAATGCAAACATCTGATGATACTGACTTGAAAAACACGAAGAAAAAACTGACAGAATTTCAAGGAAAAAATTGGCAAATCCACGTTCAGAGATGCCACTAATAAACACATTGCTCTCAAAAACCGATCAAGCAGACAAGGAAAATTGTAAGGATTTAGAATAAGTGATCAACACAATTATAACACTTGATTAATGGGTATATAGACCCCGCATCCAACTCTAGTGCTTAGACCTTCCTTTTAATGACAACAGGAGCATGTCCTCAAGAAGCAAGCATTGTCCACATGCCCAGGAATCAGGCAATTCTAAAGAGCGAGTAACAGACATATCAATTTATCTGATCAAAATACAATGAAAATAGCAATCAACAACTGAAACAGCTTCAAAAAAGGAAAAGAAATCCTTTATATTTAGACACTAAAAGGCACAGGTCTAAATAACTCGTTGCTTAAGAGAAAAGCACCGTGAAAATCATGAAACCTTTAGGAATGAAAGACAATGGCAGAAAGCAAACCTGGTGGTGGAAGCAATAGGAACTCCTGGACTGATTCTCTGTGGTGCTTGACTGTTCTTCATATCAGAGAGTGAGCCAATGTCTTCTCCCTGTCTATCCTGGGAAATTTCCTGACATTCTCTTCCAGTTCACCTATTGAATTTTTTGTTTGCATTTTGCCAATCACCAATTTAACTTGCAGGAATTCTTTCTTTCTTCCTGAATTCTTCCTTCTAAATAGCAGCTTATTCTTATTTTGTGGCTGCAACATCTTGTTAAATCCACCTGTTAATATTAAACTTGAGTGTTGTAGGAGGCATGATGCTTTATATTCTGTTTCATTCGCTGAATTTTTTGTTTCCTCAGGAGTCTGTTCTCTCTGCTTTCCTGGGTTTCCACTTTTGTATCTTCGTTTTCTTCCTGTGTGTCTCAGTTTGCGTACCCCTAAAAGCAGATCCTGAGCAAGGATTTGAGTGCAAGCAGTCTAACCATTCACCTGTTAAAGGACATCTGAGCTGATTCCAGATTGTAGCTATTACAAAGAAAGCTGTGATGGAAATTCATATAGAGGTTTTGTGTGAACACATATTTTTGTTCTTTGGGATAAATTCCCAAGAGTGTAATTGTTGGGTTATATGGTAATTGCCTTTTTAATTCTATAAGAAAATGCCACGTGGCTTCCAAAGTGGCTAAACCATTTTACATTCCCACCAGCAATGTAGGAGTGATCCAATTTCCTGCATCCTCTCCAGCATTTGGTGTTGTCACTATTTTTTATTTTAGCTATTCTGATAGGTGTGTAGTGATGGCTCATTGTGGTTTTAATTTGCATTTCCCTCACGGTTAATGATGTTGCCCATCCTTTCAGGTGCTTATTTGCCACCTGTATATCCTCTTTAGTGAATTTTTTTCACGTCTGTTGTCCATTTTCTAATTGGATTGTTTTTTTACTCTTGAGTTTTGAAAGTTCTTTTCATATATTCTCCATACTAGCCTTTTGTGGGACAGGTGGCTTACAAATATTTTCTCCCAGTTCATCTTTTCATTCTCTTCACGTGAGCTTTCACAGAGCAAAAGTTTTTAACAGTATATACATTTAATTGTTTTTATCTTTTTAAAAGAGGGAATCAAACTCCATGTAATTTTTTAACTTTTAACTTTTCTCACTTAATATGTCCAAGATTCACCAAATGGTAGCCATAGTAACTTCATGTTGACAGCTCTATGATACTTGACTCTGTGAATATGCCACAGTTTGTTCGTCCTTCTCCAATTATGGGCATTTGGGTTGTTTCCAGGCCTTGGCTGCATGAACCATGATGTTATGGGCATTCTTATACATACTTTCTTCGGTGTACATGTAAGAATTTCTGTTGGTATATGCCTGGGGTGAAATGGCTCATCCACAGCATGTGTTTGACCCGGGGACGGGACTCAGTAACCTTCTCATACGTGGCAGTGCTTTACCTTACACCCAAACCTTTCTGCTCTATCTTATCCCTCTACTACTGACAACTTTGTCCCCTCTATTTTTCCATGTTTTTAAATTTTCATACTAGTGAAAATTTGAAAGACACTGGGGAGACTAGCATAAGGTGGTAAAATGCCAATTATCTCCTGTTGCCATCATTTAATAGAAGAAACAAAAAATCAGGAGGGATCTAATCTCAGAATGAAGGACAGTTCTTCCTGAGAAAAGAAAGTAGCACCTATACTCTCATCTAAAAATGAATATATTTTAATTATTTGAAAACGGAAAAAAATTTTAAAACATTTTCTTATTTTATACGCATAGGATATAATTCTTTCCTTAATGCAAGTGAGTCGGTGTGCAGCAATATGTTGGGCAGTGGGGATCAGACTGGTGATTGAATTTCCAACTTCTTTAGGTAAGTAGCGTTTAGCCCAGTCATTGTCAAAAACGGAATTTCAAATAGAAACAAATGAAAAAGATGGAATCACCATTCTTAAAGACATCTGTGATGGTTAATTTTATGTGTCAACTCGCCTGGGCCAACAGGAACCCAGATGTTTGGCCAAACATTATTCCGGGTGTCTCTGTGAGGATGTTTTTGGATATTTACCCTTTGAATCAGTAGACTGAGTAAAGCAGATGGCCCTCCCTAATGTGAGTGGGCCTCACTCAATCAGTTGAAGGCTTGAGTAGAACCAAAAGGCTGACCCAAAAAGGTTCTCAAGGATTTCCGCAAGGGAACTCCTCTTGCCTGACTGCTTGAGCTGGGACATCAGTCTTTTCCTGCCTTCAGACTTGAACTGAAACATCAGCTCTTCCTGGTCTCAAGTCTGTGGCTTTCAGACCGAAACTTATACCATCAACTCTCTTGGTCCTCTGGCTACAGATCTTAAGACTTCTCAGCCTCTGTAAGTATGTGAGCTGATTCCTAATAATAAATAAATGCACATATATAAATATATAAAAATATGTGTATGTAATGCACATGTATGTGATATATATAACGTGTATATATATGTATGCGTATATTTATTTATTATAAGGAATTGACTCACATGATTATGGAGGCTGAGAAGTCTCAAGATCTGCAGTCAGAGAACGAGGAGAGCTAATGGTGGAAGTTCCAGTCTGAAATAGATGTACATATATAAACCTCCTGTTGGTTTTGTTTCTCTGGAGAACCCTGACTAATATACTATCTTAAAGCCATCTCACTCAATTTGGAACACTCGAGAGGCTGCCAAGAAATTGCGGACAATAGCCCCGTGGTCCTCCTGCCTTTCCCCAGCAGGCCTGAATGCCAGGGACACTGAGAATGAGAGGACAAATCTGATATTCCACTCGAGAGGCTGCTGGGACGATCCTCAGGGCTCCCCTCCTCCCCAACAGCCCATGGAGTCCATGCGGCGCAGGGTCCCCTCCGCGCGGTGTGGAGTCCTCAGGAACGCCTCTGAGCGGGCAGCCGTGTGACTCTAACAGGCAGATGGATATTTGGAACTCATTGCTCAATTGAGTGAAAACTACGTTATGCCACAGCCTCCAAAGCATCAGGGATAAGCACACGAGCATCCTTCCATCACAACTCAACATAAATACACATCCATAAGCAGAGACATCCCTCTGTTGACCTCCTCTTCCCATCCACCTGCGGCTGAGACAGCCTCTGGCAAAACTCCAGCATCCCGGCTTTATTGTCTTTGTAGAAACTGTTTTCTCAAAGAACCCAAATCTTTTTGCCCCATCACAGCCCAAAGCACCATTTAGAGTAAGTTTTCCAACCGAGCTTTAAAGTGGTTCATAGCAACATTACAAAATGATCTCCTGAACTGCCTGATAATAGTCATTTTCGTCCAAGGGCAACCGAAGAGACATTGCCCAAGGACATGGAGGGTGGGGCAGCAAGAAGAGAACCTTAAAGGCCTAATGCCCGCTTCCCAGCTCTGACTCTCAAACACCTGACCCGGCTGCATTATTTCAGACAAGCTCAGTTCACGCCTTTTTGAATGGTTCGTGCATCCCTTGGTTGAACAAACAACCCAACATCCTTCAGAAGGAGCCCTTGAAACACGAGGCTGCTCGGTGGGCAGCAATTTTCTATTCAGTTTGTGCTATGTGGAGAAAATCGTCACAATTCTAGGAACTACCATTTTTGAGTGCCAGTGTCATGCTGGCTGTTAACTGAGGCCCTCTGGACAATGGCTATGATGCGGGGTCGGTGAGCCGAGGAGTCGAAAGAAAGACTTCTTAGACTCTCAAGATCTGGCAGTAGTGCTCTTTTATTTAGAGAATAGTGTGGAATAGCATGGGGACAGGACCCATGGGCAGTAAGAGCTTCTGCTGCCGCCGCTTCTGCTGCCCCCACTGGCATGGGGACAGGGCCCATGGGCAGGCAGAGCTGGTGCGTGGGGACAGGACCCACGGGCGGTCAGAGCTCCTACTGCTGCCCCCGCTGGCATGGGGACAGGACCCATGGGCAGGCAGAGCTGGTGTGTGGGGACAAGACCCAAGGGCAGTCAGAGCTCCTGCTGCTGCCCCCGCTGGCATGGGGACAGGACCCATGGGCAGTCAGAGCTCCTGCTGCTGCTCCAAGTTGAGGGTTAGGGCTAATTTTATAAGGCATGGGTACGTGACTTATTTTTACTGGAGAAAAGAAAAGATGATGTAAAAAGTCATTAAATGATTTCAGTGCAGATGGGGTCTGGTTATTGTGCGGTCATATAACTTTAGATACAAATCTGGCCATATAGATCGGCATGTAGGTGAGGATGCCCTGGGCTTCGCTCCCTGGGGCTGTCCTAATTCATACCATAAAAAAAGTCCACTGGGTCGTATAGTTTGGCATGTAGGCCAGGTCACCTTGGGCTTCTCTAGCTGGGGCAGCCTTAATCCACATCAGCTACACCTGGACGCCAGGCAGCGAGGCAAGGACAGTGGCTCTCGGGCCCCACCCTGCTGGAAAGAGCAGGTGGAAGGAGCTCAGCACCAGGAGGCTGTGGGGAATGTGTCCTGACCTCTGGGGTGGTTTTATTTTAAAATCCTTAGGCACACAAGACTCTAGTGTGTTCTTAGCGTGCTCTTAAAACACTTATGGAAACCTGAATATAAATTAGTGGCTTTCCTCTTATCAGAAGACACAATGAGCTTTTAAAAGCTAATTTTATTACTATTTAAAAAAATAGACTAGTTTAACACTGAATGCAGGATCATAGACTCCAGTGTCCCCAGAGTCTAGACAGATGCTAGAACTATATGGCAGAGCCAGGTGTAAGACAACAGGTTGGTCCTCAGGTCCTTGGTATGTGACCAATAAGCTAAGGCTGTCAACTACAGCCAGTGCCTTGGGAGTAGAGCATCCTGGGTCCTAAAATAGCCCCACTACCACCTGGTTACAACCCGCCCCAGTTTCTGGAATCCCTGCCGTTTTTCATTGTATCTTTGAACACTCTCTTCGAAAGCTTTTCCTTTGGGAGGGAAAAGGGGAGAAGCAAAGGGTGGAGGTACATGGTGTGCCAGAAAGGGTTAGAATGGTGTGCTTTAACAAAGGCAGAACGGCAGCCCGCAGTTTTGCTCTAATGGAGGGACTTTAGGCCCAGGTGGCAGATGCCATGGGGAGTAGATGGCTTCTGCATGGGGCGGGGGGCATATTTAGTGGCTCCTCTAAATTCCCTGCATAATTACCAGCTGCCCACTCTGCTTAAGCAAGTTCCAAAGTGTGGTTGGGAGGAAATAGGTTCTACAATGCTTCTCAAACAGGAGCATGCACAGAAATCACCTGGAGGGCTGAAAGCAGATTCCTGATCCCCACCTACAGAGACTGCGAACCAGCAGGACAGTGATTTGCATTTCTAACAGGTTCACTATGGCGGCCCATGGACCACACTCTGAGGAGCCATTGAATACAGATTTAAGAAATTGCTTACATCTAAATAACCCTGGGCCATCTCTTTAATGGCCTCCCCATGCTCTCTCTCTTTCCTCCTTCTGCCCTCCCTTGGCTAGAATCTCAAATATTTGATTCCAGACAATTGGAGAAGAGGGAGGGAGGGAGACACCACATTCCATTCTGGAATGCTGCAGCTCATTAGCTACTTTCACTGCTGGGAGGAGATGGCCCAGCTGAGGCCTATCAACAAAACAACTGAGGTCAGGGGTCATCTCTCTGTGGGAATCTTGTTACTACCAGTGCTTTCTTCCAGAAAGATTAGGCTCTTCATATTCAAAAATATTTTAAGTCCTCTTTTGAAAAAATCAAAACTGTTGGCAAACCACAGAAAAGGCAGAACATCTTCTTGTTTTTAAGAAGTCACCATGTGCTGGTATTGACCGGAAAGCTGGGAAAGAAGAAATATCCTTCCAGGAAACTTCTACGAACAACAAAATAAGTGAGGACTGTAGTGTCCCCGGCCTGGGCTGTGCGGAGACTCCCTTCCTGCCCTGGAGAGTGGATGCCAGTCAGGAAAGAGAACCAATCAAGAGTGGATGACTGCAAGGGGCACGGGACCTGAGTTAGCCTTCAGGAGGTGTAGTGTGTGGGATGTTTTGTCCAGAGCCACCCAAAACATCCTTCAGGACCGAGGCACTCACTCCCTCAGCTGCCGAGAGGATTGACTGATTAGAGCTCACAGCCAAGTCCCTCCCTGGGGACAGGACTCAGGTCCAAGGGGGCCACCTCCCCTAAGGTTGTGCTCCTCCCCAGGGAAACCCAAATCCAAGGACTGGTCAATACAGGGCTTCAAAGGCTGGATTCCCGTGATGGTTAATTTTATGGGTCAACTTGGCTAGGCCATGGTGCTCAGATATTGGGTCAAACATTATTTTGAATGTTTCTGTGAAGGCTTTTTTGTTTTTGTTTTTTGGATGAAATTAACATTTAAAATGTAGAATTTGAGTAAAGCAGATGGCCCTCCATAATGTGGGTGGGCCTCATCTAATCAGTTGAAGACCTTAATAGAACAAAGACTGACACACACACCCCCGACCCCCGAGCAAGAAGGTATTCTGCCAGCAGACTGCCACTGGACTCAAACTGCAACAATTCCCTGAGTCTCCAACCTGCCAACCTCCCCCGTCAGATTTTGGACTTGCCAGCCTCCATAATTGTGCAAGCCAATTCCTTAAACTCAATCAATCTCTCTTATATATATATATACATTCTTTTTCCCCCCTAGCCTGAGGGCCATATTCCATACCCTGCTCTGGGATTCCAGGGTTAGAATGATGCCAAAAAGCCCAGACCCCTGCTAGGAGTCACTTCATGCTAAAACTGTGAAGGAAAAACATTTATTCTCAGGGCCTTCTCTCCTTTATCTTTGCTCATTACCCCTGTTTCAGCATTCCCTCCATCCATCCACCCAAAGCATCCAGCTCTTTCATGGTACATGTGACTCTCTCACGAGGAAAAGCAATCACAACCAATTTACGTCAATGAACCCATGTCAATACACCATCCCTCCCAGACCTTTGATAGCTTAACAGAAAATGATGCTTCACCCAAGGCAAGTTTTTCTACCTGATGAACTTCAGGTGCGGAGGGCAGCTGACACAGGCATCCAAGTCTTTCCCTTTGGTGGCTTACACGTCTATTGCCACTAAACTCATTTTCCCACAGGAGACCTGATAGTTGGGAAGTTCTGGTGTTTCTCCACAAAGACACCGATGGTCCTGCCTTTTCTCTAGCCTCTGTGCATGGTCATTTTTAAGGGACAGAAACCCAACAGAAGCCACATCAAAGAAAAATGCAATTTATGAGCTCACGGAACTCAAAAGCCCAGGGGTGGGTCTGACGTCCATCCAGGCTACATCCAAGTTTCAAGGAGACTTGAGTATCTGTCCCTTTCTCCCCATCTCATTCCCTGTTTCCCTTTGGGATGAATTCCTTTTCCTGAGCTCTTTCTCCCTGCTGGCAAAGATGGCTCCAGGAGCTACTTCCAGCACCTTACAGAGCATCTCAGAGAAATAAGAGATCATCTGTCTCATGGTCCACATCAACCCCAACAAGGATCTCTGATTGGCTGGGCTATATTGTCAATGTTCTGATTGGTCAGCTTGAACATATGTTCCCACCCCTTGGTTGACAAGCCGCTCCAGCAGCACAGGACATGGAGGAGGGGCAGATTCCAAAAAGGAGGATCTGGAGACAAACATAATATACAAGCCCTTGTGACCGGAGAGACTGGCCTTTTCTGGGGAAACAGCGTCATTGTTTTTTTCCTAATAAGCTGTAGAGTTTGGGATTGATTAATCAACATATCCCAGCAGCTCCAGACAGTTGCTTTGTGTCAAAGCCATGTGCATTTTAAGACTTTCAGAGAAAGAGCATGGCCTTCAGCCACCCCGGCTTTGACTATAACTAGAAGTTAACCAGTGGAAGCCTTTTTAACCGACTTGTATTCATTATGGAATTATTCAACAAAAGAGGATTATCCAATACAAAATTGTCTAATCGGTCTAGACCATACCTTCTCATCAGTATCCACCATCACCTCCCCACACACACTTAATTATTTGGGGTAGGAACAGAAGGCCACACACTTTAGCCTCTGTGATGGTCCAATAGTTTCCTGGAGAGTATGGATGCTCTGTGTCTCCCTGACAACCTACGCATCGCTACAGATTGAATCCCTCCCAGGATTCTTATCAGAGTGAGGTCCAGAGTCTGCAGCCCAAGAGTTGAGCTTCAAGTGTTCAGAGGGCACAGGGACAGCAGTCACCAATGAAGTGGAAGCAAGAGCCACTGAGCTGTGGAAGCTCAAGGCTTGTACACTCTGGGGGAATCTCCCTCTCTGGGATTGGTTTCCCTAGGGCTGTTGCTGTCCCCACCCTTGCTCTATGCAAATCATTGAACTCAAAATTGTTGATCCTAGCAATGATTAGTATATATGCTGACTTTGCTACCTCAACTAGTTGACTATAAGTTTTATGGATTAGGCAGCCCTGATAAGGGGAGGTTGCCCTCATATGACCAGAGGCAGCCTTGAGTGCTGATGTTAATATGATGCTGTGGTCAGAACTGGAACTAGGGTTATTGTCCATAGACTCACAATCTACAACTCGCCTTCTATGTCAATAAGCTCTGGGAAAATTAAGCTTCCACTCAGACAGACTCTTGGACTTAGAAAGGAGTAAAGATGGTAGAGAACAAAGGAACGGAGAACAAAACACGTGCACACCAATGAGCCTGCCTTGTTGGGCAGCTCAGATGCCCACAACAGCCCATCAAGTGATCAGAGGAGAATTGGGAGACAAAGCATTCCTCCCTGAGCTCGTCTGGGAACATTCCTCATTCTAGACCACAGGGAGGCATTGCCATCACTACCTCCTTGTCCTCTGGTTTGGATTTGGTTTCCTCCACCTCTGTGTTATTAAGGAAAGTTTCAATGGTATCAAGTAGACACCCAAAGAGCCGGAGTTCAGCCATCCTCCTGCACAATGAAGCCTGAGGAATAGCAGATGAAGTGTCGATCCCCGGGGAACCACACATCTTCAGCTCTGGCCACAACTTGCTCTTTCTGTGACCTCTGTTGAACTTCACACCGTGAAGTCAGAGCTAGGAATACACACCTTGGTCTGGTTTCAACCTGCATGATGGAGACCTAGAAGTCAGACTTAGCATCACCTATAGATGGCGCCAACCAGGGACAGGAGGCTCGTGCCCTGCTGACAAAATCAGGATCCAAAAATATGTAACAACCAAAACCGACTGGATGATGATACAGAGATAAATGTAAACCAAACGTTAACTGTGGTATGAAAACATCTGCTGTGAAGGACTTCTGAGGAAAGATGGAATATCCCTCAGAATTCTCAGTTGTAAGCAACAGAAATCAACTCTGTATTATCTAAGCAGAATTTGTCGCAGGGGAATTGCGTGTTCACAGAATTGTCAAATGGGCTGGAGAGCAAGATGGGAGGCCCTGGGCCCAGCGAGGACATCTCTACCACAGTCACTGAGCTCTAGGCACTGCGGCATGTGGCATTGGACACAGTAGCCACTACTACTAACCTCTCCAACCTCTGGGGCCTGATCTGCCTACAACAGTCATTGCTGCAGAGAGAGTTCCTACGGCTCTTGCTCCCTTGTGTCACCAGCTCCCGATTCAAAGTCAGGGGCCTCTCTGTGCCAACTTGTAGCTGCAAGAGATGTTAGGGAGCCTTCAGTGGGAAAACGCTTGTCTGATAGTCTCAGCTTCTATGGCAGGAGGAGGTTCTGTCTCCTCCAAGACTCATACAGTGGGGAACTGTCCAAATGTAGAGAGTATGTTCAGATTCTAGAAAGTCAAAAGAGGAGTAATACATATTCACCATAAATGGTGGGATGAAAGATAATCACAGACTTTTCCTCCTTTGGTATCTTAAAATTGAATAAAATACAGCCAAAACAAAACAAACACCCCCCAAAAATAATTTAGGCTAAATGTCAAACTTCATAGCATGGGATGTGAGCTTTCCATGGGCAACTTACCTCTCTCTCTGCTCGAATTGCCTGATCTCTCGTCCTCGCCTCCAGGCCCTCCCCGATGAGTGCTCTGGCACAGTCAGGCCAGATAGCTGTGGCTGTCCTCCAGCGCCCTGTTATTCCTGGGATTCTTCCTGAGCACGGCATCCGGCTCCCCTTCCCTTGGACACACACTCCTCAGCCACCTGGAATTCAGCATTCGGTGCTCATTCATGTCACCTCCCTGTGAAGGGTTCTCTGACAACCACCCCACGGGACAGGTCATGTTAATTGCTCTCTCCTTTATGTCCCGTAGTGCCACATATGTGTTTCTAACAGAAGACCTAAAATTATCCTCCTACTTATTTAATGACAAACATATCTCCCTCGACAAGACCATACACAGCTCTTTGAGGCAGGAACACAGTCTGAATTTTCTCTATTGCCAGCACTTGCAGTGCCTTACACATACTCGGGGCTCGATAGGTGTTTGTCAAGTGAAAGACAGAGCCCCAAGCCTTAAGGGAGGCCTGGTCAGTAGGGGGGACTTAGCAGGGAATAAATAATTATAGCTTAAAACAACAACCTTTTATTATCGCTCACAACTCTATGGGCCAGCTGGGTGGTTCTGCTGATCTGGGCTGAGCTCAGCTGCTCATGGATCTGCCATTAACTGTGGGCTGGGAATGGCTTTCTCAATCTTGGCTTGGTTCTCTTACCTCCTGGGGGCCTAGTCCCCAGCCTCTCTTCTCTCGTCCTCCATCAGGCTAGCCTGGGCTTGCTCACAGGATGGTAGCAGGCTTCCAACAATAAGAGTGCAGATGAACAAGGCTTCTTGAGCCTAGGTTGGAACTGGCGCGCCATCACTTCCACTGCACTTTCTTGGTCAAAGCAAGTCTCGAGGCCGGTCCAGATTCAAGGGGAGAGGAAAGAGACTACAACTCTTGATAGCGTGAGCTGCCAAGTCCCATTTGCAAAGGGTGTGGTAGAAAACTGAGGCCATTTCTGCAAACAACTTATAGAAGTTTAAGATGTTCACAGTTTAGAATGTCGTTGGAGACACAATTTGCAAGAGGGCAGAGTGATTGTAACACAAGGCTACTCTGGCCTGTCTCTCACAGCCTTTCTTTTTCTAGTTTGCCAGCAACAGGTCTAAGGCTGGCTGGTTAGGAGAGCTAGGGATTTCTTCTGCACAAGTAGGTCCCAAGGTCTAGATTTGGAGGGAGAGACAAGGTTCTACTTTGGCTTCAAATCTCTTCCAGTTTCTCCAATCTGTCTGATACCAGAGAGTTCTGAATTTGGTGGACTATTGGGTATTTCCAAGCCATTGATAAGGCTTTGGTTTTCATTAATTTCATTACCTTCCATCATCAGAACCCAAATGGGAGAGGGGGTGATTCTTGGGCCCACACCGCCAAATGTCATTACCTGTTTATCATCTGCCTTACTGCTTCCATAAGGACAGGGACCACGTCTGAGTTGGCTACCACTATACCCCTAGCATCTCGCACAGAGTGGGTGCACAATAAGTATATGTTAATTAATGAACATGTTTGGCCAGAAATGCATCCTTCAATTTCATTTTCCCTCTTAATGGTGACACGTCGACAAACACTGGAGGAAAAGTGTTCCATTTAACCCACTGGAAATGATAGCTATACTTTGCTTCTGCCAGAAATTCTTTGCAAAGCTTCCCTTGCCAGAGAACCCTGTGTAGGAGTTTTCTACAAAGCAATAAATAACAATTTACATCCACCCTCCACAGGCACATTTCATTTTATTGGCTAAATATATACGGGTACCCGCAGGCTTCTTCAGGGCGGCCCACGTTCCCTGGATGGGGTTGTGCCCATAGTCCTCCTGCCTCCTCCCTCCCCGGAAATAATCCCCACAGGACCAACCCCCCAAGTCCTGGGGCCCAAAGAGGGCTGCTTCTGTCCACTACCAACATGTTGTCGCTTTATCTCATCCTGCAGATAACATCATTCCTTAAGGCGGAGAAGGGCTATGTCTCAGAGGACCCCTCAGGGATGGGTCAAATTCCAAGTCCGCAGAAACGAGGCAGAGCAGAAAATTAGCATTTCCCATGAGACAACACTCTTCCACAGTGAAGGGAAAACTCCGGCTTGGGTGGCTGCTGCTCTCTTGTCACCTCCTAAAACACCCCTTCTTTGTCTTTCAAGCCTCAGCTTTCTAGATTTATCTTCAGGGAAGTTCCCATGGCCACCCCTTTCCCCATGTGGGACATCACCTTGTGCACCCCTTGGCCCATGACCTTGGCCCATGACCCTTGGAATTGATGGAATGTGTGTGTCTCCCCCATAAGACTTTGAGAAGATCATGAGCAGACACCATCTCTTATTTATCTTCGGATTCCCGGAGCCTGACACATAGCAGACCCTCCATAAATACGTTCTAAAGAATGTATGCAGAAATGAATGACTACTCTGTCTCATGCTCTTTATATCCATTGAATTGTTTATTCATCATATTAAGTCTATAAATAGGAATGTTTATCCCTCTTGTAACCTCATTATATAGAAGGGAAAACTGAGATCAATGACATTAAACAACTTATGCAAATTCACCCAACAAGTAAATCGCAGAACCAGGATTTGAACCTTGAGGAGTCTGACTTCAAAACCCAGCCTCTCTCCATCCCTCAAGAGAGCTTCAAGCCAACTAAATATGTTATGGCTTCAAATCCCACCCGGTAGTCAGATATCTTCCCAGAGTATTGCTTTTCTGCGGGATCACCTGAACATCTGTTGGCATGGCTTGAAAGAAGAAGGAAAATGAAGAAGACGGGGAGGGATAATGGATAGTGAAGATGGAGAACTAAGTTCTCTCACTCGTAAGCATGTTTTAAAATGCAAATCTTGAGTGGGGCTAAGAGGAGAATCACCTACTGAAGCACCTCCAGCCCCTACGCGCAGTTTTTAATTCTATTCAGTGGCAATGAGAGGCGAGACTTCCACAGAAATGAAGACACACTGATAGAGTCATATGGGAGTAAAACTGGTTCAAAACACTTTCTCTGATCCAAAAAGCCACATACTATAAGAAAAAATGATTAAGAAACAAAGATGTCTCTAATTTAAAACCACTTAGCTCACATCCTCGCTCCTTACTCCCACCACCACCTCCATGTAAAAAAATTTTTTTAAATATAAGTGAAATACAAGATTTTTTTTTTAAAAAAAACATATTTTACTCTACTGATTAGTTAATCCTTTTTAACATAAATTAATCTTTTGGGGGTTCCATTGCATTGTTTTCAAATTGAAGTCTTGAGAGCATGAGCCAAAATTTTGAGGAATAACAAGACCTAGTGCAGACAAAACAGGTTCCTGACATTTGGCTGCCACCTCTCCCTCCCACACCATGGCAGACATCTCTAACCGATCACAGATTGAACTTGGGTGAGACCTCAGAACCATTCTCAACACATTGCTTTAGGAAGACTTGACTAATCTACTAGAACATCATACGAGACAAACTGTCCTGTTGTTCTTGGCAGTGAAACACAGGTTGACTTAGGAATTAGGTGCCTTGGGAATCTAGCCCCAAATTTCCTGTCTAATGGTTGTATGATTAGAGACAAGTAATTTACCCTATCTGGCATAATTGTTTTTATTCATAAAATAGAGTTCATAATATCTGTACCAAAATTGGCTCAGGGAGGTAGATGGAAAAGAAATGCAAGAAACAGCAGAAAATACATATGAAGTTGAATGAATCTATAACAACCTGGAAAATGAGACTGACACTACTTGATTAAAAATATTGACTAGAAAGTTGATGATGGTATAAAATCTATGAAGGAAAAAAAGATTGGAAGTAACACAAACCAAAAACACAGGCAGGGAAAAAATTCTACGGATGTAGAAGTTTTGGGGAGCTCCAAGTTAAGAATTAATAGGTAGAAGGAATGAGCAAGGGTTCTGAAGCATTTGCCAGTGTGATTATTTAAGGTGGGGGAGCTGGGGTGGATGGATGGGATTATGGGATTAGCTTCCTGGAGCTGCCATAACGAAGTACCAGAAATTGGATGACTTAATAGAGATGTTTTTGCCTTGGAGTTCCGGAGGCTAGAATCCAAGATGAAGGTATTGGCAAGGTTGGTTCCTTGTGAGGCCTGTGAGGAAGAATCTGTTCCGTGCCTCTTCTCCAGCTTCTGGTGGTTTGCCAGCAATCTTTGGTATTCATTGACTTGTAGAAATATTACCCTGATCTCTGCAGTCATCTTCACGTGGCATTCTCCCCGTCTCCGTGTCTGTGTCCAAATTTCTCCTTTTTGTAAGGACACCAGTCCTATTGGAATAGGGCCCACTCTAATGACCTCATCTTAACTAATTACATCTGCAATGACCTTATTTCCAAATAAGGTCACATTCTGAGGCACTGGAGGTTAGGACTTCGACATATGAATTCTGGGTGGACACATTTCAACCCATAACAGTGAGCTGCAGTCAGAGCCACTCAGTAGTTGGGCCCACCTTTTCCCCATCTGTGCTAAGTAGCAGGAACAGGGAGCGGACACCTGCACTAAATCAAGAAATTACACACTACAGAGGAAGCAGGAAGGCCCAGGTATCTACTGACCCTCAGAGGGATGGGAAAGCCCCACTCCCATGAAACAAACTTTTAGCAGAACCACCCAGGTGTGAGTCCTATTCCCACTTTGCCCACAATCACCAGTGGAAGCCTATTAATCACAGGAATAATTTTTTAAAATCAAAACCAGTCATTTAATTATAACAACAACAATGGATCAAGACAAGCAGAGTTTATTCCAGGCACGCAATGATGTTTCAACAATTGCAAATCTATGAACATAATTACAAAGCATACTAAGGGTGAGAGACAGAGTCTATAGCTATCTCAATAGATGTGCATGGGATTAATTGCATTCCTCTTCCCAGTTTTGCCTCCTTCACCGTATCCACACTTTTTCTGCCCTGTAACTTTGAGTTCCCTCCTCTAGAGCAGAGTACACCCCCACCTTTATTGTCATTGGCCTTGGCCATGTGACTTGCTTTAGCCAATGGAAATTGGGCAGAAGTGTGAGTGTTCCAAGACTAGGTCTTCTGGGGTATCATTTATTTTATGGTCCCCTCTTGAACTTCTGCCATAATCACAGAAGAACATCCTCTGGCTAGATCACTGGCCCAAGAAGAATGAGAAACATTTGGAAGGGTCCTGAATTCAGCCTGGAGCTTAGAACCAAACGCTAGCCAAGCTTCATTGGCCAAACCCTAGTGAATGCACAAATGTGTGAGTGAGAAATATTGTTGCTGTATTAACCTGTTGAGTGTAGAGGTGGTTGTTACACAATATTTTTGTGGCAATAGCTGACTGATACAATGCAGAAAGGCATTTGGTAAAATTCAACACTGGCCTCTGATCTAAAACACACTCCCACACACTGTCACATACTCACCTGTAAACTTCGGTTGGTTAGCATTAGGAAAAATCTTCCTTAATCTAAAAAAGTAAAATAAAAATTCTACAAGAAACCTGAAACAAGCATAACACTGAATGGCAAAACATTAGCAAGAGTCACATAAAAGTCGAGAGCAAGACAAAGATGCCAGCCTTTAGGGACATTTTGCAATAACAGGTCCTAGACAATGAATAAAACGAGAAAAAAAATAAGAGGTATAAATATTTGAAGAAGAGAGAAAAATATCCTTGTTGACAACAATACAGTTGTTCATCTAAAAAATATGAATCAACCAAAAACCTTTTAGAACTAATACGAGTTCAGTAAATAACCAGACACAAGATTAATAGATGAAATTCAAAAGTTTCTTCTACATAAGCAGTTACCAAATAGAAAATTAGAAAGTATAATGGTAAAAAAAGACTCCATTTATGACAGTAACCAAAAGGGAAAAAGAAAAACAAAAGCAGTGACTACCTAGGAATAAATCTAAGAAGAAATGTGCAAAACTTTTTAAAGAAAAAAATATATTGAGGCATAAAAAACCACACCCCGCTTTGGCAGCCCAGGGTTCTCTGGTTCAGATCCCAGGTGTGGACATGGCACCACTTATCAAGCCATGCTGTGGTAGGCGTCCCACATATAAAGTAAAGGAAGATGGGCATAGATGTTAGCTCAGGGTCAGTCTTCCTCAACAAAAAGAGGAGGATTGGAGGCAGATGTTAGCTCAGAGGTAATCTTCCTCAAAAAAAAAAAAAAAAGAAGAAGAAGAAAATTGAATAAAAGAAAGTAAAAACCTCTACTAACCCAAAAGTTGACAAGAAGAAAAAGATAGAAAAAGTGGAATAAATAAAAAGTCCAAAATAAAATGGTAGAAAAATGCAATTATACAAATAAAGAGAATAAATGAATACAAAGTAAAAAGCTCTTATTTAAAAACAAAGCTGGATAGTTTTCCAATCCAGTGCTACATATTAGTTCCACTCAATATATAAAGCACAGAAATATTGGAGTGAAAAGGATAGGAAAAGATACTCTAACCAAACAGCAGCTAAAGAGTTACTGTTGCTTTATTAATACCAAATTCAGTATAGGTCAAGGCAGGTAACAGAAAAACTTACTGGAAACAGACAGACTCAGTGTGTACTGACGCAAGGTTCATTTTACCAAGAAGACGAAACCATTCTAAATTTGTATGCCTCTATAACAGAGCTGCAAAACGGGCGTCTTGTGGTGCTCACGTCACATCCTTTCTCCCACCTTTGATCTCAGCCTCAGCTGTGGTGCGCAGCTCTCTCCAAGTCAGACTCATGTTGTCAGCATCCTACCTGGATCCCACACCCCACGCTCTCCGTTTTTATGCCTCGGGGCCATTGACAGAGCCTCGGAAGTCTTCTCATCCTGAGGCAAGTGCAGTCCAGATGTTCTGGAGGGACTGAAGGCCCCCAGGCTTTAACCCTGACCAGCTGGGGTGAGAAACTGAGCTATAAATGCTCCCACCTCCTGTCCTTTGAATGGACAGTTCCGGAAGATTTCTGTAGGTTTATTGGGCTCCTAGTGGGATGGGGCCCCATTATCCACAAGAGCAAACTTAATAACACAACTTCACATGGCTTTTCCTCCTTCCTTAGCGCACCGCCCACCTCCCCAAGTCCTGCTTCCTGGGATTGTCTCCAAAATAAACCACCTGCATCCAAGCATGTTCAGGCTCCACTTCCAGGGAACCCAGGCAGGCAGAGTCAGCAAGGATGAGTGTTTTAGGAAATGTTCCTGAGGAGGTGGGACACAGCCCAGGGAAGTTTGCCTGGAGCCTGGGAAGAGGAATTAAGGTGGTCAGAGCATGCACTGGAGCCTAGGCCCTGGGGAACAGGCCCTGGGCAGCTGGGGAAAGTCAGAGGATGTTTGGGAAAAAGAAGGGAAGGGAATGGGCCCCAGAAAAGGAGAAGGGCCACAGAGACCGCCTCTGGCGTCCTCCCCTCCTGTCAACTCTGGTCCCCCCTGAGGCCCAGGCACTTGGCAGGAATTTCCACCCTGCTCTCTTTCTGGCTCCCACCCCACCTCGCATTCCAGCAAAGGCTCAGTCTGGGGCAGAAATGCAGCCCTCGCTTTTGGGCCCAGGTATCGCAAAATCAGAGGCCTCCTCTAAAAACCTCAAATCGTGTTTTGATTTGTTGACAAAGATAACTGGAGCCCCTTGGCAGCCAACATAAACTAACAGCAAGCTCTCCTGGGTGGAAAACCCAGCCCCCAGTGTCTGCAGTTCTCATGCAGCCTCCATGCGAGAGAGGTCTTAGTGGGAGAGGCCTGGGTTCCAGCTCCAGCTGGGGACAGCCTCCTGGCTTGGTGACCTCAGGTCAGCCACTGACCCTCTCTTGGCCACAATTTCCTGGCCATGTAGTGGGAATAAGACTACTCAGGCTGCTGCCTATTCCACAGGGCTTGTGTGAAAGCACACGATCCTGGAGTTTGAAAGCAAAGTGTTCTGTGGGGAGCCTCAGTTTATATACTGTGTGGTTGCCTTTTTCAATTTAAAAAACATTGATTGGTACCCACTTGGTGCTGGGTTTATGCTAGGCATTGTGGGAAATTCTAAATACCAAGGCTACCCAACCAAGAGTCTGTCAACTCTCCTCTTGTTTGTCAGGATTCTCACCCAACCTCCATCCTTCTAGCCTCTCCTCCGGCTCTAACCTGCATCCTTGACTCCATCCCACGCCCCCCCTCCCCCTCCGCCCAAAATATCATCCTGCCTTTCTTCCCTCAGTGTCTCCCTCTGTACTGGTTCTCACCTCTTATCCTTCAGTACTTTCATATTTTTCCCATTCTGGAGAAAAGTTCCTCTTTATCTTTTCTTTGTGAAATCACCCCCCAGCATTGTCAACCAAGCCATGTCTTCAGCTCTCGACTTGATCCAGACCACAAGATGGCAAACTTTTTCTATAAAGCATCAGATAGTAAATATTTTATGCTTTGTAGGCCATGTGACCTCTACCGCAACTACTCAACTCTGCTATTGTAGTACAGAGGCAGCCATAGACAAAACGTAAACACAGAGGCATGTCTGTGTTCCAATAAAACTTTATTTACAAAGACAGCTGGATTTGGCCCACAGGCTGTAGTTTGAGGACTCCTGATTTAGGCAGTGCTTCTTAAACGTTAGAGTGCACACAAGTCACCTGGGAATCTTGTTAAAATTGAGTCTCTGATTCAGTAGGTCTGGAGTAGGGCCCAGTGGTCTGCATTTCTAACAAGCTCCGAGGCGATGCTGCTGCAGCTGGTCACAGCAGCAAAGCTCTCGATGACTTCTTGACAGATATAGCTGACTCAACCACCATCCCAAGTCTCTTCTCCCTTGCTGCCTTCCAGTACAGAGGCTGGAAAAGTCAGATAAGCACTTTCTCATCTTCCCTGGCAGCCAGGATGGCCATGTGGACCAGTTCTGGCAACTACGATGAAAGCAGAATGCTGGAGGACTTTCAAGAGGCTCATAAATTGCGCCGTTCTCTCCCTCTCTGGAGTTCTCAACAATTTGAGGATTAAGCCAAAGGAGTGGCACTTAAGGGTTCCAAATATCACCCTTATTACTTAGAAAGACTAAGTTATCAGAGAGCACAGTCTGTTGTGAAATGGGCCTGTTACCTGAGTTGCAGAAGGCAGCCTTACCCATCCCAGGTTGGCTAGGCCAGGTCTCCCCATCTGGGTGGAGAGATGGGGGTAAGACTTGTGGCCCGAAGGAGCAGAGGAGAACTGGTACCTGCAGGCAGGCTCGCTCCCTAGAGGAAAACTGGGCTTACTGAGCTGAGTGAGCCCAGTTTATTCTTCCCAAATTTAGCAACCAGCCACATCATTCCACCTTCCCTGGGATAGGGTAACCAGAGGGGCGGGGAGAAGCTGGAAGTGTACCACAAGGAGGGAAAGCATGTCAAGTGTGACAGCCACGTCATTCTCTCCCCCAAACCTCTACCTTTTGGTTCTTTTATGATACTGGGTTTAACTGCTAAAGCTGCAGTCAAGGGAAGGTGTGCATTCTGATAGGGAGGTCCCACTCCCACGTCACGAGACTGAAACAATCAGCTTTTTGCCTTTGGTATTTTCCTGGGAATACCAATGGGCATTTTCCATTTTTCTCCCACAGGGTGTGAAATGTATCGACTCCAAAGTTATTCTGGACACGGGGCCAAAATTCATCCCCTATTGTATTTATTTCCCAAATTATATTCAGCCATGTTGTCCACATAACTAATCAGAGTTCGTGAATTCATGTATTCAGGAAATATTTAAGGAGCATCTACTTTGTTCCAGGCAGTGTTCTAAGTGCTGAAGAGGCAACAGAGAAAGAAGATGAACATTCCTAACCTAATGCACCTCGTATTCCAGTGAGGGGAGTGGACAAGAAACAATCTGTATGATAAACAAGTTATATTACATGTTTGAAGGTGGTAAGCATCATGGGAAAAAGAGAAAGTAGAGCGGGGAAGTGGATCAGGAGCCCTGGGGGCGAGAGGGAATGCTGCCGTGTAAAAGGTAGCCAGAGTGGGTCTCTTCAGGAATGTTACACTGAGCAATGACTTGAAGTGAGGAGTTAGCAATGTAGGTTATTGGAGAAATGTATCCTGTGCAGAGGGCACGATCATTGCAAAGGTACAAGTGGGCTAGACCTGTTCAGTGAGGAGCAGATTGGCTGGAGTAGAATGAACAAAAGGAAGAGGAGATCAGAGCAGTAATGCAGGGTCAGATCAGAAGGAGTCCTTGTAGAGGAATGGCTTGATCTAATGCACTCTTTTAAAGGATCCCCCTGGCTACTGTGTCAAAGACAGAGAGCAAGAGATTAAGGATGGAAATGAGCCCAAGGAGGAGGCTCTTGCAGGTGAGAGAATATGGTGGCTTGGACCAGGACAATAACAGTGGAGGAAGTGAGAAGTTACTGAATCCTGGATAAATTTTCAAGGTTGGACCAACAGGATTTCTTCGCAGGTTGGGTAAGAGAAAGAAAGGAGTCAAGGATTCCATGGTTATCACTTATATTGAGATTAAATGATAATATTAAGGTACTTGATCTTGAGGACTTCAGGAATGGCAGAGTGAAGAGCTTGGCAGACCCTCCCTACAGAAAAACAATAATTTATGTGGCAAACAGTATTTTTAAAAATCATTTATAGACTCTTATAATGTCCTAAGGATATACAGTAAGTGGAGAAAAATTCATTGAAGAAAACCTAGGAAATCTCAGTAAGAACAGCAAATCTGTGGTATTTGAGCCATGACCTGCTCCCTCCTCCTCCCCCAGCTCTGTGTTATGGAAACTCTACTCCAGGTGAACATGGCCAAGAAGATGGGGGCTTCCTTTTCTCTCAATTCTCTGTCTAGGGCTACAGTTTCACTGTGGGAAGGGTAAGGCTCCAGTGTGTCTCATGTTCCTCCAGCCCCATGCCACAGAACCTCTAATGCAGGTAGACACAGATGAAAGGACTGAGGCCCCCTTCCCCACCAGACCCTATTTGTATGGGAAGCTCTACTCTAGGAGTGGCAGGTTGAACGCTCTGAAGCTCTAGTCATCCCTGCCCCAGCTCATTCATCAGGTAGAGGTTCCATGCTGATAGGGGAAAGCTAAGAAGACAGGAAGCTACCACTCTTCCCAATACCTGCTTGTGGAGCAAGAATGTCACTCCAGGAGAAAGGGACCACTGTCCCCACTCCAGGTCCTGGGCAGTGGTACAAAGATTCTTCCCAGGGCAAGGCCATAAGGATGAAGAGCTCCATAGTACTGCCTGAGGGGAAAATTCCATTCTTAAGGGGTTGTGGAAAACAAGGAGACCTTGGTGAAGGGTAATTGAGTGGGTGTTGGTAACTCCATGATACTATTAGGAACAAGTGAAGTGGCAGAGTGACTAGAAGTTTAACAGAAAGGAACAGGGTAAAAGACAGCCAGGAAGAACACTCCTGGGGGCACAGCTGGCCCTGAGGATCAGGAAGGCTGTGCACATGTGGTAGTCTGCATGCACTTGTGAACAATCAAAGCAAGACATGGGTCAGATTTGTCAGCATTCCCCAAGCCACACACAGATTAATGAACAAAGGGCAGGAGCCTCATAGGCACAAGTAGTTTAAGCACAACCTCTGATGAAACACTAGATAAACAATAAAGTACTCTCACCAGGGGGAACTCCTAGGAAGCCAGAATTAAAAATAAGACCACATGCATCTCTAGAAGTCTTAACAAAACCATGAAAGCCAAGGCTGTGCCCTTTCAGGTGTGGTAAAGAAGGAATCTCCAAGCTAGCCCCTGGCTGAAGGTGGGACCAAAACATAAATTTCCTGGACTGTGACAGTAACCTCCAAGCTACACACATTCAAAAAAAGAGATAGATAGAGAAGAAGATAAAAAAAAAATCTAACTGGCTAAAGACACCAAAGCACAGCCTTTGACTGATAAGTAGCTTATGTGAATTTGGGGATGACCCCTAGGTAACCAGAAAAACAAATCAGATCAGGGACATCAGAGGCTGCACACTGCAAGGGAAATAGACTTCACAAAATTAGTTCAGATAAGTCACAGAACAAATAAACTATCAAGCAAACAACAATGTTATCAACCTCAGAGGAGGAGGAGAGTCAGTACCCAGATTTGCTGCAATATATTATCTAAAATATCCAACTTTTCAAAAAAAATTATGAGACATGCAAAGAAGCAGGAAAATGTAGCCTAGACACATGAGGAAAAGCAACTGAAAGAGAATTTCCTTTGATGGGGCCCAGATGATGGACATAGCAGACAAAGACTCCAAAGTAGTTATTATAAATATGTTCAAAGAACTGAAAGGAACCATGTCTAAAGAACTAAAGGAAGATATGATGAAAAAAAAATGCCTCATCAAATAGAGAATATCAATAAAGAAACAGAAATTATAAATTGAACCAAATGGAAATTATGGAGATGAAAAGTACAATGACCAGAATAAAAAATTCACTAGAATTTTTTCAGGGCTCAATGGTAGATTTGAGCTGGCAAAGTAAGGAACTAGAGAACTTGAAGATAGATCCATAGACACTATGCAATCTGAAGAACAGAGAAAAAAAGAACAAAAAAAATTAACAGATCCTCTGAGAAATGTAGAACACCAATAAGTATATCTCCATATGTGTAATGGCAGTACCAAAAGGAGGAAAAAAAATTCAAAGAAATAGTGGCTGAATACTTAACAAATTTGATGAAATATAGTAATCTACACATCCAAGTCAGCCCTGGTGGTCTAGTGGTTAAGATTTGGCACCTCATCAGCATGGCCCAGGTTTGTTTCCTGGTCAGGGAACCACACCACCTGTCTGTCTGTTGTCATACTGTGATGGCTGCTGTAGCTGTGATGCTGAAAGCTATGCCACAGGTATTTCAAATACAACCAAGGTCACGCACGGCAGACAGGTTTCAGTGGAGCTTCCAGACTAACACAGACTAGGAAGAAGGACCTGGCCACCCACTTCCAAAAAAAAATTGTCCATGAAAACTCTATGGATAGCAATGGAGCATTATCTGATATAGCACCGGAACGTGAGAGGATAGCACGAAAAGACCAAGCAGGTTCCCCTCTGCTGTACACAGGGTCACTAGGAGTCAAAATTAACTCAGTGGCACTAACAACAGCAACCCATCCGTGAAGCTCAATGAACTCTCTGTAGGACAAACTCAAAGAGATTCATACCCAAATACATCATAGTCAAATTGTTGAAAGCCAACTATAAAGAGATAATCTTGAAAACAGTAAGAAAAAACTGACTCATCATGTAAAAAGGGATTCCAATAAGACTAACAGTTGACTTCTCATCAGAAACAATGGAGGCCAGAAGGCGGTAGGATAATATATTCAAAGTGCTGAAAGTTAAAAATTGCCAACCAAGAATCTTTTTTTTTTAAAGATTGGCACCTGAGCTAACATCTGTTGCCAATCTTCTTTTTTTTTTCTTCTTCTCCCCAAACCCCCCCCACCACCACCACCACCAAGTACATAGATGTATATTCTACTGGTAGGTTCTTCCAGCTGTGGCACATGGGATGCCGCCTCAGCATGACCTGATGAGCAGTACCATGTCCGTGCCCAGGATCCAAACTGGCAAAACTCCAGGTTGCCAAAGCGGAGCGTGTGAACCCAACCACTCTGCTGGCCCCCCAACCAAGAATCTTATATCCAGTAAAACTATCTTTCAAAAATGAAGGCAAAAGAAAGACGTTTCCAGATGAACAAAAGCTTAGAGAGTTAATTGATAGAAGACCTGCCTTATGAGAAATACTAAAGGAAGTTTTTCGGGCTGAAGCTAGTGACATTAGACAGTAATTTAAATACATACTAAAAAACAAAGAGCATCAATAAAACTACTTGTGTAGATAATTACAAAAGACAGTATAATGGCATATTTCTTCTTCTGTCTTTCTTTGAGATAAATAGTGATTGAATAAAATAAGTATATAATTGTATCATTGGACCTGTAAAATATAGAAATTCAGCATATTTGACATTAACGGCAAAAAGAAGGCAGATAGGAACAAAGATACATTGGAGTAAAGAAGTTAATTAGACCACGTGGCAACTGGAATCCACAGGATTAAATGAAGAAAGCCAGAAATGGAAAATAAGAAGGTTAATATAATAAACTCTATAAATATATTTTTGTTTTCCTTTCTTCTCTTAGCTTCTATAAAAGACATGCAATTATAAAAATTAATAATTATAGCACTGTATTTCTGGGTATGTAACATACATGTATGTAACATGTAAAACAATAATGGGATAAAAGGGGAAGGGTATGGAACCATGCAGGAGAGACTTCTGAATTCATTGGAATTATGCTAGTAAAATCTGAAGTAAATTTAGTAAGTAAGTTGTATACTGTAAGCCCTAAAGCAACCACTATCTCCTTCACCCCTCAGGGCCTGGTAACCAACATTCTACTTTCTGTTTCTATGAATTCAACCTTTTTTTTTTTTTTTTAGATTTCACATATAACTGAGATCATACAGTATTTGTCTTTCTCTATCAGGCTGATTTCACAATGGGGAATGAATAGTACTTTCAACAAATGGTACTGAGACGATTGGAATCCACATGTAAAAGAACATATTTAGACCCCCACCTCATACCATACACAAAATTAACATGCAATGGATTATAGACCTAAATGTAAGACCTAAAATTGTAAAAATCTTAGAAGAAATCATAGGTGTAAATCTTCATGATCTTGGGTTAGGCGATGATTTCATAGCTATGGCACCAAAACCACAAGCATTAAAGAAAAAATACATAAACTGGACTACATCAAAATAAAAAAACTTCTGGGGCTGGCCCCATGATGTAGTGGTTAAGTTCGGTGCACTCCACTTTGGCAGCCCGGGTTCTCAGGTTTGGATCTTAGGCACAGACCTACACCACTTGTCAGCCATGCTGTGGCAGAGACCCATATATAAAGTGGAGGAAGACTGGCACAGATGTTAGCTCAGGGATAGCTTTCCTCAGCAAAGAAAAAAAAAACAAAATAAACAAAATAAAAAATTTTTGTGCTTCAAATAAATGCTGCTGTCAACAAATTAAAAAGACAATCCACAGAATGGGAAAAAATATTAGCAAATCATTTATCTGATAAGGGACTTATATCTAGAATATATAAAGAACACCTCAATAATAAAAAGACAACCCAATTTAAAAATAGACAAAGGATTTGAAGGGAGGATGTGGGACAGTGACTGCTAATGGGCAGGGAGTTTCTTTCGGAGGTGATGTACGTAATCTAAACTTACATTGTGTTGATGGTTACACAACCTTGTGAATATACTAAAAATCACTGAATTGTAGACTTTAAACAGGTGAAATTTAGAGTACATGTATTATATCTCACTAAAGATGTTTTAAAATGTTCATCTTAAGATGCTCCAGTAATTAAATGCATAGACATTCCAGTAGTAAAATGCTAACATATACTGATGCTTCAAATTTGAAAATAAACCCACTTTCTTCAAACATTAATTATATCCAGCCCTGACTCCTTTCCTGAATTCCAGCCCACATTGCCTACCGCCGGTAGGGCTCTCCACCTGGATTTCCTGTTGGCCCCTCATGCTCACAAATTCCCCTCAAATCTGGTCCTCCTCTTAGGTGCCCCTCGCTAATGATAGTCTCATCATTTTTGCAATCTTCTAGACTAAAAATTCAGTACCATCTCTGACTCCTTCCTACATCTCTCTTGTTCATAAGTCCAGGTGATTTCACTTCTGCCCAAGTTCACCCATTCCGTGCCTCCTCTCCATGCAAGCTGCTGCTGCCATTGTTCAGACTCTCAGTTTTGCACCTAAATTAGTGATGACCTCTAGCTTCTCCCAGCAACCTGCACCAATGCCAGATTAACATTCCCAGGAAGAACACCACTCATGTCACATCAAAGATCAACAGCTCTCTGTGGCTCCCTGTGCTTACTGAATAAAGTCCAAATCCCTTCTTCTGGAAATTCAGGACTTTCTAGGTGTTTTTCACCCAAACTATCTTTATCTGCTCTTGATGATCCCCTTCACAAATATTTTATATTAAAAACCATCTATTATTCACTTCAAGGGTCACTAAATTTCCCCCACTTCCTCGCCTTTGTTCATGCGGTTCCCCTCCACCTTACACAGCATTTCTCTTTGTCCATGAATGTCCAAATTCCTGGTCAGGCTCTTCCAAGAAGCTTCTCCAAAGCTGGTGGTGGTATCCCCTTCTTTTAAACTCTCTTCACACTTCAAACTCTCTCATACCCCAGTCATGCCGCAGATCACTATCCAGCAGATATTATAACTCTCTAGGTACCTTACGTACTTTATCGCTATCTGTAACCTCATTCTTCACTTCATCTCTTGTCTTTCTTCAACATTGCGTCCAGTCTTTGCTAGGGGATTCTGAAGGATCTGATCTGCGCTTAACTTGTAATTCTCAGAGCCTCTAGCACAGTGCCAGGCACTTAATAAGTACTCAACAGATGTGCATGGAAACAAAGGATGGAGGAAAAACAGAAGGTGTCTTCCTGGTTTTAAGGAACTTATGATCGCAAGTGGAAGCTGAACAGAAATTATTCTGAAGCAAGACAGGATGAGGGAGAGAACAATAAATACATCCCCAAGTGATATAAAGCACAAAAATAACATTTAACACAACTGAGGGGAACTAGAAGAGGCTACCGATTGGGGTGGGATTTTAATAGATGGATTTGGGATGAAGCACATTCCAGGTTAAGGGAATAACATCAACAAGCACCCCAGCAGAAGTGTGTCAAACACATTTGCAAGACGTGAACTGGGGGATGTGATTGATGAGTAGGAGGCATGCTTGGATGAAAGGGGAAAGGTTCTGTATTTCGAGATAAGCCTTGAAAATTATGTTGGAGACAGATCATACGAAGTGTTGGATTCCAGGCTAGAGAATTTGGACCCTGTTCTGTGGGCGGTGAGCAGCCCTGAAGATATTTAGTTGAGCAATGAAAGAGCCCAGGGGTTAAAGGAGCCTGAAAGGCAACTTCCTATAAAGCAGAGGAAACTGTATTTCAATAATAATCAGCTGCTGATTTACCTGATGTGTAAACCTAGGTATTCAGCTAGGGGTGCCTCAAGAAATAGGAGATGATGGTGATTGACTTTTAAAGGGACATCAAAGAGTTCAGCTCCCTTTTAAAAAAATTATTTTAAAACTTCTATTTTCTTAAAGTACACATAAGTTAATCAAAGACTCCAGGGTAAGATTCTGTTTGGATAATGTTTATTTTGGTACCTTGAAAGCTTGGCAGTTTTTTAGAAATTCAATTACAACTAGCCTTTAAACAAAACCACCCCTGGGAATGATGGGTTTGAGCTGATCTCAATATATTAACTTAACATTATGAGGCAGTTATGCTGCAGGTTCAGAGGGTTGATTAAATCTTAAAGTGAGCACAGAACAGGCGCCGAAAGCACACACTTTGTTTAACTGGCTCTTTCAATAGAAGAGACAAAGGAGGAAAAACGAAATATAAATGGAGGCTATTTTTATTATTGCTTAAAAGGAGGCCTCCTCTGTGCCAGATGGGAAAATCTAGCATCAGTTCCTATGGCTTTTCTTTAAGACTGTGGATACACAGAGTCAAGCACAAATTGATAGCAGGAATAGAAGATGGAAGGAATAGAAGGAATAGAAGGGATAGAAGAAATCTGAGGCTCCAAGCCACCTGTAAGTCAGTTGGGAGGAAGAAAAGGATGTGAAATACTGACAGAGTGTTCAGTCAAAACTTCAATTTGCTATAGCAATTAATCATTGCCTGTGCATATACACATATACAATTTTTAACTGAATTCAACAGTTTTAACCCATATGGCAGAGACATTTATTGCTCATTGATAATAATCAAATGCTTCTCCACATTTCCCAGCCTCCTTGTTAGTTAGGTGGAGGCCAGGTGACTAGTTCTGGCCAATGGGCTGAGAGTAGAAATGGTGAATGCCATTTGTAGGCTGAGGCATTTAGGAGCTGGTGTCCTGCCTCTGTGCTTTCTCTTCCCATGTTACAGCTGTCCTGGAGGCACTGGGTTCCAGGTGAATCCACTGAGAGATGGTGGAGTATCTGTCAACACAGGTTCCTGAGTGAGAAATAAAGCTTAGTTATATTAAGCCACTGAGATGTTAGGGTTTATTTGTACCACAGCATAGTCTATTCTGACAAAATCATCCCGAGTGTCCACCCTTTCTTCCATTGTGTTAGATCCCCTAACTTTTGGCTGGACACATGGCTACCCAAAATGAAGACCATATTTCTCAGCCTCTCTAGTGGCTGAGAGAAGCAATATGTTTAAAATCCAGCCAACAGAATGTAAGTGGAAGTATTATCTCTTCCTTAGGAAGCAGCAGTAATATACCTTTTCTTCCTTTTCCTTGTCCTCTTCTTTATCCTGCTGCCTGGAATGTAGAGGCTGTCATCTTGGACAGGAGGTCAAGGCCACAAATGGAGCAACAACAGTAGAAGTCAGAGTTCTTCATAGCATGGAGCACCATATCAACTGTGGACAGCCACTCAAATTTTATGTGAATGAGAAATAAATTCCTACCTTGTTTAAGCCATTGTTGCTTCCAGAATCTTCCATATATTCAGATGTTTGACCTTGTCAACCAAACGTATATCTGGTGGATTATCTGGTTTTTTCACTTCTGCAAATGTCTTGGAAGTGAGTGCAAAGAAGGCCAGAATCAGCACCAGGACTGCCCAGTAGAGTGGATGGTTTAGATCAATCATTCAGGTTGTCTGAGAGGACTTGACAAGTCTTCAAGCAAAAATATCCTGGAAGAAGCAGCGGACATTTGAGGATAAATATATGGTTAGCCACAGAGAAGAGTCTCTGCTCTACTTAGAAAGTCAGTCCTACCTAAGAGGAAAAGGCCATAATAGTTAACAATTTAGAGTCCATTTCTCTTCCTCTTCTTGACCCTGAGGTCAACTCCTGGCAAGAAAAAAGCCACTTCTTCTCCTTGACTTATTTATTTATTTTTTTATTTTTAGGTTTCCCACTTGGCACATGGAATTATTCCCCCATTTTGAATGAAACTCATTGCTACTTATTTCCTAGGCTTTCATCCATTCCTTACTTTTTCCCTTCATGGTTAATGGTCCGTTCCGCTACTAAAGTCTCAGTGGGTGTGAACTTTCCTTATTCTTTGTGTCCATTCCACTCCCATAATCCATAGTTTAATACTGAGAACTCTGTTCTGCTATGGAATGGAATGACCCTCTAGCTAGCAAATGACCACTAGGAGGAAAGCTCCGTGAAGGGAGAGAGTTTTATCTGTGTATCTCTAATGCCTAGAAAGTACCGTGCACATAGGAGGAATTCTATAAATATTTGCTAAATTTAATATCTAACAGCTTTCTCTACTTAACCTTACCACCACCCCACTATTTACCTCTGAGTTACATCAGCTTATGTGTGTTCCATGTACAGTAGTATCTTGAGTGGCCAACTGCCAGAGTTTAGAAAAAAAATATTGGACTTAAAACTAATAGGCATATCTTTCTTAGAGGAAACTTCATATACAGAATTTTAAGCAATGGATAAATTAAAACATGAGTTTATTGTAAACCATAAGTCCTTGAAAATATGGTGTTTGCAGGTATATTAGCCAGCTCTATCTAGAATCATGCTGCAATAAAAACCATCTCTGAAATTCAGTGGCATATAACGGTAAGTATTGATTCTCATACTCACACATCGCAAGTTGGCTAATCTAAGCCAGGCTCAGCTGGGCTTGGTTCCAAGCTACAGGCCAGGTTCAGGTCTGTTCTATGTGTCTCCGTATCTTCCTTGTCCAGTGGTTACCCAGGAAATGTTCTTCTTATGGCCAAAGGCAGGAGCAGAGAAGAAAACTCCAACTTGCAAGCACTTTTCAAGCCTCTGCTTGTGTCCTGTCTGCTAACATCCCACGGGCCAAAGCAAGTCACATAATCATGGTCAAAGCCCAGGGGTCAAGGAGTACACTCTGTCCACCCTGAAGTCATAGCAAGGAGGTGAATGCATAAAACAGAAGAGGAAGAATTGAGACCAATGATACACTCCGTCACACTATGTTTGGAAAATATCACATGTAAACTCAGGCCATTTTCTGATAGGAGTACAACTCTACTAAACATTGTAAACTGTCACAAGAAAGGAAAGTGGAGCATGAAATCCCTGGAACTTAACTCAAGAGTCCTTAAGGCTGGAAAACATTCCTTTGTTTCTGAATGAACAACACATGCTGGTTAAATGTGGTGGAGACATGCCTTGGATTCACACCATCTGCCAAGCCTACCATGTCCTAAATCTCAGACCTAACTCCATCCTTACCCAAAGCTTCCAACTCTGCCCCTTGGAAAGCCCTCCCAGTAGAATAGTTCTCCAGGTCAACAGTAGTAGTAAATAGCAGGAAAATAAGTTAAGTCCAGAAATTTTATTTATTACCTTCATCCGCATTGGGATGATGATTTCATGTCAGATTAAAAAGAAAGTGCCTTGAATGCCAAAAGGAAGGATTATAGAGTCATGGAGGGTAGGGAATGTGAGAGACTCTTGCCAGGTACCCAATTATAGTGTGAGTCCTTTGACATCTGACCCAACTAGCAGTCTCAGCCTTGTTGGCTACCGACTCCCTATCGTGGTCACTCTAGGGATCCTAAACCTGGGGTCTTCAGACTGAATGTGGAAGAATTGATGGGATCCCCAAACTTGGGTGGGGAAAAGTTAACTATTATTTATCTAAACTAGTATTTAGTTAACTAACATTTAGCACTTCTTCAATTATGAATGTAAGTAACAAACCACAGTAGTCTTAGCAGTGCCTGTGGCTTCATCACAAATAGAAATCACACATTTTTTCTTATCACGTGATGCTCATAGATATCTCTTGTAGGTGTCTTTGGAGATACCATTTGTGTTCAGCACTACTTCCAAAGTGCAGTAGTTATTAGATCCACTGCTAGATCTGGTTCTTTAATGTGTCCTACTACCTCATGATTGTGTTTTTCTAATATTTTGATAAATGTGTTTGTAATCTAAGTATTTTGTTTCAAGCATATAAAAACATCATGCTGAAAAAAGTCCATAGGCTTCACCAGACTGTCAGTTGGGTCCACTGAACAAATAAGATTAAGAACTGCTCCCTAGGGTTTCCACAGGTGATGTCTTTAAACCTTCTGGAGACATATTGGGGGTTTACCATGTGCTTATATACAATAGCAGGTGTTGCGCCCAAAAATATCTTGGACATATGGGATCAGTTCATTCCCTTTTATCCATATCTCAGACCCTTCCCCTTTTGATCTCTGTGACTGTCCTCTACAGAAACTCTCCCAATCCCACTCCAATTTCTTCTTATAGTTTCTAGAAAATCTGTAAAAATCTCTTCTTTATCATTCTTCATCATATCTTAGTCTCCAGCTACAAGGTAAAGTCAAGGTTGAGTTTAACCTAGCAATGTCTCCCTATTTAATTTTTACATTTTCCTCCTGATCATGTTACCTCTCTTGAGCCATCGCCAGAGGTGAGAAGTTCACCCCATTCCTTTGTCTAGCAATTCTTACCTTAGAAACTACTGCCCGATATTGATGCAAATTCTTCCCTCCTTTGAGATTGGTTATCTTCCCCAGATCCATTCTAAGATAGTTTCCATGTCCCCCTAGATTTTTTTCTCCTCTGTACCAAACAGCCATTGACTCCACAGCCACGGCAAAGACCTGCCTGGTCTCCAGACCTCACCTCATCCTTGTCCACTCTTCAGGCCACTCAGTGTATGGGGCCCAGACGGGAGAGTGATGTATTGAGCATCTGCCATGCGCCACCCAAGTCAACACTTTGCTCATTTCACTGTGGATATGTCAGGTCTATCTGGGCAAAGATGAGTTAGTTTTACAGGTGCTTCATTGAAGACCAGTAGGGATCATCCCGTCAACTAACCATACACAGATTCATTTCACATTCAGGATCTTATCCAGAATGATCCTGTCCAGCCATATTTTTCATCACTACCTGCTATGGACTGAATGTTTGTGCTCCCCCAAAATTCATATGTTAAAATCCTAACCCCAAAGTGACAGTATTAGGAGGTGAGACCTGTGGGAGGTGATTAGGCCTGGAGAGTGGAGCCCTTATGAATGAGATTAGCAGCCTTATAAAAGAGGCCCCAGAAAGATCCCTCACCCCCTTCCACCATGTGAGGACCTGGTGAGAAATTAGCAGTCTGCAGCCCATAAGAGGGCCTTCACCAGAACCTGACCATGCTGGCACCCTGATCTTGGACTTCCAGCCTCCAGAATTGTGAAAAATAAATTTCTGTTGTTTACAAGCCTCCCAACCATGGTATTTTGTGATAGCAGCCCAAACAAACTAAGATACTCCCTATAATGGACACTGTGATGGAACACAAGATTCCCCATCAGAACTTATCGTCCCAGCTGTTCAGAGTGCTGCTGGCTGATTGCCCTGAGCTATCATCTCTCCCTGGAAACTATCCTCAGCTAGAGACAGCTACCTCACCCAAGAGAAGAGTCGATATCCAGTAAGTGGTCAGTGGGGGAATATAAAGGCTCAGAACTATCCCTGCAACATGAGACCCTGTGAGGGGCCATCCCAGCTTCGGAGTTCCACGTAAGGTCAGCTGGGCCTTTGCTGAGACTGCATTGCAGTCCAGCTCCTCCCAGTGCCTGATCTTGCTTCCTTCCCTTCCACAGAGCTTGATCCCCAGATCTCCAATAGATCCATATGCTAAACTTCATCTCAGAGTCTGCTTCTGGGGGACCCCAATCTTCAACTCTCCCTAACCCCATTCCAGGGCCCTAACCCCACCAAACCTTAAATACACCACTCTCTGATCTCCTGTTTACTGTCATATCTACAGTATCCTCTACGGGGCTTGGCGCAGAGGAGGTATATAAATGGTTAATAAATTGAATTTAGTCTGCAAATTTGACCAGCCTGCCAGCAGTACCCTCCTCCAAGTCTCTAGTAAGAATCTTGGCAGTCTATAGACCGTTTGCCCGTGGGTTGAACTAAACAACTTGATGCCTGAAGAGCCACCTAGCGATGCTCACTGAAAGAAGTTAAGGGTCCTGGCAGGTACCTCAGGCCTCATAGCCAAGCACCAGAAAGCCAGTGCCAAGAGCTTTCTGCCCTGGGGTCCCTGTCACCCCAGATCCCAAGCTTCGGCAAGACCCAGCTTAGAAGAATAGACAAGTGGGCCCCCAGCCCAAAGCACTGCTCCTGTCCTGCATAGAGGAACTTCTCCCTGATGTGGATTCTTAACTTTTCATCTTATTTTGCTTTATCATTAAATCTTCTCGTTTTTAAACATGTTGTTACTTTTGAGCCATATGAAGTTGCTACTGTTGCAGGTCCCATAAGATCAACTGAGAGTGTCAACCTGAGAGTATTATCTTAGCTTAATTTTTAATTATAAACATTTATTCTTATTGTATCTATTTAGTCCTAAAATTTGCTTTTTTACATATTAATTTATACCATTTTTTTACCAGTGTATCCTTTTATTCTTTTTATTTTAGCTCAATTTGCCATTTTACTGATTAGCATATCCTTTTAAGCTGGCTTTAGATAAAAAGGCCATTTACTGTCACCACCACAATAAAAGAGCTGAGTTCCTACATGGTTCTCCCCAGAACTCTTGAGGACTGCTGGGAATGTAGCAATTGGCCTCCCCTTTACAAACGGACTGCGTCTTCCTCTTATCTACCTGTGTCAAGTACTGCGATTAAGAAAAGATAAGACATTAATCCATGTGCTTGAGGCTCTACTCTAGGGCAGAGGTTTTCAACCTTAGCTCTACATTAGAACCCCCTGGAAATTTTTTAAAATACCAATGCCCAACCATTCTCAATTACATGAGAATCTTGGAGTGAGGTCCAGGCATTAATATTTTTGAAGTTCCCCAGGTAATTCCTACAGCAGTAACTTTGAAAACTGTTGGTCTATTCAAAATGTGGTCCATGGACCCGCAGCACCAGCATCCCCTGGGAGCTTGTTAAAGATGCAGAATCTCAGGCCCCTCTGCAGTCTCGCTGAATTAGAACATGCATTTAGCAAGATCCCCAGGGATCTTGAGAAGCATGGGTTTAAAACACATGTTGGTGGATTTTGCGTTTTAACCCTTCTCTTTTTAAAAAAATCTTCAATCTGAAGATTTGAGGATTCTGTATCTCAAATGTTTTCAAGGTTAATCATTTCTATTCTTTTTTTGATCTACCCTATCAATAGGAGATAGTAATTTGGCTAATTCATGATAAAATGTCTCTTTCCTGGGTTGGCTAACTTGTTTCTAATTAAGGAGATGGAGAAAGTTGAGTTAATCAGAAGTCCTCTTGGGGAGAGTGCTGTGTTTGTTTAGAAGGTTTGCCTGGAGAAGCCCTCTGGGGGAGAACAGAGCACCCATGGGCAGGATGTCGGCAGGTGCCAAAACTTGAGAGGAGGAGGAAGAGCACTCTGCTACAAGGATGATGTTGGCTCCTGAGAGAGAGAGGGGAGAAAAAGAGAGAGAGGATGGGGAGCAGGTGGCAGGGGCAGAGAGGAGAGCTTTCAAGATGAATTGAAGATGTTGCATGACCCCTCAAACCTTCCATAAGAGTAATAAACCTATGGGTGTGACAGCATCTTGGGAGGAGAACAGTGAACGGTCTGAGTGTGTCCAGGTTGCAATATGGGCAGAGAGTAGAGATTTAATGTTTGGATGCAGAAACTAGGACGAAGGGCACCATGAGGAAGCTGGCCCTCTAGGATCCACAGAAGTCACTCAGGGAATGTTTTGGGCCATCAGAGGCCATGACACTGGGGGGTCGAGCCCAGTTTACTTTTTTGTTTTTTATTTGCAGGGAAATATTCACCCTGAGCTAACATCTGTTGCTCATCTTCCTCTTTTTTTTCCTTCCTCCCCAAAGCCCCAGTGCACGGTTGTATATCCCAGTTGTAAGTCATTCTAGTTCTTGTATGTGAGCCGCCACCACAGCATGGCAACTGAGAGACAGGTAGTGTGATTCCGTGACCAGGAAGCAAACCCATGCCACCAAAGCAGTGAGCACCAGACTTTAACCATTAGGCCATCAAGGCTGGCTTGAGCCCAGTTTATTTGATCTACAGGGGCAAGAAGGCCTTAGCTGAGGAGTGGGTTCAGTGTGTTGCTTCCCCGCAGATGGCTGGAGACAGGATAGGACCCTACACTGACAAAGGCTGCCTGGAAACTGCAGGCGTGGCTTGGGCTTGTTTTGGAAAAGCAGGCAATCCCTGGCTTCCTCCAGAAACTCCTATCCCCAAATGATATTCCCATGCACATTTCTAATTCCCAGAGGTCCCTGAGGACAGTGAGAACTCTGCCTCATCTCACCCCACACTCCCTAAAAGCAGGTGTCATGATTGCTCTTAAAGCCTTGGCTAAGGGGGGCCAGGGCCTCAGCTATCAACAGGATGCTATGCTGGGGAGGGTTGCATTCCCTCCTCCAACTGGAAGGACCCAAGGCTGGAATTTGTTTCCTCTCCCTGGGAGAAAGTTGGACAATCTCTACAATGTTTGTACCTCCTACAAACTTTCTCACTCACCCAAACTGTTCATCCCTGTGCTGCAGGATTTGGTAGGAAGCAAGAAAACTTTTTCCCTCCACTCCTACTCAGCAGGACTCAGGACAAGCCTGGCCTTCATACCCAGCATGCTTCTCTTTAGGCTGTTCATGCACTGGCCAAAACACGTCAGCAGAAAGCACACCACCCTGGTGCCAGAGGGGGTGTTTATAAAAATTGTCCAGATGCTTATTTCTCTCTTCCAGAAATTGCCTTCTGTCTGATCCAGATTATGAATTTGTGCCAGAACCTTGGGTCTTGAAAAACTGTAAAGAATATTTATCGACGTCACCCAGAAGTTTTCCCTTTCAACCACCCACTCTCCAAATCCCCAACAATTATGCTATTCCAGATTGTTAGGGTTTTTTTTTTCAATACATAGGCCTTTTCTTTTGTTTACTTTTCTTTTCTTTCTTGCATTTCTTAAATGTGGTAAAAATATACATAACTTAAAATTTACCTTTTTTTTTTTGCTAAGGAAGATTAGCCTTGAGCTAACATCCACTGTCAATCTTCCTCTTTTTGCTCTTATTTTTACGTGAGCCACCACCACAGCATGGCCACTGACAGACAAGTGGTGTAGGTCCACACCCAGGAACTGAATCCGGGCTGCCCAAGTGGAGTGTGCCAAAGTTAACCACTAGGCAACTGGGGATGGCCCCCAAATTTACCATTTTTAAGTGTACAGTTCAGTGGCATTAATATTGCAAATTTTGATTTGGAATCAAATGGGAATTGTTGGCCAACTTCCAACTGCTGCTGGCTTTGTCGCATCCCTCTCATTTCTAATCTTCTTTTTGCTCAGAGGACAATGACCAGACAGTTCCTTCTAATGAAAAGTTTGTCTTCTAATCTGGCTTATGCTCCCTGCTGTCTTGTTGGTGTGTCCAGCCAGCCAAGGCTGACTGGCAGGCCCCTGGGAAATCTGTGCATCTCAGAGAGATGCTCAACTGTCTTTGGTTCACTCTTTCTCCTAGAGAACAGGACCTAAGTGCTCAGCACAGGCTCATGTGGTTTCTGATTCCATCTCAATAGGTCTCTGAAAGATACAGCATCTGCTTAAGTAGAGAAAGGAAGGAAAGGAATCCTTGGTGGGGAACTGCATGTGACAACAAAGAGACAGCTAACTACAGACTCAGTGCTCAGGCCACACTGTTTGGAATGGGCCATAAAAGAGCTCTGAAACTGAAATCTGTAGAGTGAAATTAGGGTTAAAATGAAGGCACCAGAATAAGAGAAGTAAGTGTTGTCCTGAAGAAAATGGGGAGCCGTGGAAGGTGTAAGAGCAGTCTAAATCAGTCTGGGTGGAGGAGAGCTCGTTCATAAAGAAGACTTGCTGTGGCCTGAGTTTCAGACCTCCTGGGTCTATGTTCTGCAGTTACAGCAGGAGAGGAGGGACCCAGGGAGCTGGTGGGCGAAACCCAGAGAAGGACCAACCCAAAGAAGGTGGGTGATGACCAGGAATGAGAGATGAGAAAGGTCTACAGGGGAGCAAGTTCCAAACAGAAAGAGTGAGAGAATGGGGGAGCAAGTCACACAGAGAGACATCCAGCTGAAGACCCAGCTTGGGCGATGGAGCAGATACTCATCAGTACCTGCCCATCTCTCCTCCACACTCACCTCTCTGCACCGAAGCCTGCTCCTTGGAAACACCTGCCACTCACCGACTGTGGGCTTTCTGACTGTGGGAGCCCGCTCAGCCCATACCTGGGACAAGCCTCAAACACTTGAAAGTTAATTACCCCCGCAGCAGCCCTCTGTCCATAGTGGACAGGAGTGATGGGTAAATACCCCAGCTCCCTCACCCCCGAGATGGGAAAGCTCTGAGGTGCGTGTCCTACAATGTCTCCTGGGGTTCTCCACCAAGACAGCCCCAGTTGCCTGCATGGGAGCTGACACAGTAGCACATTTTTCCTTGTCTCTATTCCTTTTCCTGTCTATTGAAGTTTCTTTCACCTCCCAAATAATTTGCTTACACCCTAACCCTTGTTTCTGGCCTATTTCTGGGGGACCCCAACCCAAAGAAAGGCTTGGTTGAGGGCATAGTCATCTGGTGCCCCCCACATCACCCCCCAATAAGCTCCCAGAACCTTCCAGTTTCCCCCTTAGTGTGTAACCAGAGACATTGAATGTCCACTCAAGGGGTTCAACACTGAGCCCTGGGGCCTCCTCTTCCCTCCAGTCCCTTACTATGATCTTCCCAGTCTGGTTAACCCAGCCGGGGGGGAGAAGGGCACAAGGGGCTCCCACAGAGGCAGGGTGCTTTGGCATGTGCCCCACCCCCACAACCACAGCCACAGAGGAACTCAAATCTGGGAAAGGGCCAGGGAGTTCTGGAGCCCCCTCCCACTCTGCTCCAGGGAAGACGACATGGATTTGGACACTGAGGGGAGCAGGTGGTGTTCTCTTACTACCCTGTCATGACCCCAAGATTCTTTAGTTTCTCTTCACCAGACTGGAGTCTGTGAGGACTCCGAGGGTGGTCCGTCCACCACCGCAGCAGCACGCCCCTTCCCAACTCTAAGGCAGAGAGGAGAGAATTGATTATTTTCATCGGAGAAGAAAATGAGAGCGACATTGGTGCCGTTCACGACAGCATCGTGGCCTCCCACTCTCCAGCCGGCCTCATGGAGATGAATGGCCAGGGTTTGCTCATTAGCTTAATTTGTTGCTGAGGAAAAACTCGTGGACTATTAGGCTGCTCTCCAAATCAGGCATCACGGGGAATTGGTGCTGACTCCAGGGCTTATGGGAAATTAGTACAGTGAAGAGAGGTCAGTCCTGGCGCGAATAAGAGATGCCAGACCAGTGAATGGGACACGGCTGTTAAAACCAATCTCAGTCCCTCAGGCTGAGCGTGGCCCTGCGATTGGGGCTGAGCAGCCGTCTTAGCTGTTGTGGGGGCTGCAGGCCCTTGGAGAAGGCTCAACCATTCACTCCCCCAGCCCCTGACTCTAGGCTGCCCATTCCTCAGCTTCCACCAAGGACCATGTCAGGGAGTCCCCTTGCCTGCCATCATGGTGACCCTCTGGCTGGCATGCTGCCTCTCAGTCCATTCCCTGCCACTCTCTAGGGGCCACGGGCATGTTCCTGGATCTCTTCCAAGCCCCTCTGGGCACGTGGGAGGCTAGAGCAGGGGTGGGCAGGGGAATCTCAGGGCCTCTCAGCGTAACAAACCTCGCCGCTGGTTCTCTCCATCGTGACCTCCCCTGGTAGTGCAGGCCGCTCCCCGAGGAAGGCTCTCCCCGCTCTCCAGGTGGGTAGCAGGGCACTCCCCTCTGCCCTGGAGTTTCCAAACCTGTGTCATCAGACACACCCACCCCCCAGCCCCTGGATTTTGACCTAGAGGGAGCCCAGGGAGCAGGTCTCGACTCTCCAGTCCCTTTCCCCAAGGCCATAAAGGATCCCCACCCCCTCCACCCCCACCATGTGAAACATAACCTGCATGTCCCCATGCCATGACTTTGAGTGGGACGCCATTGAGCTTTCCCAATATTTACAGAGAAGCTTTGGGGAATTTAGAAAGCTCTGTTATGTCTCAACAAAGCCCAGCTCTGGCAAGCACAAATCCTTGCCTTCCAGAATTCCTGTTTTGAAAGGGCTTCCTTGAGAGCTCATATTGAGTGTCAGAAGCTAAACGCTGACCCCTTTGTCCTCCTCTGGGTTCTGCCTTCACCTGTGAATCATAATGAGTGGAGGGTCAAATCATGTGGAGTAAAGGCTCGGGCACAGCAAGAGCTATCAGCAGCAAGGATGGTATCCTGTGTGTAAAGGGTTAACAGAGATCTGGGCCATGCAGGCTGCCTGGGGATGACCTCGGCCTGCCTCTTCTCACTGCCTTGACTCCTGGGAACTACAGAGTAAATATGAAACATTGCAAGTTGGCTTGCAGGCCTTGGGCCTACCTGACTCATGCAGAATAAAAGCCGGAGGGAAGCAAAAGCTGTGGTTTCTGTGATAAGGTGACCTGGGAGCACCTCAGCTGCCCAATGCAGCAGCCACGCAGGCCCCATGTGGAGGCACCAAAGGGGCCAAAGGAGCTGTGTACTTGCAGAGCTGATGACCCTCCCGATAAGAAGATGTTGGGTATCCTGTATCTCCTTTCCTCTATCCTTCTGGAAAGCTAAGTGTATTGGTCAGGGTTCTCCAAAGAAACACAACCAGCAGGATGTGTGTATATGTATAGAGACAGAGATTTGTTTTAAGGAATTGACTCATGCGATTGTGGAGACTTGGTGAGTCCAAAATCTAGTGGAGGAGGCCAACCGCCTGGAGACTCAGGGAAGGGTTGCAGTTCGACTCTGAAGGCAGTCTGCTGGCAGAATTCCTTCTTGCTCAGGGGAGGTCAGTCTTTGCTCAATTAAAGCCTTTAAGTGATTGGACGAGTCCCACCCACGTTGTGGAGGGCAATGTGCTTTACTCAAAGTCCACTGATTTAAATGTTAATCTCATCCCAAAAACACCTGCATAGAAACATTCAGAATCATGTTTGACCAAATATCTGGGCACTGTGACCCAGCCAAGTTGACATATAAAATTAACCATCATACTAAGTAACTACAGGAAACCCCAGGCAATGGCATCTCGTGACTTTGATTGCCATCTTGAATCATAACCATATCACAAACCATAACCACCACTATCTGAGCTCAGTGACTGCTGGTTCTGTAAATGCTGAGATGCTGGAAGGGTCTGCACAGTAGCCAGAGAGGAGGCCGTCTCTTCCCCCATCTGACCACTGGCATCTACAGCCCTGCCTGCAACTGTGCAGGGAGCCTTTTCCCAGAGGAAAGCTCCCAGGAGAAAGTTCCATGGCTTTTGTTTTCCCAGCAGACCACACATAGCCAAGCCTGGGGATGGGCACCCAGTGTCTTGCTGACTTCCCAAGAGACTCCCCTGGCTGACCTGGTCCTGTGAAGGGCCCTGGTAGAAGGTACAACCAGTACTTGCTGAGAAGACAGCAAATCTTCCATGGCGGTCTTAAAAATGAACATCCCCTCTCACAATGCTCGGCACTTTACAGTTTGCAAAGCATTTTCACATCCATGATCAAGTTGATCCTTCCCAAAGAATGTCAGAAAAGTTTGGTTGTGATCTCTATTGCTGCCTCAGGCAGCCAAAGATGGAGTTTTCCACATGTCCCTTGTGGGCTGGTTCAGAGGATGCCCTAATGTACTGTGCTTGCTCAAGGTGACATGGGCGTGCGGGAAATCATGGTGAGGCATGGAGGTGGCAACCTTGGAGGCTCCCAGTCCCCAACCCCAAAGACATCCCAGCCTGCCAGCCTGGTCTTGAGAGTAGAGAATCAAGCCATGGCCTGGCTTTCACTGTGCCATCACTGTCCCCGAAAGGCCGGGACATCTGATATGGCTTACAGCCTTAAGAAATGAACTTAGCTCATGCTGTTATAAAGAAAGCCAGCAAACAGACCCTGAAAATTATGGCAGCACTTCAGCCTCTCAGCTGGCAAGACAGTATTTGGGAACCTTGGGGGCCCTGTCTACTGAGCTGCATCAGAGCCAAATGGACAATGAGGGTAATGCAGACACAACTATGGTTGTGCATCTTTGTATGTGTGTGAGTATATACAATTGTGCACACAAATGCGTATTTGTGTTTGTGAGTGAGCAGGAGTGTGTGCGTATGTGTGTGGGTAAGTTTTATGAGGGGGGTTTTTGGGGGGTGGGGGCGGGGGGCCCAGAAGGCCAACTTCAAGCACACCTGAGACTTGAAAACCCAGCTGGAATTACTGATGAAGAAAGTAGTGGGCCAAGCCCTCGGCAAGGCCCTTGGGTCGCGCCAAGTTGAACCTCGTGGTCCCTGCCCTGGAAGAGCAACCGCCCTGTGGACACAGACCAAATAACTCAGATCCTGGGACACTTAGGGACTGTTTTAGTGCAGAGCCAGAGTCAGGGAAATGAAAGAACTTCCACAGGCAGGCTGCGTGAGGCTCCAGGCCTGTTCCAGAGCCGGAGCGCTGTGGGAGAAGCTGTCCTGCCCTCCAGGGGCCTCAGATGACGGCCAGGTCAGCCCCCGAGATAGCAAACAGGACAGCAATCAGAAGCACCAAAGGGTCCCAGCCAAGTGCTATGTGAGGGAGGAAACGAGGCTCCATGAGGGCTGGCGGGGGCGGGGACTTGGCTGGCTGGGAGGGCTGGCCAGCAGCTGTCCACAAGGGGTGGGTCGCCAGGGCATGGAGATGTGCTCTCAGTGGGCAGCAGTGACTACTGGAGCCCAGGGTCTCAGCTGCCACCTCTCTGCTTTCCGTCAGTCACAGCCTGGCAGGAAATACCATAAGCCCCGGGGCAGGTCTGCTCCTACTATTTGTGGTATAATGAGACAAGAGCATAACGGGAGGCCCCCGACGTGCAGCCCACCCTTCTCACACCACCCGTGGTTCCACCCTGCACCACGTGGCACCTCACGTGCACATGTGTGGACAGCTGAGCCTTCAAGTCCAAGCTCTGTCCACAACCCCCGCCCTCCCTTGGGGATGCTCATCTATGGCATGAGCTAATCTTGGGAGGACAGACCCAGAGAAAATGCCCATCCAGGGCATGCAAGCAGGATGAGCCCTTTAAAGAGGGAATTCTAGAGTCCTGCTTACCCTGAGTATGGCCTGGGGGTGAGGAAGGTGACAGGGTGTCGTGAATTCCTGGTGGACAGGTCTCCTTGGCACAGTGCAGGGGAGGGGATTAGGGTCCTCTCAAGTAGGACTGCTCAAAATGTGGTCCACAAGCAGCGCCAGCCCAAGAGCTACCTGTCCTGGGCCCACGACAAGGTTAGTACAGAAATTGACTAAGCATTTAGGAACTTTATAGCAATTCGACTGCCTAATTTTATGTCTTTTGAATCTAATAAAAAAAAAACATTGGGGACTTATTTTGTGCTTTTTTTTAACATTTCATTTCATTTTTCCAATAATTCATTTTTATTGTATCTTACAAAAGCATCAGTCCACAACAGATTGGAAAATTTAAAATCCAGTCCTTCAGCACAGATAGTTTGAGAGGCTTTGCTCTAAAGCACTGGACAAGGTCAGAGGCCCCACCTGCCCAGGTCTAAGGCCAGAGGGCATGTAGGGAACATGCTGCTTAATCCTCCCTCTGGATGTTCAGAGGCTAGCCCTGCTCAGCCAGTCCTTCAGAGCTAGGGAAGCAGGCCACAAGTGTCCTCAGTCTTCTAGAAACGACTGCCTGGGACCAAGGGCTCTCACCAAGGAGAAGGAAGAGCTGATGAAGATGGCATTTATATTTTACACAGAGGCCCCTACACTTGAGTCTCTGCCAAGCCACTTGCCAGCTGGGCAACCTTGACCAAGGTGTCTTCCCTCTCTGAGCTCCAGTTTCCTCCTCTGTGAAGTGGTATGAGGATTAAACGGGATAAAGCATGTGAAGCATTCAGCTCCACGTTATGAGGACTTAGGAGGCTGTGAACTCAGAACCAGGCTGCCCCCACAGTGCTCACATCCAGGATGGCAGGAGAGACACCAGATGGGGGAGAAGACATCTATAGGTCAGATCCGATGCCTATGCCCTCCACCTGCAAACATGATCTCTGGTGGCCCTCAACCCCCCAGCTTCCTGGATCCCAACAGCCACAGGGCCTGCTCAGCAACTCTGCAGGGAGCACCCCCACCCAATGGGGTCTGAGTTACTGCCCGGGATCCTATGAGTCACCAGAGAGGCAGGGTGGGTTAGCGAGAACCTAGAATCCTGCTAGGAATATGGACATTTAATGTTTCCCATATGGTGAGCTTAGGAGCAATAAATATTAGAAACATTACTCAGCCCCTATAAGGCCCCAGACCCCGAAATGGAGAGAAGAGTGGGCTTGAACTGCCAGGAGCAGTAACCTTGCAGAACAGAAGATCTGGGGTCCAGGTCTGCCTCTTGTTCACAAGCTGCGGGACTTAGGATGTGTCTTGGGTTGTGTTTCCCATAAGGAGAGCCTGAGACAGGGATTCAGATGTGCATGGGTTATTGGGTTGGGGAGGGGTTCTCAGCTGAAGGAGAATGAAGGATGCAGGACAGGGCAGGGGAAGGAGCTGAGCAAGGATGCGCTTTTTGCTGGAATTTAGCCTCAGCCTGATCCCACATGGAGCTTGGGAGAAGGAATGACACCTCAAATTTGTCCCTCCCAGAGGCAAGGAGGCTAAGCTGTTATACCCGCAAATCAGTAAGTCATTAACTAAATAATGCCCCCAGCTGTGGTCATACTCTCCCAGGCTCCTTCCACAAGGCAGCTCCCATTGGCCAAGGACAGTATCCCAGAGAAGGTCCCAGGGTGAGCTGTTAGGAGGTAATGGCTACAGCAGCTGGGGACGGGTCCTGTGGCCTGGGCACCAATAGTGTCCACCACAGGCTTGTTGTAGGAATTAGTGAGACAATATACATCAGCACAGCAGTGCCTACACACACTTGGCACTCAATAAATCCTGGTTGCACTGTGCCACAAGATCAGGATGCTAATATCGGCTGTGCTATGTACTCCTCTGGTGACTTTGCCTATAAAATCCCATCCCCCTTGGCCTAAAGTGGAGGGGTCTCACTGTTGTTCTCCAAGTTTCCTTCCAACTCTCAAATTCAGAGTTCAAGGTTATACGTCCGTTTGGATTGAAGACCCTGTTTTAGGACCTCCTAATCTCCCAGATTTAGGATATCAAGAAATGCAATGAAAACCTCAAGACATATGGAAGGCCTCACGGAATGCCTCCCACCCCAACCCACTTGCCTCAAACTATGCATGTCCTCACACAGCACCCGTGTTATCTAATTTTCCATCATTCCAAAGAGTTTCTCTCTTTTTATAAGGCCTGACCCCTCCATGTTTATTTACATTTCAAATACCCTTGAGAGGAGAAGTATATTCAGTACAAATGGCTCAGTGACAGAAAAAAAAATAGGTGGGTACCAACAGGCTCCTCCACAATTGGAGGGTCCTGGGAACCAGTTGAGGGAGAATCAAACAGGGGTGGGAGTATTGTTGATAGTGGGGTCCGGGATGCAGATTTGAGGCAGAATATCAATCTTGGAACGTTCTCAGCACCCTTCCACCACTTACCCAGACCACAGCAGTGCTGGGCCCCAGGCATTACTCTGGCCTCTGCTGTTTTCCTTCCCATCCTTTCCCACACACACCAAAACTTACCTCTCCAAGGTCCCAGCTTCCCAACCGCTCAGGGTTCTTTGATCTCTGCCAGGGACCAAAGGCGAATGAAGCAGATGAGTTAACCCAAGATATTGCGTGATCAGCAGTGTAGGGCAGTAACCGGACTCTGGGCACTGAACTGGGGGTCACACTAGGGCTCTATTCCAGCCCCCTCAAGTGGCCTGGTGGGCTATGGCACCACTTGTAACGGTAGTATATTGCAAAAATGAAAAGAACTTTTTCCCTTCCCTGTGCCTACTCTTACACAGTGACTTTGCTGCTCCTCCCATCAAGAAGTGAAGTCCTTCTCTACCCCTTGGAGCCTCGCCTCGCCATGTGACTTGCTTTGACTAATGGGACGAGGGTGAGGCAAGCAGTGACTTGAAAAGGACTTATGCAGTGGGATTTTCTCTCTTGCCGCTCTCAGAAAACCTCCACTCCCATCCTGTGAACAAGCCTGGGCTGGCCTTCTAGAGGACGAGAGACCATGTAGTTCAGTTACCCCATCACTCTGGCCAACAACCAGCCAATTGCCAGTCATGTGAGTGAGGCCATCAAACCTCGGCCGACTGAAGAATCACAAGTGAGTCCCGGTGAGATCAGCAGACGAACTGCCAGCTGAGCCCAGCCAAACTGATCAACTCATAGAAATCATGAATCAAGTAAACGGTATTGTTTTAATCCACCAAGTTTTCGGGAGGTTTGTTATGTGGCAACAGCTAACTGGTACAATAACGAATTTGCATGGTCAATTGGAGAGGCAGAGAAACATGGAGGCTGAGAACTTGACTGGACTTTCCATTCCTCTCTTAGTCACAACCCACTAATGAGTCACTCCCCCTAACACACACTGAGCCTCAGTTTCCTCTTCTTTAAAATGCAGGCAGAGTGAGTGCCCCTTTTAGAGTTGGGCTACCTGTTCTTATGCCACCCCAAAGCATTGTCCATCCTCAACCTCCCAGGTTTCCTGTACTTGTAGCAGAAGCCTCGTCTCCTCCCTCACCCCCACTGAGCCCCATGGGACTCCAAGAGAATGTGTGACTTCCATCACAGCCCAGGCAGCCACCCTCCATGGCCAATCTAGGGAGGGTCAGAGGAGCTTGGTATCTGGTGGGTGTGAGTGTGGGAACAGTTTATAGAAATTTATGAAAAGCAAAACACAAGTTCTCCCCTGGGAAAGTAATAGGGAAACACTCAGCTCCAGCTGAAAGAGAAGTTTTTGAAGCAGGAAAGTTTATTTAGAGAATAACCAAGCCCCTGAAGCAACAAACCACGGCCTTATCTCTGATGATGTGGGTCACTCTGACTCTCCCTGCTCTGCTGACCACTTTGGCCAGGCTGGACCTTGGGGCAGAGCCCTTGGGCCTAAGGTGGCTGAGGAGGCCAGAGAACAGGGCCCCTGGGACTGGGCCTTGGGTCCTGCCATGTGCTGAGAGCCAGAGGTGGGGAGGATGAGGTGCCAGCGACTGGGATGCTCCAGGCTGCCCCACTGGCTTTTATTTTTATAACTCCTTATCATTTCTCTGGAGATTATTATTTTTTAAAAATTGCCTGGGGCTGAGTGCTGAAGGAGGCCCAGGCTGTGGGCCATTATCGTCCTGTGTCCCCTGGGGCCCCCACCCCACACGTCATTGCTCTGTGAGGACAGAAGAGATCACATGCCCTGTGCTAGTTTTCAGGAGGTTTTTTGGCCTGACCAAATGCAGGCAGGACTCCTTGAAGCAAACCTTATATTTGGCAAGTTAGATGGACTCGAACAGTAAGTTTCAGGTAATTATTCCATTTTCTGAAGGGTTTGTTGTTTGACAAAGGGACCAGATATTCATCCTCTTTCATGAGATGAAAACAAGAGCATCATATTTGACACTGGAGACTCTACTAAAACAAATCTACTTTTTGGAGCCTACCTTGGGGTCCAAAGCAAGGGTCTCAGCTGGCAGCAGCATGGAGGGACAGCAAGGCGTCTGGGGTCCACACACAGCCCATCTCCAGGGCCAAGTTTAGTGGGCTCCGGCAAGGACCCTCTGTCTATAAATCCCTTGCCAATCTGCTCCCTAAACTACCCTCTCCAAGGCCTGCAGCCTCTCCTGGGACTTGCCATCCTACCGACAGGGGAGGATCCTTGTCATTATTTAGATTCTCCCGGAAACGAACCCTAAGACAAGGATTCTAGAGCAAGCCATTTATAGGAAAGTGCTTCTAGTAAACACCAGAAGGGGAGAGGGGAAGTCAGATGGAGAAAGGAAGAGAAAGCAGTCAATATTTCCTGTTATTATTTATACTAAAACATAAATATTATACACATAAATATATACATATTCAAAGCAATAGGCCAATCCCATTCCATCCCACCTGTTGAAGGGAGAGATTCATTCTAGACTGTGAGGGAGGGAAGGGTGAGGGTAGTGAAGGCAGAAATGTCACTTTGGTGCAGGAGAAAGAGCACTAGACTAAGAGGCAAGAGTCCTGGGTTCCAGTCCTGGCTCTACCTTTGGCTTATTTGGTTCTCTTTCTGGGTCTCCGTGTCCTTACCCATGAAATGAACCCATTGGATGAGAACCAGTTGATCTTTCAATACTCTGCAAACATACTGTATCAGGCGGGGATCACCTGGAGAAAATGGAAACTACTTCAACCGTATCAAGCAAAAATGGACTTAATGCAAGAAATTAGGCAGTTAGAAAACTCTGGAAGGGTTGAAAGAGCCATGACCTCCAAAACAGCCCAGCTGAACTAGCTCAGCAGGGGAGCTGCTTTCTACGCCACAGGCAGAGGAACACATCACCTCACTGGGGCAGGGGTCACAAGTCCCCTGTGCAACTGTTTGTTCTAGAGTAAAGCCACACGCGCTAGTATGGGTGCCCTGAGACCTGCCTCTCATCACCCATGATGTTAGTGACCAGCCACTGGAATGCACTGCAGGAAAACCCAGCATCTCAATGGCCAAAGCCTGCTCACCAGCAGAGCCAGAGGAAGCAGCAGAGAGCTGGCCTCTGTCTCAATCCCGTTCAGAACCCTAGCTTCAGGGGAGCCTGGTAAGTGTGGATTTTGCTTTTCTAACCCCTCAAAATAAAAGAGGGCTAGAAGGAAGCTGGCATGGATGGTGAGTCCAGCGCGCTGTGTCCATCCCAGGTGCGTTGTGCCAGGCACTGTGCAGGACACCAGAGAGTCAAAGAGGTCCTGGACACAACCCTGCCACCAAGGAGCTTATGATCTAACCATGTAGCCAAGAAGTGCAGTTCACTGGTGCTCTTACCAATTAAAAATCAGTACTGAATGGTAGAGGGGAAGAAAGGCAGGCAAGAACTCAAAGAAGGCGAGTAGGCACTTGCCCCGAGGATGACAAGAAGTCCAGACAGAAAAAGTAGCTTGGACCATTCTTGAAAGGTCACTTAGGGAGAGAGGCATCTTGGGGAATGTAACAGCAGGACAAGGACACAGATGGATGAATAGTAATTTGAGAAACAGAGCTGCGGGATATCCAGGGCCAAGGCAGGTGGTGGCAGAGTGGGGAGACTGGCTGCAGAGATGGGGAGACATAGATCAAGCAGGGTCTGGCAAGCCATGCAGAAGCCCTTAGAAGGGTCGTGGGACACGGGTGAATGATTTTAAGTAGGAAAGAAATATAGACATGGTCAGACTGCTGTCAGGAGCCCTGTAAAGGGAAATCAGAATTCCAGAAATCCAAAAGACAAGACCAGGAGATTCCAGAGAGAGAGAGAGACTAAGAGAAGAGGGACAAGAATGAGGAGTGGACAGAACTGTAAGGAACTGGGGCTGTACTGGTCACTTCCAGTGAAAGGGTGAGATTCTCCAAGCACAGCTCTCTTAGTGGCTCATGTAGCTGGGTCCAGGTGAGAGGCCACAGGTCAAAAGTCAGGCCCAGTGCAGTTTCTCTGAGTAGGCATACCCCCATGACTTCTCCCTTCATGGAACCCCTGCTTCATCCAAAATGCATGGAAAGTTCTAGAGATGATGAACAAATAGGGAAAGAGAGAGAAGGGAAAGGGGACAAGCAGAAGGGAAGAAAAGGCAAAAGTCTGTGACTAGCTATGTCCCCAAACCTCGCTGACTTGTGCCAGGACACGGTCTCAGCTCAGAGCCCGCCCTATGTGCCTTCTTTGAGAGCTGACCGTGGCCCCTCCAATCCAGAGTGATTTTCTACAATCCTCTTAGACTTGCACAGAGACCGTTGTCAGTGACTTTCACCCCCAGTCTTTGTGAAACTCACTTCCACTCTAACTCAGAATATGATATAGGGCATCTCCTTCCATATTGTCTTAATTAATCATCCAAGTCCTATTAGTAGAAGTCCAACATCTCTCTCTCCAGTAGGCTCCCCCTTGCAAATTTTCTAAGACCCTTGGATCCTGAATCAGTTTGAAGAGAGATGATTCTTGCTCCCAAATGCCAACAGGAGAGAGAATTGGAGTACTGCCAATTTCTAGGGCTATAACTTCTCATTTTTTGTTAGCGGCCAAGACTGGGCCTATGGATCCTTGTCCACTGCTGATGGACTTCTGTGGCCCAGATGCAGTGATGGCCCCATACTGGAATCTGAGGCTTCAGATTTCTTGGTTTACAGCCCATGCTCACTCACCATATCCCAGAACTGACCACTGTGATGGGAGGCTCCCAGCCTCGCACACTTTGGGCCAGAGCAGGCTCTCCCTCAGGAACCCCTTGGTCTTTATGCTAAGCCCCATCCTCAGCCTAGTCAATTCTAATTCTGGAACCTCGTTGCTCTTCCTGTCCCCTGGGCTTGGCCCACCCCTATAGATTTCCCTAACTTTGAATCTGCTAGATCAGAAATGGAAATCTTTGTCCTTTTTCTCACAAAAGATCCTGAGATCCTTTTGCAAATAGGTTCTTCCACCCACCCAGAGCTCTGCATACCAAGAGGAAGCTTTCCTTCAGCCTCACAAAACAAAAGACTTGTGTCAGACACCCTGTTGTCGTCTTCTATGCTGTTCAATAAATGTTCTGGTTCTTCTCTCTTTCTGGCACAAAACAGAATTGCACTTCCCTGCCCCCTTTGAGGTGGCTTGGGGCCATGTGATCAGCTCTGGTGAATGAGGTATAAGTGTAAGTAATACATATCACCAGAGCTGGCTACATAATTTACAGAGCCCAGGCCAAAATGAAAATGTAGGGCCACTGGTTTAAAACTTAATAATTTCAAGATGGCAACAGCAGAGTATTAAAGCAAGCATGGGGCCCTTCTAAGCTTGGGACCTTGTGCAACTGCACAGGTTGCATGCTCATGAAGTTGCTCTGCATATCACTTCTGGATGAGAACATTTAATTTTCTATGTGACACTCTCCAAATATCTTCCTTTGCCTCCAAGAAAAAGACCAGCAACATTTGAGATTGTGGTTGCTCCATCAACCTGGAACCCTGAGAGCTGTAAAGAGCAGAGCCCTCCCCAACCCTCACCCATGATGGACATGTAGCATAGCAATAAATAAGCCTTTGTTGTTGGGTTTGTTATTACAGCATAAAGTACCCCATCCTGATTGAAGCACACCCTAACCCAAGACAGTAGGTTCCTACTTGCCACACATTTACCCCAATAACACAGCTGCTCATTTACCCTTTTGGGGACCAAAAAGATAATTGTCTGTCCCATCCTGTCAATCTAATGAACAGCTAGCTCATTCTCTGGATAAAAATCTGTACTTGATATTGAACCACTTGCGTAACCTTAATGCTCAGCACAGTGTCTGACCCAGGGTAAGCCCTTAATAATTAATTCTAGACAGTCTAAATATTTTGAAGTTTTCCATTACAAATCCTTGGACTCTTGTTGCATTCTATGTGAGAAATCCCAACACAAAGGGTCCTAAACAAAAAGGAAATGTATTAGCTCACATAATGAGGAGTAGAGAGGTAGGGTAAGCTCTGGCTCCACCTCTTGGAGAGTCCCTCGGCTCTGCCCTCCTCTTTGAGGGCTTTGTTCTCAGGGTGCCTTCTCAAGGTAGCAAAATGGTGCCCAGGAGCAACAGGGGGCAGTGCACTTTTTGTTCAAAGTCTGGAGAACACAAAGAACCTCTCATTTGACCATCAAAGTCCTTCTGTTCAGCCCATTGGACAGAGCCAGGGCGTGTCTCCACTCCTGGACCAATAACAATTGCTAGGGGAAGGCTAAGTGCTGATTGCTTCATTCATCAACATTTATTGAGCATTTGTTGAGTGTGAGGCATTCTTCTAAGCTCTGTAATTGCTAGAGCTTAAATGTGGCTTCTGGAAACATATTGAGAGAGGGAGAATGGGCTTTCTCTAAGTGGCTTAGACTAGTCAGAGCTACTCCACCTCCTTCTCATCCCCAGCAGGGGCTGGGATATGCTTGCTTAACTTGCATGGATTGAGTAGGGGGAGATACCAGCACAACATTGGGATTCTTCCAGGAAATGGAAGGGGTGCTGGGTGGACAACCAACGGTGCCTGCTCTACTCCTTTCTCTAAAGAGCTTTATTCTGTGAAGCACATAAAGACATAAACTTGTTTTTCCCCAAATTTACTAACCAACTCTTTCTTAAATCAAAGCCAAACTCCTCTCCTTAACAGGTGGTCACACTTCACCCTTCTGCCACGCCCACCTCACCATCCAAGCCCTTGAAACCCCTGGACCCCTCCTCTCTTCCTCTCTGCCTTGTCCCTAAACAACCTCCTCAGATCTCCTACTTCTTTCAAGGTTTGGCCATGACATCAGCCTCAAGATCCAGAGCCCTTCCCTCCATTTCCAAGGAGGCCACTTACTGATGTTCATAATTATTTCATTGCTTATACACATATCCGTTACTAATACCCCCTCATTATAGAAAATTTGGAAAGACAGAACAGTCAAATGAATAAAAATAATCATCCACACCCAATACACATTTTGGCCTATATCCTTTGTCTTATTTCTATATAGTTTTACACAGTTAAGATCATGGTGCACATATAATTTTATGTCTTGATTTTTACTCTTAACATAATATTTATGCAATATAGCATTTCCCATATTTTAAAAGAATCTTTATAAATGTTTTACAGCTTAATGATAAACTATTCTCAGATAGCCTGTAGTTTATTCAATCTTTTCCTTTCTGTTGGACATTTAATTTGTTTCCAATTTGTCACTATTATGATGATGATAAAGATTTTCACACAAGAGCCTTTCTCATTACCAAATTGTCTCCTTGATTAGATTCCCAGATACGGAATCACTAAATCATTAGATATAAAATTTTTATAGCATTTCCTACATGTTGTGAAAATTTTGCAAAAGAGGTTGTACTATTGATATTTCCATTTGCAATTTATGAGGAAAGGCTGTTTTACTGCCTGTATTAGTTTCTTATTGCTGCTGTAACAAATTACCACAAACTTGGGGACCTAAGGCAACACAGATTTATTCTCTTATGGTTCTGCAAGCCAGAAGTCCAAAATCAGTTTCAATGGGATAAAGTCAAGGTGTCAGCAGGGGAAACTCATTTCTTTGCCTTTTCTAGCTTTTGAAGGCCATTTACACTCCTTGGCTTGTGACTCCTTCCTCATATCACTCCAATCTCTTGCTTCCATCGTCACATCTCCTACTACTCATCTGCAGACAAATCTTTCTGCCTCCTTCTCATAAGGACCCTTGTGATTATGTTTAGGGCCCGCCGGGATAATCCAGGATAATCTCAAAATCCTTAACTTAATCACATCTGCACAATCCCTTTCGCCCTATAAGGTAACATTCAAAGTTTCCAAGGATTAGGACATGGATACCTCTGGAGGCCATCATTCAGCTTACCACGCTACACTCTTGCCAATATCAGGTATCCCCATTTTTCCTTTATTTTGGGCTAATTTGATGGGTGGGACATTAAAAAACCAGTAACAAGTGAATTTGCATTTTATTATGTCAGCCATTTAAATTTCCTCTTTTATGACTTGTCTGCTCACCCATGTGTCTATTGAGATATTAATATTATGCTTACCAAATTAAAGTGTTTTTTATATCCTTAGAACATCAACCTTTAGTTTGTGGTATGTATTATGTACATTTTTCTCCCAGTTGATTGTTTGGTATTTTAATGTTCGTCTGTTTTTAGCAGCCATTTTTTTTATGTCTCTTTTATGATTTATTTTTCGGTTCACATAGAGTAAGATTTGCTCTGTTGGGGCTACAGTTCCATAAGTTTCAATAACCGTATAGACTTGACAGAACTGTCCTGTCTGTTGGCTGTGGTGATGTTTACGCTCTTCCGTAATGATTTTGATTTTTGTTTAATTACGGTGAGGTGGGAGCAGAATGGACTACAGACAGAAATGATAAATGTTATCTAACAAAATTTGTAACTTTATGATTTCTTCCGACTCTGTTAATCTTATTAAGTATTCCCTATCTAGACATTATTTCATGCTTTTATAGTCTTTTTTATGTTATACTTGGTTTTTCAATCCATTGAAATTTATTTTGGTGTACTGTAAGATGAGATTCTAAATTGATTTTTTTTCCAAGTTGCTAAACTATTGTCCCAGCACCATTTATTGAATAATCCATTTCTTCCCTTCTGTTCTGTGAATCCTCTCCGGGGAGACGTTTAAAGGTATGATTTCAGGAGACTAAATAAACTCTTACAGTTTTTTTGAAAAACTGAATTTTCCTGTCCTAAAATACAAAAGAAATTTTTGCTATGAATCCTTATTATTAATTTTTAACATATCCTGGACTTCCATGCCAAAATTAAATTAGAAGTATTTGGTTTTTTGAAGTCATCCTTTTTTTGTTTTTACGTTCTATAGAGGAGCTAAATGAAAAGTGACAAGTCTAGCCAACAAGTAGTGGTTATCAGTGGAATCTCAAACAACTTTCGTGGGTAATTTTTAAATCGGTGATGGATGATATGTGTAAATAGATGTGTGTGCGCGCCTGTGTGCATATATGCGTGTGTGTATATATATGTGTTGCTTGCTTGCTTAAGCCCTTGTTCCTCAAAGTGTGGTCCCCCAACCAGCAGCATCAACCTCCCCTGGGAGTTTTTAGAAAGTTAGTATCTCAGGTCCCACCCCAACTTACTGAATGGGAATGTACATTTTAACAAGACCCCCACGTGATCCGCGTGCACATTGAAGTCTGAGAAGCACTGGCTTCAGCATGGCCTTACTGCTTGATTTGGCTAGAGCTCCAATTTTGACAAATTCTCTCCGCCAAGCAGGGTCTTTTAATCACAGCAAAGAAACAGAGACCCATCCATTCAAGGGGACAAAGAGGCATCGAGGCAGCTCCGGGGACTGAGTTGTTTGGCACTCCCCTTAACGTGAGAGTTCCCAGATGGTCATTCTTGTTCTCCATCATTAAGTGACTTGGCCATTGGCCTGATCTCTGCTTCTTTTTACCTTCTTATTTTTTTCCCCTAATACGTATTGGCTGGCTCTTTCCATAACTTCCTGGTAAAACCCCATAAAGAGATTGTCTGATTGCCCTATTTATTCACCTCACTCTGTTAAGCAGAATGTCATGCACAGGCTTTCTCATGGCCAGCCTGTGTTTTGTCTACCCTTTGGCCTATTAGGGGCCCACACTGGTGGTCACCACCCTTATCATCAGAGGTGATATAATCTCCCTTAGAAGGGCCCATGGGTGTGGAAGGCCTAGTTGTTGCCACAAATGCTCTTCTCATACTTAAAGAAGACAGCACTGTGGTCCATCATAGCATGCATGAGCTCTGGGCTCCGTCCCCAGGGGTGAACTGGATGTGCTGAAACATTCACAACCCCTCCCAAAAGCACTTTTGTGTGTGATTGGCAGAGACTTAACTGTTCCTACAAGTAAGGGGTCTGTGAGTATTCAGGAAACACAGGGAATCGACTAGCCCACCCATAAATCAAAATCACAGTCTTGTCCACAACCATCCATCATTTGAACACTAAAACCAACCAGATATAACCTTTTCACCCACATCCTCTGCCCTGGTATTTCCCTCCTGGCCCTGTGTGTTTGATTCTTAAGCCCAGTCCCTGGGCTCTCCTGTCTTCACCCCATGCGTATGTTAATGTCTCAACCACTCCAAGCTGCTTCCATATCAAGGACAGAAGAGCGAGCTTTCCAGGTGGCTGGGGAGGGCAGAAGCTGCTCCCACGGTCCAACTCCCAGGGGTTCATGTCAGGTCTGCCCTGGGCTCCCTCCACGCCAGCATTTAGGAATCATTTTGGCCAAATAGGACACAATGGCTAGTGACCATTTACTGAGCATCTGCCAAGCTGAGGGAGAGACAGAAGGAGATCGCGTCTCCACCCTTGGAGAGCTCACCATCTGCTAGGATGAAACCAACCCACAGTAGAGAGAAAAGTAGTTATAGACAAACAGGGGCTTTTACTTAAGAGTAGTAAGAGAGGAAAGACCGGGCAATCTGGCCAGAGTGTTTACCGTAACATTACGACGCTCACAAGTAAACTGGCAAAGCCCAATCCATCAGCCAGCTCATTCGCTGTATACATTCATTCATTCAGCCACCAAGGGTGGAACACTCAGTGTTGTTTAATCCTCATGCTACTGAGAGGCAGATACTATTATTCCCATTTTACAGATGAGGAAACTGAAGCCTAGAGAGGCAAATGACTTGCCCAAGACCACACAGCTCACAAATAATAGGGCTGAGATTCAGACTCAGGGCCGCTGCCTGGTTCCCAAGCTCCCGCTCTCAGCTGTCTGCCATTGGCTCCGTCTCCAGGCCTGGGATTCAAAACAGCAGGAAAGAAGAGCACTCCTGGAAGGGGGTAGGGGAGAAAACTTGCTATTGGAAAAATAAGAAATATTTTCTTCAGTAAGGAGTAAGCGCTAAATGAGAGAACTTGTTGCTTCCTGGACAAGAATCTGGGAGGTGAAGGCCATTGAGGTTACGTGTGGAGGTCTTGAAGGCCAAGCAAAAATGGTGAGAACTTGCTTCTGAGCTCACCAGCTTGGGCACGGGGCCCACAAGCTCCTTCAAGCCTCCTTGTGGGGTGGGAGGGGAGCAGAGGGGCCAGGCAGGCCCAGCCTGCACAGGCGAGTGCTGGCAGGGGTGAAGGTGGGGGTGTGCCCCCATATCATGCTGAGTCCGGCCCCTGAGGTCTCCTGTAACAGACCTCAGCCCAAGCGCCAGCAGGGTAAGTGACAACCAGAACAAGGACAGAAGAGCCAGAGGACCATGGAAAGACCTGGTATGGACCCAGAAGCCTCATCTTCCTCAGTATTACAAAGGCACAACAGCCCCTTACCCATACACCCCAGGCCATCTCAGGAAGAAGGGGAGGGTAGCCAAGAGGAGAAGTGATTTTATCCTGAAAATCCCAGGCATTCCACAAAGGGGACTTTAAATATTGTATTGTGGAAGTTCTAAAATGGAGGGGAAAATCCGCTCCCTTCAACTATTACTAAGTGGATGGGGGTCTATTTAAGAAAACAGCAGAACGATTACAAACAAAGCACATTTCCCTGATAAATGAGTTGCTGAGGGAGCAGTTTGTAAATCTGCCACGTACACACGAGCGCACACAGTGGAGTCACGTCTAACGCGGAGGCTGGGCTCTAAAGTAAGGTGAAATCCCATCCAGTGTTTTAAATATTCCTAAAAATCCCTTGGAAACCGCCACACCGGGAACCAGCCTCGTCAAACTCCGAAATAGAAAGCTGATTCTTCAGTTGAGCGCCAGAATGAAAACTGCACATCCTTAAACCCTGCACTCTCTCACCCTCGAGTGGCTGGGCCCCCAGGGAGGCATGAGGACCTGAAAGTCACTGAGGACCAGCAGAGCCACTGCTTCCATTGTGACAACGAACACTGTCGTGGGAGAAGAGGGAATTGACATCTCAGTCATGGACCTGACATCCTCCTGGATGATGAGCCCAGAGGTCCTGGAAATTACACAGCAAACCACAGGCTGAGAAGAAAGAGTCCGTAAAGGAAGTTTCTGGAGTTTCTGCTCCTACAGACATTTATAAATAAGTTCAACAGCCATCTGCCTTGACTGCACTGACCAGCCTGCTGCCTGATCAAGAAGGCATGGAACAAGAGGTCCAGCCTACATTTCTCCCCCATCACACATCACTGCTCAGTTTCACCTCCCCACTGCAGCGATGCCAATGTGCCTGCAGCCCTGCAGTACCAATCTGAGCTGCAGCCATCACCTGCTCTTCCTCCCCTGGAACTAGGGTGCCAAAGCCCCATATTTGACACTTGAAAGGAAAGGAAAGCCGAAACATGACTACCGTCTTCCACCAACTTAAGAGGGCTTCTCCTTTCATCTGCGTTCTCTCACAAACACAGCAAGTCTTGCTACAGGAAGAGGCCGGTGTTGAGGGCATCAGGTAACAGGAATCTGCTAGTCACTAATCAGATTTCTCAATTCCCTCTATAGTCATTCTGGAAGCAGGGCAGGCTCCGTTGGACTGAGTTAATCCCTGGGGCTCCGGCATAATTCAGCCCAAAAAGAGATACTGGATTACCATTAGTCTGGGCAGGTCAGGGCTAAGGATTAATTTCAATACTGAAGAGATATGGCCCCACTTGTGCCCCCAGGTCAAGCAGTGGGTCTTACCATCATCACCACCATTATCATATTCTTGCGTTATCTCTGCTGATCAATACTCAGGAATAGCCTGGGAGCCCCACACCTCCTCAAGATTGAAATTCATTCACTCATTCATTCATTCATTCAACAAATACTCTGTGTTTGGCACCAGCATTACAGTATTAAACAACCACAAGAAGTTTATTTGCCAATAAGGAGAGAGAAACAATAAACCAATTTTTTAAGTGTATATATTTAATATAACGAAGGAATGAATGAAGCAGAGTAAGGCACCTCAGAGTGCCAGTGCGGGGGTTGGGGATGCTATTTTACATAAATGGTCAAGAAGGTCTCTCTGAGTATGGATCTCAAGTAAGTGAGGGATGAGTCATGCAGAAATCTGAGGGGAAACATTCTGGGCACAAGGAACAAGAAGCAAGTGCAAAGATGCTGAGGTGTGAGCTTTCCTGGCAGGTTCAAACAATAACAAGAGGGGAATACGGCTGGATCAAAATGAGCAAAGGGAAGAACAGAAAAAGCCAAAGTCAAAGTGGTGACAGAGGCCAAGCACAGCCTTGCATGTCGTGGGAGGCCCTATATTTTATTGTGAATGAGATGAGATGCCTCTGGAGGGTTTTGAGCAAAGATGAGTTTATATACTACTATGACCAACAATTTTAGAAACATACATCTTCCTCCTGTGTGGAAAACAAGGTTAGCAATAGTGAGACCTGCAAGGAGGCTATTGAACTAATCAAGACAAGAGATGACAGTGGCTTGAGCCAGGGTGGTGGCAGTGAGAGGGTAAGAGGTGCTCAGATTTTGGATATTATGAAAGTTGAGCCAATAAGTTTGCCACCATATTGGATTTGAAGGATAAGAAAAAGGGGGCTGGGTCAAAAATAACTTCAAAGTCAAGCTAGTCGTCAGCTTTTAAGAAGGGGAAATTTTTATTTACTCCAATTTCCAAAGATCCCTGGAGAAGGTTGGCCAGCCTGGCAGGCTTTCCACCAGGAAGGACGCAAGCAATCAGGACCAAGCTTGAGCCACGGGCTTGAGGGCAGCACACAGTGAGAAGGGCCTATGGAAGGCAGTGGAGCTCGAGGAGGTGTGGCCTCAGCAACATGGGAGAGGCCGTGAGGCCAGTGATATGATTCCTTCTATAATTTCCCACAGCTTCCCTAAAGTTGCCAGACTTTCAAAATGCCGTGTGTGATCAGATTTCTGTGGATGTAGGCTTTGTGCCCCGTCTGTTGTTGGGAATTTCAACAGATTGGTAGGAAGTCTCTGGACTCTCGGAAGCCATAAAATTGGGGATTCTAGTACGTTACCCAGATATCCCCATAGCACGGCCCCTGCCCACCAACATCAGAGTTCTGAGATGCATTGATTCAAATGTTTTATCTGAGAGTCTTGTCTCCTCAAACTGGTAGGTCTCTTGAAGACAGAGATGGCGTTACACTGTTTTAGGCCCTCAGAGACTGACATGCTCCATGCAGAGCCCTCCAACTGAATCTGACTGGATTAGATTAACTCGGACTCCATATGTTCATGGAAAGTTTAGCTCATACTCCAGTTCCTCCATTACCCTAGTTCGGAGTCTCCCAAAAGCAGACCTTGAGACAAGAATTGACATGCAGGCGGTTTACTTGGGGTGTGATCTCAGGAAGCATCGAGAAGATAGTGCCAAAATGAGACGTGGCAGGGAAGGCAGCCAATACAGGGGGCATTAGTGAACAGGGCGCCACGGTGAATGTCTGGGAGCTCAGGTCTGCTGGAGAACTCTGAGGGGCTGTGGAGAACACACCTCTGAGTTGTCCCATAGGAGCAGGAGGACGCTAGAGGACTGATCCACCAACTCCCAACTGTCGTCAGTTCAGGGTTACTCTGGGGACTTCTAAGTCCCCTGCCTTCCAGCCTGCCCTACATATGACCAAGCAGATTCCAAAGACTAGAGAATGCCCCCGAAGAGAGAGTCTCCAGTGCTCGCAGCAGAAAGCCTTTGGTGCAGAAGGGAACAATGAGTGCCAAGGGGACAAGAAGGGCAGGGCATCAAGAGCAACTGCTAAACTAATTTTCTTCCTTTTGTTTTTAAGTGATAAAGAAAAGGCTCGTTCACAGAATAACTGAAAGGAATGGTTGCATCAACTCTCTCTCTCTCCTCATCCTCTGCTTTCCTTGGCGTTGGCTCCACTCTGAGCAGCTCTTCATGTTTCCGTGGGTAGGTGGCAACAAGGCCACTAGTGCAACTTCAACCATACATCATCTTACATCATCCTCACACCCAGAAATCCCAGGAGAGATTTGCCCCCCCTAAAACTTTCAACAAATGTTTCACTGGACCCGCCTGAGTTATTCGCCCATGCCTGATGGGGCCATGGAGATGACATAAGCTGATTTGAAAGACCAGGATTGTGTGCCCACCCCAGAACCTTGGAAGTTGGAGTTAACTCCACCATAACAATGTAGACATGGTGAGAAATCAAAGTCTATAAAGGGGTAGAGATTTGCTCAGAATCACACAGCCCTTGTGGGTAATCAATCAGAGGACAACAGACAACCCAACAGAAAAGTGGGCAAAAGTTTTGAACAAACACTTCACTAAGGAGGATATTTAAATGGTCAATAAACATATGAAAAGTTTCCCAGCCTCATTAGTCATAAGGGAAATGCAAATTAAAATCACAACGTGATATCATTATACAACCACCAGGATGGCTAAGATGAAAAAGACGAAAAGGACCAAGTATTGGCAAAAAAGCAGAGTGATTGGAAATCTCATACATTACTGGTAAGAGTGAAGTTGATGAAAACATTTTGGAAAACTGCTTTGTAGTATCTACAAATACTAAACTATCCTGTGGCCCAGCAAGCCCACTCCTTGATATATGAGCAATAGAAATGCAAACATATAGCCATCAAGACATGCACAAGAATGTCGTAGCAGTTTTATCCAGAATAGCCAAAGACTGGAAACAATTATCACGTCCATCAAAAGCAGAATGAATAAATAAACCATGGTATGGTCATAAAATGGAATACTCTACAGCAGTGAAAAATAATGACCTATTGCTACACACAACATGGATAGGTCTCACACATAATGTTGAGGGAAAGATGCCAGACATGAAAGAATATGCACCAAGTGGTTCTACTTATACGAATTTCAAGAACAGAGAAACTTAATCTATGCTATTGGAAGTCAGGATAGTGGTTACTCTTGAGAAGATAGTGGCTGGGAAGAGGGTGCAGTGTAGGGGCTTTCAAAGTGCTAATCATATTCTGTTTCTCTAACTGGGTGCCAGTTACATGGGTGAGTTCAGTTGGTAAAAATTCATCAAAGAGTACACTTTTGTGCATTTTTCGAAATGTATGATATAGTTCAATTTTTTTTCAATTTTTGTGAAAGACAAAAGAATTATCCATCTCATTATTGAAAGAAATAGAATTAATAAAACGAAGACTTTATCTCGCAATCAGAAAGTTTTCCACCAAACAAATTCCTCGGCACACTTCAGGGTCCTCTTTACCAACCTCAACCAAAGCTAATTGCTCCTGTGTTGTAATCTATCGGAGAGTGGAGTCCCATCATCTCTCATCCTTGCCGGTGTGCAAAGGCAGCTTCCCAGCCTGGCCCGGATCATTCCTGTAGCAGCCCATTCTACCCTCCCTGCTCTGGGTGAGAGGCGGCTGCCAGGATTCCAGCCTCCCTTTTCACCAGCTCTTTTTCTTCTGGAATTTCCTTGAGCCAAATGTTCTTTGAGTCTTTGGCTGGTCTTGCTGAGCTCTTTCCAACTCCTGTTTAATTCCTTCAATGGGTAAAAGTGTTCCAGATTCAGGATGAACAGATGGATGCATGAGAAATGAAATTCACATAGTCATTAAGGCCCTTGGTCCTCATTGCCAAGGTCAGATTATAGAATCCCCTAGAATCCAGGCTATAAGAGACACCCTACCCCACGGGAGATTTGGGGATCAAGTGCCCTTAGGGCTCCAGCTATAGATGAGCTGCTCTCAGGGACCCACTTTCTCTTTGCTGCTCTCCTTGAGGTGATAGAACCAGTTTCTGGAACAATATTTGAAACTTACAGGTTAGTCTAATAAGGTGGGAAAATCAGTCTATGGCCAGAGTGAGGCGAACTCTGAAGCCAGGACTGGGAGTCAGTCTGAGATGGGGTCAGGGGGCCATCCATGACCCCAAGGGGTAGGTCATAACCACCAACTCAAGTTTCCCTGGGTGGGAAGCAGACCAAGTACTGTGTCAGGACGAAAGTATGCAGATGCCCTGACAAAATATACCCAAGCAGCCGCTGTGACTCAGAATGAAAAAAGAAGATGTGGGTTTTGGCGGGTGGAAGCGGCACTTTCTCCCAATATCCAAACCACTTTGTAGTAAATTTTCAAATCAAGTCACGTTCTTCAGCAATACTCAGTGCCTGACTAAGCTGCAGGGTCACTCCAAGTTCATTTCAATCTCCCTCCTCTTTAGCCAAAGAGCTTACACTGAGAATCCCTGCTCCCTAGGCCCACTGACCCTTCCCTTGGCCTCAGACCTACCTCCAAGACCAACCCTCAGGTCCACCAGGCCCTCAACACTCTCTGTCTCCCGGCCCTCATCACAGGCACAGTAAGCCCCAACAATCTCAGGATGCTCTAACCTTCGGGGGCCCTAAACCCACTAGTTCTCATGTCAAGGTCACCCTCGGTTTGGGTTACCCCAGATGCACACCCTGAGATAAGGAGTAAAGCAGAACTTTAATTTGGGGGGGGGGGGGAGTGATAGCAGGAAACACTTGTGGGAGAGTTGGGAATTGAAAAGGGAAGAGAAGACAGCTGATAGAGGGGTGTCTTTGGGCTGTAGTGGTTAAGTTCGTGCACTCCGCTTCAGCAACCCAGGATTCGCAGGCTCTGACCTGGGGCACAGACCTAGCACCACCTCATCAAGCCACACTGAGGTGGCATCCCACATAAAATAGAGGAATAGAGCCACAGATGTTGTTAGCTCAGCGACAATCTTCCTCAAGCAAAAAGGGGAAGATTGACAACAGACGTTAGTTCAGAGCCAATCTTCCTCATAAAATAAATAAAGTAAGAGAGGGCTGTATCATCAAGGAAGTTACCTCCGTGGGCTACTGGAGCTTAACCGTGGTGAGGAATCCTGGGAGAGCAGGTGGAACACCCTTCAGGGTTCTTTCAACCGAGGATGAGGAAGCTGTCAACTGCCGAGGGCTCAGTAGCTCCCAAGTACTTCTTGATTCCTCTGCACGCAGGCCGTACACGCTCCCCAGCTAGACAAGGAAGGCCTCAGGCAGAGAGTCACAACTGTTCACTGGAAGCAGCTTTTGGGGTGCAGGGATGTGGGAAGGGACCAGCAGCATCTGCGACAGTCGTCGTAATCACACCACCAGCACCCATCACCCCAGGGCTCAGAGGGCTGATCAAGAACTTAGCCCTGGGGTCGGCCCCGTGCCGAGTGGTTAAGCTCACGTGCTCTGCTTCGGCAGCCCAGGGTTTGCCGGTTCGGATCCTGGGCATGGACCTACGCACCTCTCGTCCAGCCATGCTGTGGCAGCATCCCCCAGAGAGGAGCTAGAATGACCTACAACTAGGATATACAGCTATGTACTGGGGCTTTGGGGAGAAAAAAAAAGAGAGAGGAAGATTGGCAACAGATGTTAGCTCAGGGCCAAACTTCCTCACAAAAATTTTTAAAAATTAAAATTTAAAAAAGAAAAAAGAGAACATGGCCCTATGCAGGACTATGCCATGGGGACAGAGAGGAGACTCAGGCCCCAGCCTTGGGCAGATAAAGCTCGTACATGCAGCAAGAGTCAAGACTCCATCAGAGGGCCAATGGCCCCAGGCCTGATAAGTGACCCTTAGAAAAACACACTAAAGGGGACCTCAGGTGGGAAGAAAACCCAGAGGAGATGCAACCTCAGCTGGGCCTTGAGTGATGCCCAGGATCTGGACAGGCAGCAGGAGAAGCATAGGATACAGGTACAGAAGGGGTGAGGGGGTGAGCAAGGCCAGAGAGATGGTTGAGCAGGCTAGGGGTGAGGATACCCTAGCTATGTGTAGGGCTGGCGAGGCAGGTCCAAAACAATTTAATCCATCAGCCAAATGTGCATTAGCTGCCACTGCACACACTGCAGGGCTGTTGGTTTGAGTCATTATGCGTTCTGTTGTGGTTATACTTATTTATGGATTAGAGGGTAAAGAACTGTCAGGCAGCGCTGGAATGGCGGGGATTCGGGAGGTTAGATTGGATGAAATAAGTGAAAGGGATCCATTGAGGTTTGTTGAGTAGGAGAGTGGCATGATGAAAGAGTTATTTAAATCTGTGATTGTACCCCTACTAGAAGGAAATCGAGTGTCCTGCAGCACCTTTTTATTCCTGGAGGAGTATCTCCTTCCTACCTCCAGTGAGCCCCCACAGCTGGTTCCCCCCGCCCACCCGTACGTCTCTACCTGTGGGTGTATCACACCAGAGGAGGGGCTCTCCGAGCACAGGGCAGGCCAGAAGTGCCCGGGAACTAACTCCTCAGCAGTAGCCCTCACCCAGCGAGGGCAGGAGCTGGTAGCAATGCCCCAGCTTCCTCAGCACTCAGGGGGGACAGTCCTGAGGCTGATCCCCATGTCCACTCAGGTTCCCAGCAGGATGGCGCCCAGTTGCCCACCTGCCCATTCATGCACTCTTTATTGCTGCTTCCTCCCTTCTCTGTCTCACCTCCCCCTCCTTATAGTGACGCTGGGCGATTAGCTCCCAAAAAAAAAACAAATTGCTGTCCAGAGTCAGGTTACCGCATATGGTGCTAGACAAAGACAGCATGTGCGTGAAGCTCAACTACGAGCATTGCCTGGAAGGAGAAATATTTCATAATCTCTCCTCTGGATCTGAGCAGAGTCATGGGGAGAATTTAAGAGCAGGTAACAAGGCTGAAGGCAGAGAACAGTAAGAGGGGTAGTCAGATATTTCCTTTGTTCTTTTTGATGCAGGAACAGCAGTAAAAACAACTCAAACCTACCCATAAATCACCATGTTAAGGGAAGAGCATCTTAAATAGAACTGGTCCTGGGTACCAAACCAGAGTGTTCATGGGGGCAGAGCACAAATTGCCAGAGATGGAGTGCCTGCCTGTTTCGGTCTGTCCTCAGACTCCCACCCTGCCTCCCAGGTACCCATCACCGTTTCTGCAGTCCACTCCTTCCCTCGTGCTCTGTCTGCAGCCACACTCGTCTCTGCACCAAGTCGGCCAACAACCCCCACCCCCTCCTGGGAATCCACCCTCGATGGTCTTGTGAGAGAAGGTGGGAGGCAGGACATCTGACCTGCTGCTGCAAGACCATGGAAGGAGACACCGACAGTGCCCCATTCACAGCTCCGTTCTTATCACTGCAGCATCCCACACCCAGCTGCCAGCACCCGCTCTCTGGTCACCAGAATCTGCTTTGCTGCCTGTAACACAAGCTAGGAATGCCAAATGCCCCTGGGATCCGCTCTCACCCGCGACTTTTGAGTTGGTGGGTGAATATGCCACTCCCTCTCCCATCAGATGGGGACAACCCTGAGGCATGTGCTCTACACTGCCTCCCAGGGTTCCCCCTCACAGTGGTAACTGGATTGAAAACACATCCTCTATGGGCTCATTTCCCTTCCCTGTGTCTCTTCTTGCTCTCCAGCCAGTGTTTCCTGGGATCCCCTCTCAAGTAAAGTTCTTGCCCTCACATCCTCACCCAGGTACCTGCTTCTTGGGGAACCCACCCGAAGATGAGAGTGGACCCCTCTCCTCTCAGCGTCTCTGATCCAGGGTATAATATCTCTTGTCCTCCCAAATGAGGGTGCATGAGACAACATGAGGTTCAGATTCCTTCACCTGGCGCTCAGCACTAGAACACAGGAGAAAAATCAATATTCATTTGACGATGATGAAAGTTAAAAGCTCAGTATGGGAACATCACAGCCATTGTTTCTTGAGTGCTTTGTGCAAGTCAGGAATCTGTTCATCTCACTTGAGCTGGGTGACAATCCAGTGAGGTAAGATTTCTTATCCCACTTCACAGATGAAGATGTTGAGGTTCACAGAGTTTAAGAACTTGCTCAAAGTCACAAAGAAAGTGATGGAGCTGGGATTTAAATCCCATTTGACCCCAAACTCTGTTCTCATACCCCTATGCAAAACTGTCTTTCTAAATAAAAAGCGTCATCTTTATGTCAGATGTTGGTTGTATACTAAATTTGGGGGGAATCCCCTTTTCGTAACTTCCTACCTTGGAAACTCCTATTTGTCTTCAACACTCAGCTCAGTCTTCAGTTGATCACGGGAGCATTCTCTGCCCCTCTCCCCAACCCAAGGCTCAGGCCCCCACTGGACCCCACGCATGCACCCCAAATCCTGCCGTGATTGCCCTTTACTGAGTTCCTCCCCGCCCCCTCACCTCCCTGCCCTACTCTATATCTCTAAGCTGAGAGCAGAGATCTAGTGCCTGCCGGACGTCTCAGGGGAGACAAGGGAATGTAAGGTCCCCTCTAGGGCTTACACTAAAATTGGGAATGCCAGGCTCACAGACATGGCCCAAACAACAGTATGGGCCAGGTGCCCGATCGATTCAGACTGAAGGAAGCCAGAAAAAGGAGAATGAGCCAGAGCTATTGCCTTATCTTCCCCCTGAGATGGTCCTATGAACGTTTTATTAGCAATGTTTCCAGGAGGAACTGGTAGAGGGTGAGGAAGTGGAAGAAGGAAGAGGGCCAGGCAAGGATGTGAAATCAACCAAAGGGTCAGGAGGGGACTTGGGATCAGCACTGCAGGAGGTCGAATCCCAGAGTCATCCTGATCAGGAACAGGGGAGATGGAGGTATTGATACCCCGACACCTGTCAGTCATTGGTTAAGAGCTGCTCCCAAGTTACTCTCTGTAGACAAAGTGGGCTCCAACACAAGGGAGCCTGGGAAATGTAGCTCTCTATTATCCAGAGCAGAGCACGAAGAAGGGCATGAAATTGGTCTGCGAGCAAACCAACGGCAGCCATGCCTGGTGACTTAGGAAACCAAGTCTTAGAGTCACAATCCTTTAGAGCTGGTTCCCAATTTCTATTTAATGTTTTTAAAAGATAATTCAAGGTTATCCAATGAGCTCCCAGAATTTCCTGAATTTAGAACCTGATTGCATATGGTTACGAATTTCCAGCATGGATGCCACCCGCTGCAACAGGATAGCTGGCTCAGCCAGGTGGTGTGCACCCGAGAACTTCCAGCCCTGGAATTTTCTGTTCTCTGAGGTTCCCAAGGTCTGGCTTCTTGCCTCTAGAAAGGGGACCAGGACGAGGTGTTTCATGTGGAGACAGAGGTAGGGAACATCGCTGGTTATTGAAGAAAAACCAAGTTAGACTGCCTTTATGGTGGCAGAAAAGTGGGCCTTAAAAAATCTTTTCTAAAAATTGTTAAAACCAAAGAAATGTCTGGGTTCCTCTGAGTTTTTTGGACCATCAGTCTCCTGGGATGCAAAGCATCTTGGTGTCTCCGTACCCTCCGTGTTCTGGGGGAAGAACTGTGGTGGGGCTTGGGGAGCTGACAAGACTGACAAACCCAGGACTAGCTGGAGTCCCTAAAGCAATCAGGGCTGGGAGGCCTTGCTCACTTGCCGTGCTGGCTGCCCCTGAGGGGCCATGAGACCAGGTCCCATGTAGCAAAGAGTTAGCTGTGAAGAGTGGCAGCAGGGCAGAGGTGAGAGGCAGGGACTCCAAGCATGTCCACGGGGTCCCTGATCATTCGCCCTGCAGGGTCCCCACACTGGTGCCTTCAAGCAAACTGGGACCCCTTTTTTCATTTCCAAACCTTGCTCAACCCAAGGTTCTAGGCCACCTTTAGGGCATCTCATCTCCTATCACCTCCAGACCCCATGGTCAGGCCTCAGAAGTCCCAAAGCTACCAACCCTTCTGCTACACATCCTCATCCAAGCCTGTTCATTGAGAATTGACCCAGACTCTAAGCAGGTCTTTTTTCCTCCCCACCATTAAAATGCAGTGGCCCAGGAGACCATGAGCTGTAAACTCTGTTACACTGGAATGTTTGTGATGATAACGTCTTGATATGTTTCTCCTTTCATCCTTGCCTGGAGATGCAAGACCTAAACCAAGGAAATAATGTGTTAACAGCAGGACTTTGAGCATGTGACAGGCCAGTGGGAGAGAGATTTTGAGGTGAGGAAGCCCCTCTGGAGTTATCAGTCAGCAGGGCCAGTGGTTCTAGAGCCAGAAGAGTGTAGAAAGTACACTCCCTTTTTAATCCGCATGGGCTCTCCAAGCACAGCACAGATGTTCCCCTGAGACACAGGCCCGTCAGGCTGTGGATGCTGAAATGGGGAGAGGCAGGATGGGGACCAGATGTCTAACATCTGTGCCAGCTGATTAACTAGCAATTAGTGTGAAAATTCCCTTTCCTAGTGACTTTTTATTCAGATTAAAGTCAAGTCAAGGCCAGTTGCAGGAATATCTCTTTATGATCCCAGAGCAGGCAAGTCCCTCTAAGTGAATAACCATAAAAAATTATTACCTTCATGTTCTGCTAGCAAACCACGTGAAAGTCTGGGTTCTGAATGCTTTTTCACTCAAGAAGAAAAAGGCGCACATAATCATAAGTCAAGACTATAAGAGGACACCTGAAATCAGGCAATGAGACTCCATGGACAGGTTTGGTCTGGCCCATATCACTGCTCAATCTGTGACCATCAGAGGTACCAAGGTAGGGTGTCTTCCTCAGCCCCATCACCTCCATCCATCCTGGTGGAGTCTCACTGTGCATCATTAGCCCCTCAGTGAGTTTCACCATCTTCTTCCCCCTCATAAGGACCAACATCATCACCAATGACATCAGTCATCTCCCTCGGTCCACTCTACATTAAAGTTCAGCTCAACGTCCCCTCCTCTGGGCAACTTTCCCAGCCCATCTCTTCAGGTACAGTTGATTGCTCCCTTCTCAGGGCCCCCAAATGGCATGCTCCCATGTGGTTTACTTGTGGGTCTGTCTCTCCCACCACGCTGTGAGCTTCTCAAGCACTGAACTGATTTTTAATCTTTGTCTCTCTAGCATCCAGCAAGTGCCTAGAATATAGTTGGTTTTCAATATTCATTTACAGGATAAAAGATTGAGAAGACATTTCAACAACATGGAGCTTAGTTCTGCCTCCAACTTCCACTTGCCCTGTCTACACTGCTCTAAGGGAACCCACCCCTTCCTCACTACACCACAGCTGCAGTCCTCAGACAAACCATTGTGCTTATGTCCTCTTTTCTGTATCTTCCTACCTCCAACAAGTGGCCAGTTCAAGGTATGATCTGTCCGGGTTATTGGAGAAGAAGGGGTAACTATAGGAGGTATTGGAGGATAAACACCAACAAGGTTTGACAGCAGACTGGATATAGAAAATGGAGATGAGGGAGGAGCCACGTGACCAAAAGGCTGCTGCTGACACTGGCAGACAGGACAGTCACAAGGAGACCTGAGGACAGGATGGGGGAAGAGGTGAGCTCAGTTGAGGACTAGTTGGATGTCAGCAGTGTTCAGTGGGGAGACTTCCAACAGGAAATGGAAATACAAGACATGAACCCAAGAGATGTGGTTTGCCCAGAGCTTGGCATGTTGAATTTGGAGTCACCCACATTGAGATGAAAATTGAGGGCATACACTATTATTCATTTGAGAGATCTGAGGACAACAGCATGGGCAAAGGAGAGCAACAGGCCCAAGTCAGGGTTTCAGAAACACCACCGTATGTTGGCGGCAGGGCATGGGTGTGAGGATCCCAGGAATAAGTAGATGTAACAGTACCATATTAGAGCCTGAAGCAAAAGGAAAAATCAGTAATGCTGGGCCTGTTTTTTTTTTTATTAATTTTAAATTTTATTTATTATGGATTTTTGTACTAATTTTTTTTAATATTTCATCAAAATGTTATTTAGCTTGAGACACAGGATAGAATAGAACAGTCTAGCAATGTCCTTCTCAAGAAAAGGAGACCTGAGGCATCCGAGCCCTGTGGACAGAGCCCAGGCACTGGGTCCGACTGGCCTGGATTCAAACCCTGACTCTGACGTCTGTTGGGTGCTCGGTGCAGGCAAGTCACTTCACTCTCCTAAACTTGAGGTCTGTATCTGAAAAACAACACCTTCCTGGCAAAGCTGTCACATTGCCTGCCCTCCATAGGTGATTCCTAAAGATTCGTCCCCACCCCCAAGCACTTTGGGCACTAAGGAGGAAAAAGATTGGCTGGCCAAGGAGGCGATGATGGCAGGAGTGAGGAGCCCAGAACTGGGAGAGACACAGTACCGCCAGGAAACCAAGCTCTTTTCTCTCCACGTCTGACAGATAGACAGAGCCAGACTGAATTGGGATGCTCCATCTACTGTCCACATTTTATATATTGCATATACTCTATTTTTTAATATCTGTGACTTCCTTCTGTTTGTGTGGAGGATGGAAAATCAAAATCTTCACTCCCACCAAGCTGGAAAGGCCTGGTGCTCAGAGCAGGCTGGAGCCTGGTCGCTATCTGACCCAGCCCCCTCTCCCACCCCTGTACACCAGGAAGCAGGAAGCATTGTGACAGTCTCTTTGACCAGCGCCCTTGAGGTGATAAGACGCAGACGCTCCAGCATGGTGCCTGGAGGACTGGGGAGAGGGGACCTGCCATCCTTTCCTTCCCAACCCTCTCTTTTCAGAAGCCTGTAACTCCCCAGCATGTTTTTCCCTGCTAGAAAATGTCCATGTTTGGTGTCTGCCCAAAGGAGAATCTCTATGGAAAGTTTGAGAAAGATTCTCTCTGGCTGGGAATGTGAAAAAAGCCTGTGCCTTTCCCATTTGGAAAAAAAGGAAAGAACATACTTGAGACGTGGTTATTTTTGTCTCAGATTCAGAAGGAGCTGACTTGGAGAGTGCTAACTTGGCCTGCATTCCCATCGCTTTGTTGGTAAAAGCCATACGGAGGTGATGCCGACCCCAAAATGCTCATGTCTCTTCTCAAGAATCTTTTTTGTAATTCTTTTATTAGATATAGCCTATAAATAATACAGTGCACAAATCTTAAGAATCTCGTGTATACAGCTTGGTAAATTTTTATGTAGATATATAACCATGTAACTACCACCCAGCTCAAGATATAAAACATTTCCAGTACCCTAGATGTCTCCCTCCCACCCCCTTCCCAGTCAATAGTCATCCCTTCAAAGCCAACCAATTCATTTTGCCTGTTATTAAATTCCAGATAAATGGAATCATACAGCATGTATGCTTGACATCTCATTTCATTCACTCAATATAACGTCTATGAGATTCATTCATGTGGTCAAATGTTTTATTAGTCTGCTTGGGCCACCAAAACAAAGTATCACAGACTGAGTGGCTTAAACAGAAATTTATTTTCTCACAGTTCTGGAGGCTGGAAGTCTGAAGTCAGGGTGTCAGCGGCGTTGGTTTCTTCTGAGGCCTCTCTCCTTGGCCCGTTGATGGCCGTCTTCTTCCTGTGTCTTCGCGTGGTCTTCCCTGTGTGTCTGTGTCTTAATTTACTCTTTTTACAAGAACACCAGCTATATTGGATTAGGACCTGCCCTAATGATCTCATTTTAACTCAATTGCCTTTTTAAAGACTCTATCTCCAGATACAGTCACGTGAAGTACTGGGGGTTAGGATTTCAACAAACGAATTTGGGGAGAGGACACAATTTAGCCCATAACACCTATAATACTGGTTTGTTCTATTTTTTTAATTGCCAAATAGTATTCCACTGTGTGACTCCGCCACAACTTATTTATTCACTCTCTTATCTACAGACAACTGAGTTATTTCCATTTTGAGACTATTACAAACATTGCTGCCATCAACATCTCTAGTACGTGTCTTTTAGTGAACACGTGCACACATTTCCGTTGCGTACATACCCCTGAGTGGAATTGCTGTGTCATCAGGTATGGGAATGCGCAGCTTTAGCAGATGTTGTCAGACAGTTTCCCAACGCAGTTGTACATGCGCACGAGCAACGTATGAGAAGTCCAGTTGCTCCACATCCTTGCCAACTCTAATGTTATCACTCCCTTTTATGTTAGTTTCTCAAGCAATCTTAAAGATGGTTTCAGCAAGTTCATCTGCAAAATCTACGCTCCTGGGAACTATCTCAAGCATTTGCCATATAAATCCATGGATAACTTCAATTTCCTTTGTGCCAAGCACTCCGTCTTGGGAGTTTTAGCAGAAAGGCTCCCCAGAGTGGGATTGGCACGGCATGAGGAACTGGGCAAGGCCTACAGCCAATAAGTGACTGACTGAGGGAGGAGGAGGAGAGAAAGCCAAGACCAAGAAGCAGTTAATAGAGTTGTTTCTGGCCACCTGGGGAATGAAGACTGTGTTTGTACCCATCAGAGAGAGCTTAGAAGAGCCCCTGCAATATTGTCTGTGTCCTCACTGACACTTCTGGCTAGTCGTGTGTGAGAAGGAAATCCTGAGAGTCCCTCACATCCAGGCCACGCTAGGAGGCTTCTCAGAGCAGACCCTTCAAAACAGAGTCATCATCCTGAAGGTCACAGATTCAGGACAGACCTCCCATTCCTCAATTTCCTCCCTCATCCCATCCGCTCCAGTGCTGGAAATTCCCACAGAGCATCATTCCTCTGGGTTACGACATTCATCTTCCTGGTGTCTTCAACCCTCCAAGGACTGTCTGGATCTGAAGGGAACAGGAAGCTAACCATGACTATCCTGGTCCCCAGATGCAAGTCTGGTTCCTCAGAACCAGCAGCACGGGGGCCTGTTTGGAGAAGCAAATCCTTATCTTACTCTTTCAACCAAAACAAAATCCAGTTGAAGCAAATATTTAAGTGTAAAAAAGAAAGCATGAAAGTATTAGGGAAAAAAATGGTAAATGTATTTATAATCCTGGAGTGCAAAGTCCTTTCTAAATAAGATAAAAATCCAGAAGCAATAGAGGAAATGATCGATACATTCAACTCCATAAAATTAAAATCGTTTCAGGAATGAAAAATACCATCAAAAAGGTAAAAGATAAATAGCAAATAGGGATAAAATACGTAACACACTTATCAATGGGCTAGTTTTCCAAATTCACACATGCATAAAAAATTTGTACAGATCACAAAAGGCCTAACAACCCGATAGAAAAAATAGAGGAAAGGGTAAAAACAAGAGGTTACAAAAGAAGAAATGCAGATGTCCAATATACATAAGAAAAAATGCTCTTCCTTAATCATAAATAAGTAAATGCAAATTAAAACAATAATATACCTTTTTTAAACTGTACTGTCAAGAATACAAACATTTAACAGGAGCCATCTGAGGAGAGTTTGGGGAACCAGGTATGCATGGGCACTGTTAGTGGGTGTGTATACTGATTGGAGCCCTTCTGGAGGACAACTGGGCAACACCACCAAATTTTACCACTCATATAGCATTTGATCCAGCAATTCCACTGTTAGAAAATTCACTTCCAGGTCTACTGACAAAAGCAGCCGATGCGTATGTTCAAGATGTTCATTACATCTCTGCTTCATAGAAGCAAAAAACTGGAAGCGATCTAAATTTCAACCAAAAGGGAAATGGGCAATAAATTGTAGTATATCTATGGTAATGGAATACTCTATGCCTGTGGGGGTAAAAAACAAATTAGGCAGACCTGTGTGTAATATATAAATAAATCTCCAAAATACATTAAGTGAAGAATGCAATTCACTGAATAATGAGTGAGCCTTTGTATAAATAAAAAACCTGAGAGTACAAGAGGAATGTTTTTGCTACAAATACTCAGAAACGTGAGTAACGTGCCTTAAACAATAAAGATGCTTAATTATCTCCCATAGCAAGGAACCTGAAGGTTGGGAGTCCAGGGTTGGTGACAAAGTCATCAAGCACCTATCTTTCTGTCCTCCATCCCCAGGTTGTTTGATCTCTTATTGTCGCTTCCTGTGACGAGATGGCTACTTCTGCTCTAGGCACCAGATCCACATTAAAGGCAAGAAGACGGGCCTGCCCTGTGGCCAAGTGCTTAAGTTCACGTGCTCCACTTCGGCAGCCCAGGGTTCGGATCCTAGGCATGGACATGACACCACTCCTTGGGCCATGGTGAGGCAGCATTCCACATGCCACAACTAGAAGGACCCACAACTAGAATGTACAACAATGTACTGGGGGAACTGGGGGAGAAAAAGCAGAAAAGAAAAAGATTGGCAACAGTTGTTAGCTCAGGTGCCAATCTTTAAGAATAAATAAATAAATAATGAAAGGCAAGAAGAGGTAGAAGATTTAATGCTCTTCTCATTGGCCAGACTGTGTCACATGACCCTCCTCTGCCATCCAGTTACAAGGCTCTCTGGGAAAGTGAGTATCTAGCAAAAAAGGAACATATTACCATGATTGGCTTAGCCAACCATGATTTGTCTTTCAAGGCTGGGCACATTGCCACCCTGAACAAACTCTTCAACAAGGATTATCTGAGGGCCAGCTGCAGCCAAGTGGTTAAGTTCACATGCTCTACTTCAGCAGCCCAGGGTTTCACTGGTTTGGATCCTGGGCACCGACATGGCACCACTCATCAGGCCATGCTGAGGCGGCATCCCACATAGCAGAGCCAGAAGGACCTACAACTAAAATATACAACTATGTACTGGGGGGCTTTGGGAAGAAGGAAAAAAAAGAGAAGATAGAAGATTGGCAACAGATGTTAGCTCAGATGCCAACCTTAAAAAAAAAAAAGGATTATCTGAATGATAATCCATATTTTATTAGAATAACAATCAGTTATTTTAAGCCCAATTGTAAAAATGTTTAAAATGAATCAGTGAATAAACCATCAAACAGGCTAGAGTTATGGCCATCTGGTTGGCTTTATTGAGAACCAAGGATAGATGATAATCCCAATGTTACTGACCGCAGGTGGGGCAATTTAGAGGATCTGTCATGAGAGAAGATCGAACAGCAATTCTCAGCAGGGCACAGAGTCTGCTTTAAGCTCCCAGACCACTCCCAAAGGGCTACCTACCGACAAGACCCAGAATTTACCAATAGCCTGATCTTTTTTAAGAACATAAGTTGGACCTATGTCTTCCTTCAGTGGGCTGGGGACTACTTCCCTAAGACCCAAGAAAGTTGCTTTGTCCAAGGTGCTGACTGACTCAGGTGAGTTCTACTTAGCCCAAGCTACTACCTAGCGCTCCCTGCTGGAGAAAGAAGTGATCCCACAAAATGCCCTGAATCAGAGCAGGATCTGGGTTCTTGCAAGGTTCCCACACTTTCCAGCAAGTCTCTTCAACTTAACGGCATTCAGTTCCTTCATTTGTTAAATGGGGCCAGTGGACCCACCATCTCAAAGGCCTCTTCCAGGTCTGTAAGGCAATTCTAAACAAACGTTCTCCCTCCGCCACCGCCTGTGTGGAATTCACCCACAGAGATTCTGGGTGTCCAACACACCTGGATTCAAATCTCCCCTTTACAAGTTCTGTGACCTTGAGCCAGTTATTTAACCCCTCTGAATTCAACTACTTATCTAAATAACAGAAAAAGTAATACTTCACACGAGAGGAGGCTCACCTGGTTTCTCCTCCAACTAAACCTACTCTTTCTGGGGTCCCAAGTGGCCTCCATGTTGCCAAACCCCATGGGCACTTCTTTCTCCTTATCTTGCCTCTTTGCAACATCTGACAGTGTCCCTTACATCCTTCTCTCCTCCTTGAAGCTCCTCCCTCTCTCTTTGATCCGAACTTCTGGTTTTCTCCTCCTTTCCCAGTCACTGTTTCTCAATCTCCCTTATGAGATTTTCTTCTATTACCCTTTAAATGCCAATGTTTTAAAGCACATAAAAACATACTCAAGCTCACTCACAATGAAAGGAATGCAAATTAAAACAATGAGAGGTCATTTTTCATCCATCAGATTAGCAAAACATGAAGAATTTGGCAACAGTCTGTGGGCAACGATGTAGAAAGGCAGAAACTCGTGCGTTGTAGAAGTCTAATTGGTAAAACCCCTTTGGAGGGCAATTTGGCACAATCAAAATTTAAATGTATGAGAGGATTTAATCCAGCAATTTCATTTATAAGAATTTTTACTAGAGATAAAATCTACTAGACATATACCAAATGCCCATTCTCTGCTTCTTTACAACAGAACCTGATTTTGTTGGCAGAGCAATGAGCCAAACTAAAAGAAATTTTCCAGCCTGCTTTGAGATAAGGTTGGTTGCTTGACACAGGTCTGGCCAATGAGATGTAAGCAAAAAATTTTTGGAAGACTTCCAAAAAATCTCCTTAAAAAATAGCAGACAGCTGATGATGCACCCTTTCTCCCCTTTGTTGTCTTCCCTCCTGCCTGGAATGTGGATGTGGTGGCTGGATCTGGAGCAGCCATCTTGTAACCACAAAGAAAAGAACATGGAGATCTTGCCATGATATCATTTAGCCACTAAACCAATGCCAGCATTTGCCTTCCCCAGATTTCTCATGACATGAGAAAAAGTAAACTTCTATATTGTTTAAATCTCTGTTGTTTGAGTTTTCTCTTACATGCAGCCAAAATTTATCCCTAAATAATGTTGTATAAACAAGGATATTTTTGCAGTATTGTTTATCTATCAAAAGCGTGGAAACATACTGAATTCCCACTTATAAGGAACTGATTAATTAAATTATGGGATAGGCATATGATGGAATATTATGCAGCTGTATAAAAGAATTAGGTAGACTTTTAGTACTAATAAGAAATGATCTCCAAGATATTTAGTTAAGTTTTAAAAGAAAGATGTAGAAAGACAAACATAGTGTGCTAATAATTTGTATAAAATTGCTTTTTAGGCTTAGAACATCTCCTAAATACAAAAGAAACTAATTTGCTTCTGGGGATGGGGCCTCGGTTACTAGGGATCAAGAGAGGAGGACTCCCAATTCATCATACACCTTCTTGTACTGCTTGAATACTCATCATGTGCTATTTTATCTTCCCCAAAAGTTTGTTAATTAGAATTGTACTGCTTTATCAAAAAGAGAGAGAGAGAGAAAGAGAAGAGGGAAAGCCAATGATTTCCATGACTCCTTCTTTTCCCTTCCTTCTTTTCATCGGATGACCCCATCCCATGGCCTCAACTGTCACATATATCTTAATAGACTCAAACCCAAATATTTAGTCATAAGCCCTGTGATGAGTACCACCCTTATCTATCTGACCACCCTCTGGACATCACCACTTGGAGGTCCCACAGGCACCCAAATTCAGCATGCCCAAACCTGTAAGCATGCTCCTCCATGTGTGTTCTTGGCAAAATGCGCCAGCCTTCAGCCGGCAATGCACTCAGTGGCCCCACCATCTGTAAAAGGAGAATCACTCCAAGTCCTGCTTTCCGCCCTCTGTCTCAAACTGCCCCCTCTCCTGTCTGGTTTCCTTGGTCTCCCTAGAGACCCTGCACCAGTGGCATATACCCCGCATTTCACTTCTTGTTCACTGTCTTCCCTCCTTAGGCTGTCATTCCCATGGGAAGAGGGACCATGCCTATGTCTTTCTCTGCTAAATTCCTCATATTGATAGCAGGGTCTGATAGCAGGGGTCATACACAACTTGCACAAGCTAAAAGATGTGGTCATCACCTCAGCCTCCGCATCCAGTCACGTCCCATCCTTTCCACTTCCCCACTAGCCCCCAAACCACTCACCTCTCTCCATCTCTGAAACCACTGTCCTAATTCAGGTCTTGTCACTTCTCCCCCAAATCATAGCCACAGTCCTCAACAGGACTCCCTAAGTTCAACTTGGCCCCCTGTCACTGATGTCAGAATGGAATTTTTCACATGGTAAGCTTGTCATGTCACTCACCAAATAAATAACAATAATAAATAAATAAACAAACAATAATAAACAAGTATTATAAAGGTACTCTGCTGAGTTCAGACCCTATTACAGGCCCTGGACCCTCAAAAGGCCCTCTCACCTCATACCTCTGAGCCTGTCTCAAAGCCTTGGCCTTGTCACATGGAACCATTTATACTTCCTCCACATTTTCTGTGCCTACACCCACTTTCCTTCCTCCACAAGGAACACTGCAACCACTCCCCACCACCATCCTTTGATTGCCCTTTTAGTTAAATCCTTCAAACTTAGCTCAAAGGTCACCTCCTCCAGGAAGCCACCACCATGGTTACCCAGCCTAACAGAGGGGACCCCCTGCCATTAGTGTCTCTCCCTCTGGACTGTAAGCTCTTGGAGGGAGGGGCCATGTCTCATTTGACTCATATCCTTGGTGCCTAGAAAAGTGCCTGACACACAGAAGGATCTCAGTAAATGGCTGTTGAATGATCCCACAAAGAAATGGGTAACTGAAGAAATGAATGAATGGGTTATTGCTGGAATAAAAGGAGCCACATGTGAATTATATGATGCCACGCCAGGTACATAGGTATTCAACAAGTTTACTTGCATTCCTTCCTTCCACTCTCCTGTGACTTGATTTCCCCCCATCTTTCCAGCCCAGTGGGGTCCCCCTGACAGGAAGGATGCATATGCTGCTGGAGCTTGACCCCACCTGCTCAGAAAGGACACCCCCAACCTTCTTGCTCAGTGATTCTGAGAGTTCCCAGAGGGTCTTACAAACTGACCCATTGGCTGCCTTCACCACATCACATGTACCACGTTTCCTCTTCTGCCCCAATGCCATCTCCAGGACTCGCAGAGCCACTGTCTCCAGGGCTTACAGGACAGCGCCACTGGCCTGCCCAGGGTGCTGTCTCAATACTCCTTAGCTTAGGCTTGCAGCCCTTCATGACACCAGGCCCAGCCAGTGAGGGGTACCCCAGACCCCACCGCCCTCTCCATCCTGCCCTCCCTGCTCCCTTCCTCTCACACCCACTGTGGGACTCCCTTCCAGCCCCTGGCCCTCCCAGCAGGGGCAGCCCATGGGCTCCAGGCAGCCTTCCCCTCCTTCCCCTCCTAGACTCCAGGGGCTCACAGAGACCTCTCCAAGGACATTTCTACCTCTTGGGCCTGGCCTCAGCTCCTGGAGCGCTGACTGCACAGCTGGGAGCTGGAACCCTACAGCCGCCAAGAGGCCAGAAAGGACACAGTTTATTCCCATCCCTGCTTCCCTCTAAATCTGAACCGTGACCAAGAAGAAAAAAAACAGGAGAGAGAGATGAAAAACCATAGGAACAGGGTGTCCTTTTCCATTGCCTCTCCAACTCTGTCAGGGGCTTAGTCCAAAAGAGGCTTTAATTGGTCAAACTATGTGTTTTTCACTGAAAGAAAAGCCATAAACAAAATATGATTCACATTTGGCATAGCAGGGCCAGGGGAGGGGGCCCTCGCCTTTGTTATGCCCTTCAAAAGGAAATTGGGGTGGGGTGGGGAGGGCCCAGAACCAAGGACACATCCCCAGGGGCGCCATGGAGTCTGTGGCCTGCGTCAGGCCACAGTGGCCAGTGCTGTCTGCCCTCACTTCCCGGCTGGGTGCCCAGCACTGACCTCACACGGGCCGCCTGCACCCTGAGCTTGTGGGAGGTGGGAGGGGGCCTGCAGCTTGGGAGCTTGGGGGCCACGAGCAGAGGATGGAACTTCCACCCTCCAGGCAGAGGAGGTACCCAGAGGCCCAGGCGGACCGGACAGGCAGGAGCAGCAACCTCTCTTCTGACCACAGCTGCTCCCGTCTCCCCTCTCACTCCACACTCCACAGCATCCCATTTAACAGTCATGTGAAATCCCTCCAAGCAGGGAAGAGGCTTTCTGTCTGCTGGGTGATGGGAGTTAGAGACAAGATACGTCAAAATGGTAAAAAGTCAATTGATAAGAAGTCGATTGGGCGCGTGTCACAAACTAGGGACTCACATCCCTCTGGTAAATTTCAGGAGCTTCCAGATGAACTCACCACCTCACCCAAACCTGCCCCAGCCGAGGGCTGGAGTTCCACCATGAGAGCTCCATTGCACTGACGAGATCTGAAGAACCTGGGGGAAGGGGCATCTTAGCCCCCACACGGTTTTGGTAAGAAGAACAGGGAGTGATCATGAGGACACTGGAAATGCAGTGTGTGTGTATGACAACAGAGAGAGGAGGAGGGACGAGGAGAAGGAGGTGGGAAAGTGGGTGGAGAAAAGCTGGAGGAAGGAGCACTCCAAAGAAGCAGAAAGAAGCTGGGGGCCACAACCCAATCAACTCAGCCTCCCCCTAGGTCCCAGAAACCCAGGGTCAAGGTGGACCAGAGCAGTCAAGAAAGCCTTCCTGGAGGAGGCAGGATTTGAGGGTCCTCCAAGGAAAGGGATAGCTTGGGCCAAGGTGAGGAGGAGCACCATCCCCAGAAGGCTCCTGAAAAAACTAGTGCATTTCACCTGAGAAGATGGAGGCCCGGCGAGGTATTCTCTGGCAAGCAGTTTCTTACCTCCGTGAACAAAGAGAGCTGGGTCCCAGGAAGGGAGAGTGGGGCAGCGGGTTCCCCTGGGGATGAGGAAGATGGAAATAGGGAGCCGGGAGAAGGGAGAGACCAGCAAAATGAAGCCAGGGCAAGTGAGCCTGGGGCCAAGGAGGAGCAGAAGATGCGCCCAGAGGCCAACGGGAGCTGTTCGAAAGGTCGGCATGGCAGAACAGGGAGCCAGCAGGACCTGAAGACCAAGTGTGCCCATCTCACAGCTGTGCCTGGCACCGGCCTTCGGAGACAAGCAGGTGAAGTGCCTGCAGGCTTGTTAATGTGCCCAGTATCTTCAGGTCCCTTGCAAGTCCTGGGACTCGCTCAGATCTCATCAGGGTCTCAGTCTCAGGCTGGCGCCCAATGCCCTGATGTTTGCTTTCTCAGAGCCAGATTCCCTGAATCCCATTGGGCCCTTCCCCAGCTAATGTCCCGAAGAGCCTCTGGCCATGTAGGCCCCACTAGGCAGCTCCTCTCTCTCTCTCTGTCTCTGTCTCTCTCTCTCTCTTTCCAATGTGGAAAGAGACCTGGGCAAGGAGTCCAGGTTTAGTCAGGCCCAGGGACAAGCCAGCACCTGTGTCTGGGCTTCCATGTCCTCCATGAGGAAAATGGGAGGCATGGCCCTGCCTATGTCACAGGGTGCTTTCGGATGGAACGAGGTAAATGCACGGGAAAGCTCTTTGGAAACTTCCACATGTTGTGAAGGGTTATTTTGATTATTATTCATGTCTGATTTCGCCGCCTCCGTGGAGCCCCAGCTCAACTTTGTGCCTATGCGATGCCAAAAGAACCAGTCAAATCCATCAAAAAGTCACTCAATTGAGTGGGAAAAAATGCAGGCGGCTCTGATACATGCTATCGAAAAAAATAAAGCCACGAGCAGATCACTGGTGTTTTTGAGAACTGGCAGTGTGCTGTTCTAGGCGCTGTTTTTGAGTTTTTCTAGGGCTTTCACCTCCTGTGAACCAAAAAACTGATGACGGAAAAGACCAAGCCCCTCCATTGTTTCCCAGGAATGAGTACAGGTTCCGGATGCCAGGCTTAGGGGAGGGCGGGGAGACAGAAATCTTTGCAGGGGAGGGCCTGTGTCACTGCTGACCCCTCACGCATGCCAGGTCTTAGGCCAACGGACTGTCTTCTGTTGGCAAGGTCACCTTTTCCAGCTGAGAAGCAACTTTGAGAGGTCCCCACATTGGTTAGGGAGAAAGGAGATACCTGAACGGTTTGCAGAACCAGCAGAGGCTGAAGGAGCCGTGGCTCTGACCCCAGGGGCTGGCACCCAGACGAAGGAGACCGGGGGAGGAGGAGTTGGCATCCGGGGAGAGAGAAGATTCTGAGATAAGAAGATGTTTTTAAAACATAAATATCCCAAGAGAGTTGCTTCAGAGTGACAAGCAACTCAAGTCAGTTCGTTTTGCTCCATGCGAGCAGTTCCACTAAGCATTTTGCTGGGGGGGAAGATAAAATCTAATTTGAAGAAAAGCCTTGGCTATCAGCCGAGAGTTTTATTTATGTAGGCCTCCCCAGCACACCGTTCTCATCCGGAGGTATCTGCCTCTAAAATGAAGCTTCTGGATGGAAATGGGAATATATATGAGCAAAAAACAAAGGCACAGTCAGAATTTAAGGCTATCAATTAACAAGTCCTTCCCGAGCATCCATGCATTCCCAATCCCTTGCTAAAGACGGGTAGGAGGAGGGGAGGGGAGGGGGAGAGAAGTCTCAGGAAGAGCAAGCATGGGAAGGCTAAACCAGGGCTATGCTATGGGTGATAGGAGTTCAGGGTCAAGTGTGGGCTCCACGGACAAAGCAGGTCTTGAGATAATATTTGGAAAAGAGATTTGGGGACACATTAAAATATCTTTTGATGATTATTAGCATACTGTTTGAAATAGGACTTGAAAAATGGTTAATATAACAGATACTGTCAGTGCTCCACCTGTATCCCCTTGGGACCACTATTTCCATAACTTCCACCTGCCAGCATCTGCAACTCTCTTTTCCTGGGGGACCCCTTGGGCTGCTGGAGCTCTCCCTGCATGAGTAGGGGGCAAGCTACAAGGGACAGGGAATTAACACCCACCCCCAGCAGCTACAGCAAATGACTGATGGGAACAGGAGTATAGATACCCTACCTCCCTCCCCTCACTGATGGGATAACTCCGAGGTCCCTGTTCTTCACAGTCACCCAGAGCTGGCCAGTGGGGTCAAACCCCAGTTGCCCACAGTGGTAACTGGCTTGTTGTTAATCCACCTTTACTGGCTTCCTTGCCTTCTCTGTCTCACTTCCCTACTCCTCAACTAATGTTTCCTGGGATCACCTCCCAATCAACTACTTGTACTTGAATCGTTGTCTCAGGGTCTACTTCTGGGGGAACTCAAATTGAAATTCTACATATATTTTTGTCATCCTTTCAAGTTTAATCTTATATTTTTTAATCCCGTTTAATCCTCCAGCAGGCTTAGGAAGTAGAAATTATTCCCATTTTTCAGATGATGGAATTGAGACCCTGAAAGTTAAGATAACCAGCTGAAGATCACATAACAAGTAACTGATATACACCTTGGGTTGTATTTAACATCCAATTTTCTGACTCCTGTTCTGGTACTCTTTCCATCACACCCCACTGCCTCTGGTCATCCCCATCTCTAAATAAACTCTGCACAAAAGTTTAGCCTTAGAGTTCATGTCGGCAGTGTCCTTACAGGAGGGGTGTATGGAAGGATACATTTTCTAAAACTTTACATATTTAGGCTATAAAGAACATATTCCTGTTACTTTTACATATGAACACTTTGGGGAGCCAAGGATTCTTGGGTCACAATCCTAGAACTCTGCTGCTAAATAATTCCCAAAGTAGTGTATACAAGACACTTTTCTATGGATATTAATAGAGGCATAACATTTGTTGTTGGGAACTATGGGTAAACAAATATAAATAATTTATTTTTCACTAAATTAATGGGCTTTATAAATTTCGAAAGGAAGTATATAGTCTATAGCACTTCCCAAGCATGCGTCTTTCTTTCAGAGCATACCCATCCCAGTTTCCCAAGACAACGATGGACATAACATCTGCTTAAGAAATGATGCTGTTGCATTTACTCCACTTTCTTTATCAGGGAGAAATCTGAGTCCAGACTGAATTTCTTTTCTCAGTATACCTGAATATGGAATCTTCACCAGGATGCATTGAAATATCAGATTCTTTGTTATTATTTTTTTACTGAAACATGATTCAGCTCTTTTGATCGTCATCATTTCTCATCTTAGAAAAGCAATACTTAGTGCCTTTGATTATTGCTTCCATTCCATTTTTTTGATGGGCTCCATGGTTTCTCTTCAGAGTTGCCATCCTCTCTCTCATCAACTTCATCTCTTTGATCTGTTGTCAAGGCATTCCAGAAGATTTCCCTAAGTTTGCCCTCTCCGTCACTAATTTTATTTTCTGCAATGTCATTTAGGTTCTTTACTACTTTCAACATGTATTTTATGCTATTGAGTTTTTGTCTTGCTTGACTAGATAATACATGCACAGGATGCAAAGCTGAAAAGGGAAAATGGCAAACAGTGGAAAGTAGCTCTCCTTTCCAACCCTGCCCCTGAGGCGTTTCTCTCCACAAAGGCAAACATTGTTACCAGTTTCGTAGAACCCTGTTAGAGATAATCTATATGCAAGTGTATACACACAGACACATCTGTCTATCTGTCTATCTCTTTACATGTTTTTAGTGACAAACACCTATACAGTTGGTAATATGTCTGACAAATGAGTACATTTCCCAACCTCTTCCAGGCTCATAGTGTCAGTTATGACTCTCATGGATGCAAAAAAACAGATAGCCCAACTCACAATAGTATATAAGGACATTAATTGTTTCTCATGAGAACATGGCAGCTTTGGGACTGATCGACTCAGCAGCTTGCACAATCATCAAGAACCCAGACTCCTTCCATCTTTTTGTTCTGTCAGCCCCAGCGTATCAGCTTGTTAATGAGGCTTCATGGTCCCAAGATGGCTACAGGAGTTCCAAGAATTACACCAGAAACAATAACTTCTTGAAGCAGAAGAGTGGCTATCTTATCATTGTGTGATTCATGAAGAATGAGAAAATAATTCCCAGAAGACACCAGAAGATATCCTCTTGCTTCCCATTGGACACAACTGAGTCACATGCCTACATCTGAACCAAACTTTGGGTATGAAAACAGAATTTCCCTGATGGCTTTAACCAGTTAGGACCCACTCCCTAGGTCTAGGAAAGGGACGAGTGCAAGGCTTGAAGATAGATAGTGAAACCGCCTCAAGGCTCTTCTGGGAAGGAGAAATGGGAGCAGGGGGTTACAGCGGGGGATGGATGTTGGGTAATCAGCCAACCGTGTCTCTACACCACACATTCTTAATCATATCAGTTACCATCAGTCCTCCTGGCTCCCTCCCTGAGCTCCCAAGTCCTCAGCTCAAAGCCTCTCTGTGCTTTCCTTTCGGTGACGCAAACCACCACCTCCCTCCCCCCAAACACTTCCGGTTGTCCTCCCACCCCGTGAGAAGCACTCCTGCACTATGAAGCTCCTCTCAGGACATTCCACAAACCTCTTGCCTTACCGGAATCTAGCTGGCCCCTAGGACGCTCTTCCCTTTAGGCCCTCTCTAGTGGTCGCCTGTTTCACCGCTTATATCCCCAGAATCTCATTGCTAAGGACTGAATGTTTGTGTTCCCCCCCAAATTCCTAGGTTACAATCCTAATCCCCAATGTGATGGCATTAGAAGATGGGGCCTTTGGAGGTCATTAGGGGAAATGTAGAGCCCTCATGAATGGGATTAGTGCCCTTGTAAGAAGAGACACAGAGAGCTTGCTTCCTTTCCCTCTGCTCTCCACCATGTGACAATACAATGAGAAGCTGGCCATCTGCAAACCAGGAAGCAATCTCTCACCAGACACAAGGTCTGCTGGCACTGTGGTCTTGGATTCCCCAGCCTCCAGAACTATGAGAAAGAAGTGTTTGCTGTCACCAGTCTATGCGAATTGAACAGTAGTCCTCTATGCTTCCTGACCCTGATCTCCCCATTCTTGTTGAAACTCCAGATCCTTTGAGATTGATGTCATATGGCTTTGCCACCCTTGCCCACTCCTCACTGCTGCCGTCCATCAGCCTCCTAGTCACTCCTCTCATTTGCTAACAATTCTGGCATCTAATGACAGTCCTCCACTCGTTTCCAGTTCTGATTTCAACATCCACATGTATGGCCCCACTCAAAACCCTCATCTTAACTGTGACACTTTCTTCTCCTTCACGCCTCTTCACCCAACTCTCCCTAAGGTCACGCTCTGGACTTCGGCATCATGCAAATAATCTCTGAGAACTACCTATTTTTTTAAAAGCTGTCATCCGACAATACCGAGGAAAATTCATATACGCATTTACTTTCTGATGCAGCAATCTCACTTCTAGGAATCCCAACGCTGCACCAGCAAAAATATAAAAAGATTTATGAATAAAGCTAGTCATGGCAGCAGTATTATTTATAACATTAAAAGACTGGAAACAATCCAAAATCCAACAATAGGGAAGTGGTTAGATTAGTCAGAGTTCATCTGTACAGTGGACTGCTATGCCACTGTAAAAAGCAACTAGGAAGATCTCCATATACAATTAAAAGTGATCTTCAAAATATTTTAAGTTAAAAAAAGAAGCAAGGTATGAGATAATGTGTATAGTTTTCTTTCTATCTTTGTATAAGAAAGGAAACAAAGTGTGTGTGTGTGTGTGTGTGTGTACACGTGTGTGTGTGTTTGTCCAAAAGGAAGGAATCTTGGTTTGGACTGCCATAACAAAATACCATCGACTGGGTGGCTTAAGCAATGAACATTTATTTCTCATAGTTCTGGAGGCTGGAAAGCCCAAGATCAAGGCGCTGGCAGAGCCAGTGTCTGGTGAGAGCCCACTTCCTGGTTTGTAGACAGCTGCCCTCTTGCTGTCTCCTCACATGGCTGAGAGAGAGAGGAAGTAAGCTCTTGCAAGTCTCTTCTTATAAGAGCACTAACCCCATAGTGATAGCTCTGCCTCATGACCTCCCAAAGGCCCCATCTCCAAATATCATCACATTGGGGATTACGATTTCAATGCATGAATTTGAGGATAACTGAACATTCATAGCAGAAGGTAAACCAAAAACCAATTTTTACAATGGTCAACAGTAAGGGGAAAGAGAGAACTTGGGAGATGGAATGGAATTTGGGAATCATGTAAATGTTTCACATACTTTTTTGAAAAAAATAAGTAAGTTAATTCAAAAAGAAAACAAAAGCATCTCTAAAAGTAAAAAATAAGCTGAAATAAATGAGTTGAATATATATAAAGTTGGTGGAATAACCATACACAGGATAACTATTTCAAATGACTTAGAAACATAGTATTTTGACCATGCATGCCTGGTGAGTTATATTCTAAGGACAAAATGAACCACAGAGAAATGGTGGGCTGCACACAGTAGTCTTACTATGAGCAATAGTCACTGTACTTGTTTCCTATTGCTGCTGTAACAAGTAACCACAAATCTAGTGGTTTAAAACAACACAAATGTATAATCTTATACTTCTGGAGGTCAGAAGTCTGAAATGGGTCTCACTGGGTTAAAAGCAATGCGTTGGCAGGGTTGTGTTCATTTCTGAAGGCTCTAAGAAAGAATTTATTTTCTTATCTTTTCCAGCGTCTAGGGGCTGCCCATATTTCTTGGCTTGTGGGCCCCTTCCATCTTCAAAGCCAGCAATAAGCAGCCTAGTTTTTCTGCCGTCTCTCTTGCTCTGACTCTTCTGCCTTCCTCATCCCGGTTAAAGGATGCTTGGGATTGCATCAGTCCCACTTGGATAATCCAGGATACTCTCCTTGTTTTAAGGTCAGCTGATTAGCAAATTTAATTCTCCTCTGCAGACTTGATTTTCTTTTGCCATGTAATATATTTACAGGTTCTAGGGACAAGACATGGACATCTTTGGAGGGCCATTGTCCTGCCTACCACAGTCTGCACACTGGCCCCCAAATAGTCACATCTGTCTCACACGCAAAATGCATTCATTCCATCCCAAGGTCCCAAAAGTCTCGACTCATTATAGCATCAAGTCCAAAATTTCATCTCAGTCTCATTAGTCCAAAAATTCCAAATCTCATCTTCTAAATCAGATTTGGGTAAGGCTCTGGCAATAATGCATCTGAGACACAATTATCCTCCATCTGTGAACCTGTGAAACTCAAGAAACAAGTTATCTGCTCCCAAAGTACAATGGTGGGATAGGCATAGGATACTAATTATAGACATTTGGTTTAAAGAAGAAAATGGAAGTAAAAACTTTCAGCCAGGAAAATTCCATTTGGTTCCATAGTCTGGGAATAACCCTCTCTGGCTCAAGTCTCCATCCTTACAGGCATCCTCTCTTTCTTTTATGAAGTGTACCACACATTTGCATCTGAGTAGTTTTATCAGCTTGTTTCTTGCCTATAGAATTTTAGGGGTCCAGCAGCTTTCTTTCATTTTGTCCTCTCTCTGTACCTTTTGGTCCAAGCTGGCAGTGTTTCTGCTGGCATAAAGTTCCCAAGAGCCCTGTGGATCTCCTGTGTATATCTCAGGGATTCACTCCATTAGACAAGAGGCTCCCATACGGAAATTTTCTAGATAATCCCATCTCATGTGGCTTCTGCTGAGAAAGCTGAGGGATCCGTGAGTCACACACCTTTATAGAGCCCTTTATAAGACTAAATACTCTGAACTTTGATCCTTCCAAGGCACTAATGAAAGGTTATCCATCCACACTTTTAGATTTCTCTCCAGAGCATGCTTTCCTGACATTGAATCTCCTAATTTTAGCTTCTTTTGCAATCTGGATAAGCTAAGAATTTCACAAATCATCAAATTCTGGTTCCTTTTTACTTAACAATTCTTTCCTCAACCAATCTCTTTCTCTCACATTTTATTATAAGAAGCAAGAAGAAAACAGGCCACACAGTTAACACCTTGCTTGGAAATCTAAGCTAAATATCAAATTCATCATTTACAAGTTTTTCTTTCCACATAACTGCAGAACACAATTCAGTAAGCTTTCAGCTAATCTTTCCACCAGTTTCCAATAACATGTTTCTCATTTCCATCTGAGCCCTCCCCAGCAGTACTTCTAATGTCCAGATTTCTGTCAATAGTCTGTTCAGGATGATTTAAGTATCCTCTAAGGCAACTGAGGTTTCCTCCACCATGCTTCTCACTTCCTTCTGAGTCATCACAAAAAGAGTCATTAACATCCATATTTCTAACAATCTATTCAGCAATCTAGGTTTTTTTCTATCATGCTCCTAAAAATTCTTCCAGCCTGCTGTATTTGTTTCAGCAGCACCTTGCCTCCAGGCACCAAAATCTGTATTAGCTTCCTATTGCTGCTCTAACGAATTACTGCAAATTTAGCGGCTTAAAACAATGCAAATTTATTATCTTACAGTTCCGGAGGTCAGAAGTCCAAAATGGGCCTCATTGGATTTAAAACCAAGGCTTTGGCAGAGTTTCATTCCCTTCTAGAAGTTCTAGGGAGAATCTAGTTTCTTGAAATATCCAGCTTCTAGAAGTTGCCCACATTCCTTGACTCATGGGTCCCTTCCATCTTCACAGCCAGCAGTGGCCAGTCTAGTCTTTCTCATGATGCTGTCTCTCTGGCTGTGACTCTTCTGCCTCCCTCCTCACCATTTAAGGACTCTTGTGATTACATTGGGCCCATCTGGATAACCCAGGATGCTCTCCTTGGTTTAAGGTCAGTGGATTAGTAAACTTAACTCTTTCTAAAACTTTAATTTCCCTTTGCCATAAAACATAAAAAATTCACAGGTTCTCAGGATTAGGACATGGACGTCTTTGGAGGGTCATTATTCTGCCTAATGTAGTTGGTACTGTGGTTATGTAATTTACTCACACATACATATATATATATTACAATAAAGCAAATGAGTAATTATAAGGTTATAAGGAATCAAACTGATTTTCAGCATATGATAAAAGACGCACAAATATAAAATCACATAAAGTTAAGTAAAAACCTTGTAATCTCTAAATTGAATTGGAAGTGCTACATTAAACTTATGATTAATTTTCTCTTTCTAATGCATACATATGCATTTTCTAACTCTGTCTACTGCAAAGGCAGTATGGTGGTCTTAAAACATGTCCACAAGGTCTTGAGGGAATTACGTTAAGTGAAATAAGCCAGATAGAGAAGGACAATCTCTGTATGACTCCACTCATATGAGGAATTTAAACATGTGGACAAAAAGAACAGATTAGCGGCTACCGGGGAAAGGGGGGGTTGGGGGGCACAAAGGGTGAAGGGGTGCACCTACAACACGAGTGGCAACAATAATGTACAACTGAAATTTCACAAGATTGTAAACTACCATAAACTCAATAAAAATTAACTTAAAAACAAAAACAAAAACATGTCCACAAGGTAAATAAACGTCAAATTACTATGTTGTACACCTGAAACTAAAAAAAAAAAAAGTGTGCAAATTCCTTGACACTCCTTTCATCATGACACAGAGTTTATGTCCCCTCCCTTTGAACCTGGGTAGGGGGTGTGACTCTCTCCAAGAATAGAGTACAATGGAGGTGATGCTTCATGACTTTCAAGGCTAAGTTAGAAAATACCGTATAGCTTCTGCCCATTTCTCTTGGAACACCTGCTCTGGGATCCTTCAGTGACCATATAAGAAGTCCAGATATGCTGAGGCGGCCAGGTATAAAGAGCGCAGAGAGGGTGGGAAAGAGAGAGATGCCTGTGGAACCTCAGCCATTCTGACCCCCAGAAGTTTAAGTCATTCCAGTCCAGACATTGGACATGTAAGTGAACAAGTCTTTGACAAGCGCCCGGACACAGGAACTAACTGCAATCACATGAGAGACAGCCCCCTAAGTGGGAACTACCAGAGTCCGGGTCAACTGCTGGAACCATTATAAAAGGTAATAATAATAAATTATTGTTATTATTTTAAGCTTCAGCCTTGGGGTGGTTTGTTACACAGAAAAAGATAATCAGAACAAGCAGTTAGCACCTATACTGTGATCTTTAAAATTAAACCAAATCAAGATTCCTTGGAGAAACAGCTGAGCCCAGGGCTAAGGCTGGAAGCGTCCATGATGGTCCTGGGATATGTGGTGCTTGAAAGCTCCATAGGACTAAGCTGGCACAGGAGCCACTTAAACGATCCTCACAACTGGCCAAGGGGAGGACAATGACTGCAGCGGATTGAAACACACCAAAAACATAAAATTCCATGGGTACTTAAGGATTTTTTTTAAAAGGACTAATGGAATTGGATGGCACATCATCTCATTACTCTGAAAGCTGATAAAGTAAAAGAATGAAGCTTTGCATAAAGACACACAAACAGACCAATGAAATGGAATAGAGAGCCCAGAAATAAACCCTCACATATATGACCAAGTGATCTTCAACAAGGGTGTCAAGACCACTCAATGGGGGAAGGACAGTCTCTTCAATAAATAGTGTTGGGAAAACTGGGTATCCACATGCAAAAGGATGAAGTTGTACCCTTATATAACCCTATATATAAAAATTAACTCTTCTTCACAAAAATAGAACAAATAACAAATAATCATCCTAATGGGGATGGCTACTATTTTGAAAAGCCAGAAAATAACAAGTGTTTATGAGGATGTGGAGAAATTGGAACCCTTGTGCACCGTTGGTGGCATTGTAAAATGGTGCCACTACTATGAAAAACAGTATGGGGGTTTCCCAAAAAATTGAAAATTGAACTTCCATATGATCCAGCAATCCCACTTCTGGCACATATCCGAAAGAACTGAAAGCAGATCGTGAAGAAATATTTGCACACCCATGTTCATAGCAGCACTATTCACAATAGCTAAGAGTGAGAAGCTACCCAAATATCCATCAACAGATGAGTTGATAAACAAATGTAGTATATACATACAATGAATATTATTCAGCCTTTAAAAAAGAAGGAAATCCTGTCACACGCTACAACATGGATGAACCTTGAGGACACTATGTTAAATGAAATGAGACAGTCATAAGAATACAAATGCTACATAATTCTGTGTATATGAAGTTTCTAAAGTAGTCAAATTCATAGAAACAGAAAGTAGAATGGTGGTTACCAGCGGCTGGCGGCGGGAGGGAAGTGTAGTTGTTGTTTAATGAGTATAGAGTTTCAGATTTGCAAGATAAAAAGTCCTGGATTTCTGATTCAATGTGAATATACTTAACACTACTGAACTATGCACTAGCAAATGGTTAAGAAGGTAAAGTTTACATTGTGTGTTTATCACAATAAAAAAATTTTTAAGCATTAAGTTTCTATCCTTCTTTTCTTGTATAACTATATTTCAGAATAACTAAATAATTGATGAGGAAAGGTTCTTGAATCACAGCTAATGAATGCAGAATTAATGACAGATTTAGAAATTCACAATTTCACAACCACTGAAGAAATGATGAATCTAGGCAATAAATGGCTACACAAACCATTAAGTGGAGTTTGTGAGGAAGCTTTATAACAGAGAGACCAAGCTGACAACTCCTGAACCAATAATTTATTCTTAACATCCCCAAAATGTGACAACTACATGTTATAGAATTCCTAATGTGATGTGATAGGTAATATACGACACAACCTGCATCGTGCCCTCGCTAAAGAAAAGCAAAGAAAACAAAAACAGAAAAATAAAATAAAACAAAAATCTAAAAATATCCAGATGACTATGTTAAACAACATCATGAGGAGGTGGTATCAGCAAAAATGGCAGAGTAAGGATCTCTGAAAATTCTGTCCTTCATAAAAGCAAAAGTCAAGAGGATCAGCTTTTTCAGAACTCTGGAAGTTAATCAGTTTATTATTAACAGAGCATTTATTCAAAAAAAAGAAGAAAATGACTGAATCTCATTAAGAACAGCCATCTTTGTGGCATTTTAACTTGCTCTCATTCCATCCCCCACTCTCCAGCGCCACACTAGTCTTAAAAACAACTAGCCTACACTTGCAGTGAAAAGTAGCAGCCTGGCAGCCGCCGCAAGAAGCAGAACAGGACGGAACTCCTTCCAAACTACAATTCTAAAGAATTGTCATTATCTGACCTGTCTGGTGATTCCTTGAAAGATCCCACTTGCAAGACCATCTGTATTTGACCTGACTCAGTGCTTTCCCAGTATGATAAGCCCTGGGGGACATCAAAAACAATTAAAGGCAAATGTTTAACTTCACTACCTAAGTGACACCAGGTGGAGCAAACGTTAGACTAACCAAAAAGCTTAAGAGGAAAAGCTGAGGAATGTGATATCCATAGAGACTTTGAAAATCCTGGGAATCTAGAAGACCAGGTGCATGCGTAGGGCTGTGCACAGGCTCAGAAAAAGCCTGAGAAGGCCCTAAGCTCTCACCCATGACTGACTTCAAGGACGCACACAAGCAAGAGAAGGCTAGGGAAGGTGTGTCAGTTTCCTGGCTGAGTGTTGGGAATGTGCCCTAAGAGGAACACAGAGCCCCTTGGCAAGGACTGGGAGACTTACTGGTTCCAGGCACTAAAGGAAATCTCTGCTCATTCACTAGCTGCCAACTGAACTAACCAAGCAGACACTTCAGTGGCCACACGAGACAAAGAACACAGACTTTACAGAATTAGTTCAGAAAAGCCATTAAACAAACAAAAACAATATCTACAACAAACAGTAACAACAACAAACCCTGGAGTGATGGGGGGAAGAATCTGATTTCTAGACTTGCTATATTGCATTATTTTAAAATGTACAGATTTCAACAAAAAATTAAGAGACATGCAAAGAAACAGGAAAGTATGACCCACACATGGGAAAAAAAGCAATAAGTAGAAACTGTCCCCAAGAAACCCAGATGATGACCTAACTAGACAAAGACTTTAAATCAGCTGCTTCAAATGGAATGGAATAATATTCAGCCGTAAAAAGGAACGAAGTATTGAAACATGCTAAAACATGGATGAATCTTGAAAATGTTATGCTAAGTAAAAGAAGCCAGTCACAGAAGACCATAGATTATATGATTGCATTTATATGGAATGTCCAGAATAGGCAAATCTATAGAGATAGAAAGTAGATTAGTGATTGCCTAGGACTAGGGAGGGTGGGTGTGGGGGAATGGGGAGTGTCTGCTTATGGGTAGGGTTTTTTGGAGGAAAAGGGGATAATGAAAATGTTCTAAAAATGACTTTGGTGATGGTTGCACATATCTATGAATCCACTAAAAACCATTGAATTGTATTCATTAAATGAGTGAATTGTATGGTATATGAACTATGTCAGTAAAGCTGTAATTTAAAAAACAATAAAACTAGACCTAAGCAAAGAAGAACAGCCAGGTACGGCCATACGAGGAAGAGCCACTCCTTTGCCGAATGCTGCTCAGCCAGCTTCTCCACACTCAAAGAGACTCTAGAAGAAATTGTAATTACAGGCCCACGTCTACTTTAACTTTGCTCTTCAAGAAATTGACTGCTGGTGGCCACAATAAGCCTCTGCTCCCATTCCGTTTCAGCCTTGATGATTTAGATGCAGGTGTACTGAGAGGGGGTCACTCGCTGGCTTAAGCGCTGCATGGAATTAAAATGAGAACCAGCTAATATACATTTCTTTACTATGTATTTGTTGGACACTTGAAAACTCTTGCAACCAGGCCACAGGTGGAGTGGCGAGCTCATAGTCAGAGGAGTGGCCTCTACCTTGGATGGTCAGTAGGTCAGTGATGAGTGACCCAAGCCCAGAGTGGGGACCCAAGGATGAGCAGAACAGACACGTTCCTGCCCTCAGGGAGCCTCAAGTCTAGTGGGAGAGGCAACTATGAACCAAGTCATCAGCCCAGGTGAGGACCTGAAGGAAAGGTGACCATCCTGCAGGAGCTCCTAAGCAAGAGGCCACACCACGACCAGGTAGTTGAGAAGGTCCAGATGCACACTGGGAGTCTCCACTGGGACAAGAGTGGGGTAACATTCTGTTTCTTGGTTTGGGTGATGGTTACACAGGTGTATTTACTCTACGAAAATTCAGCAAGCTGCTTGCCTATGATTTGTGCATTTTTCTCTGTATATGTTATACTCTAATAAAAACTTTACTTGAAAATATTCCACTGTGTGGAATGTTTGAAATCAAACACAGACACCTTTCTGCATCTCTGTGCGGCCCCCAGCTTCCTATAGCTGTAATTCACACCCTCAGTCCATATTCTCTAGGCTCAAAACTCACCAGCCTTCATTTGGGGCCAGGAGTGCCGAGATTTTCCTGATCTAAGACTTTCCTACATGTTTTTATTTGGCCTGAGGTATGTGTGCCTGCTCTTCACAAACCTGGTATTTCTAAACCTCCAACCTCTATTGAAATGCCACCCTCTCCCGGAGGCCTGCCCTCACCACTCCGCCTGAGTTGCCTGGCGCCCTCCATGATCCTGTCACGGTGTTTGCGTTCATTGCACTAGATTCGCTGCACTTCTGTTTTTAAACATCTGTCTCCCATGATAGACTCTGAGATCCATGAAAGTCAAGGCTATGTCTTATGCCACATTTTATCCCCAGTGAGCAGCAAAGTGCTTGACACATAGTGTAGACTTGTAATACATTTCTGTGGAATGAATGAATGAAGAAATGGAAGGCAATGCTCAACCCCAAAGAGTTATATGGAGCAATAATGTGGCCTTTCAGGCATGGTGGCAAGACAGTGGGTGAGGTTTTATTGGCAGAATCTTGTGGCCCCCATTCAACCATCCTAGATAAGCAATAACTAAAGATTACAGATTATAATTACTCCCGAGCCAGTCTTTTAAGGAGAAGGAAATTCTTGGAACAGCACAATGAAAGGAACAAAGTCCCTATCATTCCTGCCATCTCCTCACCCCTACCAACCCAGGAGATCTGTAGTGTCACAGCATATTGATTCTTAAGACAATGGCACAGGGGTAGTTCTGGCTCCTCAAAGGATGTGACTATCAAAGCATCTTTGTGAGCAGGCGTGATGACGCTTTTCTCATGCAGCAGGGAGAGACTTCAGGCTGTAATTTTACCCGAGGCCCCTATTATCAAAGCCATACCACCTCCTCCCCAACCTTAGAATGTACCTAAAAGTACTCCCTCAAAGGTACCAGGTGCAGCTGGGGAAGGTCTGTTAGTGTCAAAGGAGATGTTAGGAAAGTAGGACGAGCTTAAATCAGAGCTGGTCAGAGATGGGGCCAGCATCACTGAGTCAGCCCTATGTTGGTAACCTACCCTCACAAAGAAGCCTCTGGCCAACCTCCTTGTCCTGCTCTGACCAGTCACCTGCCCACAGCCCAACCCCTCACCCGAGTACAGCCCAATGCTCACTCCAACCACAGCCTGACCCTCACTCTACCAATAGCCTTACCCCTCAGCCTGGCCTCAGATGGACCCCCTAATCCCAGGCATAACCACTCTTGTCCTTGAATGCACATCTTATGTCTTTACCCAGACAGTGAACTTTCTGGAGCAAGTCACCAATATCCTCTCGGAGACTGAATATACAAACGGACAATGGCCAGACCATATCTGACAATAGAACTCTGACCCACAATCTGTAGGAACCAACCAAGGAAGCCACAAGCCTGCAGCAATCAGCCCAGAATGGTCAGGAACTGGTCAATGACTTCCAGCTTCTTTATTTTTTGTACCTCCTTCCAACTCAGGACTAACCAGAGAAAGCCAAATATGCTTCCAACCAATCACAGAAGATGCCCCCCTTCTAGTCAGGCCCCCTCCCACATCCCAGGCAAAGAACCTCCAATCACAGCACACCTGGAGCCTCCCTTCCTTTTTTCACCGTAAAGTTTTCCCACTCCCCCTGCCTGCTTTGAGTCCCTCCCTGCCAAACATAAGCGATGGTGGCCGACTCCCGTGCTATAGCAGGCTCTAAATAAATAGCTTCTGTTTGTTCTTATTTGGGTGGTCTCCATTTATTTTCACAGCTTTCCTGGATGTCCCACTAAGATACAGTCTGCACTGTATCTTATCTTATCCATCGCTACAGACCCCAGCCTTTGGCCAGGTGCGTCATCTGTAGATGCTACATGAGCCCCTGTGCCTTGCTGCTCATGGCTCGTCAATCCACGCCAACGTGTAAGTCAGCACTGGGTCTGAACTTCCTTCCCTCTGCATTGAGTTCTTAGCTACTTATTAGCAGTTTAGTGCCCAGGCTTTGTTGTTGGTTCCCATTTGTTTGCATCCTTCGTGGAGTTAGGCCATTCCTTTTCATCTCTTTGGCTGACTTTGTGCTTCCATTTTGTGTCGTGCTGTCAAAACTGTTGTTTGTCACGAGAAGGAGAGTCACAGAGTAGAACACAGGCATAGGCCCTGTAGGCCTGTAGACGAAGCCAGCCTCGTAGAACAGCGAGTCTCTGGTTCTCACTGGACCAGGATCCATTCAGACAAACTTTGCTGTGCGTCACCAATAAAGCTGGATAATGTTCTTCTTCCATCCCAAGACTCTGTCCAGAGACAGCCTTCTCTCTGGTTTTTATAGGGAGCAAATTGTCAGGTCTGCTTTTGGAGACAGCCAACTGTCAGGCCGAGGGCCCAAGACACAAGGTGCCCAAGCGTCACATTTCTGCTGACCGTTGCCAGCTCTCACGGGGACATCCACATATAAGTCCTCTCCTCGTCCAGGAAAAACTCCTGCTTCTTATATACATTCTCATTGGAATCCTAATTCTCTCTCTAAACAGCCCAACTTCACCAACGGTCATTTGGACCTTCAATGGCCACTCTGGGGAGCATGTGACTTGAACAAAATTGTTCATTTGAGAGGTGCTTTAGAAAACAAAGAGAATGAGTTGTTTTGATCCGTATGCAGTCTAGACTCATTTTCCTAGTAAATCCTTTCCTTCCTTGTCCTCCAGTTACTTCCCTAGATCCAGTCCTGCCTCTTCCCCCTCCTCCTTCCAACTCCTCCCCCTCCACCCCTTCATTGACTCCTCCCTCCTCTTCCCCTGTCCAGTCCCCTCGCCTTTCCCAGCAACTCCTAAGATCCTTAAGTGCCAGTTGCCTCTAAAGATACATCGCTCCCACAAGGCAGAGATGCAGACAACTGCAGAATTTAAACCTTGGGGGCTGGCCCAGTAGTGCAGGAGTTAAGTTCACACATTCCGCTTCTCAGCAGCCCGCAGTTCACCAGTTCGGATCCCAGGTGTGGACATGGCACTTCTTGGCAAAAGCCATGCTGTGGTAGGCATCCCATGTATAAACTAGAGGAAGATGGGCACGAATGTTAGCTCAGGGCCAGTCTTCCTCAGCAAGAAGAGGAGGATTGGCAGTAGTTAGCTCAGGGCTAATCTTCCTCAAAAACAAAAAACCTTGGACCAGAGCTGAGCTAATAACTGTAATTAAGGATTTCCCTAAACCCTGACAAAACCAGCAACTGTTCATGGAGGAGTTTAGAATCCTTTTGGAGGACATGTGACCCAGGGTTACCTAACCTTATATCAATTTTACACATGCTGGTCAGAACCTCAGATGCTAAATCTTGGATGACAAAAGCTGATTGGATTGACCTGTATCTCTCTTTCCACAATAAAACTGAAGATCAGAAACAGGCCCAAAAAGTGGGGCAAAAATCTCCTAAAAGCCATACATGAAACATTTCTAATAAAAATCTATTGGACCATAATGCAATGATACAAAAGAAGAAGAGCTAAGCTATGGTGCCCTGTTGTTTGGTCAAACCCTAACCAGGATATTGCTGTGAAGGTATTTCGTAGATGTGATTAACATCTGTAATCAGTCAACCATAAACAAAGATTGCCCTCAATAACGTGGATGGGCCTCATCCAAGCAGTTGAAGGCCTCAGAAGCACAACTGAGGTTTCTTGAAGAAGGAATTCTGCCTCAAGACTGTACGATAGAAATCCTACCTGAGTTTCCAGGCTGCTGGCCTGCCCTACAGATTTCAGACTCAAGACTGCAATGTCAACTCTACCTGAATTTTCAGCCTGCACTACAGATTTTGGACTTGCCAACCCCCGGAACTGAGTCACCCAATTCCTTAAAATAAAACTTAAAAATATACATACATACATATATATATATATGTACATATATATACTCACACATACACATATCTCCTATTGGTTCTGTTTCTCTGGACAACCTGACTGGTACAGCCCTGCAGATCAAACAGCTAGATGGCTCCCTTCCCAACTGACCACCTTTATTAACAAGGACACACATAGATATTGTAAACAGAAGGCACACTGGTAAAAGATCATCCTATCTGACAAAAGAAAAACCAAGACGAAGAAAAGCCCCTCAATTTAGGTCAATGAGGGCACTCCAAGGAAGGAAAAAGCATTCAATATCCTGCCTTACCTGTACACCTCCAAGGTAAATTAACTATGAATATAAATTATCATCTTCATCAATTCCTCGTAGATATGGGTGCTGGTATTTCTACAATAACCCCCACTGTGTTCAACTTCTTCCTCGGAGTAAACATACCACACAGGTGACAGATATTTCAAATGGCACACAGAATTTCCCTCTCTCCCAGCCCATCACTTTAACCCTTGAGCCCTTGACTGAAAAACTTTCCTTCCTGCTCTGTGATACCACCCCTACCAATTTCAAAAGAAAAGACTGACTTCGCAAATGGGATTGTAATATTAAATGTACACCAGAGGGACTATTTTCTTGAGGTTCCAGAGGACTTTTCTATTCATAATGAAGTTGTGTCTGCTCTGCATATCCTTTCCCCTTCTCCATTATATTTGATCCATACACCAGAACAACTTCCTGACATCATTTGTGATTCTCTAAAAGAAATGCTTTGGCAGATATTTCACCAAGCGATCTCAGTGAAGGTGTGTTAGTTTCCTGTGGGTTCTGTAACAAATTAATACAATACCATAGCTCAAAACAACAGAAATCCATTCTCTCACAGTTCTGAGGCCACAAGTACAAAATTCAAGGCATTGGCAGGGACACACTCCCTCCAAAGGCTCTGGGGAGGGGGATCCATTCCTTGCCTCTTCCAGCTTCTGGTGGCTGCTGGCAATCCTTGGCTTGTAGTCACCTTATCCAGCCTCTGCCTCTGTCTTCACATTGCTTTCTCCTCTGCATGTCTGTGTCTCATCTCCCTCTGGCTCACTCTTCTAAGGATACTTGTTATTGCATTCAGGGTCCACCTGGATAATCTCCTCATCTCAAGATCCTCAACTTAATTACATCTGCAGAGACTCTTTTTCTAAATAATGTAACATTCACCGGTTCTAGGAGTTAGGGTGTGGACCTATCTTTTGGGGGCCACCATTCAACCCAGTACACAAAGTTATGATCCTAACCAAACCACCAGAGAATAGACCTCTGGAGGGATTCCAAGAGGCCATTATAAAACACCAACATTTAGCCTCTGATTTTGAAAAGGAAGGATGGAAAAAATCGGGTTGTAACCTTTACTCACATAATCTCTGGTACTCTGAAGGTGGCCAGTTGGTGGAACCAGATGATTTCAAATGGATATTAGTTGAACGAGTCAACAATGCTATACAGCTACAGACCCAGAGAAGCCTTCTTCCCAGATCAGAGCAGTCTCTGGGTCCTGCAGTGTCCAATGACCACCTTCCTTCAAAGGCCTGAGGCCCTAGACAACAGCCCAAGCCAAGAATTATAGGTACCTATTGGGCACATCCCAATCATGGGCCCTCCTTTTCCCTCACTGGGAGCAGGCGCATGTACCACTCTCATCCAGCTCCCTGGCGGTGCCTCTCAGAAGCACTCCTCCTAGGAGAAAGGTGCCCACTGCCACCCGGGACAGACCAGCCTCCCTGGAATGTGTGAAAGCCCTCCCTAGCCATCTCTCACAAAAAGCTGGCATTCTGAGACAGAGACATACTCTAACCCTCAGGAACACTTGGAGGCGCACGGTCCTTCATGCTTTCATCCATTCATTCATTCATGCATTTGTTGATTCATGCTTTCATCTATTGTCTCACAAACTTCCACTGAGCAACTTCAAGAAGGCCAGCACTAGCCTCTGAGCAAAAAGACAAATATGTCACAGTCACTGAAAAGCTCAAGAAGGTCACTATCTCCAGATACCACAGGTAAATAATGAAACTACAAAACACTACTCTACAAAGGAATAAATCAAAGACAATGGGGACCCAGAGAAGGAGGTAAATGGGATTTTTGCAAACCGTCCCCATGTGGGACAGAGTTATTAGCACTATTTTACACTTACGGAGAAACGGAGGATCAGAGAAAGTACGTGACTAGTCTGCAGAGAAGAGAGGAAGGGAGAAGGCATGAGAACACTAAAGTAGGGGAAGCCAGTCTTGCTTCCTAATTTTTTTCCTGATACTTGGGATTTTTTGCTTCCTCCATCTTTCCATTCCTCCAGGGTTCATTATCAAGGGAAATCCCCCTTTCTTCACTGTCTTCTCCAGAGATTGAATCTTGGCCAAGGAGAAAGGAAATGGAAAATGGCGTTGGGCCATCTTATTTGTGAGCTGGAAGGTTGACATCCCAGCAGAAATTGTCTCTGCCTCCCTAACTGGGATTGGAGTCATGCAGCCCTGCCTGGCCTCTCAAATTGATCATAGGCCACTTCCTCTGAGTTGACTGGCCTGTTTTAATTCGTTGTTAGGAAATATCCCTTATTAGCACGTTATTGCTCCATTTAGGAGTGAGAATTTGTCAGGGTAGCAAAGTTTATCCCCGGAACTTTCTCATCTTCCTTTTCATGACCATAGAATATCCCTATGGAACGTCTTCCCCACTCCTCCCATGACCCACAATGGGTAATCAGATCTCAGGGCTGGAGATAGTAACCTTGTATGTCACTTCTACTAGGAAGTAAAAAGAATTTGTGATGTAATGAGAAACACTGGTTCTTGGAGTTGGAAGACCAGACTATAAGGGTGGAATTCCAGGCACTGATAAAAGAAGGTGAGACATTCTACTAGAGACAGATTGCTTACTCTCCATGAAGGTTAAAGTAATGCTAGCTGAGTCCCCGCTGCCCACCTTAATTTTCCTTTTGCATTCCCAGGGCAGAATGAGTTGGAATTGTCACTATCATCAACTCATTCCAAAATGGCATTGCCAACTCTAACCCTTTTTTAGTAAGCCGTGTGGAAATGTGCGTGTTGGGCCTGGTCTAGAAGGAATAGCCAGATAAAAAGTCACAAAAGTGTCCAGTGGGCCTCAAAGAGTGTTAGCTGGGGGTTCAGAGCAGCCAATCTATCTGCTCTTTTCACAATTCATCCATCGGGCATTGCCTAGATAATACCCAAATCGAGTCTTTCTGGGGCTCTTGCTGTCCTGTAGCATAGACAGTCTGGATGGTCATTAAATCCGTTTCCTTTTCCTGGTCATTTGGCTGAACCACATTTCTCCCTTGAATCTAAGTGGGGCCATGGGCTTGGACACAAGACCTAAAATGTCCACGTTAGCCCCCACACTCCCTCTTTGTTCTTTGGGCAGCTGGATGTAGACAATCTAGAAGAGATCTCCAGGACCTTGGAGAATTCCCAGGCTCTAGGAAACATTGGAGCTACGCATTGGAAGGAGCCTGGATCCCTGAGTCTCCCCATGGTGATCTGTCCATGAGAGCTGCCCAGCCAAGTACGTTCACATTGCACAGAGAGTAAAAGAGAAATAAAGTTTCACTGTGCTAAGCCACTGAAATTTGGGGGTTGTTGATTACAGCTTTTAACCTACTGTAATTAGTCTCTGCCCCACTGAGAATTTTCCACCCTCGTGAATCTTCCAACTTTGTCCAATACCCTGCTTCCCAGCTTATTTCCTCTCCCGAAGAAAATTAAAAGAAACAAAAGAATATCTCTTAAGAGCAGAAGCAAACACAGCTGCAAAGCAAACAGCCACCCCAAGCGTCCCCAGAGCAGTGGGCTGCTTGCCAGGCTCCGAATAGGAATATCATTCCATTGCCGCCCACCCCCACCCTCTACCATGTCCACTGTGATGGGAGATGTCGCTAATTTCCAACTTCATTAATTTTAGGCAAGTATTAGCATAAATAGTCAAATCATAACTGGCCTCAAGCCCCTGCAGCCTCTGTTGACACAGGGATGGGCTGGGAGGATGCGTTACTCAGTATTTCCTTCCTGCAGAAACAACATCCTTTCCCCAGATACTCCCTAACCCATCACCACTGAGAGGTGGCCAGTCCTGAGCACCAAACTCTGCTGTTGTGAGGGTGGGAGAGGGTGACACTGAGCCCTCAGCTCTTCACCCAGTGCCCCTGCTGACCACAGTATGTACCTGGGGTGAATGACACAATTAGGAGGATCAGGAAGGCTTAGGTTGTGGACCAGTCAGCATTACGGGTCAGCGTGTAGCCAGGAGTAGGGCCAAGCCATGGTAAGCTTAAAGGACAGCCCAGTGCTAGAGATCCATTTGGAGCTGACAAATAGAATGGATGTCCATGTTGTTCATAGGACCGATCCCAAGAAGTGGCAGCTTCAGCCAAGTCTTCCAATGACATGCATGCATTTGCACTCTTATAGGCTCCCATGCTATTCTGAACTGGGGAAGTTTTGGAAAAGAGCGCCATTGAATTTGTATTTTCTTTGAAGATTTAAATGAAAAGAGTCTCCAGGACCCAGATATCAAACCCAGAGAAAACTTTTGTCCGTAGCAATGGCAAAGCTCTCCCCCTAACTCTTCTGGGTAGCACTTTCTGCCATTGACTGTAAGCCCCAGGATGGCAGGGACTTTGCTTTATTCATCATCTTATCCCCAGTGCCAGGAACAGTTCCTGGAATATAGCTGGTGATTAGTTAACTTGTGTTGAATGAACGAAAAAGATTGCCCAGGCTTGGTGGGGTGGGAGGGAACTGGAGGTTGACTGGCCAGTCCCCACAAACAGGGTATCTGTCAGAAATATGGCTTCTCCATCAGCATTCTCTCCCATTCAGCATCCTGACTCTGAAAGTGATAATCACCCTGCACCATCTTCATGAAAGAGGGGTAGGTCCAGATCTCCTCAAACCATTCATGACCTCTTGTAGAGTTCCTTCAAGATGCCTCTTTAGGGGCTAGAGTCCAGGTTTATCGGCCCAGGGGTTAACTTCTCAGTTGTGAGATGAACCTTTCCTTTTTCTTTATTCTCATAAAGGAGCAGAGATAAACACAGGTGCTTAGGTTTCCATCTTAAATAGAAGCCCTGCCGCTGGATTACAAAGAACCCAAGGGCAAGCAGGGTCTCCAGGTCTCACTGCTCCAGCAATTTGAAGCCTTCCTATATTTGAGCATCTGATGAGCTGGTAGAGGAAACTCACAGACAATCTCACAATTCCTGCCCTTCCACATTCTTTTCCTTAGAGCTCTGGAATCTCTGAAATCCTCTTGCAGACCTTCTGAGGCCTGCCAAACTCTGAAATGGGGAGAGCCTGCCCCATCTTCTTCTAGGCATCCTATCCCACAATTCCTCATCACCAGTACTTGCCAGCAAGTCCAGCTGGCCTTCTTTCGGCTTTAGATCAGTATCAGGCACAGAATGTGACACCTGTCAAGTAGCACCCTACCACCCCAGCCCCAGCTTAAGTTTAACCGTTTCCTATTCCCAGTCATCCTTGAAAACTGAGCAAGCCTAGAATCAGATGTACTCTACACGGTTACCCCATCCCACAGTGTGAGACGGCAGCCAGTCATGGACACAGAGCCTGCTATCCAATACTCCCAGGTGAGGAGCTCCTGGTCTGTCCTTCCAGAGCCCTCTGCCCCTTTCCTTCAAAGAAGAAGCCCAAACCCAAGATTTTGCTTTTGGTCAGCTGCCAAGTCATCCTTACAAACCACCTTGCTTTCATTTCATCTCTCCATGGTAAGTTCCCAAAGATCCAAGTAAAAGATGGAAGATGTGAGGGGAAAGCTGAGGGCCTTAGAAGAGTTGTTTCTAAGCTATGACTATAACAGCTTTGATTTCCTGGGCTGGAGAGAGGGGTGTGAGTGGAGGTTATCCATCTCAGCATTTCTCCCATGTTCTGCTTCTTCTCCAAAGCACCTTCTCATCTAGGACCCCGAGACATCCAGCCCCTATGTCATTCACAGTCAGTGGGCACCAAGGCCATGAGTTCTCTGCCCCCTCCCAGACATCTCTCCAAACAGGCCCTAATCTCCTTGGCATGGCTCAAGACTTCCTCATGCCACACCTATATGGTGGCATCAGCCTCCCTGCTATCCCTCCTTTCTCTGCCACCCAGTGTCCAGCATGGTGTCTGCCACGTGACAGCAGCCTGGTTACTATTTCCATGTTGGCCAAATGAATGCTCTTTTTCTCTCTCCCTACCCAGGCCTGCTGGTCTGCAAGAGGCTCCTCAAACCCTCCCATCCACCTGTGTCCCCAGTTTCACACCTGGTCTGCTCTCTTTCCTCCTGGTTCAAATCCTGCCCTGCCAAGCCCCAGTCAGCTAACAAAAGCAGGCACTGCTCTGGGGCCTCAACACATGTAACTCATCTAGCCTTCATGCCACTAGGTAGACACTACTCTTAGCCTCGTTTTATGAGGAGGAACTGAGGCACAAAGAAGTCAATCAGCTAATACCGGGTGGAGTCTAGCCTTGGAGCCACACTGTCTGCCCCCGGCCTTAACTATCCCAGCCAAAGGGCCTTTCCCACCCTCCAGCACTTAAAAAAACCTCCCTCCCCAGAACAAGGCCACTTATTTAGTGCGGTAGGGAAGTTTTATTCCGACATCTGATATGGAGAATATGCAGTAACAGTGCAGAAGTCGGTGTATGCAAACCTATGTGTCGTGGGGAGGGTCCCAAGGCTGTAACCACATCCTGTCTTGTCCCTTCGCCCATCACAGGCCAGCTCAGGCATCTGACCCCTTCCAGGGCTCTCTCCACGCCACCGCATGGAACAGAGGTGTTTGAGACCCTCCTCTGGCCAGTGGCCTGAGAGAAGGAAGAAGTTGCTGCAGATCCATCCAGGCAGTCCCAGGAGCCGACCCGCCGCGGCACTGCGCGGTCCAGTCCGCAGTCCGCAGATCCCAGGCGCTTGCTGCTCTCTGGCGGCCAGAGCCAGGAGCCCGGGGACCCGGAGATCGCGCCTTCTACGCTCCGCGCACCCAAGGGCACCAGCGAGTGACCCAGAGGCTGGGGAAAGGGCGGGAGGAAGGGGGACGCAGCTGAAGGAAAAGGGAGAGGGGGCCCGGGAGGGGAGCGGGAAGGAGCGCGGAGCGGACCGCGAAGGGAGAGGGCGGCCGTGGGCACCCGCGGCGAGGCAAGGGTGGCTGCCGTGGGACCGGAGTGCGCTCCAGTGCCGCGGCCCCTCCATACCTCGGAACGCCCGCTTGCCGGCGCGCAGAGCCCCTTCTCCCAGCCAGGGTGGCGCCCCCTCCCTCGGCGCTGGTCGCCCCCTCCTCCTTCCCGGCGCTGCCCCTCCTCCGTCCCGCCCCCCGCGCCCAGTTGAGAGCGCCGCAGTGGCCGCTGCCTGCACCGCCCGGTCCCGAGCCGCCGCTTTGCCCGCTCGCCCGGGCACACTCAGAGAGCGGCGCGCGTCGCCGGCCCCAGCTCTTCGGGCCGACTCCACGGCCGGCCTCCGGGAGCCCCTGCAGCCGCCCCGGCCAGCCGCGCTCGGCTCGCGGGCAGCCGCGCTCCGCGTCATAGGAACTTGAGCAGGACCCCGACGGGACCAGCGCGCAGGGCTGTCCCCGGAGCTCCGCGGCTATGCCCAGTGCCCCTCTCCCTGCCAGTGGCTCGTCCAGCGCCCGGGCCCGGCCCCCGACGGCCGCGCTTTGAGATGACTTTCCGAGACCTCCTAAGCGTCAGTTTCGAGGGACCCCGCCCGGACTGCAGCGCCGGGGGCTCCAGCGCGGGCGGCGGCGGGGGCGGCCCGGGCGGCCCGGCCGCCTCGGAGGGCCCGGCGGTGGGCGGCGTGCCGGGGGCCGCGGGCGGCGGCGGCGGCGTGGTGGGCGCGGGCAGCGGCGAGGAGAACCGGAGCTCCGCCGGGGAGCCGGGGGGCGCGGGCACTGGCGGCGAAGTGAATGGCACGGCGGCCGTCGAGGGGCTGGTGGTGAGCGCGCAGGGCGTGGGCGTGGGCGTCTTCCTGGCCGCCTTCATCCTAACGGCCGTGGCGGGCAACTTGCTTGTCATCCTCTCGGTGGCCTGCAACCGCCACCTGCAGACGGTCACCAACTATTTCATTGTGAACCTGGCCGTAGCCGACCTGCTGCTGAGCGCCACGGTGCTGCCGTTCTCGGCCACCATGGAGGTTCTAGGCTTCTGGGCCTTCGGCCGGGCCTTCTGTGACGTGTGGGCCGCCGTGGACGTGCTGTGCTGCACGGCCTCCATCCTCAGCCTCTGCACCATCTCGGTGGACCGGTACGTGGGCGTGCGCCACTCGCTAAAGTACCCTGCCATCATGACGGAGCGCAAGGCGGCCGCCATCCTGGCGCTGCTCTGGGCCGTAGCCCTCGTGGTGTCCGTCGGGCCGCTGCTGGGCTGGAAGGAGCCGGTGCCCCCTGACGAACGCTTCTGCGGCATCACAGAGGAGGCGGGCTATGCCGTCTTCTCCTCCGTGTGCTCTTTCTACCTGCCCATGGCCGTCATCGTGGTCATGTACTGCCGCGTGTACGTCGTGGCGCGAAGCACCACGCGCAGCCTCGAGGCGGGCGTCAAGCGCGAGCGGGGCAAGGCCTCCGAGGTGGTGCTGCGCATCCACTGTCGCGGAGCCAGCCTGGGCGCAGACGGGGCACACGGGATGCGCAGCGCCAAGGGCCACACCTTCCGCAGCTCACTGTCCGTGCGCCTGCTCAAGTTCTCGCGCGAGAAGAAGGCGGCCAAGACGCTGGCCATCGTCGTGGGTGTCTTCGTGCTCTGCTGGTTCCCCTTCTTCTTCGTCCTGCCCCTCGGTGAGTGACCCCTCTCCCACCAGCCCCGTCCCTTCCTTCCTGACCTTGTGGCTGTGCCTTCCTGGCACGCGGGCTTGGATGGCCCTCCCAGGTGGAGGGTGACTCTCCACCTGAACATAGAAGGTTGACTTAGTGACCTCCCTGGCCTCTTAGGCAGGTGTGCGTGCGCCACTTCGCGCGGGACAGACCAGGGGTTCTCCATGCTTGCGGGATTTGTTTTACAGGCTTCTAACTTTTCTGTCCTTCCTCCTTTTCATTACCATTACGAGCCCCAGGCTTGTTTTAGGCTCCTGACCCTTCTAAATATAAAATGTCTGGAAATCTGTGTGCCCATGGTATGTGGTCAGCAGTGTATGTGCTGTCTACATAGTACCCCGTCCTGAGCCCCTAGATATAAACGCCAACCCCCAGAGGTCGGTGCAGAGAGTGGGTGGGCCTCCATTCGTTCTTGGCCTGCAAGCCCCGGCCTGTGAACATGCACATCGGCAGACATCAGGGGCCCGGCCAGCTTTCTCCCAGCACTCATTCAGTTTGGAAGCCACCCCAACTCGGAGACCCTCCCCAGTCGGTATCTGTAAATGCCCTGGGCTCTCAGTTCTGAAATCTCCTCTTGGAGGTGGGGGACTCTGTGGCGACAAGAAGGAAAGGGATGGGGCAAATTATCAAATGGACAGTTAATACTGTTCCTCGTCGTTTCTTAAATTTACCGAGTCCTCTAGCTCTTCTGGTGAACTCTTCTATTTCTTTTACAAGCATCCCCGCAGTGCTGGGAGGGGGGCAGCTGTTCTCAGGGGCTTCCTCCCACCCCTTGAGGCCCCTCCTGGATGCCTTGGGGCTGGGTCAGCACAGGGAGGTGAAGGGGGACAGCATCTCTAGGGACGCATTTGCCCTGAGTCACTTCACCCACGGCTGCAACCTTAGCAGGGCCGAGCTGGGTCCTCCCCTGCCTTTCCCAGGCCTCGCTGCTTCTACACTCTGCGGCTGAGTCAGAAAAGAGACAATAGCCTCCCTCCTGCGCCCCTGCAGGCCCTCTCCACGCGGCAGCCAGAGTGACCTTTATACATTATAAATTCGAGTGTCACTCTCTGCGAAAACCCCTCAATGCTTTCCCCCTGCCCTGGGAGCAAAGTCCAGACTCTCCTCCATGGCCTGTGAGAGGGTCACCTTCAAATTTGTTATGGTCTAAACCAAAATGAGACACCGTGAATATTTATGCTGGGACCACAGGCACAAACCAGGACAGTGGGGCAAACCTGACATGTGGTCCCCTTCCTGTAAGGAGGGCCCTAAGTGACCTGTAAGGCCCTGAGTGACCTGTAAGGAGGCCTCCTCCCCTCTGGCCTCATGGCCTTGCTGCCCTCCCCGTTGCTCACTGCTCGGGCCCTTCTGAGCCTCTTCTGGTCCCTTGTCCACCCCAAGCTCAGGCCCTTGCCCTCGCTCTCCCCTCTCTCTGGCCAGCTCCCCCCCCCCCATCCCCCACTAGCTAACTCCCCATCCTTTAGGTCTCGGTTTAAACGTCCCCTCTCCAGAGAGGCCTTCCCTTCTGCCTCAGTCTCAGTGTGTCTTTCCCTGCTTTTTCTCCCCCGGGGGACAGGCTCTCTTCCTTTACTGGCTCCTTATCTGTAATGTGGTGTCCTTATCAAATGTGGGTGTCACTTGGTTTGGTGTCTGATTTCCCCCACCAGCCAGGAAGCTCTGCTAGGGCAAGGCTGTGTTGTCCCAGAATCCACAGTGCCTGGCATATGAGGAGCAATAGAACACAGCAGGAGGACCCCAGGCTCTGGCACCAGATAGCCTAGGTTCGAATCCCACCTCCACCCCTTACTAGCTGTGTAACTGCCAGCAAATTCCTGACCCTCCCTGTGCCTCTGTTTCCTCATCTATAAAATGGGGATGGCGGTGATGATAATCATGCCCACCCGTAGGGCTGTCATGAGACTGCAGGGAGGCATTATATGTGACTATAACTGTGGCCCGTGGTGAGTGCCGTGTGAGCTCTTGCTTATATAGTAGATGCTCAACAGGAGGTAAGGAATGAATAGATCACGGGCTTGAAAATCGTTCAGCTGGAGGCTGCTGCGGGGGCCAGCGGAGAGATGGAGGGGGTAGGGGACAGCCAATAGGCTGGCAGGAGGAAGTCAGCGTGCCCCCCTTTAGAAGCCCACCCACCCAGGATTTAGAATCCCCAAGCCCACCACCCAGGCTCCTTTCCCCACCAACCATCCCCTGCCGTGGCCTGGCCCAGCTGTGCCCAGTCCCAGGTGCCCTCATGGCCACCCCCCTCCCCCGCCCCCTGGTTCACCCTGGTCCCCTGTGGGGAATGATCAACCTCTGTGTAGAATGCCACCTCCCTGTGTGGTCTTTCAACTTCTTTTAAGATTTCTAGTTACAGAATAATGCACAGATAAGGAGAAAATAATATAACAAGTGCCATGGACCCTAATTCCCCATGTTAAACAGATGTTAACATTTTGCCACATTCGCCTCAGGTCCCTTCCTCTTTTCAGTAGAACACAGCCGAAACTAAGCTGCCTCCTCCTGTGCTTCCTCCTTTTCTCCCTCCCTCCCCGGAGGAGAATCTGGTGTTTGTCACTCCCATTCATATGTTTATACTCTTACCACAAACATCTGTATCCATAATAATATATAGTACTGTTTTATGTGTCTTTAGGATTGATATAAATGGCACCATGCTGTGCATATCAGTCTTCAATTTGCCTTTTGCCTCCAGCGTTTTGGGTTGAGATTGCCCCATGCCGGTTCATTCTAGCAACAGTATCATGTTCTATTTGAGAGGCTCATGGGGAGCATTGATGCGGTCTCCTGCTGGACGTTCGATTTTTCTAATTTTTCACTGTTACAGTCGAGACTGCGAAAGGCTGCTGTTGTACTGAGGTCCAGAGCACATGCCCTCCTCTTCCAGGAAGTCATCCCTAACTTCCCATGGCCTTTGCCCCTTGCTGGCACACACTGCTCTTTCTCAATCCCTGCATCTCTGCTGCTCCTCCTCATACCTGGCCTGGGGACCAGGGGGTGCCCTTGCCTCCTCCTTCCTGGCAGTCTGTGCTGTGCCCAGCCTCCCAGGGCACCTCATCAAGCCCCGGAACAGAGCCCAAGGCCACTGGTGGAGCTGAATTGAGTGAAATCTGGCAATAATGAGTAAGCAGGACAGAGGCCAAGCAGGGAAACAATATTCTGATCTGACGTGATGTGGTGTGGAGGCCAGGACAGCAAAGAGAACAGGAGGGCAGAGCCTGCAATGGGGGCAGGAGGGGCCTGAGGGCTGTGCAGAATGGAAGAGAGCCAAGAGATCCTGACACCTCACAGCCCTTGGCCCAGGCCTAGGAGGAGGGAGGTTCCTTTGAAGGAACAAGGAACATTCTAAGCGGCAACTTTTTGGGTGAATGTGGAATCCAAGGGGCCGGCATATCATGGTAGGAGGTGCCTGTATGTGGTGGGGGGTGGAGGCCATTGGACCTTAGATAAGAGGGCCAAGGATGGCGCTGTTGCAGAAGCAGGAGCGTGGGGTTCAGTCTCTCAGAAAGAAGATGGAGGAACAAAGAGAAGAGAGGGGCTGGGGATGGAGCCTTGGGACCACCCACTTTGAAAGAAGCAGAGGAGGCAGAGAAGTGGGCAAGCAAGAGGAGTGGCACCTCCCTCCTCCCAGCCCTGGTCCCCACGCCAGCTGTGAGGAGCATCAACGGTGGAGGGATTGAGAAAGAGCTGTGTGTGCCAGCAAGGGCCATAGGCCATGGAAATGAAGGCACCCAGTAGGGCCACAACTTGCAGGTTGTGGAGCAGACCCGGCTGCCCCTCACCCACACCTCTGTACACAAAGCCGGGTGGAAGAAGCAGCCTCAGACGCTGCAGGGACACAGCCAGTGAGCAACTCCAACAGCCCAGAGGGCATCTAGAGCCTTAGGAAGGGGGCCCAGGACCCCAGAGGGACTTTGGCACAGGGGGCTGGGGACTGCCTTCTATAAACTTGAAATGCTGTGGGTCAGGCCAGAGTGGCAGCAGAGAGAGACATAGATGGGGTGTCCTGAACCGTGAGACCTCTGGGGGCCCAGGTCGCTGGCCAGGAGAGACTAGGACACGGATGCCACCCACTTAAAACCTTTAGGGGCCCAGAGAGAGGCTGTGGATCATCCGCACACCTCCGGCTGCCCCCTTTCTCCTTGAGGAGCAACTGCAGGGCCTGTGGCAGGCAGGCAGAGGGCCAGCTCAATGAACCCAAGATGTCACGTGTCCGACCCAGCGATTCCTGGTAGCAAGGCCAGGGAGGTCAGCGCCGACTCCTCCAGGGCACCCGGGGAGTCACATGTGGACACAGGAAGTGCCATTTGCCCCCGTGAGAAGGCGCCCACCTGCCTGACGTTTTTCTGTGCTGATGCCCCGCTGAGCCGCCTGCTCCGTGCAGAGTGACCGTGCATCCTGGTTTGCCCAGGACGGGCCCAGTTTATGCCTGTTGACCAGCGTGGTTGCTAGGAGTGCTTCCTTTACTCTCAGAGGTGTTCCAGTCTGGATGATAGAGTATATGGTCACCAATCCTTGGTGCCTTTGGAGGAGGGGCTCTTGGCAGCCCTGCCCATGACAGATACGTGCCGTACCCCGTGTTCTCACCCCCACAAGCTGGCACCGTTCCGGGTGCCTTGGAAAATCACAAGACATTATGTAAAGGTCCCTCCCTACAGGGGTCCTTTAGCCCCATGTCTAGAGGAGTCCAAACTTGCAGAGTGCGTATGGGAGGGGCCGTAGTTAGGGCCTGCTGCCTGAAGCCTTTTGTGGAGAACCCCTGAGCAAGGGGACACTGCACAGGGTGGACCCAGCTGGAAATCGCCTGATTAAAACTCTGCCCCCCGACACTTAGTACAAGAGTCCCCTCACCCCCAGAGGTCTTGGCTGGCCATTTGGTGTAGAAATGCCAGTCTCCCTCCCTGTGGGCAAGATGGGGAGAGAAGGACTGGAGAAACCCTGCCCCAGGCAGCGCGCATCTGCAGGAGAGCTCCCTTCCTCTCCCAGGCGCCTCCAAGGCCACTTCTCTCGTTGATGTTCTCATGGCAGCAGCACCTCACTGCGTCTGGCTTTGGCAGACCTGGCAAGTGCCCCCCCGAGCCGTGCCCAGAGATCAACCTGTCCACTGAGACCTACACACACATACACACACACACAAGACAGCCCCACCCCTGTCATTCCTAACGACTACAGGCAGACCCCTGACTCCTGGCCTGCACTCCTCGTTCTCTTTTGTTGGGCAGTCACCAAGCCTCTGTGGCCTCCAAGTCGGCCTCCAAATGTGTCAGTAACACAAAGCAACGACAGAGGCTCAGAGACCACAGGCCCCTCCCAAGTACACCTCAAGGTGGGCAAGCTGTCCAGAGGTTCTGATATCGGAAGTCCCAGGACAGTCCAGCCAGCGTCCCAGGCCCCCACCTCCAGCCATCTGTGAGCCATACCTGGGCCTCCTTCTCATACTTTTAGCCTAGTGACATTGCTCTGTGACATTGCTGCCTCCCTGCTCCCCACACACTGTGCACATACCTTTATCACAATGCACTGTAATCATCAGTATTCCTACACTTACTGTAAAGTGTGGGGGTAGAGGAAACTGTACATATGTAGCCATGGAAGAGTGGAGGTGTTTGTGGGTGCCCTGTGGTTTGGGAGACCTGGAACGGAGAGTCTGTGAGAGGAGGGGTCACAAGATGAGGCAAGACTTTTATCCATCGATAGGAAAATGGATAAATAAATCATAGTGTATTCATCGACTGGAATACTATACAGCTAGGAAAAATAACAAACTTGATGCCCACAACGTGGATGAATTTCATGGACATTATGCTGGGCAAAATAAGCCAAATCTGAAATTAAAAGCATCCATAGCATATGATTCTGTGCATGTAAAGTTCAAAAACAGGCAAAAATAATCAATGATGAAAAAATCAGGATGGTGGGTATGTCTGTGTGTCTGTGTATGTGTGTAGTGGGTGGTATGGCCTGGAAGAGAGTGCAAAAAAACCTTCCACAGGGCTGGAATGTCCTATATCTTGATCTCGGCAGTGACTACATTGGCGTATGACATATAAAGTCATCAATCTGTACTCTTGAGGTGTACGTACTTTATGAACTTGACTGTCAGTGTCTTACACATTAGTGAGAGAGAAAGAGAGAGAGAGAGAGAAGGCAAGAGGAGGCAGGAGGAGGCCGTGAGCCACGCTGAGGCAGTGGTGTCCAGGTGAGAAGGCACATTGGGCAAGTGGGTGTGACCAGTAAGTTCAGCATGTGCATCTAAGTGTTGGCCTAGGGCCGAAGGCCTCATCTGCACAGGCTCCCTGAGGTCGTGCAGGGGCCCAAAGATGCGGGGGAAGAAGTGCGAGGTGCTTTGTGGCAGGTCCTCAGTAATGGCATCGCTGTGCCTTGGCCCAGAAGCCTGAAGAAGAGGCTGACATTACGTCTCCTCTCTGTCTTTGTGGCACCTGGCACGTAGCCCAGAAGATGTGTGTAGAGGGAGGAAGCAGTGGAGCCCTGGCCGCTTCACGTCCTGCCGCCAGGGTCTGGGTGGCAAAGCACAGACCTCTGTCTTGTGTGTGTGCTAAGAACCCTTAACATAAGATCTACCCTCTTAACAAATTTTCAAGTATCCAATACAACATTGTTAACTGTAGGCACAATGTTGTACGGCAGATCTCTAGAACTTACTCGTCTTGCTTAACTGAAACTTCATGCCTGTTGATTAGCAAGTCCACATTTCCCCCTCCCCCAGCCCCTGGGACCACCATTGCACTCTTTGATCCTGTGAATTTGACTATTTTAGACACCTCAAATAAGTGGAATCACGCAGTCTTTCTGAGACTGGCTTATTTCACTTAGCATAATGGCCTTCTATTTAAAGCCAACTGTCCTTGCTAGTGATGGGTTGGGGGTGGCCTAACCTAAAAGAGCCCATTTATGTGGTCTAAAAAATGTTTTAAATAAAACAATGCACATTTATTGAGTGATTACTATAAATAAGCAATGAGCTAGGTTTTGGTTTTGGGTTTGGGTTTTCTTTTCATTTTTTTTAATGGAAAGTTTCAAGCACGTATGTAAGTAGACAGAACAGTATGGTGATCCCCAGGTACCCGTGACCCAGCTTCAATAAGCATCAACCCAAGGCTAATCTTGCTTCATCCCAACCCCCACCCACTTTCCCACTAACTGTGGATTATTTTGAGGAAAATCCCAGATACCATTATCAGTTCATCTGTAAATTCTTCAATATGTATTTCTAGAAGATAAGAGCTTTTTTGAAAAAATAACCACAATCCAGGCCAGCCCCAGTGGCCTGTTAGTTAAGTTTGGTATGTTCCATGTCGGCGGTCTGGGTTCAGTTCCCAGGCATGGATCTACACCACTCATCTATCAGTGGCCATGCTGTGGTGGCAGCTCACATACAAAAAGAGGAAGGTTTTCAGCGTATGTTAGCTCAGGGCAAATCTTCCTCAGCAAAAAAATTAAAAATAACCACAATCCATTATAACACGTAAAAATAATTGTTTAATATCATTGAATATCTACTTAATGTTCAAATGTTGCCTGTTTCCTCATAAATTTTTAGTTAGTTTGTTTGAATCAGGATCCAAAAATAGTATATACAATGCATGTCATTGATTTGCCTCCTGGGTTTCTTTAATCGATAAGATTCCCCTTTGTCCTAAGGAGTAGCCCACAGTCTGGAGTTTGCATCTGCATAGTGCCCTTTTGTGTATCCCTCTGTTCCCTGCACTTCCTGTAAACTGGCTTGATCAGATTCAGCTTCAGCGTTTTGGGCAAGAATTCTTCTCTTTTGTGATGTTAAGATTGATCAGGAGTTCAGGTGTGGTCGGCCTGATCTTCCATTGTAAAGTGTCTCATCAGCCTCTCCCCTGCTGGTTTTAGCAGCCATTGTCCATGGCCTGGACCCATAATATAACTGGGACTTAAAGTGGTGATATCTGAATTCTGTCATTCCTTCTGCATTTATTGGCTAGAGTTCTGAAAAGAATTCGCCACCAGCTGTTTGGTTACTTGAAATAGCTGCTTGGTCTGCACAGGAGAAGCAGGAGAGCTGCTCAATGCTCCCCTTTCTCAGAAGAGTCGGTTCTCTAGCAGTCTTTGCAAAGAGAACCAATAGGTTTTTTAGTACCACGATAAAGTGATTTTTAAATCTTCACGCATTAAAGACATCGCTGTTTGGGGTTGGCCAGCGGGCGACCTTTCAAGTGGTTCCTGAGACCTTTGGCACCGTCCAGAGTCTTGAGCACTTCCTGCTTTCTAGTCTGATGAGATGTTCCAGGCTCAGCTTGTGCTTTTTTTTGGCCCTGGACCTGGAAGCAGCCATTTTTCAAAAGAGCCCTGTCCTCTTTTAGTGGAAAATGATCCTATCAAGACCACAAACTGAGCTCTCGGCTATTCATTGATACTGAGTTGGTCACTGATTCACTGAATAAAGCTAGGGAAAAAATTTTGTTTGTTTGTGAAAGAAATATATACCACTGATGGGGATGGACTTTTGACCTTGAGCACAGATCCCTCCTGCCCGGAGAGTCTTATCTTCTGCCCAACTCCTGCTGCTATGTTTGTCCTAAACATTTGATGCACTGTTGATCACTCCGCCTCATTCATTAAAGACTTGGGTATTGGGGCCACATGCTTTCTCTCCCACTGTCATCCCTACCCTGGTCATTGGGGTAACTCCCATGCTGACACCCTGGCCTAGAGATTAGTGATGTCCCCCTCCTCTCTTCCTCCCAGGGCCATCCCCTGCCCATGTGTCTACCTCGATCTACTTCCTCTCAAATCCTCAGTGAATCTCCACCGCCTGAGTCCATCTGTTCATTGGCTTCCATTACACCTGCTCATTGGCCCCAACCTTGACCAAGCCTTCACCTCCCTGCCCCTCACCTTGTCCTCCAGTCAGTTAGGCATCCCTTCCCTGGCCAGCTCGTCCCATGATCCATCACTTCACGCTCTCTTGCCATCTTTAACTCCCTCACCTCCACCTAGTTCTTTGAGCCCCAAACTCTGAATCAGGCCATTCCTCTGTGTGGTACACAGTGGTGTACTGATGAATGTTTAACAAGTGCCTCTGGGATGAGGGCTGATTTGTGTGTCTGCCCATTACCACGGTGTACGTATTCCCACCATGGTCCATTTCGAGCTACCGAAGAGACATCAACAGGCTTGCAAAATCCTGAAAATTTAACAGTCAGCTCTTGTGAGCCAGTGCAAACCGGAGTCTAGCCGAGCACTCGCTAAAGAAAAGTCACCCTTCCATAGTCAGGCCTCCTCCCCAGGGCAGCCCTCAGGGTGTCCCTGGTCAGTTCTGAATCTCTCTCCACCCCCTTTCCTTCCTAAGGGATCTCACTCTGTGGGTTCCTGCTCAGCCCTCCCCTCTCCTCTGCCCACACACGGCGTGCAGATGTGTCCACAGCTTCTCTCGAAGATGATTCGCCCTCAGCCCTGTGGCCCCTTCACCCTCATCCCCTCCCCTGCCTTCTCACTGTAATCTTTCCTCCTTTTCACCTTCTTGCAAGAATACCCCTTGCTATTTACTTCTTTTAAAAAATATTCTGATATTAATCTTAATCCTAAATACCAGAGTTGGGATTGGAACCCAAGAGTTCTGGCTCCAGAGTCCTTGTTACTTCCTCCCTGGGTCAGAGGTCAGGCTGGGGCCACGGTAAAGGGTCAGTTGGCAGCCATGTTTTACGCTGTCAATCTCACCAAATGCCTCAGCCCCCACACACATCCCCCAGGCTCGGTTCCATGCTTCTTTCTGCCCCAGATCCTGGCCTCGAGGGGGTCCTGAGCATTGCCATGGGACACAACCACTTCCTGTGTGGGCTGAGCCTCTCACAGACCCTGGCAGACCCCCAGAGGCCTGAGCCCTGCCCCAACCTGCTCCATGAGCTAACTGCCTGCCACAAAGGTCCCCTGTCACAGCTGAAGGATTTGCCTGCCCTCGCTTCGGCGGTGGTGACCCGGCAAAACAGGGTCCTGGGCCCCTCAGAGCGGCATGGTGCCTGGCAGGCGGTGCCCAGGCAGCTCCCTGCTGGAACTCCCGGATGGCAGCCACTGCTGGGGACCTTCTCTCGTCTGCACAGCACTGATCTGCTCAGACCCAGGAGCCGTTTGTCACTGCAGCCCCAGAGCAGAGGCTCAGCTCAGATCCAGGTCCAGTTCAGCTGAGCACAAGGGCCATTTGGCAGGGACTTCAGCCTCAGAACTTTGGGTGTGGCCACTCGAAGGCCACAGATCAGGGAATAAGTGAGTTAAGAAGTGACAACAAAGAGCAGAAAGAAGAGGGAGAAAGAGGGGAGGCTGAAAGAGAGCAAAGGGAGGAGAGGAAGAGGAGTTGAAGGGAAATGAGTGGGGCCCGGTATAGGACCCAGGCAGGTCTGTCACTCATCTCTCTACCTTGGGCCCCACCAGGCAGCCTCTGTGGCTCTAGGAGCTGCCCCTGCCCCCCAGCCCCACAGCCGCAGAAGGGTGTCCAGGGCCAGACCAGTGGTTCTCTGTCAGCCCCACAGAGCTCAAGGGACTTGAGACAAACCTGGGGGCACAGAAGGACTTCTCATCTGTTCCTGGCCCATCTTGAGCCAGAAAACCCGCCAGTTCCCTCTCACCATGGAATTTGGCAGTGCAAGGAATTCAAGAGATTTGGCTTAGCACAGCAGGCCCCACAGTGCCCTCAACTTACCCCTCCATATCTTTATAATCCATCTGAGACCTGGACCCTATCCAAGCCACCTCTTCCTTACAGCCTTCCATGATTGTTTCTGCTTCAAAATGGCCTTGTCTCTTACCCCTCTCCATTTTCCCTTCTCTGTTCCAGTTATCCTAACTTCTTGGTTGTCCTTCAACTTTCAAGAGTTCCCTGCTGCCTCAGGGCCTTTGCATGTGCCCTTTCCTCTGTCTAGAATTCTCTTTCCTCAGAGCTGCATGGCTCACTCCCCCACGGGGTCTTCAGGTCTCAGCTCACCTGTGCCTTATTAGAGAGGCTTGTCTGATCCTTTAGAATATAGCAGAGAGGCCTGCTGTGGGCAGAGGTCCCAGCCTCTCTAGGAGAGGGAGCTTTTGAGCTCCAGAGTCTGAGCCACTGAGTGAGCAGCTGAGAGAACTGTGAGAGAAGAAAGGAGTCTGGGGCTGAGAATTCCCTTTCTCCTAGCCCTGCTGGCAGGAAGAGACCTGAATATCTAGGAGGATGTGGTATTTTTAACTCCTCTAAATCTTTCTGGCCAGAGGGAATGGCCGCCTGTGGTTAGAAAAGTCACTGATGATGGAGCGGGTGGGAAGGGGGATATTTCCTGCCTGATATTTCATGGTCAGCTGCAAGTTATAAGCAAGGCTGGCTGTGACTTCTGATGTTCTGCCAAGAACAAGTTCCCTTCTGGTGATGCCAAAGGAGGCGGTTGATCACACAGTCCGCCCCTTGGCTTCTGAGCTGTCACTCCTTGGCGAGGCTTGGCCAGAGTGGCCAGCTCCAGCCTTAACTGGCATCTCAGTGGCAATTCCTGGGCCTGGCTGTTGCTGTTCCTTAGGAGAGGGGCCTGGCCTGTGATAATCCAGGCTGCAAATCCCCCCCCCCAACTTCACAGGCTGCCTCCATTTCCCCAACAATGTGTAGGCCAGGCTGGCCCAGCCAACATTCCAGAGAGTGGGCCTACCTGGTGACACAAGAGAGGCCCTGCCTCTTCTGACCAATGGCACCTCTGGATATTAGCTCAGACTCCAGACAGAGGTGCCCCAACATAGGGAATGGGGGAAGGCAGGTGGGAGCAAGCTTGATGGAGACTCACGTGAGCAAAAGTCAAGAAGCAGAGAGCAGCAGGCAAGAGTTGTGTCCGTGGCCATCCCCCACCTGCATCCCTACCGCCTCTCCATTTCTAGGCCGGTAGACGCGTCCACTGCCCCACTCCAAGCTGCCTGTTGAGTGGGGGAAACGGACACGGATGTGCACACTCATGCCCTGCCTTTCCCAGCAGGGGGCAGAAGAGTTGAGACAGCAGCCAAGGGATAATCCCTGATCAGAGATTAGGGACCAAGCAAAAGAGCATGAAGACACGCCCACAGAAAGAGTGTCTTGGGCCGGGTTCCTAGACAGGGGTTCTTATGCATGTGATGGACTGAGGGAAAGGGAGGGAGCCAAGGGGAAGTAGGATGGGGTAGGAAAGAGCTAACCCCAGCATGTGGTCCTGCCTGGAGCCCTGGAGCCAGAGCAGCAGCACAGGATCGCGCCACCTTGAGGTGAGGGGCCTGGCCTTTTCCATCCCCATATCAGTCTGTCACTAGCTATGAGCTGCCCGCTGGGTGGGGAGGTGTCTTCTCCCAGTTGCAGCAGGTCCCATTGGCTGAGGGAATTTCTCCAGAGAAAGGGCAACTAGGAGTCATTAGTAGGCAACTGGGCGATGGGGCCACCTGGACGGGGCACCAACACCATTGCCTTCAGACCTTAAAGGTGACTTTTGAGTAAAGCCTTGAAGGAGGGGAAGGAAATGGCCAGGCGGCTCTCTAGGGCTCCTCCCAGGGGGATGGGGTCTGTTTGACGCTCTCTCCTGAGACAAGGCTCCAGCAAACAGGCAGCAGCCCAGCCCTTCTGACTGTTCTGGATGGACATACATGCACAGGAGCCAACCCTGACGTGACAGGCCCCACAGGGCACCCTGGAGGCCACAGAGAAGGCCAACAAACGCCACCTAGCCTGGTGGTGGCAGAATTAAGAGGTGCTCAAGGCGCACACACTCCAGAAACCACTGTTACCTCCCCAGACTCCCCCCAACGCGCCTCCCAGCCCCGCCACTGGGAAGTCGAGTTAATCACAGAAACACTCCCAGAGAAGGTGGTTCCAGGCCTGAGGCTGGAGAAGGGGGAGACCAGTATGGGGAGAGGAGGGAGGTTGTGCAGAAGGCCAGAGGTGGGGATGGGCACGCTGCCCATGGGGCAGCTGCCGGAAGGAATACAGCGAGTGTTTGAGGCTCCTGACCCCCAGCACCCCCGGAAGACCAGGGCAAGTTCTATTTCTATCTTTACGTGATGTTGCAGGAAGACCAAGCGCTTTTGGGCTAGACCAACTCAAGTTCAAATCCTGACCCTGCCACCTGCCCTCCAGAGATAACTAGAATCCTTCTGCACAGTGGGATGCCAGTGCCATGAGAATTAAATAAGTACAACATACAAGACCCCGCCTGGACCCAGGGGGCACTGATCACTCGGAAGGCATTAGCTCCCATTTCCTTCCTGCTCACTTCAGAGGCCATCTACCCAAACACCATTATTCATTCATTCAACAAATATTTTATGGCCCCTGCTCCGGGTCAGGCACTTGTCTTAGAGGCTGGGATGAAAAGAACAATTGATCCCATCCCTGCCGTCAAGGAATCTAGAGCCTAGGACAGTAGATAGAGCAGTAACAAATTTTATTAAAATGCAGGCATGCATGAAAAGCCACTGACCCCAGGCTTGGGGGGTGGACGCCTGGCACGAGGCCGCAGGGGTGGGTGGGAGGAAGCATAAAGCATTGTGGGACCATAGGGCCAGGGCTGAGCAGAAAGGCAGAGGAGCCCAGCCCATGAGCAGACCTGCTGTAGCTTCCTGTGGCCGAACTTGGAGGGAGACAGGATGAAGACAGCGCTGGGTCCTAGAAAGCCTTGCATGCAACAGAAGACAGTGTGGGCTTACTCCTGAGAACCAACGGAAGCTACTCACAGTGTTCAGAGGGGAAAGGAGAGAAACCAGTTTTTCAGAAAAAGCCTCCAGCAGTTATGTGCAGATTGGAGAGGACAGGGGACCACTGGGGGCTGTCAGAGCCATGTAAACGAAATGAGATGCCACACGAAGCAAAGGCTTCAGGAAGGAGGAGAAGGGGGGACCCAGTAGAGAGAAAGTCAAATGCACTGGATGTGGTGACCAGTTGGACATGTAGGGTAGAGAAGAGGGACTCATTCAGCAAACTCAGCAAGAGTTGAGCACCTACTGTATGCTCAGTGTGCTCATGAGGTCTTCTGGACGATGGGAGGGCAGCACCAAGCAAAACAGCCACAAGTCCTGCCCCATGGACTTCCGCTGCAGGGAGAAAGATGACGGACACAACGGAGAGTAACTCAGATCGAATGGGAGAAGGTGCTAAGTGCCACAGAGGACAGTAGGGCCAGTTGAGGGGGCTGGGGAGCGCCGGGTCAGGGGACATTGCAATTGTAAATGGGAGGTCAGAGAGACCTCACTGCCAAGGTGAGGTCATGAGCCATGTGGCTATCTAGGGGAAGATTCTGGGGAAGAGCAAGGGCAAAGGCCCAGGGTGGGAGTGTGTCTGGCATGTCCAAGAAGCAACAAGGAGGGCAGTATGGCTGGAACCAAGTCGGGGTGTAGGAGAAGAGGCTGTGAGAGGGGTTTGGGGGCCACATGTGAGCCGTGTAGGTCAGGCTCTTGCCAGAGGGAGAAGGGCAGCTCTGGGAGGGTTTTGAACCTGAGGAGTGATGTAATTGTTTATATTTTTAAAGAACCACTCTAGCTGCTGGGTTGAGGATGGATGGCAGAGGGCAAGGGTGCAAGCAAGAGACAGTGGGGAGGTGCTCACTTACTCAAGAGGAGAGATGATGGTGTCTCAGACAGGGTGGAGGGCAGTGGTGAGTTCCGACCTCATCACCTTCCTCTCTGCCCTCGGTCACTCCATTCCATCCACACCAGCCTCGTCATTGTTCTGTACACGTACCAGGGCCACCTCAGGGCCTTTGTACTTGCTGTTCCCTCAGCCTGGAATGCTTTTCCCCTAGATGTCCACATGCCTCATTCAGCTCTTTACTCAAACGTCACATTCTCAGCAGGCCTTCCCTGGCCACCTTATCCAAAATTTATACAACCACCCCCAGCACCTGCACGCATGCACACAGACACACACCTCCCATCTTCCTTCTCTGCTTTACTTTTTCTTCTTAGCATGTTTTATTATCTGATATGTTTGCATTTTCCTTGTTGATCCTATGTATTGCCAGTCTCGGCCAGTGAAATGTTACTTTCATGAGGGCAGGATAAGTGTGAGATGTGAGTCGGCACCCACGTGGAGATGTCTGGGAGGCAGTGGGATCTATGAGTCTGGAATTTGGGAGAGCAGTCTGAGCTGGAGATAGAATTGTGGGCCCTATCAGCCTAAGACAGTATTTAAAATCATGCACCTGGATGAAACTGCCAGGAGAAAGCAAAGAGAAGAGATTACAAGACTCTTCTCAAAGGGCACTCCTACATTTAGCATGGGGACGTGAGGGAGAAGCAGCAAAGGAAACTGACACAGAGTAGAAAATCCAGGAGCGGCGCCATGGGAGCCACAGCGAGATGAGACAAGAGCAGCATCCGCAGGTTGGGGGCCTGGGTGGGGTGGAGCAGAGCAATGGAGTGAAGAGCGAAAAGCAGATGCGAAGAGGAGACCGCAGGTGTGGACGGAAAGGGTGGGAGGAATGAGGGCGCAGCTGTGACAGAGGCAAGCTCCCCCGTGACTGGCAGATCGAGAGCTCCAGAACAGAAGCAGGGACGCTAACCTCGGGTGGTAAGAAAGGTCTTACCAAGGAGGAAGGCAGGTGGGGAAGGTCTGAGCGAAAGCCCAGCTTCTTTGGCTTCTGTTTTCTCTGTGAAACAGAAAGCGAGATCAGCTGCTCTGGAGAAGGCGAAGGGGCGGCCACAAGGCTTGGAGAGGAGTAAAGGCTCACGGGAGCCGGTGCCAGAGCAGGGGAGAGTGGGCTGAGGATAGGCAGTGCGATTGCTGGAAACCCAGGACACCCAGCTGAGGTGGGAGCCCAGGGAGTAGGCAAATGGCTCCAGAGTTAGGATCTGTCTGGATAAGTACAACCCAAGTCCAGAAGGACGCGGACGTGGGAGGATTGAGAAGAGAACAGCTCAGGTGTGAGCGAGTAGGAGTTTCAGCTGAGCAGAGAGGACAGGAGAAATCCAAGGGGCTGGCAGAAGGTCAAAGCACAGATGAGAGAGAGAGAGAGGGAACAGGAAGCTGCAGTCAGCAATGGAAAATGAGTTTTAAGTGAAAAAATGAGAGGCTCAGGTTTATGTTTTAAAAGGATGCCCCCAGTTGCTGTGTGGGGAGCAGGGTGCAGGGGCACAGGGAGCAGGGAGCCCACTTAGAAGGCACCGCAGGTAGATGATGGTGGGAGCTGGGAGCTGGGGTGGTAACAGGGGGTGGTGCACAGTGGGGGGATTCCGGGACCAATAAGGATTAGTGATGGATAGGATGCAGAGTATCATAGAAAGAGAGGGGTCAGGATGTAGTAAGCACCTACGATGTGCCATACGTGATGTGGGGAGCTTACCACTTAAGGATAAGACAGTTACCTGCAATGTTCTTGACACTTAGAAGGGAGTAGATGTGCTGGAGGGGAGGACGGAGTACAACTAACTGCTGGGTCGGGAGGGGGTGGTATAAGGAAGGCTTCCAGGAGGAGGTGCCACTGGAGCTGGCACTACCTGGTGGAGAGAGGAAGGGCGCTCTAGGATGAGCATGCGCAAAAGTTCAGAGGCAAGATGGGGAGCCTGCTGCGGCCAGAGAGCAGCGAGAAGTCAGTGTGGCCACTTAGCTGATGCACTTGATGAGAGAAGTAAGACTACAGAGAGAAGCAGGAGCCACAAGAGAAAGGAGAGCGAGAGGGTGATGCTGGGGCCTGGGTGGAGAGGTGGGAGGGCATCCCACGACGGCCTCTGTTTCCACTGACATCTGCCAAGCTGAGTTAGCACCACTGGGCTTCATCCCCACAAGAAAGGCTGTGAATGATGGTGAGGAGTGAGAGAGGGAGCCAGCTTGAGGCAGAGAAGCGAGCTGCCAGGTACTGAGACAGTGGCCTTGTCTCAGAGCCCCCACCTGCCCATTGAGGCTTTCCTGTAGCTGGGCTACTGGGGGGCTGGCAAAGGCGTGTGCCAGGCAGCTGGAGAGGGATGAGAATGCAAGACAGGGGAGGCAACTAGTCAACCTGAGTAGCCATCACTCAGCGTGGCTGGGGGAGGAAAAAGCTGGGAGTGGCTGAGAAGGGACTTGTTCACTGATGCCCCTACAGCAGGAAGCATTGCAGAACAATGCCCGTGAGCCAAGTGCCCACTGTCAGGGGTCTCAGGGCAGTTACCCATCTCATCTGTGGCATGCAAAGGGGAGGGAAATGCCCACAACCCCCTGTGACCCCAGAGATCCTTGCAAGAGGCTGTGGGCTGGTGAGAGAGTGCTGAGGGCGGCAGGAAGAGGGAGGCAGGGTGCGGGGAGGCGTCAGGGGTAGACTGCAGTGCTCTGGGCAGAGGTGGGTGTGAGCTCAGAACTGCCATCTGCGAGAGGAACAAAGTAGCTGCTGCCTGTGGAAGCTGCAGCCCAAGGCACAGACATCTGTATTTTCCAGGCAAGATGTCCACACCCAGTGGGCAGAGAGGAGATGAAACAAGGCTGTGGCAGATGCTGTCAGTTCCCCGTCCATCTCCCCTGCACATGGGTCACCTTCCATCCGAGCACCTGCCTGCATCTCTTTGCCCAGAGGCTTTCTCTGACCACCAGGATCCTCACCGTCCGCCCAGGCAGTAGGCAGGATGTTAGGAAAATTAACACCCGAGGGAGCAGCCCAACCAATGACTGTTGGGAACAGGTGTATGGATGCCCACCTCCCTCACCCCACTGGGGGGATAACTGAGGTTCCTGTTCTCCAGTCTCCCAGAGCTCCCAGTAGGATACGCCCCAGCTGCCCACAGTGGTGACTAACTTGATAACTCACCTTTTATTGGCTTCCTTCTCTTCCCTGTTTCTTTTTCCCACTCCACTTCTGGTGTTTCGTTTACCGCCCAAATTAACAACTCGAATTTGAATTCGTGTCTCCAGGCCTGCTTCCAGGAGAGCCAAAGTAAGACAGAACCTCATCAGGACACAGTAGGAAAAGCTTGGGGCTGAAAGGCTGAGTTTGAATCCGAGCTCCTTTGTATGTAAGGAGTTCTCAGCTCGCAGCGGGCTTCTGCACAGGTCGGTTGAGCATAAATTAGAGTATTAATATTTACAACAAGGCCCAGGCCACACTACGATATGCCGTGGCGCCCACCCATCTGAATCAAAACCACGCTGATAACAATGCCCTTTGGCCAGCTTCAGGCTCGCTGCTGAAAGCATAGTCCACTGATTTGTCATCCTGGGCTAAATATAAAAGAATTGTGGCCTGAGTCAGAAAGTTATTTTCAGCACTCTGTCTTACTGTGCAGCCACTGAGGGATGCTGCTCCGAGGGCCACCTTCCTGGAGGCTGAGGTCAACCCTGGTGGCCCCCACATTCCAGGGACAACTGCCCTTGGAGTTGTCTCCTTGACACACCCTGACACACCACATCCTCTCACAAAAGCCACAGAAATAGGGAGGGGGGAGTGAATAGACACCAGTACTTGTTAAGAGCCTACTAAGTGCTGGGCCCTGCAATTTATGAATCTTCACAAAATCCCTTCCAGGGAAATATTATTGCCCATATTTCAAGGAAAGGAAATTGAGACTTAGATGGCCAAAACACTTGCTCAGGGCTGCATGACCAGGGTTTGAAGGGCCTGTTCCCTGCGATGCTCTGTGACCTCCTCTTTCTCCACAGTGTCTCTTAGCACCAGGAACTCTCTAGATGGTGGGAGGTTGGTGATAAGCAAGGGCCCCCAGGTCAGAAAGGGGGGCATGGCGCCCCCTCCGTAGGGGACCTTGCTCTTAGTTCTTTTGAGGCAAGGGGAAGAGAGAGCAGGTCCCATGATTTGTCAAGGACCCTACCCCTGGCTCACTCAGCCTGTCACCTGCAGCTTCTGCCCAGGATGGGACGTCCCTGCCATCTACCCCTTGCCCCTGCTACTGCTGAGGATGAGTGAGGATGACAGAGTGAGCTCTGCTTCCTGGATCTTTGCATTTTGTCAGGTGCCTTTTGGAAACATGACTCCTTCGGTCTGTGGGAGGGATGCCAGGGGAGAGGTTTGTGGGGAGGAGGGTCTTCCTGGAACAGCTCAGACCCCAGCGCCCCCACCCCTCCTGCTTGGCACTCTGCCCCGTCAAATCTATCCCAGAAGCTTCCCTGACCACCTCCATTGAGACAGCCCCACTGTCCTGCATTCGACAGCCCATGGGCATTGTGCTTATTGAGGCTTAATTCTAGGCTCGCTCTCTCACCTGCTTAAAAACGTCCACGGCTCCTAACTACCCACAAAGTGAAAGTTGAACTTCCCAGCGTTTAAGGCCCTTCACCATTTGTCCCAAATGAAGTTTTCTGAGCGAATCCTACAGGTCATTCCCAGGCCCCAGATCTTCTTGCCCACCTGTCCCCACCTGCCCCTTCCACTCCTAACACCCTCTGCCTCTCCTCATCCTGGCTGGCTCCTGTGAGACCCCTGGAAGCCCCCTATCTGACACTCACATCCTAAGCACCACCATCACCCCACCTGCGTTCCCATGATATTTTATCCACATTGCTACCAAGGGCGCAAGGCCATGTTTGATGTGAGCCCAGCCCAGGGCCAGGCATGGGGCAAGCCTTGGGCACATTTAATTCAGAGGTTCTTAACGCTTTAGGTGCTAGGGACTGTCTAGGCATCTGGAGAAGCCTGTGGGGCCCTTCTCAGAGTCACATTTTCAAATGCACACGAAGGATTCAGATGAAACCAATTTCACTGACAACCTTGTCAAAATATTTTTACGTGAAATTTGTGATGTGGTAATAAATACGCTCCTACAATAAGGCAGTAAATAAGATCTAGTGGTGCGTTCTAATGACTGTCATTCCCAAATAGGGAGGAGCATAGAGAATATTTCAGAATATCGGCAACAACTGAATGTGACAGGAAAATATCTAAAGACCTGTTCACATTAGGCTGAACCATATGAAACTGCCGACATGGCACCAGTTTTGAGCTACTAAAAGGGCGATTTCATATGGTCTCATCTAACCCTACTCCAGTCCGCCGCTTACACTCATCATTAAGGGAAATGCTCAATTTCAGGTAGATGTGAGTGGAACTGAAGATGATTATTTTTCCTCAGCCAAGTTCATGGATCCTCGAATTGTATCAGGGACCCCTTTGGGGAGAGAGACTTTGAGAGCCCCTAGTTGATGGCTCAGCCAGGGTCCCTGGAGGGTGGGGAGGGTCGCCCCTTTGGGCCCAGGGGCTGCCTGCGCCCCCCTCTGCTGGAGCCTCTAACCGGCGTCAGTCTCTGCTCCCCACAGGCTCCCTGTTCCCGCACCTGAAGCCCTCCGAGGGCGTCTTCAAGGTTATCTTCTGGCTCGGCTACTTCAACAGCTGCGTGAACCCGCTCATCTACCCCTGCTCCAGCCGCGAGTTCAAGCGCGCCTTCCTCCGCCTCCTGCGCTGCCAGTGCCATCGTCGCCGGCGCCGCCGCCCCCTCTGGCGCGTCTACGGCCACCACTGGCGGGCCTCGACCGGCGGGCTGGGCCCCGACTGCGCCCCCGGCCCTGGCGCCGCGCCCCCCGGGGCACCGCTGGCCCTCACCGCGCCCTCGGCCCCCGGCTCTCCGGGCACGTCCGAGGCGCAGGCTCCGGTCGCCGGCCGTCGAAAGCCGCCTTGCGCCTTCCACGAGTGGAGGCTGCTCGGGCCGTTCCGGAGACCCACCACCCAGCTGCGAGCCAAGGTCTCCAGCCTGTCGCACAAGATCCGCGCCGGGAGCGCGCAGCGCGCAGAGGCCGCGTGCGCCCTGCGTTCGGAGGTGGAAGCCGTGTCCCTAGGCGTCCCCCACGACGTGGCCGAGGGCGCCACCTGCCAGGCCTACGAATTGGCCGACTGCAGCAACCTCCGAGAGACTGATATTTAAGGACCCCCACCGTCCCTGAGCTAGGCTGGGGAGCGCGCTGGGGGAGGGGAAGAGGTGGGGGTGGGGGGGGGGGGACATGGAGAGGGAGGCTGGCTTTGTTCAAGAGGCCGCGCGGATCAGGGCCTGGGAAATGGATCAGGGCGGCTGCACTGTGGCATCCCTGAGGAACTGAGGAGGGGCTGGGGCCCCCGAAGGGTGGAAAGATATGAGCTGCTCCTGCACACAGGTGTCCCAAGCTCCTTTCCGAGGAAGGGGCTGCGGGCTCCGCAGGGCCATTTGCTCCCAAACCCTGTTTGAGAAACACTGCCCCATCCATGCCTTGATCGCTGGATAGACGAATCCAAGTATGGACAGGCGCCTGCCCCTCCTCTTGGGGAGGAGAGAGCACAGAGGCCCTGCCTGGCTGCCCCAGTGCTTCCCCAGGGGAAAAGTCAGTGGGGCCAGGGCTTCTCAATGGACACAATTTCTCCCTACTGCCGACTGGAGGAACCCGTGGACCTGCCACCGCCACCCACAAGCTTTGGTGGCAGATTGGATGACTGTCCTACCAGGCTGTTGTATTTACCCATGGGCCCACTCTCCCTACCAAGCCCCTCTGCGCACACCCCTGGACCTGCCTCCATCACCTCCCCCAAGGGCCTTACTGTTTACACTCTGTACATAGCTCGTGTGCCTGTGCCCATCACTTCTCGCTGGGATCCAGAGCCATCAAATGGGGAGAGCTTTATGTGTCATTTTGAGACATATTTATTGGTAAGAGTACTTTATTTTGTCCAAACTGTGCAAACTGTCCCTCTTTAGCTTATAACCCATAAAGAACTACTTTGGTTTTTTTCTAAAATCTTTCAAGTACTAAAGGCCCACAACAGGATAGATTGGGTCTGTGTTCACCTTTCTAGTTTCAACTTAATTGTCTCTTTAACTGATAGCTGCTGTCCTTTGAGACTTCTAGCATGATCAAAGGACTCAGGGGTTTTGTTGGGTTTTAAAATTCACATGATTAGTTTTGGGAACCAACCATAATCATAAGCACAAATTTTCACTTTGTCAGTCTCCCCAGATCTATTTGTGATGCTCTGAGGGCCTCAGTGAGGAAGGTGGCCATCAGTTAAATGGGTGAAACATTACATGAAAGAATATACAAGTCCAAGTAGACAAGTGTACATGGTGAGTGAGAGAACACCTACCTAGGACCTGTGCTTGTTAGCTTTGAATAAAATGTCCAACGCTTATGGTAGTCCCAAGAGATTGCAGGTAGTTCAGTCTTTAGCTAGATAATATCAGTGGCATGTATCCAAGCCTGACAGTGATGACTATGGGCCACTGGACCCTTGGAAGGAGAGCTGGTTAGACAATACCCTGGGGTGTCTGGAGTGGGATTGTTCTAAAACTGGAAGAGCCAGCTGTTGGGCCCAACATGGACCAGTATTTTGAGCCAAAAGTCTCCATCGTGTACTGGGAGGTCATCTGAGAGGTCACCAGAATTTCAGACTGCTCCCCCCAGTTTTACAAGGTCAAAAGGCAGTCAGTGTCTGGGCTCAGGAGCAGACATTCCACACCGTGGGTCTAGGCTTTTCAGGTTTCAGCAGGTTCTAGATTTTCAGGCCTGGCAGTCCCCTGAGGCACAGGAAGGGCAGTTCAAGGCAGGTGCGGAGAGCATGCTGCACACATCAAAGAGGGCCCTGCTTTTCAGCCCTAAAGCTGGGGGCATTGGGGGACAGCCCCCACAGTCTTCTCCCAGAGGTGGGGGCTGTCCATCAAATCAGGGGTCAGCGAGGGCGCAGACCCCAGTGTCAGAGGATTGAACACTGGGCTCCCAGGCAGGGATTCAGTGACAGGGGAGGGTCTCCGAGCAGGGTGAACACTGGTTCCCATGAGCCAGAGCATTGAGCCCACAGGAGGTCAACAGGGGGGGCAAGGGAGCGGGGTGGGAGGGAGCCTTCACCACGAGGATCTAGAGGGGCCTCCCTGCCCTGGATAACCCGCTGGGAGTGGAGGCCGGCAGGGCTGGCAGCTGGCCCAGTACCTTCTCTGTGCACAATGATCGATCAGCAAAACATGTCTAGTATCAAGCCCCTCTTGGGCACACCAGCCTTCTGCATATAACTGCCTCCTCCTGTGCCCCCCCACACCGGGGACCAAGGCTTCAGGAGATGGGGGAGGGCTGCAGAGCCCCCGAGGGGCCATGCCACAGCACAGGCATCTAGGGACTTGTTCTCATCGCCCATAAAGTGCGGAGCTGCTGACCTTGGTCTCAGGACATGGCAAAGGGTCACAAAGTGGCCAAGAGGAATGGAGGGAGTAGCAACAGCCCTTCTGGAGGAGGGAGCCTCTGGCTAGAGATTTTGGGACATCAAAATAAGCACGTTCACTACACCGCTTCCTAGGTCCTCAGGTTCCACAGCCCCCTGGCCTGGCCCACATATCTGATTAGAGAGACTGCCCCGGAGAGATGTGTGATAAATGGGGCCATTGTCTCCAGGAGGCCCCTAGGAAATGTCAAGATGAGTGGGGGAGTTGGGAGGGCTCTCAGGACCCACTACAGTGGGCGTAGGAGTTCCTTTCCACAATCCTCAAGGGACAGGGTGAGGCCTGAAGGAGTTTGTGAGTGGGAAGGGGATGGTCCTGTGAGATATGACAGGGACAGAGCAAGCCTCCAAGGACACTGGCATTCGCCCAAGCCCCTCTGCCCCCACCATCCTTAGAAAGTCGCATTCCTACTTCCCCCCAGGGTCCCTGGCCAGGCTGCCCGCTGCCCTCTCAGCTGGGCTCTTGCCACTCATCTTGCCTTGCTTCCCACACTCTTTCAGGGGCCTCTGTCCCCAGCATCCCCTAGGGCTGCTTTCACAGGTCACCTGGGGCCTTCTCGTTCCCCATCTCCTCCCCTCTGTCTCTGCGGCAGTCCACACTAGCTAGTGGCTGCCCCCTGCTTCCTGAATGTTCTCCCTGCCTGAGCCACACCCTCCGGGATCTCTTCCGGTCCCCTGACCACACTCACTCTCTCTGCCTCCTGCGCAGGCGCCTCTCTCTGCCCTGAAGTATCCCCCAGGGTTTTCTTTTTCCTTTTCTCAACTCAAGTCACCCAATCTCGTCCACTCCAGATCATGTCAGTGACTGCTTGCACATAAATGGCTCCCAGGGGTCTGACTCTGGCTCCAGATGTGTATGTTCGCCGTCCCCCTGGATGACCTCCAGACAGCCCAAATGCAAGCCCACTCGCCTCCTGCAGAGCCGTCCCCTCTGCTCCATGTGGGCATGACAGGGCTGCTGGTGCTGAGGCTTCAGGCCTGAGCTCTCCACTCTCCATCAAGACCTCCTTCCCAGATTCCCTGCTCAGAACTAAGCCCTGAGTGTCCCTCAGCCTCCGTGGTAGCTCACACTAAGGTCATTCTGGCTTAGAGGCCACTGATACAATCCATATCTGCATCCACCATAGGGGAGAGGGCTCTCTGTCTCCGGGGCTGCTCAGGACTGGGCGTTGAGTGTTTATTAAATACTAGACCTGTGGAGTTAGCCCCCTGACTCTTTCCTGGGACACTGCCCTGTTGCCCACCTGGTGGCCGGCTCGATGTCACCATCTTTGCAAGACCTTCACCCCAGCTGGTCCCACCAGTCCTCAAGGAGCTAGAGCCTGCATCCTCCCTGAGCCAGAGAGCCAGCTCACCCTGGGCTTCTGCAGGAACACCTGCTCCAGCACCCTCCAGCCCACCAACCCTCCCACCTGGAGCCCCACCCTCCCCTGCAGGCCACTTGCCACCACCACCCCACAAGCCCTTAGTTCCTCCTGCTCCAGGCGCTGACAGGTCCTGGGGAAAAGTTCGGGACCTCAGTCGCCCTTTCCTCCGTGATCCGTCAGAGCTCTGGCTCCTCAGTGCCCCCCTGACCCTGTTTCTGTTCCCATCCTGTTACACCCCCAGGGGGTTACATGTTCACCGTCCGCTTGGAAAGAATTTCCTTTTTTTTCTTCTTCTTCTTGGGGCTCCAGTGAAGCACAAAACCAGATGCTCGTAAAGGCTAAATGGGTCCCGCAGCCTCTCTGCCCTGAGTAGCTCTCTGGGGAGCCTGGTGGACCAGGTGGTGCTGGGAGGAGCTCCTTTGTGAAGGGGGGCTACCCTCGGCTCTCCTGCCAGTCTGGGCTGGAATTTCTTCTTTTCTCCCACCAACCCCTTGGCGGGAGCAGGGAAACAATGAGAATGCTGAACAGGACCCCGGCCTACATTCTCAAATTGCTTTGGTGTGGGGACAAAGGAAGTGGGAATCGCAGGATGCATTTGGAATTAAGAAGAAATCCAGGAACTGGAGCCACGGCAGGCTGAACTTTCAGAGCCAGAAGCCGGAGGGAAGGATGCGCTGGAGGCAGCTCCAGGGACCTCACCCGTGACATTTGTGGACGTTCCTCCCGGGGGTTCACCATTCACATGACTCCACCATGCTGTTTGCATCCACTTCTTTCTGTCCTGCCAGAAACCAAAGAAGTCCCAGTTCCCATACCTGAGAGAGAGAGACCTAGATTGGTCCCGCTCATCTTTTGAGCCAAGCCAGAGGGGTCATGGGTCACTGGCCAGCCTATGGATTGGCTAATTTGAGGTCAAGTCTGAACAGCTGGGCAGGCAGATGGTAGTGGGACAGGTCATGTGCTACAAAACACAGCTGTCTGGGTACCAGTGTCTGTAGGTGGTACTTCTCCTAGATGGGGGAGGGGCGGGGCAGATTGTGATTGACATCTCTAGCCCACCAGATCAGTTAGGAACACAGCTGCAAGGAATAAGGAAGCTGATCAATAGCTGCTTAAACGTGGGCCATTATTTTTCTCACTTGACAAGTTACAAGGTAGGTGGTTGTTGGCATTGTCATTCACACAGCCAAGCTCTTTCTATCTTTGCTTCATAATCTTTGGTGTGTTGGCTTTTCTCCTCTCTATTGCCTCATCATGATCAATGGCTCCATAACACATTCTTATTCAAGGCAGACAAAAACGGAGAAGGGCCTGGACTGTGGCATCTGCCTCCTTTTATCAAAATAATAAAAGCTTGCCCAGAACCACCCCTCCCCTAGCACACCTCCACTAGGTCTTATGGGCCAGAACTGGGTCCCTTTGTGGGGTCACAAAGGAGACTGGTAAAGTACCAAACAGGATGAAGTCACTGGTTTAGAGCAGTGGTCCACAAAGCGGGCCAAATTCAGCCCACGAACTAAGAATGAGTTTTACATTGTTAAATCGTTGGGGAAAAAAATCAAAAGACTATTTCATGATACGTGAAAATTAGATGATAGTTACCTCTTGGCCCACAAAGCCTTAATTTTACTATGTTGCCCTTTACAGGAAAAGGTTGTTGCTTTAGGGCAAGAAAGATACTGCCTCTGGTTGGGCCCACTGCTGTCTGAACACAATCGGGATTCTGGCGCCGGAAGAAGCAGAGAGCGGGTATCAGGCAGGCAGCTCTCAGTGTCTGCTACGTACGCCAGTCAACACATTCCAAGCCTGCATCGAATTATCTAATCCACAGCAGCATAAGCTAAGATGCCCCATCTCACCAGGAACCTGACACAGAGGGGTTTTGGGGAAGCCCTCTGCCTCGAGGACATCTTCCCAGACTGACTGAATGTGTAGGATGTTGAAGGTGACCTGTGGAAAGGAAAGGGGGCCACCAGGAAATGTCTGGCTGGTTGTGCCCCAAAAGGCTCAGTGAGGTATTCTTTGCTCAAGGAACTTACCCCCAGCCAAGGTACTGGTCCTCCGTATTACAGGTCTAGGAAATGGGTCTGGTCAGTGTTCCACAGTTACCAGTGTCATATAAGCTGACACGGATGGCCTAACTCATTAGCACATGAAGGTCAAAGGCCCAAGGCCAACATTCTAATTTTGAATGGGACATACAGCTTGACTATCACACACGCCAATGTCCTCATGATGATAAATGAACTTGATGGGAAGCCAAACTGAGGTCTGAAAGCCCCTTAGAGAGATCAGAGGCAAAGCCAGGAAGCTAATGGGAAGAGCCATTTACTTAATGCACCAGGCATGAGGATCTGTCCCCAGGCCAGGGTTCCACCTCCCTGTGCATCCTGCCTCTGTTTCCATGATACAGCCCTCTCCATCCTCCCATCTAAATGACTCATGCTTCAGTCCCAGCCTTTTCTCTTACTCTGTGCCTTTAAGTTCACTTAACTTGTCCCTAATCATCATGGGTCCATTTCAGAGTGGAACCCTCAGAAGCCAGTCTTGAGAGCTTTTATGTCTAAGCTTTAAGGAGCATCTAGTAGTCACCTTAGTGGGTCACCCTTACAGATTAGGAAGTTGGCGTTTCTCTAATCCCGGGTGTGAACTGCACATGCCCAGGTGGGGCCTAGGTGTCCTCTGACACCTTTCAGCCAGCCAGTACCCTCCAGCCAATAACAAATGGCCAGGCAACGGTCATTGAACACTGCATGCATTTGATGATATTTACTGAGCACTTACTCTGTGCCCAGGAGGTGGGGATATATCAGTGTACAAAAGAGAAAAAACTCTCTGCCTCCATGGAGTTCTCGTTTCAGGAGAGACAGGAGTGATAGTAATAATCAACATAAACAAAATATACAGTAGATGGCAATAGCAAAAGAAATATCACAGAGAAAGAGAAGAGGAAGTGTTGGGGACTGGGGAGATTGCATTTCTAGATCAAGCACCCGGAGAAGTTCAGGTGGAAGGCGATGTCTGAGAAAAAGCCTGAAGATGGTGGGGAAGTGAGCCATGCAGATCTCTAAGGAACAGCATTACAGGCAGAGGGAACAGCATGTGCAAAGTCCTGGCTTAGGAGGAGACCTGGTGTGTTCAAAGATCAGCGAGGAGGGCAGTGTAGCCAGAGCAGATCAGACAAAGGAGGGGAGTAGGAGATGAAGATGCCAGATCCCAGTAGGTGACAGGCACCAAGTCACACAAGGCTGTGTAAGTCAGAGCAGGACTCTGGCTTTCCCTCTGAGTGAGGTGGGGCCTTAGGAGGGCTTGAGGACAGAAGTGACAGGACCTGATTTTGGGGCAACAGGGTCCCTCTGGCTGTTGTGTTGGGGCAAAAAGAGACAGAGAGGCCAGAGCAGAAGCAGGAGGCCAGTTAGAGAGTGGTGACTGCAACAATCCAGGCAAGAGATGGTGGCAGCTTGGCCACTGGCCAGAGGGATGGAGGTGAATGATGAGAAGAGGTAGATTCTGGAGGTTTTCAAGATGGCATGTCCGTGTGCCACACCCACACTCAGCACATCCTTCCCAAGCTACCATCTAGACCTTCCTGCCTTGTTAGGAGCCCTTAACACCCCAGGAAAGATTTTTCTTTAATCAGGCACAGACACTTCCAACATAAGGTGGCATCTTGTCAAGTCCTTTATAGGATCCCTTCCCTAAAAAGAGGATATTAATTCAAAACAAGTCTGAATTGTAAGGATGTCAGCCAAGCATTTGCAAACAGTGGGGACTCCAGAGCTGAGGAAGCTGAATTGAAAGACAGACTCAGGGGCCCTTGCCAGAGTTTTGCCCTTTGCATCAAAGGCACCACTGGCCAGGAGTGAGTAAGGGAAACTCTGCCCTCTCCACTGCGTACCCCCCACACTCCCCACCCCTAACTCCAAGAAGAGCCTGGCCAGTCATCTAACCTGCAGCCACTGTCCTACTGCCCAAGAACTGCTCTCTGAGTGAGGACACAGTAATGATCCCCCATCCGCCTGATCCCCTGCAGGAACTTTCTACCTTCCGCAAGGACTTCATGCTCATTAGACTGAACAGGCTTGTGGGTCTGGGGTCAGAAGGGACCTTGAGAGCAGAGTTGGACAGTATAGTTTCTCAGGTGCTCCATTTGGTGGAAGAGGAGGAGCCAGCAGCTCTGAACTTTTAGAACAAACTTCTTCCTCGTCAGCTGAGAACTGGGCAGTGGGCTTAGAGGAAGATCCTTCCTCAGTCTGCTAGGACAGCACTAAGAGAAGGCCCACTGGCTTCTACCTCCTCCGGCTCTTTGAGCCAGAGTCAAGCCATGCAATGCGTGCTCCAGGGAGCTGAATCCCTGGGCCCATTCCTGCCAGGCCCCTTTGCTGGGACTGAGCCACCTTGTACCCTGGGTGGCTTCCCAGTCTATGGGCCCATTGCTCACTCTGTCACTGGTGCCTAGAAATATTCCTCTTGGGTTGAGTGATTTCCCCAAAGAGAGGTGTATCAGTCAGCTGTTGCCACAATAATGCTGAAAAATAAGTCACCCCTAAATTCACAGTTTACAAGAGCAGGCATTTGTTTTTCTTGCTTCTGTGTCTGTCTACAGGTTCTAGGTTTGGTTCCAAGCTCCTGTGGACTCAGATCTGTTCCCCTTTTCTCCATATTCTTCTTGAAACATCAGTTGTTGGGGACATGTTCTTCTCAAGACAAACGGCAAGGACACGAGAGGCCAAATCCAACTGCACAAGCATGGCAAAGCTTCTGCTCATATCGCATCATGCCCATTCACATTCCATTGGCCAAAACAAGTCACATGGCCAAGCCCAAAGTCAATGGGGCAGGAAGATATACTCTGCTCGCAGATGGAGAGGAAAGGGATTGAATATGTGCTGAATAATTTTCCAGTCTATCACAGGGAGCTGAGTTAGGACTTAAACGTGAGTTTGGGGGGAACACCATTCAACCCATAACAACCTCTTTAGTGGGAGGAGATGCAAGGTCTCATGGCAAAGCGTGTGGTCACAGGGAGAAGAACTGAAGTCACTTTTGCCGTCAACTCCCACAAGGGGCAACACCAATCTGGCTCTCTCCCTGAGCAAGAACAAGCACAGGCTGGACCACCCACCCCTGCCGCCTGGAGCAAGGACCCCAGCCTGCAAGCCGTAGGTTCCCTCCCCTGTCACTGGGGCTCTCACACCTTTTTATGTGAGACCCTAAAGAGATCCTGTTGTACACATGCTTTGAAGAGCAGAGGGAGCTATAAGGAGAGACAGTGGTTTTCTAAGCTAAATAGGGTATCATTCGGGCATAAAAGCAACAGGCAGGCATTTCCAAACACAAATGAACTTTCTTTTAAAAAAGTACCTCTGACAAAGCCTGGTCAATGGAAATACAGTGAAAAAGCGCAACTCTGAAACAAAAACGGGATATAACTAAAGTGACAAAAGAGAATATCATGAACAGTTTTAGACCAGTAAATGTTTAAGCCAACATGAAAAGGTCAATTTTCCAAGAAAATAGAAATTGCCAAAATTGTGTCTCCCCCCAAAAAGCAGACAATCTTAACAGAACATTAACCATAAAAGAAATTAAAACAGTAGTCAAAGATGTACTTCCAAAAAAAACACACACACACACACACACTAACTCCAGCCAGTTTTACAAGTAACGTCTTTTTTTCTTTTAAAGATTGGCACCTGAGCTAACAACTGTTGCCAATGTTTTTTTTTTTTTTGCTTTATCTCCCCATACCCCCCAGTACATAGTTGTATATCTTAGTCGTGGGTCGTTCTAGTTGTGGCACGTGGGACGCCACCTCAACGTGACCTGACAAGCAGTGCCATGTCCACACCCAGGATCCGAACCCTGGGCCACCGCAGCAGAGCGCACAAACTTAACCACTCAGCCACGGGCCCGGCCCCACAAGTAACGTCTTTAAATCATCAGGAAACAGATAATTAACATTTTATACATACTTTCCCAATGTATATAGTGAAAAGATGTAAAGCTACTCAAATTATTTTGAAAGCCCAAGAAATAAAAGAAAAAAGCCCTGGAAAGCCCCAAAAAAAGATCTTAGGTCACTTGTGAATATAGATGCAAAAGCCTAAATAAATATTTGCACAGGAAATCCAACAACATATTAAAACAATAATATATTATGACCAGTGTGGTAGGTTGTATTATTGTCAAAACATGCGCTGGCCCAAGCTGCTGGGCACTTTTCTGCAGGAAGATTATATGTCTATTCCCTGACATCAAGCTCTGCCACTGACTTGCTTTGACCAATGAAATATGAAGTTTCTGAGCAGAAAGCTCGAGATGTTCCAGTATCTCTCTTTTCCATCTACCATGGGATGCTCCGTCAACCTGGGTCCTAGAATTAACAAGACATGAAATCAATCTTCAGTGCTCATGTGACATGAGCAAGAAATAAACTTCTGTTGGAATTCAGTAAGATTCGGGGGTTGTTTGGTACCAGAGCAGAACTTAGCCTAAGCTGACTAATACAACAAGGTAAAGACTGTCCCAAAAATACAAGTAAAACATTAGAAATTTTATCAATGTAATTAATACATTAACAGATAAAAGGAGAAAACTCCTTTGAGAATCTCAATAGAGGCCGAAAAAGCATTTGATACAATTCAATATTGATTCATAATAAAACACTTACAAACTCGATGCAGAAGGAAATTTCTTTAACCTGATAAAAGGTACCCACCAGAAACCTAGAGCTAATAGCATACTTTTTGGAAACTTTAGAAGCTCTCCCATTAAAGTCAGGAACAAGGCTTTGGTCCCCATACCGCTCTGTTACTGAACAGCGTACCAGGAGCTACATTTGTTTCTTATTAAGCATTTAGTAAGTATTTATTTTACTAGTAAGTATTTATCTTACTAGTATTTATTTCTTATTAAGTATTTCTTAATGCAGCAAGAAAAGGGTAAGGAAATATGACTATCGAAATTTGTAGGTAATACGATCTACCTAGAAAACTGACTGATAAATAACTCTAACTAATAAAGGAGTTTGCAATTTGGCCAAGTGTAAGTCAATATTCAAAACGTAGTCACCTTCCTATCCCCCAGCAATGATCATTACGTGACATTTGAAATCAGCAGGGAAAGGATGGATAGTCCAACCAGTTGTATTGGGATAACAGCCAACAATGAGGAATAAGCATGAACCTGGAGCCCTGCCTCAGACTACAAGTCCACTAAATGGACAAAATAAAAACTTAAGAAATATTAAAAACCAAAGAATACTACCTTTATTGGTTGAGATAGAAATGCGTACTTTTGTGTGTGTCTTCTTCTTTTCCCCAAAGTCCCCCAGTACATAGTTGTATATTCCAGTTGTAGGTCCTCCTGGTTCTGCTATGTGGGACGCCACCTCAGCATGGTCTGATGAGCGGTGCCATATCCGCTCCCAGGATCCGAACCGGTGAAACCCTGGGCCACCCAAGCAGAGCATGCAAACTTAACCACTCAGCCACAGGGCCGGCCCCTGCATATTCTTAGTTACAAAAAGGACACGCCATAAGAGCAAAGATTAAGTTTGCTCATTTCTGAATTCAAAAGACCCCATAAGTAAAGCAGCTGTCTGGGGGAAAACATTTGCAATTCATATCACAGACAAGAAGACTATTATCCTTAATATGTTTTTTTAAACTCCTACAAATCACTAAGGAAAAGACAACATAGAAATGTGGGCTAAGGGAAAGAACAGAAAATCCCCAGGGGAAAAAAAACAAATGGCTAAGAATCATAAGAAAAAATATCACTGATGCAGGCTCAGTGAGCCAAGGAGTTGAAAGAAAGATTGCTTGGACTCTCAAGGTCTGGTAGTAGTGCTCCTTTATTCAGAGAATAGCGTGGGGACAGGACCCAGGGGCAGCGAAGAGCTGCAATGTGTTGAGGGTTAGGGCTAAATTTATAAGGCATGGGTACACGACCTATTTGTACTAGATAAAGGAAAGCTGATGTAGAAAGTCATTAAATGGTATCAGTGCAGGTGGGGTCTGGTTATTGTGTGGTCGTATAACTTTAGCTGTGAATTGGGTCATATAGATCGGCATATAAGCCAGGACACTTTGGGCTTCTCTCCCTGGGGCAGCCTTGATCCACACCATAAAATCCCCCCGAACCCATTTGGCCCCGAAATCCTTTGGGGATACAGACGATGGTCAATCTTCTGTAACTACTTCCAGCTGTACAAGGTCGTAGAGCTGTCCCTAAATGGGGCCATAGGGATACAGGCAGGAAGTTCAGTAGACCGGAAGATTGCACCCATGGAGTCCAAGGCAGACAAGGTATACAGGTGCCCTGGATATGGCAGAATCATTTGACGAGAAGTGGTCCAGGAGGTGAAACGTCGTTGACATGTGGAAGGCAAACAACGAAATAGACAATGAGTTATAATAAGAAATACAAGCAATACGATTAACCCAAAAAATAAAGCTTTGATAGTAGTGCAGAGACCTGGACCTCACCAGGAGTCCAACCAGTCATTTAGGGACAGGGTAGGGGTCAGACATGGATTTAATTTCGTGACTCATATCAGATAGGAAATTTGTTTAGGGTTTCCATGTGCCAGATGACACTTTGATTCCTAATTGGGGAAAGAAGATTGAGGCAAGGTGATCATACCAGTGGAAGACAGAACAGGTCCAATGTTGTTATAGGTTGGGTAGGTTAGCAGGAGGAGATATAGTAAATGTAGTTCTACCTTGCATCCAGATGAAACCTAGGGTGCATTGTCCAAGCCATCCAGACAGCAGCCAAGGCCATAAGTTGGAGCCACATAACCACTGAGTGCCATTAGGGGCTATGCAACGTATGCTGGGCAGTCTATGCCAGTCAGTCCCAAACAAATCAGTTTTTTTTTAAGGCTATGATATGAGAACACATATAAGGGGGAATTTGACCCATAGGTCGGGTGCTATTAGGCCACGTATCACAAGTGTGGTTGGTTCGTTCCCGACACAGAGAGGCCTTTTGACTGAGTTCACCACTAGTAAGAGTAAGCCAAACATATTCGTCCCAAAGTTGATATAGCCAAAGTTATTTCTTGATTTGTATAAATAGAACTAATAAGGCCCAAAGTGGGAGGAATGGGGAGTAAGCTTAAAAGATTACTTTAGCTGCCCGTTTAGCCTCCCAGCCAGTGAAATTATTACCCTTGCTCTCAAGGGATAAATCTTTCTGATGTCCCTGGCAATGGACCACAGCCACTTGCTTTGGAAGATGCACAGAGTTCAGCCTTTTGGGCAGACGTATTGGCTGGAAGGGCTTGTGCCTCGATGACATGCGAGGCATTTACTATAGCATTGCCTGCTTTGCATATGCCCTGTTCTATGAAGCTACTGCCATCTATAAACCAGGTGTCATCTGCATTACCTATAAGGGAATCTAGCTGGTCAGGCCTGCTAGAGTATGCTTGTTCTATGACTTCAGAGCATGTATGCTCCAAATCCTGCACTGGGTAGTCAGGACTAGGCATAAGGTCTGCCAGACTAATCATTTGACACCTTAAGGATGACCTCAGGGGTGTCTAGGAGGACGGCCTGATATTTAGTTGAATGTCCTCCAGTCATCCATTGATGTCATAATCTCCATTTGGCTTCTTTATAGGCAAGATAGGAGTATTATAGGGAGATTGACATCGTTTAAGGAGGCTGTGACTGAGGAATTTTAATATAAGGGGTTGTAATCCTTCAATTGCCTCTGGTTTTAAAGGGTATTGCTTCTTATAGGGTACAAGAGAAGAGTCCTGCAGGGTAATAGAGACTGGCTGTGCTGTTAGAGCTCTTCCCGGAAGGGAGCAGTGCCAAACCTGGGGGTCAATTTCTTCCTGTATATCTGGTGGAATACTAGAGGGTATCTGGGCAACAACAGAGCTTGGAGAGAGAGCAGCAAACAAGCCGTCCTCCTCAAGTGTTAGAATAAGTTGGCCTCCTAATTTTTCATCGTCTCATCCTAGTAATGGAGTAGGACAAGTAGCTAGGACTAGGAAAGTATGGGAAAACATCCGAGTCCAGTATTGGCAAGATAAAGGAAGAGTCTGATAACAAAACTTAGAGTTGCCGTCTATTCCAACAATTTTTTGATGGGACTTAGGAGTTGGGCCAGAGTGGCAAACAAGGACGGAGTAAGCAGCTCCTGTATCAGTAAGAAAGTTGATTTGCTTACCTTCCACATCCAGAGTAACCCAGGGCTCAGTCTGTTCGATGGTGATGGGAGCCAGACTGGCCTCTGGGCCCCATCAGGCAGAGTCTTCAGGATTGCGTCTCAGGGCAGGGAAGTGTGTTCTGGGCCCCTCCTCGCTCTGGAGGTGAGGACAATCACGCTTCCAGTATCCCCCTCACTTCCAGAAAGGACAAGCCCCAGGAGGAAGATCCTTTGTTGGGCACTGTTTGTTCCAGTGTCCAAGTTGATGGCAACGGTAACAAGAGGACTTACCCCCGGCCTCTGGCATTGGTAGTTTGAGACTTGGGCCCCTGGTTAGCCTGTTTCTGTGGCGTGTCTGCAATGGCAGCTGCTAAAATGTGAGCCTGTACCTTACCCTGTAATTTTGCCCTTCTGTCCTTATCCTGTTTAAGAGTCAAATTCCGATCATTAAACACCTGAGTAGCAACCTCTAAAAGTCTCTGTACAGGTGTTTGAGGACCCAAGGCCAATTTAGCCAATTTTTGGCTTGTGTCTGGAGCAGATTGACTAATGAAGTGCATGTTTAGAATAGTCATCCCTTCCAGAGAAGTAGGGTCTAGATTAGTGTATTTTCGAATAGCTTCAGCTAATCTCCCTTGAGAAATAGCAGGGTTTTCCTCTTTTCCCTGAGTTATTTCTGGGAGTTTGTCAAAATTGACTGGCTTTGTATAGACACACATACACAGAGCCTCCATAGCTATTGTTTTCAAAATTACTGCCATGAATCAGGTACTGTAATACAAAGCTCACTAGTTATGAATCCAATTTTTGTTTTGAGCCTTTTTACTAATATTTGTCGAGAAGACATTTAAGATGCTAGATTTTTTGGTAAGGGCACTCTATGGCTGTTTTTTTCCTTTTTTTTTTTATTTCTTCAGTCTTAGGAATTAGTGATGGGCTAGATAATAGATCCTGAAGAGGGGAGATAATAATCCTTTTTGAGATAAAGGAACTGGGTGGAATCTGAACTGCCTCTAGAGCTGTATTTCCAGTCTTGGGAGGATTTTCTAAGGACAGTTGCTCTTGATTTCCCAGAAACTGGGTTGTAATTTGAATGACATTATAGGTTGATCTACCTGTCCAACTACATCATAAAGAGACAGAGAAACCACTCAAGTTTTCTCCAAGATGGAGTTTCTGGGGCATATCCCATCCAATTGAAAGTGTTTCCAATTAGTTAGAACGTACCTGAGGGGTGAGTCTCCGGGGATGCTTGGGGCATTCCCCATGGCGATGAAGCACCGTCAAAGATTTCTTTGTTTCTCAGTTGCAAACCTCAAAAGGAGACCAAAATGGCCACCTTAACTTCAAGAGAGATGAAAGAAAAGGGTCCATTACCTTGAAAATCCTCCCTGAACCCAGGGCAGCGTCCTACCCATTGTTCCTCCTGTGGGCTTCCTATAGCAAGGGATGATGGGGGCATCCCCCAGCATTGCATCCCTTGTATACCTTCTCTATTATGCCTGGCAGTAATAGGTGCCTGGTGAATGGTCCCAGAGGTAAAAGAATAGAGAAAAACAGGGAAGAATTTTCCACTGGTCTGGGGGACATTCTACCCAATTGCATCCTGGAGCCATTCTCCCAAGAAGGGGTCCCCATACTCATCCAAAGCTTAGGATTTGGTACTTCTCTTGAACTAAAGTCCCGGTTGGGACTTTCCTGAGGTTCAAAGTGTGGTCAGGAGCCATAGGGAGGGATCCCAATCCACCCTTAGGAAAAGAAACCTGCCATGGGAGTCTTGGAGATTGGCGACTGTCCTACTGACTTAAGTGGTCGACCTGCACCCATGTAAAATTTATATGTTAGAGACAGGATTAGGAAGGAAGGGATTAAGTCATTCTTCATCACCCTTAGGCTTAAGGTACTGATTCTCTTCAGGTTGAATGCCAAGATTTACCCCATAGAGTAGCCATGGGCAGCAAACGTGGATTCATACAGCTGTCCAAGAAGGTTCCTGATGAATAAGTGAATTTAGATCCATCCTTGAAAAAGAAGAAGGCACAAGGAAGGAAAGGGCGCTTACCAGAACTTAAGCTCACAAGCCCATGAAGCAAGCTCCCCGTATGGGCCACCAGAAGAAATGATGCAGGCTCAGTGAGCCAAGGAGTCAAAAGAAAGATTTCTGGGACTCTCAAGGTCTGGTAGTAGTGCTCCTTTATTCAGAGAATAGCATGGGGACAGGACCCATGGGCAGTGAAGAGCTGCAATGTGTTGAGGGTTAGGGCTAAGTTTATAAGGCATGGGTACATGACTTACTTTTACTAGATAGAGGAAAGCTGATGTAAAAAGTCATTAAATGGTATCAGTGCAGGTGGGGTCTGGTGATTGTGTGGTCGTATAACTTTAGATATGAATTGGGTCATATGGATCGGCTTGTAGGCCCGGATGCCCTGGCCTTCTCTCCCTGGGGCAGCCCTGATCCACACCATAAAATCCATCGGGTCATATAGATCGGCATGTAGGCCAGGACACTTTGGGCTTCTCTACCTGGGGCAGCCTTGATCCACATCATCACTAGTTGGGAAATGCAAATTGAAACAAAAATGAGACACTCATTTCACCTACCTGGTGACAAAGAAACATCGATTTTTCTTTACATTGAGTGATGGCAAAGTTGCATAAATACTGGTGCTCTCACACCTTATTGGGAGGAGTGTAAATTGGTAAACCTCTTTTCAGGAAAATTTGACAGTGTCTTCCAAAACTGAAAATAATGATGCCCCATGATACAGGGACCTTCACACACAGGCACACACAGGCATTGTCTGTGGTTATTGCGGCATTGTTGGTAATAACGAACACTTAGAAACAACAAAAGTCCATCTTTAGCAAAGTGGATACTTGAATGAAGTATGGTCATACAATGAAATTCTGTCTCTCATTTAAAAGGAATACACGAGATCCATGACTTAAACACAGAGAGTATTCTTCCTGTTGCATGAACAAAAGCAGATTGAAAGAGAATACGGACAGGGCGATTCCATTTATCTAAAAAGACACATGCACACAAGATACTATGTAATTTCTACAGGATGTATGTCGAAATACTCTTTAATATTTTGGGAGGACAAACGCCAAACTCGTCAGGAGACAGGGAGGGATCAGAATTCAGGAAGGTGATCACAGGAAACACTAGCTTTATCTGTAAAGTCCTTTTCTTTTTTTTTTTTAGGAGATTGTGTCATTAAAAATTAATCTTTTAAAAATATTAGAAGTTCCACCAATTATTCTATTGCCTTCATCCACGTAATAAACACTTTTTGCACCCCTATCATATACCTGGACACTATGGGGATACAAAGATGCAATCCCTGTGAGCCACGCAAGACACCTGGGCTCATGATTAGCAAACAAGGCCAAAACGACGAGGTGGTAAGAAGCAAAGCGAAGGGCTTAGGGAATTCAGAGGACAGAAAATTGCTTCTCGAGGGGGCAGGGAGAGGTAGATAGGGCAGTAACATCACAAGAAAGTTTCATTAAAAGGAATTACCTGGATGCTGAGTCTGAAAGCTTTGGCAACTTGAGACAAAATCTTGAGAGAAGCAAGAGAGAAATGACACCTTACTATGGGAACACAACTCTAAAGACAGCAGATGTCTCATCAGAAATCATGGAGGCCAGAAGAAAGACACAACATTTAAGTGCTGAAGGAAAAGAAGTGCCAACCAGAAATCTAGCTCCAGTGAAAATATCCTTCAGGAATGAAGGGGATGGGAGGAGGCTAGAATGATCCATGTGGTAATGGATTAGAATTGGAGTCATCAGTAAGAACTCACACTTAATATGGATACAGATAGTTACACTTAATATAGAAATATCTATAGACATGTACATATGTACATGGGTTAGTATACACACAGATCTGTCAGCTGAGAGGGCCCAGAAACAATGACACCCCTGTAGCAACAAGCACACCCAGTGCCCAGATCTTGGTGTCTAATACCATTCTCCATTAAAAGGAACCAGGGCTCCTTGGAGAAATGGCTGTTTCTAGGACTGGGGTGGGACAGATACAAGATGAGCCTGGAGAATCTTGTAGTGCCAGAAAGTAAGGAAGTGCTCAAAAAAGAAAAAGAAAAAAAAAGAACACATAGAGGGGGGTATATCAAAGGGACATAAGAGCCAATTGAAAGAGCTCCCAATGGCCAAAGCTGGAACGATTTAACAACAAAATATAGTAGTATCGGATAATCCAAAGTATAAAGTAAATATCCATGAGTCCATTCTGATACAAATAAACAACTGAATAAATTAATAAAGGGCAGGTGAAGGGAGATAAGGGATAATTCTGCTGTGCAGAAGAATTCCAAATAAATTAACGTAGATACTCTACTCTGGAGGAGGGGAGCATATCTCCTTAAGTGTGGCTGCCCATAGTGACTTCCTGCCAAAGAAGACAGTATGGCAAGGGGGGGAGGGGGGATGTAACTTTACAGTGGGGAAACCTGACAGACACGACCTAAGCCAGGTGATCAAGGTCAACATTGACAGTCATAAATCATGTTAACAGTATGTATTCTTGAGATGATGAGATGAGATGCACTTTACCTCCGTGATTTTCCTCCCAAAAACCTGTAACTCCAGTCTAGTCATGAGAAAAATATCAAATTCCAATAGAGGGGCATCCTACAATATACCTAACTGTACTCCTCGAAACTGTCAAGATCATCAAAAACAGGGAGAGTCTGAGAAAAGGTCACAACCAAGAGGAACCTAAGGAAATACGATGACTAAATATAACGTGGTATCTGGATGGAATTCTGGAACAGAAAAAAGGTCTTTAGGTAAAAGCTAAAGAAATCTGAACAAACTATGGACTTTAGTTAATAACAATATACCAGTATTGGTACATTAGTTGTAACAAATGTATCACATTAATGTAAGACGTTAATTGTAGGGAAAATGGTGGGGGGGACTCTAGATGCTTCCTTTTTCTGTAAGTCTAAAAAAAAGTCTATGGATACAAAAAAACTGATAGAACTGAAAGGATAAACAAAAACACAGTTATAGTTAGACACTTTAACACTATTTTCTCAAGAGTTGATAGAACAAGACAGAAAATCACCAAGGATATGGAGGAAATTAACACTATCAACCAAAAAGACGTAATCAACATCTATGGACACTCCACCCAGCAGTAGCAGAACACACATCCTCTGCAAGAGCCATAGGTCATATACCAAGCTAGACCATATCCTGGGCCATAAAACAAACCTTAACAACTTTAAAATAATTGAAATCATACAGTCCATCTTCACTTGGGGAACAAAATAAGTTCACATTTCTTGTTGACTGATTTATTTAATAAACGTATTTATTGAAGCATAATTAAACCTTTTTAGCATAGAGGTTGGCATACAAAAGGAAATCACTTATAGTCTAGTGGATGAACAAAAGAATGAATGAATCGGCGAATGAACACAAAAGAAATGATCTCAACTTGGGGGCTAACAACGCCTCTTTTTACTGTTGAGAATGAAAAATCACTGATACTCTAGAATAAGTTGCAGTCTTATTTTATTCACGCACGCAACATTAAGTAAAGACACTTTGTGTGATTTATTGGGTTTGGGGGTTTTTTTACAATTCAGAAAAGCTCACAGAGAATCTAGGACACACGGGTTCCCTGGGCAGCAAGAAGGCTGTAGCCCCACAGGGCCAGCAGATGGCGCCAGAGGACGCGCTTCAGCCCATGATGTTAGCCTTGCTTCCAGAGTCCCTGGAGGCGCCAGGCCCCCTCAACCTCTCCCACCCTTGGTGAGAAGGTGAGCCGGCCCAGCCCTTCCTGGGTGAGGATAACGAGGATGCAGAGACAGCAAGCATAGAAACCCTAAAGCTTGACTGAAAGGGAGGCAAGGGAAGGTGGTAGCAAGAGGAGTTGGGTGATGGGAAAGATAGAGCACACAGAAATGTGGGTGGGAAGGATGGAGTCCAGTGAAGGGGAGAGGAAAGGAAGAGGCAAGGTCCCCAAGTCTGGGACATGGGATGTACAAGTGGAGGTCACACACTTCCTTTATGTCGGGGGAGGTCAAAAAAGATGGCTATTCGTAGATTTGGTGAAGAAGTTGCCTCAAGTGGCTTCTATTTTGTCTATGAAACAGGAGACCATTTTGCCTGTTGACAGTGAAGAGGCAGGGGGTCTGAAGGTGAAGGGGAGACAGCTGACAAGGGACATCCAGGAGGGTTGCCAGCCAACACTAAGGGTGGGTCTAGGGTTGGCACCATTCAGTTTGGCCTCTTCATTCACTTGTTCATTCATTCTGCAAATATTTGATAACCTACTATTACACCAGCCACTGTTTTGGACACTGTAACTTACATTTGGGGGGAGGGAGGTAGACAAATAAATAAACATACAAACAAACACAAAAATGACAGAGAATGAGAAGGACTATGAAGAAACAGGCAAGGGGAGAGAACAGCGGGTGCCGGGAGGGCTGTGAAAATGGGGGCTTAGGGAAGTCTTCCTGGAGAAGGGACAGCTGAGCAGAGATCTGAATGCAGCCAGGGAAGGACTTGCAAGTATCTGGGGCATACGTTCCTGATAAAGGGGATGACCAGGACCAAGCGCAGGGGGCAGTGGCAGGAAGTGAGAACCAGGGGACAGATCACACAGGGCGTTAGAAATCACCTTTTCTGCTCAGTGTTATGGCAGTCATTGGAAACCAGGGAAGGGCATGACTGGATCTTATTTTTAAAGGATCACACTGCTGCTGGGTGGAGAACAGGCTAAAAGGGGCAGGCGTGGAAGACGGAACACCACGCAGGAGGCTACTGCAGCCTCCGGGGCAGGGAGGAGAGGAGCAGTGGAGGAGGTATGAAGGCATCAGATCCAAGATGTGTCCTGTAGGTGGAGCCAACAAGATTTGCTGATGGCAAATCTGATGATCAGATATGGGGTACGAAAGAAAAAGGAGTCAATGATGACTCAGGTGTTCGCGCTGAGCCAAATGGTGGTGCCAGTTATTCAAATCGAATAGATTAGATTTGGGAAGGAACAGATCGAGAGTTCTGCTTTGGACATGTTAAGTCCCTGGAAAGATCCTGTAGGCGGTGTTGTGTTGTTTGCTTTGCTTTGCTGCGTTTTCACCGGCAGGCGTGGCTCTGTGTTTTTCTCTAGCTGTAGTTATTGGTGACCCAGACACAACTATGGAGAAAGCAGACAAGTGATCCACGACTGAGATTATGTTGATCGGCTTTAACAGAACAAATGGCAAGAGAGTTAAGGAGATTGGAAAGAGACTGAGTGAAATGATAGATAATTGAAATCCCCACTCCTTGAACCAATTTTAATTAGTCAGGACCAATCACAAGCGGTGGAAACCTAACCCACACTAGCGAAGCAAAAGGGGAACCAATGGTCCGTGTGGCTGGATAGGGCATTGAAGTAGCTCACAAATGGGAAGGAAGAGCTATAAGACATGGTCTTGGTCGTGGCCTTGAACTGGGCGTGGACAGATGACTGTGTGACCCCGTGTGCCCCACATGTGAGAGGGGGAAAGTGACAGATCCAAGACAAAAAGGATGAATGGGCTCTGCAGTGAAGGAGAGGGAACGCCCAATCCAGCAGATCAAAATCGCTCAAACACTGAGCTCCCTGAAATAAAGTACACCTGACATTTTCCTCCCCTGACAGAGACGCAGTGTTCCTGCAAAATCAGTGTTCAACAACCACCTTTAGGATCATGGGAGACGAGAACAGCTTTGCGTCCATCAGCTCCAGTTAAATAGCACGAAGCAGGGCTGTGACCAAGCCCTTCCTTTTTTGTATGAAACACCTAAGATGAGCGTAGATGTCCTAGATGCCGCCTTAGGAGGGCCACAACTCCTCCTGTTTGCTGAGATTTGTTGACCCTGCACAAATCAGGAGCAGCCGCCACAAACAGCCCAGCCAGTCATTATGAGAAAACACAGCCTCATGGAACTCTACCATTACGTTTGGCAGACCATTCATTAGACAGGCAGTTCTCTAGAAGTGAACCAGCAGCCCACCTCACTCTGCACCTCGGGCTCATCCCAACAGGCCCAAGTAAATGCACGGTGACTCAAACCAGAGGCGCTTCACTCCCACATTTGTCTGTGGGCAGGCAGACATTCCAAGTGGCTCCCATGAAGTGGGAGGCAACATGCTGCTCACCTGTTCCAGCAGCAAGGGTGGGAAGAGACAGTACCTGCTGAGGACCCCAGGCCCCTTGAAGGAACATTTCCGAGGCTTCCACAAAGCCACAACTGAACAGCTTGCTTGTGGATGCCCTGATGCCCACAGCACAAGAAATCATGCAGCCAGTTCTACGTGGAATCCAGTACCAGGAAAGAACTTTCCTCTCAAGTGACCTTCTACAGGCGATAGAATTGTATAGCGGGCATTTGCGTGGGTTGGCCCAAGCATGCCACATTTGCCACCCCTGATAGAGTCCTCTGGGTTCAGTCGATGTCAAGCCTGCTTCAGAAACCTAGTCACAGCAAGAAACTTGTGCTGGGCCCCTGGTTCATCCAGTCTCTCCTTGCTTCTGAATAGCTCTTGCTTTTATCTGCCTCGAATCTGTTTGGGGAGCTGCAAATCATAAGTGCTGCCCACATTATGCAATTATTTGATGTAGAGGCAGCACACTGCAGGACTGACTGCTTTGGTAAATTCTTCAGGGCCACCCCTCCCACATCTGTCCCCACCTGTGTGTCCCCGAAGCTCCCCCCACCTGCCTCCCAGGGTTGCTCCCTTCCCTTTGAGATGGCATCCTCTCCAAGCTGCATCGCCTTGCACAGCCCCACGCAAATCCCCCTGGGAACCTCGATTTCCTTGGCTGTAATACAATCCCCATCTCCCTTATGTGGCTGCAGATGCCCAGATGAGGGGACACAGGCGAGGAGTCTGCTAACGGTGACATCCTATGTAAACACAAGGCCAGTCCTTATCACCGGGCAGCCAGAGGGGCATAAGTAGCTCCTTCCTCCCTTTATCTGCTCTCAGGATGCGTCATCTCTGCTGCATGGAGGAAGTTCGCTGGGCCAACACCACCATATGTTTTGGGATGGGAGGGTGGGGGGAAGGGCGTCCTCAGAACTTTTTAAATTGAGTTATATCATACATATAGAAAAGTGTATAAGCCAATGCATTTTTGCCAATGTATATACTCATGCAACCACCACCCAGATCAAGATATGGAACATTTCTGTAACCCAGAAAGTACCCCATACTCCCTCCCAGGCACCTGCCATCCCCTCATTTCTAACACCATAGATTAGTTTTTCAGGTTCTTCAACTTCATATAAAAGAAATCATACAGCATATAGCTTTGTGTCTGGCTTCTTTCACTCAACATGTTTTTGAGGTTAATCAATGTTGTTGCAAATAGCTCATTTTATTCTGTTGGTACATGCTATTCCATTGTATGAATGTCTGCAGTTTGTCCATTCTACTATTGATGGACAGCTGGGCTGTTTCCAGTTTTTAGCTATGATGCACTATGTTGCTATGAACATTCTGGTAAGTATTTTTGTTAGGCATACACACTCATTTCCCTTGGGTGTGCACCCAGCAGTGGAAATGCTGGTGGGCACATGGCCAGCTTCGGTAGAATCTGCCACACAGTCTCCTAGTGTGGCCGTCCCCATTTCCACTCTCTGCAGCAATGACCTCAGAATGTTTTGTTTTGTTTTGTTTTTTTGATGGCACCAGCCTCTTCTCTTCATCGTGCAATAAAGAGAATGAGCCTGCACTGTGGAGTAAGACCTCAGCTCACGTCTCGGCATCACCACCTGCCTGAGTGACCTTGAGTGTGTTACTTAACTCTCGGAGGTTTGGTTTCCCCCCCAAGGGTAAACTGCCCTCCCCAGCCTGACTTGGCATCCATGTCAAATAAAGAGACCAGACCATACGCTCAGCATTTACAATTGACACCCTGCCTGGCAGGCGGTCCGCACCACGTGAAAATTCTCTCCCTCCCTCTTGCCCACACCTGAAGCTCCCCATCCTGCAATCACGGACTACTAGGCCCTTTTACCCTCGTGGAGCCCTTTCAAATGCCTACACCTGTGATTCTGGGAATGTGCTTATTACCGTCTTCCCCCACACTTACGTGCCGGGTGCTTCTGTCCGTCCCACCACAGCTAGTGGGGAAAATCCAGGGAGTCGGGAGGGACCACGCTGGATCAGTGCCTCCCAAGCAGAAGTCAATAGAAGGTGCTTCTTGCAAAGTAACTCTGGGCTTTGACTAAAGTAAGGTCCAAATTTACATCACCTGCTAAGTACTGTGTGGAAAGATCTCCAAGAATCATGTTAATTTAAACAAGCAAAATGCAGGACAGGACAATACTTTGCCACTTTCCTATAAAAAGGAGAGAGAAGGGTATGTATTTATATTGACTTACATCTAGAAATGGATACACAAGACACTAAGAACATGGAGCTGTGGGAACAGCAAGGACTCAGGGCAGGCATGGGAGATGTTTCAGCGTCTTTTATGGCTATTGAGCTTGAATCACATCGATGGATCCCCTATTCAAAAAAATTTTAGGACTGGCCACATGGCCTAGTGGTTGAGTTCAGCGCACTCTGCTTCAGTGGCTGGGGTTCATGGGTTCAGATCCCAGGCACAGACCTATGCACTGCTCATCAGCCCTGCTGTGGTGGAGACCCACATATAAAGGAGAGGAAGATTGGCACAGATTAGCTCAGGACTAGTCTTCCTCAAGCCAAAAACGGGGAGGATTGGCAACAGATGTTAACTAAGGGCAAATCTTCCTCAGCAAAAAAAAAAAAAAAGAAAAGAAAAGAAAGAAAAAAAATATATATATATAAATTAACATATAGACATACTTTAAGTTATGCCTCAGGTGACTATGAATCGCTGACATAAACTCCATGAAGATGTCTGGTGTATCAACCCTGGCAAAGCAAGAATCCCTGTTAGATACATGCATGCAGGTGGGTATGCATATGGGGTTGTGTGAGGGTGGGTGCACATAGGCACAAGTATAGGTGTGTCTATGTTGGACATCTCCATCATAACCTGAGGTGAGGGGGGAGAGGATGTGGAGCCATATCAAGGGCAGTGCCCTAAACTTCCGAGAAGAAAACCCAACCTAAGCTCACACAGAGTTAGGCCAGGGGGGCCCACCTGGCTTTTCACTTCCTCTACCACCCAACCCCTCAACTCTATAGAATTCAAACTCTATCACTAGAGATCTGGAGTAAGAAAATGGCTAAATGTTCATTAAGGTTCCATGCGTGTGGGTCAATGTAGTTAAGCGTAGTATAAGGCTGTGGGGTGGTTTATCTGGGTTAGAGTGAGTGTATGTAGGTTTGTGTATGTGTATGCAGGTGACTCCATATGAGAGATATGTATGTGTGTGTGTTTACTCAGCAAAAAGGGCAGAAAAGACTCCCCCGCAATAAGTGGCAGGCCCTTGGAATATAGCAAGTGGGTGACACTTAGAGATATCTCCCTGCCCAAAAAATGGCCAAACTAGCCACCTTCCCAGAAGTCAACAGCAGGCACCCTAATAGCCAGACCCAGGGCTCCATGGCCAGGTGACACTGAGTAATAACACATCAGAGCTTGGCATGGAGCCTGAACAGGTGTCCCCTCCCATGGAACTAACCTTCACTCCACATGGCCATGTCACCCAATCAGGCTCTGAGAAGTCTGGCAAAAGGCCAGCAGGCAGACCCATGCCTGTCCTGAAGGAGCTGGGGTTGGGCAGTAAGGGGCCCTTATCCCCAAGGGGCCTTGCCAGCAGGAAGGCAAACAACCACAAACAGATTAGGGTGAGGGGATCCCCCTTCCAGTAAAGGTAGGCACCTGCTCTTCTGAGGCCACAGCCAGGCTACAGCTCCCCCCACCATCCCCCTACTCAAAGGAGGTATGATTAAAAAAAAACACACACACACAAGAGGCTGAGGAAAATGGAAGAGAGGAGCTGAGGAACTTGGGAAGGGCAAGCCTCTTTTATTATCCCAAAATGCAAAGTATTGAAGGCACTTACAATAACAAGGGGGGAGGGGAGGGACAGGGAGGTCAGAGGTCAGATCACAGAGGTAAATCAACGGGCCCCACCCTGGTCACCACCCGGCATGGAGAAAAGGAAAAGCTACAGGGCCAGGTCCAAAGCCAGTTAGGGTGTCTATCCCTACAAAAGATACAAGTCCACTCTACAGAGGATTAGGAAATTAGGAACACACAGCAGCAAGGGGCAGGGCTGGCAGTCACGAGTTAGTGGTTCTTTAAGGAACACTCTTGGCAGTGAGAAGGCCCTCAGGTCCCCTGCTGGAAGAGGTCTCGGTACATCTCGATGAGACGGGCAGCCTCACGCTGGCCAGAGAGCAGAGCACCATGGGTGGTGGAGTAGTATTTGCGGTGGGTGGCCTCACCTGAGAACAGCACCTGCATGGGCTGGGTAGGGGGACAGGGAAGTGAGGGTGGAGGGGCAAGAAAGACCAAGAAGCTGCCTGTCTTTCCCAGAACCTCCCATCCATACTATAAGAGAGGAATGAGCAGACATCTGAGATGCAGGTATTGCTGCTTCTCCAGAGGATGAGGAGTTGCCCATCCCACCTGACCACTTTCCCCTGCTTCTTCCCCAAACATGTAGGCCTCAGTTCTTTCTGTTGTGAGGTTTTTAGGAGTCCTGGCTATGCAGTCTGAGAGGCTCACTGTGCCTCTTACTAGTGAACTCAGGCTCACTAAAAAGGTTTAACCTCCCTTGGCCTTGATTTTCTTATCTGCAAAATGAGTTTATACCACCTCCTTCTGAGGGTGGTCATAAGGATTAAGTGAAAGAATGTATCTAAAGCACTTAGAACCTGGAAGAACATAAGCACTCAATAACGTTAGGTGGTAATTTAACAAACCTTTATGGAGCCCCTAATAGGGTCCAAGGACTGTTCTGGGCACTTGGAAGATAAAAGGTGACCGGGCTGCTGCTTTGAGGAGATTCCTTGCTGGGTGGGGAAGCCAGACACGAAACCTGATTACTAAACGGTGTCAAACATGATGTAATGGGTGTTTAGGCAAGGCGCTGAGAGCCCAGAAAAGAGGCCCACTGTCAGGGGGTCGCACAAAGCTTCCCAGAGGACAGGACCTTTGGGCAGCTTCTCAAAAGATGCTGGGTAAATAAACCGGCAAAGGACGTTTTGGGAAGAAGGAAAAGTGGGGGTGAAAAACGCTAAAGCAGGCCTTGTCTAGGGGACACTGAGAACTTTGGAACAGCCACAGCTCAACCTCCAGAAAGCAGGCTATCTAGGTGGAGTCCAGGCAAAGTACAAGCGCACACATTCCAAGCTTGAGTCTAGACTTTATCCCAGTGCATCTCAACCTGAATGTGCAAAGGCACCAGCTGAGACCCTGGTAGAAGGCAGTTTTTATTCGGCAGGTCTGGGGTGGGCTGAGTCTACATTTCCAACACACTCGCACATGATGCTGGGTTGTTGGTCCACAGACCACCCACTTTGAGCAGTGAGGCTGTAACCCTCTAACAAGGAGCCTGCAGAGGTGGTTAAGCTGAAAGAGGGGCACGTCCTGTGGCAGAGGGCAAGCTGCCTACTTCCACATCCCTTCTCCTCTTTCTCCTCAGTAACAAAGCCCTGATTTTTAACTGGGTCCACTGCCATCCAGAATAAAGATGACATGTCCCAGCCTCTCCAGCAGCTGGTGTAGTCATGTGACTAAGTTCTGGCCAATCAGCTTCAAGTGCATGGTTGCTTAGAGACACTGATTCAGCCCCAGGGGTTCCCCTCTTTTGCCCGTCCACCTGTCCCCCTCCTTCCAGCCTGAAATGCAGATGTGAGAGAAGCAGGCCTTTCAGCCTTCTTGGACCACAAGGTGGCCTTGAAGGTGGAAGCCAGGTGCTAGCAATACTGGGTCCTGACCCCTACCTCTGATTTCCTTTTATGTGATAGAAGCAGACTTCTGTCTTAAGTCAGTTCTTTTTGTTTTGTTTTGCTTTTTGTTACATGCACTAGTCCTAAGTGATGGAGGTGACATGAGAAAGTTTGCTTTTCGGGGGATGGTTGTGGCAGGAGTGAGGGCCTTTTCCTCTCTCCCCCTGAGTACGGCTGGGGTAGGCACAACCCACGTTAGCCGAAATCTCTTCACCAATTATGCCACAGAATTGCTTTAACTATAATTCTGTTAGGGTTTTAACGTTTACTGTATGTGTACACTTGGTGGGGAAAACTCAAAATCCATTTTATAGGTGTAGAAATATATACAGTCATGTGTCGCTTAATGACGGGAAGACATTCTGAGAAATGTGCCATTGGGCGATTTCATCGTTGTGCGAACATCATAGAGCGTATTTACAGAAACCTGGATGGTATAGACCACTACACACCGAGGCTCTATGGTACTAACCTTGGGACCACCACCATATACATCATTGGCCAAAATGCCATTACGCAGTGCATGACAATATAGTTATTTCTCTCAGATTTATTATTTCCTCTCTGAATGCATAGTTGATACAATTTTGGGGATGGTCATTATTCTTAATTTTATTTTCTAAACCATGTTGGGGAAACTTACTTCCATTGAATTGGTGCTGTCCAATAAAACCTTCTACAATGATAGAAATGTTCTATAGCTACGCAATTTAATAAGGTGCCACTAGTCACATATGGCTACTGAACTTGAAATGTGGCTAGTGCAACTAAGGAACTAAATTTTCAATGTATTCATTTAAATTTAATTAACTAACTTAATTTAATGTGGCTAATAGCTACCTATCGGACAGCATAGCATTAAATAACTCCATTTTTATAACCTCAAGAAAGCAGTTAACATCTCACTTTGATTTCATCTTTTCTTCCAGATGTTAAGTGCACATTTCCTTGTTTCCTCTTTCATTATAGGAGCTACTCCATCCCTGACTCACCTTGGCACCCCTCAGTGAACAAACCCTCCCCCGCCTCCCCCTGGACCAAACACACATCAGGAATAGCCACACACACGCCTCCTCACCCAGCACATGCCTCACGCACCAGCATACCCACACTTACCGCTGTCTTGGAACTCTCCGTGTACGGCAGGGGCTTGGCCAGCTTCTCCACGTCTGCCCCACTCGAGCCCACCTGCGTGTACGAATAGGAGCCACGGAAGTAGGGGTCGCTGCCCCAGGCTGAGCGCAGGATTCGCCGAGGTTTTGGAATGTTGGGGTTCCCTGTAAGAGAGTCAGAAGAGCCAAGAGCAGGGAGGATAAGAAAGGGCCACACACAGCAGACACCCCTGTGTCTCCCACTCCACCTCCGGGGCTGCAAGAGGACCAGGCTGCTACAGGTAGGCATGGAGGGTGGAGGGTGGAGGATGGAGAAGGAGGCTGTGGTTCAAGCTGGGCACCCCTCAACGCCTCCTGGTGACCCCCAGCAAAACAGCTCATGTCTCTGAGCCTTCATTTCCCTATCCAAAAAAACATTCCAGAGCATCATGTTTCCCCTTCCCACGTCAGGATTCTCACGAGGCTCTTCTGGGACAGTGGAGGAAAGATGTTCAACTGAAGAATCAGATGGTAAAACACAAATCCATCTCTTAGCAAGACAGCATGAGTAGGAAAGGGGCAATCTGAGGTTTCCTGGGGATACCCAAGATTTTTACCATTCAGCTCTTAAAGAGAAGAAACACAGCACCTATGGTTTTGAGTGTTTTAAGTTCCAAACGGAGGACAGCTTGCAGTTGAGGTGCCCGAAGCTGGGACATGGTGCCCGGCAGCAGCTCTCCCAGTGGGCGGGCCACCTCGGTTCACAATCTGGGGAGGGGAGAGCTACCATACCGTTCAGGGGGTTCAGAGGGTCTGGCAGAGGATGGCCAACAGAGAGAGGCCAGTGGAAGCAGGCAGTGGCGGCACAGGGACGCACCTGTGAACTGCCGCAGCATCTCCGTGCAGATCTCGGCCACTGCCTCGTCGTCACACTTCTCCATGACGAGGGCCTCCTCCCCACAGATCCAGCCGCTCAGCACGTGGCCATAGCGCTCGGGCGGGTAGAGGACATCGAAGCCACAGATCTTGCGGTACCAGAGCTCAGGCGGGTAGGTGAGGGTGCGGCTCTCCGCCTCGTCCTCCCACACAAACTGTAAGCTGTTGCATTCAGGGCCCCAGAAAGGCTCCTCAAATTCCAGAAAGATCTTGTCGGTGGTGCCAATGCCCAGGCGGTGGATGGCAGCCACCTTCTCCACGGGCAGGCCTGGCCGGAAGAAGCTGGCGTGCTGCCTCTTGAGCACGCCCAGCGACACCGTCACAATCACGTGGTCCGCCGGGATCACCTCGCAGTCCTCACACTCCACCACCACCGGCCACTGCTCATCCTCCTCCCGCCCGCTCCCCCGGGGTTCCTCTCCACCCTGGCTGCCCTCCCCGGTATCGTGATTGTGGTCACCCTCACCCCGGGGCTCAATCTCAGGGCCCCGGGGCCGGGCCGAGGCCTGGTCCCAGTGCACACAACGGACGGGTTTCCCCAGCTGGATGACGTGGGCAGGGATGCCCTCAGCCAGCAGCTCCACAACCCGCATGAAGCCTGAGGGGATGATGTGGTGGGCGCCGGGGATCTCGGTCCATTCCCCAAAGGCACTCAGGGACACCTCGTCTATGCTGTGCGAGCTACTCTCACAGCTCTCCACCTGTAGGAAGAGCCAGAGAGGAGCCAGATGACCACCAGGGCTGAGCTAGAGTTGGGGCAGGACCTCAGAGCAGCACCGCCCTCCTTGGACCCAGATTCCCCAGAATCAGTCTTCCTCACTCTGTCACCTGTACTTAACAAAGCTCCAAGACAGCAAAGATACCTTCAGGTACTGCTGGATCATGGCGAGCTTCAGGCGCTTGGTGGCCTCCGGGTCGTCAGGGTCATCCCTGATGCGGTTGCGCACCTCCTCCCGGGTGAACACCCCCACGCTGTTCTGACTCTCAGCATTCACTGGTTTACCATGCCGGAAGAACTCCTGGGTCAAGTTATAGACCTGCCAGAGAGACCCAGGAGACTGAAAACACAGCCCCTCATCCCACCTCCATCTCAGACCAAAGGGCCCCAACTCAAAAACTGCCACCTCCCAGGTGTTCCCAGATGTGCTGAGCCCACAGCGCCTCTCCCTTGGTGAATCAATGCAATGCTGAGGCTGCACCCACTGAGTCATGGTTCGAGTGTAGCAAGCTGCCCTGGGCAGCCAGCTTCCTTGCCTCCAGACACCACCCTCTGAGTGTGTGAGGGAGGTAGGATGGCCTGGAGGCTCTCGTGCTGGGCCCCTGCTTAGAACAAAGTGAAACCTCTGGTGCCTGTACAGTCTGCGGGAAAGGAACCATCCCCCACCCCTGCCCCCGGAGGCTCTACACAGCTGAGTGCACCACCCGCTGGAGAACCCAGGTCTGTGCATGTTTCCTTTTTCTAAGAACCAAAAACATGAACCCTTTTCCTGCCACCCCTGCCAAAGCATGTCTGCTCCGCCTTCTCCCAGGAGGGCACTCTGGAGCCGGGGCCTAGCCAGTATTTGGGGGGAGAGAGAGCAGAAGGGGCCCTGGAATCTGATCTCCCAGGAGACCCTCCCTAGCCCTGCTCAGGTCCTCACAACGTGCCCTCTTTACTGCAGGACTCAGCTGCATTTAAGGAAGATGGCCCTGTTGGGCAGGGCATGCAGAGGGGAGGGAGGCCCCAGTGTGGAACGGAAATGGAATGAAAATACACTTCACGGGCATATTTTGGCAAGAACTCCAACCCTCACCTCATCAACAGAAAGCGATGAACGGTCCCTTGGAGCAGGGTTCTACCGCCTCCGCTGCCTGCCTGGTACATAGCTCCCAGGTGAGCAGTGCTGGGTCAGGCATGGGGTGCCAAAGGACAAGGCCTGAGCCCCAGCATTCACTCTACAAACATTTACGGGGCTCTGTCCAGACACAGGTTGTAATGGTGAGCAACACAGACACAGCACCGAGCCCCTGCCCTCACTCGAGCTGGGGAGGCTTTCCATCACTCAGCTGTATCTACATGATGTACTGTGACGTGAAAGAACCCAGGGGTTGTAAGATTAACCTGGACAACCTCGAACAGTCAGGAGGTAGTCAGGGGGGCAGTGGGATGGAGAAGAAAAGTATTTCAGGCAGCAAGAACAGCATCTTTAAAGATGAGGGAGAGGATATAAGATGCGTTCAAAGGGCTCAGTCTCGCTGAAGTGGGCAGCGAGGAGAGAAAAAGTTGCAAGAGATGATGGGAAAGGCAGGCAGGGGCTGGGGCATGAACAACTAAGAGTCATGTCAAGGACTCTGGACTTTGTCCAAGGCCCTGGCGTCACTGAAGGGCTGTGAGCGTGATCACCCGCCCACTCTCCTGCCCAAGACACCGGCAAATGTGGGCTCCTAGGACAAACATCTGGGGCTGGTGCTGATTAGTGGTGTGTTTCCCTTCGTAAATTGAGTTTGAATTTGGTCAGCACACATTCACGGGAGTGATATCTGCCCTGTCACTCAGCCCAGGTATAGGCCCTGTAGCTACAGAGTAGCTGGCACCCCAGCTGGGGAGTCCAGGGTGGGTTCCCACCCGCCAACATTCCACTCAAGGGCAAGGCCTCCACATGAGACAGAAACATGAATTAAACATGTCTCTAAAGTAGAAAATATAAAGAAGAGAATGAGTTAAACTGTTCATTTTCCTCCCTACAGTCACAAGATGCTAGGCGTTTGGCCTTAACTGGAGTCCTCAGCAAATTCCTCACGCAGGACCACTGCCAAAGAATCAGCCTTTCAACTCGCCTCCTCCTCCCTGGGTTGTTTCCTTTGGTGATAAGCAGCGTGGTACCCAGTCCTCAGCCCATGTTGACTAAAGGCCAAAATGCCCAGCTGAGGAGTAACAAATTTAGTCCATCTAAGCGATTCTTTGTGTCAACCACCAACTAGGACAGCCTTAACTGAACGTGGGTTTGTCACATGGGTACAGTCTCCTGTCCTGGGTTAAATGACACCTTCCCAGTGTGACCAAGGGAAAAGGGACAGACCTGTAATGTCTAATACTACTCACCTCAATTCTCATTAAGCACTTTTCATCAGGATCTCATTTAATCCTCATGACATTATGAAGTACGTATAACTATGTTCACTTTACAGGTCAGGAAAGTACAGCTCAGAGAGGCTCAATAACTTGCTCAGATTATACAGCTAATAAATGGTAGAACTAGTACTTAAATCAAGGCAGTCTTGCTCCAGAGATTAAGCTCCATATGATACAACTGCACAAACTCATTTATTTGTTAACAAATATAACACATTCAAATGAGTAGCCCTGCAAAATCATCACCTTTGGAGGGAGGCTGCATATTTTTGACGCCACCCCCAGGCAGGGCTTCACATGCTTAGAGCACACCTCTCAGAATGGCCTTCAGTACTGCAAATCTATCTCTTGACCGCATGGTTAACACCTCCTCCTCCTGACCCAAAGTATCACCCAGAGTGATAACCCACCTCTATCCATCCTACTTTCCATGACTCACACTCTTGGCTTTCAAAAATCAAACCCATGAGCACAAGTTGATAACAATCTACTTTTAAGGACATTTAAAAGAACAAGTAAGTCATGGACCCTGAAAGACACTCTCAAGAGGCATCCATGCTTAAAGCACTCACAATAACCTGGGATCAGGGTATGACTGGTTCCCAGTAGACCAGGAAGCTCTACTTTGAAGAATACTAGTCCTTATCTTCTCATTAAAAATTCAGTCTCTTTGCACATGAGTGCGAACACACAATACCATGGGACTGCACACAACATATTTTGTGAGTGTACACACATAAGACACTGAGTGTGACTGCCCTCCATATTGAGCATGGACTACCCCAAAGCAAGGGTCATTTCTCCTTTCCCATGCTCAAGAGACATAGAAAGTGTACAATAGATGCTTTTTTTTTTTTTTTTTTGAGGAAGATTAGCCCTGAGCTAACTACTGCCAGTCCTCCTCCTTTTTGCTGAGGAAGCCTGGCCCTGAGCTAACATCCATGCCCATCTTCCTCTACTTTATATGTGGGATGCCTACCACAGCATGGCTTGCCAAGCAGTGCCATGTCCGCACCCAGGATCCAAACCGATGAACCCCGGGCTGCAAAGAAGCGGAATGTGCGCACTTAACCGCTGCACCACCAGACCGGCCCCACAATAGATGCTTGTTGACCAATTTACTGACCTGGAGTGCAAGATCCTTATACTATAAAGGATGAGCTGTCAGAAGGCAGGACCTACATATTACCTTGCTTGTTCAGTGCAGGTCACAGAACCAATGAAAGATACCAAAAATATTAACATTTTTAAAAAATCCGAATAAGACAAGGAAGGATGTGTCCCATTGCCACTTCTATCCAACACTGTACTGGAGCTATTAGCCAGTGCAACAAGGCAAGAAAAATAAATAAACAGTCTTAGGCTGTGCTGTCCAATACAGTAGCCACTAGACACCTGTAGCAATTTAAAATTAAATTAAATATTTAGTTCCTCAGTTTTATGAGCTACATTTCAAGAGGTCAAGAGCCACATGTGGCTAGTGACTACCATACTGGACAGTGCAGGGCTGAAAACAGCTCTATCATTGTGAAAAGTTCCGTTGGACACTGCTGGTCTAAAGATTAGAAAGGAAAAAATAAAATTCTAATTTTTTATAGGATTACAAACATAAAATTCCAAAATATTATTAGAATATAAATTAATATATTAATAGATATAGTATTAGAATTAAAATAATTTAGCAAGGCGGCTAAAATCAATATATAAAAATTAGTTATAGTTCTATATACTGGGGAAAATTAGAAAATAAAGTTTTTTTAAATTACCATTTACAAAAGTATTCAAAAGCAATAACAACAACAATCACCAAATAAGTAATAAATAGTACTAAATAAATAAATAGTACTAATAGCCTAGTAATAAATCTAATAAAAGATGTTCAAGGCCTTTCTGGAGAAAGATGTAATCATGTGTATCAATAATCTCTTACCTAGTACTTCTCACTCATCATCTTCATTCTATCCCCAAATTGCCCTGATTTTCCAAATGTAGGCCCAGAGAGTGTGCAAAGACATGACCGAGATCGTAGACATCCCCAGCAGGTCGCCCAACTCCCCCCACACTGCCAGGGCACTCCCTGCCCCCACACCGTTGTGCCCAGCTGCCCTGCTAACGCCTCACCTCGTTGTATAAATCGCTGAATTCCTCAACCACGTCCTTGGGGATCCTGCGGCCACGGTTGGTAAGGTAGCAGGCCACGCCATTCTTGGAGTAGCGGCTGATGCGGCCCACGCTGCGCTCCCCATCAGTTGTCTCTTCCAAGAGGCCGTTGGCTTCTGCTAGATGATAGATGGGATTCCCATGGGAGCCATGGATCCAGGTGGCTCCCAGTTCAAAAGTGGAGTGTCCTGATGGTGACAATAAGAGGCCCTTAGAGGGGCAGGGACTTCTTCAAAGGGGGCCAGAACACTGCCTCACTCTCCTTCCTCCAAGAGGATCCTTCCACCTCCCACAACAGAGCAGAAAAGGGATTAGATCCCCCTCTGGCAACCAACCAAAGTCTTCAGTGAAAAGTTCCCCATGGAAACACATGTGGCACAAAATGGGTTCCACTTTATGGCTGAGATAACTGCCCCCCTGAACGACTCTGTGATTTGCCACAGCATCACCGCACTGGATTAGTCAGAAGGTTCTCTTTTTCCACCCCACCTTTTTCTAAGCTAACACCAGACACCAGACCCTCCCACCTCATGGGCGCCTCCCCCTCAGAAGAAATTCTGTGGCGCCTGAGGGTACAGTGGTCCCAGCAAGGGGAGGGAGGTCACCTGTGAGGAGACCCAGGAAGTGACCCTGCCCTCCAGACCCAAGGTCCCCCTCTGACCTTATTCTAACACCTCAACATCCCGGTGGCCCAGAGTCTAAGCCCTTCTCCCAGACAGAAAGTGGCCACCTCCCAACTCAGTCTGGGGCAGAGGAAAGAGGGCCAACATCCCAGTCTGGAAGACTCTTCCCCAAGGCAGTCTAAAACAGACTTCCAGAGAAAACTAAGCTCTCTCATCCCACAGCACAGGTGGCAGAATCCTGAGAGGCCGACAGGGGCAGGGGGCAACTCCGGGGCAGGGCTGGGGGCTGCTTCTACCACCTTGTCCACAGCCGAGATGCTCTGCGGCAAGTTGCCTCTCGCCTGGGCCTCAGTTTCCTCTTCTGATGCTGCAGGGACTCTGATGCATTTGTCTCCTTCCCTGCCTAGCTCCCAGGGAAGTTGAAATAATGAAAGGAGAATAGAGAGGAACGTTTTTTGGTGTTTTGTTTTGTTTTGGGTGGCCTGATTCAAGATATCACGTGTAGTCAGTTTTTTGCCAAGATGGTCACAATAATTTCTACTATCCTTACACGCGGCCCTTTGCAACGTGACTTTGCCACTCCCATCAAGAGGTGGAATCTATCTCCCCACCCTTTGAATCTGGGCTGGGCATGTGACTTGCTTAGATTAAAAGAACGCATTGAAAGTGACATTTGTGGCTTCAGACATTCAGACCTAGGCCTCAAGAGACCTCGTGGCTTCCACTCTCACCCTCTTAGAATGTGACCACCACGGAGAGAAACCTAGGCTTATCCTGCTGGAGACACAGGGCCCAGCCAAAAAGCCAGTTCCAACCACAGACACAGGGGTGAGGCTATCTTAGACAAACCAGCCCCAGTCAAGCCGCCAGATGACTGTAGCTATGTGGGGGATCCTAGGCAAGACTAGCGAAAGAACCGCCTAGCTGAGGCTTGCCCAAATTTCTGACCCACAGAATATAAGCAAATAAAATGGTGTTGTTTCAAGCCATGACTTTTTGGGGCGGTTCGTTAGGCAGCAATAGCTATCTGATACACCACAAGATGTATACACTGCAACAATCCCCCTAACCCCAGGAACTGAGTATTTCTCTTTTTTGTGCCTTCTTTTTCCTGGGCTGCTTCTAATTAAACCACCAGTTACTAAAAATAGCCCTGTATGCATGTATGTGCCAAACACAGAGCAAGAGCAAACACAATCAACCTCACGCCACAGCCAGTGAGACAGAATTTCCTGGTGTCTCTGGAAAAAGAGGCAGGAATGTGTAGCGCTCTTTGTTCAGGAAAAGTTGGCAGCCTGGAGGGCACGAAAAGCTGAAAATCCAGTGCCCTGCCTCCAGTGGGTTCCTGGGGGCATTTATTCCTAATCCTCCTTTAGAGCCTCAGGCTTGGGGCTCCCCAAAGTGCCTGACCTGAGTTCCCAATAGGAGAAGGGGGCCAGCACCCGGGGGAGGGTCCTAGACCTTCCCAGGGCACACTGGGCAGCTCTACGTCATAATCACTGAGCAGTGACGTCCAGGCATGAGGCACCCTTCCTGGCTCCAGACAGTCAGCAAAAGCAGGAACGAGGTGAGCAGCTTGAGGTCAGCAGGAAGGTCAGTGCCCCAACCCCATCCCCCAGGCTCTGCAAGGAGGTAGGGCGGACCAGAGCAGGCCCCAGTCTGAGGATGTTTCCCACCGTCTTCCACATGCACCTCACCTCTGTCATTCTTGCTACACCCCTGCATCCAAAGGGCATCAGACACCATCTCCATGTCTACTCCACAGTGTCCTTGGAGCCTCTGGTCCTCAATCCCTGCTCTCACCACCATGAGTCACAGCTACCGTCTCACACTGCACATACAACACAGGTACATACACCCTTGTCCAGACATGCTCTCCCCTCTCCTGGCAGGGTCGGCCTGGTCTTCCTCACATAGATCATTCCACACGTATTGCCCCCTCTTTCTTCTATCTACCCAACTCCCACCTTCACCTGAAGCCCTGCCCTGGCTCCCTCCTCCCAGGAAGGCTTCCTGCCTGATGCGTACCCCCTCAGCCTCCCGCAGCCCCATTTCTCCCACCTCGTTGTCCTGTGCCATCATTTCACTGCATGGCAGGTCTCAGCTGTCAGCTACCACTGAGACCGGGCCATTTGTCCCCAAGTCTTCTGCTTCTGTGTCAGACCCTGAATGTTTTAACAAGACTCAAGAACCAGGAATGGAGCCACCCCTTCCCTAAGGCTCCCAGCCACCCCATCAGGTGTAGAGCAAAGAGTCCTAAGACTTCCCTGCTGACTGTCCCCAGGTTTATGAGTGTCTTGGATGGCGCCTTCATCCTCACTGCCAACACAACTCCTGTGTGTGCCAGGAGAAGACAGACACAACCTCACGTACGCCTTCCAGGAAATGTTCTCGGGGAAGACTCCTAATGTGATCAAAGTCTCTGAAAGAAGAGAGAAAGTCCCCATGTCTCCCCAACCTCTGCTTGGTCTAAACCAGACCACCTACTTCTCTGAGCCAGTTGCCACATCCAGCAAAAGCGGGCATACATAGACGCTGCTTGGCCTTGCTGCCCCGTGTGGGAATAGACAGACACAAAATCCTCCGGAGGTTCAATGCAGCCCACAGACTCAGGCCACCGTGCACGGTCCCCCTGGTCCCTACCTGCTCAACCTCTCATTGGTCAGACCCCCTAGCTGGGAAGCCCTGACCTCCAGCTGCATTTCTGGCAATTCCCCACTGGCTAAGACCCCTGGCAAAATCTGCCCACCCCTGGGGTAACAGTCTTACCTGGTTGCTTTCTCTAGAGTCCTCATTACTCTGCAACCTAGACAGACTCACTTCCCAGACAATCCTAAGACCTGCCCACCACCCACAAGAAGGCCCAGAATCCCCTTCCACCTCTGCAGCCCTGAGCTCCTGCTGTGCCAGGCTAGCTCTCAGTCATGATTTACTAATTCACACTCAAAAGTTAATGACCAATAAAAGCTTACAGGATTCCCCTTCTTGTGAAATAGAAACTGGTCCACTCACTGCCAAGAGAGTTTGGTTCTCGGTGTCCCCTCCCTCTTAAACACTGTGAACCTTAGGTCACGTCCCAAAAATGGAGGCCAGAGGCCCACACTGCCACCTCAGACGGCTGCTGAGAGGGCAAATAAAGCTTCTGGAAAATGCCTAGGCAGCATGCATGATGGATCACTTACCCCAGGGAAGAAGCTAAAATACTGAGATTTCAGGTAGGCCCAGGGCACTGGGGGACAAGAGGTGACCTTGGGAGGTGGCTGCACCAAGGTGGCACTCACCGAGTTTCACGCTCTGCACGCGGCCTCCGATGCGGCTGGAAGCCTCAAGCACAGTGACATCCGTGAAGCCCTGCTCCAGAAGCGCTTTGGCTGCAGCCAGGCCAGCCAAGCCGGCGCCGATCACCACCACGCGAGGCTGTCCCCTTCTCCGTAGGCCACGACTGAGAGGGTCATCCGCACTGTCGCCACTGGATTCACAACTTTGCATACCGTCCGCACTCGCCTCCTAGGAACCTGCGGGGGGTGGGGGTGTCACAGCTCACCTGCCCTGCCTTCCCTTTCCACCTGCCCCAAGGGACACTCAAGGGCTCTGCCCTCGAGGGGAAGCCTCAAGCCCTCCCCCTCCTCCCTGAGGACCTGGACAAGCGCCAAATCCAAAAGATGTGGGGAGGGAGGGAGGAAGAGACACAGGGAAGGAGAGAGAAAGGGAGGGCTGCAAGCTGGGCAGCCCCCACCAGCAAGCAGGAAAGCTGGGAGCCCACCCTGAGCCCCTTAAATCCATCAATCTCATCCCAAACCTGCTAGGCACGGCCTCTTCCCCAAGGTCGAGACAAGAGCCGGCCAGAAATATGATGACCGAGAAGGCCAAAGTCAGGAGAAGTTGCCCCTGGCACTGCTCACCCTGGACCAAATCAGCCCAGCATGGCTGCTATGGTTCAGCTCACACCAACCTGGGGATGCTCACACTGACCCCAGGATGCTTGCACAGACCTCAGGATGCTCGCACAACCAGGATACTTGCACACACAGCACTGGACCCTCTGTTTTCCCTCCCTTGCCTGGCTCTCCCTTGCCCCTTCTCTTCTCTGGCTTTCTGTTAGTCTTTCACAGCCTCAATGAGGTGGCAATTTGGTGGGCAGGACACAGTCCTGCCCTCCACCCGCCCCCCCCCCCCCCTCAGAAAGTGCCACGAGGCCTATATTGGATGAGCCTCTGCTATTCCGGGTAGGTCTCTGGTTGTTTTCCCCAGTCCACCCAGCCCCTTAGTCACCGCAAAGCAGCAAGGAGCCCAGGAAACAGTGGGCCATGAGGACCCGTGGCACCAGAGGCCAGACATCAAATTGACAGTTACGCTAAGCCAGCTTGCTCAGAGACGCCAGGCTAGGGAGCCGATGGCTGTGAGGCCTAGAGGGTCCCTGAATCCAGCCCCAGAAGGCTACCCTTCTATTCCCAGAGTGACCACGAGGGTTTGAAGGTGTTTGTGGGCCATCCCGGAGAGTCACTCAGCTCTGATCCTGTCCCTGTTCCTCCCCTGACCCAAACAACTTAGATCCCAGATGCCCTTGCTGAGGTTTCAGTGGCAGAGGTTGCAGACTCTAATAGTATCCAGGATCTAACAACAGGGGAGCAAACGTGGGTGGAAGGTGGCTGCTGGGCAGTGGATAGGAGGCATATAAAAAGCTGTCACCAGGTTGGCCTGGTAGCATAATGGTTAAGTTCGCGTGCTCCGCGGTGGTGGCCTGGGGTTCTTGGGTTCAGATCCCGGGTGCAGACCTGCACCACTCATCAAGCCACGCTTTGGCAGGCAACCCACATACAAAGTAGAAGAAGACTGACACAGATGTTAGCTCAGTGACAATCTTCCTCAAGCAAAAAGAGGACTGGCAACAGATGTTAGCTCAGGGCCAATCTTCCTCAAGCAAAAAGAGGAAGATTGACACAGCTGTTTGTTCAGGGCCAATCTTCCTCACCAAAAAAAGGTGTCACCTATACCTAATAAAGCTGAGCAAAACTGTTCCCACAACACAGCAATCCCACTTCTAAGAATAACACCCAAGAGAAACAGGGCATATTCCATCAGATAGACATGCTAAAGAATATTCATAGCAGCTTTATTTATAATAGCCAAAAAACAGAAACAACCCAAAGGTCCATCTACAGGAGAATGGAGAAATATATTGTGCTATGTGTAGCATATTCATAAAGGGAATATTTTTCAGCAATAAAAAGAACTCCTGATACACTCAGCAATTTAACATCGAGCAAAAGAAGCCAGAGGCAAGAGAGCACCTCCTGTATGACTCCATTTACGTGACGTTCATGAAGAGGTAAAATCGATCTGTGATGACAGAAGAGAGATTGGGAGGGGGAGAACGACTGGAAAGGGTCAGGAGGGAACCTTCTGGGGTGGAAGAAATATGTGTCGATCTGAAGGGTGGTTACACAATGTACATATAAGGATCCACTGAGTTGGGCATTTAGGATCCGTGCCATCACTGCAGGTCTGCATACCTCAATAACCACTCAGATATCTCTTCCTGGCGCCCCATAAAACGATGAAAGCTGGCACCCTGACCTTCTCCACCCATCTCAAGGTCTGAGGGCTGAAGTTCCATCCTACTTGCACAGCGCCCTCTAACATCTTTTTATCGTAGGTTTAGCAAAGCGGTCTTTTTCTAAATATGCTCTCAGGCTGTGATGCTACTCCTATGCCTCCCCCCTCCCACCCACTCTACCTGCCCACGCCACCCCTGGGCAAGGACGGGAATGTCCCCCAACTCCTGCCCCCAAACTTCCTGCACCCAGGCCTGCCCACTCCGCGCAGGAGCGGTTCCCCAGAGGGCCGGAAGGTGGCGCCCGAGGCCCGGAGCCCTCGCCCCGCACCGCCCCGCCCACCCCGGGCAGAGTCTCCGTTCACGGGCAGGGGCTCCCTGCTCTTGGCTCCCACCCCCTTCCAGAAGCCATGTCGCGGCTTTCCCATTCCTCTCCCGCCTCCTTCTGTGCTGCTTTTGTCCCCACCCCCGCACCCCACGGTGTTCTGCCCGGCCTCCCGCGAGCACGGGGCTCAGGGCTGGCTCCAGTCCTTGCCCCACCTCCCCCTTTCCCCTCCCCGCTCCCCCTCTGCCTCCCTCCCCTCCCCCAGGTTCGCCTTCCGGTGGACTAAATTTAGAGGTGAGGGTGTGGCTGCCTGGACAGGCTGCCTCTGCGGCCATCGGGGAGGAAGGGTCCCCGATGTGACGCGGCAGCCAGCCTGCTCTGCGTCACGTCTGTAAACACACGGGGTGCTCCGAGCTGCTGCTGACGCCACCTGCCAGGCACCCCGCCCTGCTCCCACGCCCCAGTTCCCAAGCACTGGGGGAGCCCTTGCCTGCGTGCTGGTCTCCAGGCCTCCGTCCCCACCCCGAGCCCGAGGCCACCCCCCAAAACAACCTCTTATACAATGGAAGGGTGGGATCGCTGCAGTGGTTCTCAAAGCTCCCTGGTGGAACGCCTTCTTGAAAAGCTCCCGTGGGGCCCAGGGTGTGACTGGGATGAAACGGGGTCCGGCTCCCCCTGAAGTCTCATCAGAGAACTCCCAGGCTCCGTGGGGCACCACCTCTGAAAACCCGGGGTGTGGATAAGTTGCTGCCTTGGGAAGCCCTATAGGGAAGAACACTGGGGCAGCAGCACCTTCCCGGCCGGCTACCTGAACTGCCTGGCTTCCCAGCCTCCATTTCCTTCTATCGAAGTGACTGGCTTGTCCTAACTACATTGTTGTGACAGTTAAAGGCCCCATGTGGATATCACAAGATTGTCAGCATTTTCAAGAGCCTCATGTGAAAATCATTTGTAAAGTTCTGTAGCTGAATCATGAGCAGACTGTCTTTGGCATGGGGTTTAGGAAGGGATTGTGGGAAACGCAGGCCAGCAGGTAGCCTTGAAGATGAACACAGAAAGGACTGTGTTCCCAACATCTCAGAGACCTTGAACTCAAATAGACATCACATGTGGGCGCCAGGCGGAAGCAGGTAAGCAGGGGCCATGTAGGTCACCTGCACCCCTGACCCTCACGGCTAATCCCACAGTCATGTCCCTTTATAGGCCTTGTCCCAGATGGGCCCGTCAACCCCTGGGGTCCCCAGGAAGCCAGAGAAGCCACCAGCACAGCCCACAGAGGGCAGAGAGATGAGGAGTCTGCCCTGTGGCTCCCCACATTGGCCCATGGAGCCAACACACCCTGGGGTCCAAACCGAAAGGGAGAGAGAAAACTACCCAGGGGAACACCTACTATGTGCTGGGCCCTCAGCTAAATGCTGAGCTGGACCTTCCAGCGCCCTGTGAGCTCCAGCTAGGGCGGTGAGGAGCAGGGGAGAAGCAATTTGTTTTCTGCTGGTTTGTGTCATCTTTTCCTTTCCAATACTTTTTTTTTTTTAATTTTATGAGAAAATGCCTTATTGAGGAAGAAGAAACCCTTAATGGTTCTCGGTGCCTGCCTGCCCTTCTCTCGCCTTCGAGAAAGAAATAAATAAATAACATCCGCTCCTTGATCTGTATGCACAGGAGAAACAGAACACCCTGTACTTTTCGAGCAGATAAAGGAGAGAAGAAAAGTGCTGGCTCAGCCAGGCAGGGAGGAGGGGAGGGGAAGGAGGGAGGCACAGGGCAACAGACACTTGCCTTCTCGATCCAGCTTCCATGGCAAAATGGGGGTGGGAGCCGGGGGCCCCCATGGCTGCAGACAGCCAAGCCTGGTAGCTTCAAGAAATCAGGCCAGCCACAGCATGAGTGTCCCACCCTCTTTCAAGAAGCCCCCCTGCCCACCCCCTGCTCTGGCCTTCAGGCCACCACCTCCCCCTGCTGCCCGGAGCCAATACTGCCCTCACTGAACCTGTCCAAGGAGCCAAGCTTGACAGAAGGCAGCAGGGCAAGGAGAGTGGGAAAGAGAGAAGACAAGCCCTGTCCCATGGCAGGGTCACCAAAGAAGGATGGATGAAGACTAGGAGGCCACGCAACGGGAATGGACACTAGCGGCCAAGCATGTGTCCACTGCCACTTCCCCAGCCACCTTCTCTGAACATCCTCACGAGTTTCATTTTGTCCCCCTTTACCCTCTTAAGAAGTGCCTCCTAATCGCCATATACCAGAGACATGTTTTAGTCCTGGCCTCCAACATCTGACAGTCACAACCCTGCTGAGCCCCTCCTAGAAATGCCCAGAACTGAGCTGGGGGCACCGCGCATTTCCTTGTGCTTCCCCCACAGTGCTTAAAGCTGCTGGAGCACCGATCACTCCCAAGGCTGGAAGCTGAAGGTATCCTTAGTGGAGGACCTGCCCTTCCCATGGGGTCAAGCCAAGTCAACCCCACAGCCCAAATCACTGTTGCCTCTACCCTCAGCTTCCACAGGTGCCCGTCTGCCTCCTCCATCTGAACCATGCCCGTAGAGAATTGCTGGGCCTGCACAAGTCCCACCCCTTAAAGACAAGCTTGGCCAGACCTCTCATTAACGAGGGATAATATCCAGCAATTCACGAGCACCTGCTACGTTCCCGCATGGGAAAGGCCTCAGCACGTCAGCCTCGACCCTCTGGACCCCCGCTGACCTTTCCAGCTTCAAATCTCATTCACCCACCCCCCCAAACATACACACAACCCCAACTTCACCAAAGTCTTGGGCATCCCCAGCCTAGCCCACGTGAAGGCCTGTGGACACGTCTCTCTTGCAGGCATCACAGAAGCTGGGTCTGGGTTCTCACATGCACACCCTGCACAGGGCACTGTGGTCGTGCAGCTGTGTTTTTGAACCACCAGCAAAGCCGGCCTGCTCTAGTGATGTTTCCTGAAGGCACAAGACACCTAGGAAATGCGAGTTCCTGGCACTGCTTCTGCTCTGCAACCACCACCATGCCACCCCTGCCTGCTCTCAAAGCATGGGCAAATCAGACCAGGAACTCCTGTTGCCTGTTATTCAGGAGAGGCTGCAGCCCCACGATCGCTGAGCAGGGCTGAGGTCCCAGGCTAGGCTGGTGACCCTCTCTCCGAGCCCCGGTAGGGAATGGCATGGAGGCTCAGTGGCCCAGCTCAGTGCAGGCACCCCTTCCTCCTCAGCATTGGGAGTCTACTTCAGCTCACCCAGCAAACAGCAGGTCACTTCCTCCGCAACAGTGGGCACTACCACAAAAACGATGCCACGAAGGGCCAGCTTCCCATGTGCCCCACACCCTTCCAAAGTCGCCCCTCACAAGAGACAAAAAATGTCTACCCATCTTTGGCTCCCTCGGAACACAGGCTACTCCCAAATGCGTCTGCCTCCCTGTCCTTCTTTCAAGGTCAGCCCAGGATGAATGACCCATTTCCCAGAGAAGAAGAGAATGGCCAAGGCAGTCAGCCCACCTGGCTCACCTCACCTCACCCCTTAGGGTCCAGACTCTGCGAGCAGAAGCTCTCCAGAATGGGCCCACCCCTTCCAACAAGCAGGCTTCTCCCCTCCTCTAAGCCCAGGGCTCTGGGGGCCACCTGTGCCCTCTCCAACCAACCTTGGGCACTTAACAAGTCTCTCCTCCTAGCGTCCAAGGGCAACAGCCCTAACTCAGTTTCCCTGGAGGGACCCCTCTCTGCCTCAAGCTTCTAACAAGAGGGGAGGGAAGCTGGGGGGTGGGTCCAGGGGAATCTCTCTGGACTGCCTGGCAGGTCCGGGGAGGGATTTGGATTCTCGCGGGCCCCCCAGACAATGCAATTATTCTTCAAATGTAAAAAAATGCCCAGAAATCCCAGACCAGCTGCTTTGCACAGCGGCCTAGACAAAGGGGCTCTGTGTCTGCCCAGAAGGCTCCTCCCACTCCTCAACCCCAGGGAGGGGCTGGGCTCCAACTCCTCCCAGCCAGACCCTCGCCAGCCCCCCTCACGCAGGCCAGCCAGCCAGGAAGTGAAGGAGGCAACATTGCCGGGCCAGGTCCGGCCAGCCACAGTGAGAGGGTGGGGGGAAGAGAGGGGAAGCGTGGGGACAGGGCAGGGCAGCCTGTGAGCCCAGGAGACAAGGAGAGGGAGGGGCCCAGAGACCTGGGGTCAGGCCCAGCTCAGTCTCTCCCTTGCCAGGCGGTCCCAGACCAGTGTCTTCTCTTCTCTGGGCCCCATCCAGCCAACACCTCTGAACTCACCCCAAAGACACAGCATCTGCACCCCCGCCTCCTGGACATTCTCATCTAAGCCCCATCTGATGCTCGACTGCCTCTAGTCTTCAAGCTTTCCCATCTGTAAAACGGAAATAGGCAGAGCTACCTGGTAGGATTGCTGGGAAGATTAAATGATAGCAGAGGTAAATGTGTGGCCACCTGCTAGGGCCACCTTAGACCAGGAGGGAGAGAGGAGGATCCCCAAAGAGACTAGCACAGAGGTGGGAGCCACCTCTGCCAGTGCCCAGACCATTTCACTTGTGGAAGAATCCCAATCTTCATCTGAGCTCCAATCTCAGCCTCAGCCTTGGTCCCACCCAATCTCAGACTGGACCACAACCCCGACATCAATCAGACTGCCCTGTAGGCTGTGTTCGACTGACCCCCCTCCCTGCCTCAGCCTGCCCATCATACCCAGTTTTGGGGGTAAGGGGCAGGTATCAGAGATGGCGGCCATTAGCCAACCCCAAGCTCATAAAAGGGGAAAGGTGAGGGTCCCTCATTCCTCAGAGCCCTCCCACCTCACAGGCCAACGTGGGGAAGGGCCTCTGGGGGCTCCATCTTCCATCCCGGCACCTAGACTTCTCTCTGAGCACCATGTCTTTGTTACCCACGTCTCTTCCCTGCATCCAGATGCATAAAGTCCCTAAAAGCCCAACTTGAAAAGGCTTTGTAAGCCTTTTCAGAAGAGAAGCAGGGAGGTTGCACTGCAGGGAGAGGCAGCCCTGGACTTAGTGTATGGGGGACAAAGCAGGGCCCACACCAGCACTGGTAGGCAGGTGGGGGAGGCATTCCTGGAACTCTCTGGGCGGGCCTCTACTTCCCTTGATGCTCTGCAAGATGGGATAGACACAGGTAGATTGTTCTAGGACCCCGACTTATCGCTGCCTGCTGGGACAGACCCTGGAGACTAGAGGCCCCAGCTCCAGGCTAGCAGCCTAGCTGGTGGTGGAGAAGAGGAAGAAAGCATGGAAAGAAGCCTGAGAAAGGCTGGGGTCTTTCTGACGGGCCTAAAGCTCAGCTGGCAGCCTTGATGACTGTGCAGCTGGAGGGAGAAACAGCAGTGGAGGGGGGCCAGGGCAGAGCCTAGGACTGCTCTGCTGCCCCCACGCCCACACCCAGACAGCTATACCCCAAACTCCACCCTGGAGAGCCCACCTTCAGCAAAGGTAAGTGAGTGGGGACTGGCCCCGTAGCTGAGTGGTTAAAGTTCCGTGTGCTCCGCCTTGGCAGCCCACGTTTGCAGGTTCGATCCCGGGCGTGGACCTACTCCACTCATCAGCCATGCTGTGGCAGCATCCCACATACATAGCAGAGGAAGATTGGCACAGAAGTTAGCACAGGGCTAAGCTTCCTCAAGCAAAAAAAGAAGAAGACTGGCAACAAATGTTAGCTCAGAGCGGCTCTTCCTTACCAAAATTAATTAATTGAGTGAGTGGATCCCACTCTGACAATAGGTCACATCAGGTGACGGTCATGATTGCTTCTAAACATCTCCTATGAACCTTTCAAAACCTGGGCCACCCCCACTACTAGCTTCCATCTCCAACTCCAGCTCCTCAACCCCCATGCCTGGTTTTCCATCTTTGCGTGTGTCTGTGTGCAGATGTCCTGTCTGGCCAGGTAGGCAGTCACCTCTCCACACACACGGCCCGCATTCTCCCTCTCAGATCCCAGATCTTCCAGAGGCAGGCAAACCCCATGGCCCTTCAGCTCAGAGAGAGGTCAGGGGCCTGCTGTGGTGACTATGCTGCTCCTGGATGCTCCTGGAAAAGATGAAATTGCCCAGACAGCAGCCTCTGCCCCTAACGTGTATGGCCTTGGAAGAGTCCCTTAGCACTTGAGCCTCAGCTTCCCCATCTGTAAAGTGAGAGTGATCACCTCTACTCTTGAGTGAGGCTGGCCCTGACCCCAGACCCTATTAGCCAGCTTCTTGTGTCCCAAGCAAAGTCCTAAAGGCACAGGTTTCACTTCAGCAGCTCTCAGATGAGACCCCAGGGCCTGGATTTCCTCTCTCTTAGCAACACCTGATACACCAACTCTGAATCTCCTTCCAGGAACTCATCAACCACAGAAGTCGGTGAGTCTCTTACACCTCTGTGTTCAAACCACAGAACTGATCTACTGGCAACTACGTTGGTGCAAGACAGCCCTTGGCGTCAGCAGACCAGGCCGTGGGAAGAGGAGGGCTGATGGGAAATGGTGCTCACCGTCACTCACTCCACTGGGAGAAAGTTTTCCTAAAAGGGCTGAATCTGGACAAAAAAACAGCCTCAAGACCAAGGTTCCAGCCCTGTGCTGAGGCACCCAAGTCACCATGGCCCTGGGGAAATCCCAGGAAGAGACACCTCTCTCATACACACAAACACAATCACAAAAACATACTTACTTGAGTTTCACTTGATGACCCAACTTGATAAATAGTCCCCTCCTTTGGGGACACCTTATAGCACCATAGTTTTCATATATGCCCTGAAGTCAGATCACTTATTTTTAAATACCAATGGTTTAAACCTCTACCACATATTCAATGAGTGACCTGAGCCTCATCAGTAGAATGGTGAGAAAGAGGACTTGCCTCACAGGGTTGAGTGAGACAATACAACTGCTTAGCCCAGAGCCAGGCATGTAGCAGCAATGGTTCTTAAATTTATTTTCCTACAGGCCCAAGTCTGCATGCTAGTGGGGGTCACCACAGGAAGGGCTGGCACACCAGATGTGGGTGGGGTAGCCACAGCCAGTAGAGAGGTCATAGACCCTCCTGCATGATGGCTCCAGAGCAAGACCTCCAGGCCTCAGAGAGAACACTCCATCCCACAGTGACACCGCTGTGGTCTGACGACAGGAAAGGAATAGAGGATTAGGAGAGAAGGGCCACCCCACTTACTGGGGGCACTTAGACCTACCAGGCAAGGTCTATGAGGCTGTAAGTACAATGACAGGACCATCTCTCCAAGCTGGCCCTCAGTGATCCTCACCTCCTTGTACTAACACCGGGCAGAGGCCCCTCCCAGGCTGACCCATATAATCAATAGCACAGTGTAGAAACGTGGAGTGTGACTTCTGAAACTAGGTCATAAAGCACATTGTGGCTTCCGCCTTGCTCTCCTGGACTGCTTACTCCAAGGGAAGCCAGTCACCACGTCATGAGGACACTCAAGCAACCCTATGGAGAGGCCCAAGAGACAGGGAACTGAGTCCTACCAACAGCCAAACCATCTCGCCCAGCATGTGAGTGCACCCTGCTGGAAGCAAACAGTCCAGCCCCAGTCAAGCCTTCCGATGACTGCATCCCCAGCCAACATTCTGACTGCCACCTCCCAAGAGACCTTCAGCCAGAAACACTCAATGGCTCCCAAATTCCTGACCCACAGAAACTGTGAGGATAATAAATGTTTACTGCCGCTTTAAGCCACAAGTTGTGGGCAGGTTTGTTACACAGCAATAGGTAACTAATACAGTCAGCAATTCTCTGTCCCCAGAGACCCCCCCCCAGGGTAGAGACCCCCAGGTAAAGACCCCATTCTACTTAGGGTCCCAGCTCCCTCTTCCCTGAAATCCAGGGCCAGGGTGCAGTGAGCACAGAGCCTGGCCAGACGCTGCAGCTTGTCAGCCCCAGGAGACGGGAACTCCTGCCCAGCCATTGCACACACCCACCTGGAGATTTTTATCAAAGACCAACCCCCAGCTCCCACATAGGTCATCTAAGTCGGACGCTTTGGGGTGGGGTCTCAGCATGAATCTATTTTAAGGACGCTACATGATGCTAATGTACAGTCAAGGTTGAGAATCGCTGCTCTGGAGCAGGCTCCAAATGCAGATTCCAGGCCAGCCCAGAACGTCTGGGGCCTGCCTGTGAGGAGAGGAGGAGGCAGAGCGAGCTGCAAGGCCAGGCAGTACCCAGGGTCCAGCCCCCACCCCCAGCTCAAGCTGAGCATCTCCCTTTCTCCTCCCCTCCCCTGCTGCTGCCCAGCTCCCAAAGCGCTCTGCATCCCATCCCAAGGCAGACAACGCCAACCTCTGCCCATGGGGACCGCTCCCTTTGAGAGGACCCAGCGTGAGGATGGGGTCTGGCTCTCAGTGATCTCGAGGAAGACTCTGTTTCCTCATCTGTAAAATGGGAATTGCCATCACACCTGCTCTGCTCTCTAATGGGTCCTAGGCTCCCACTCAGAAGTCTTTATAAAGATCTGTAAGTTTTGTCTCCCTTAAGACACAGCCCTGCCTGGCACTGCGTTAGCCACAGCGATTGGTTCAACAGACAGGGCCACAGCCAGTTAACTCACAGGTACACAGGGCGGTGCTAAGGGTTGTGATGGTGAATGCAGGAGGGGACGGTGAGAGGCTTCTAACAGGGGCAGGGAACAGGGTCAGAGAAGACTGCAGGAGAGACAGCAGGAGCGAGCCCCAGGCAGGGGGAACCGCACGTGCAAAAGCTCAGAGGCACTGCTCACACCATGGGCTCTCAGCACCGAATTTCCTTCCCAGGACTCACCCTCCGAACCCAGGCTCCATGTGGCCACACTCACCTGACCTGCCGGCAGGGAGGGCCTTCCTTGAGCTTCCCCAAGCCAGTCAGCCACACGCACAAGCTCGCCCCCTGGGGGCGCCCAGGAGAAAGGGCAGGATGGCCTCAGCTCCCCAGAGGGCACAAACCCCAGAGGCAGGGTCCCAACCCTCCAGAGAAAGGGGATGGGGTGGGGAGGACAGTCACAGTCACTCAACAAATGGTACAGGCATTGCAGACCCAGCGTACTGTGCAGGGTGAAGAGCAGGGAGAAGCTGGGTGGGCACAGGATATCCTGGGGTGGGGAGATGTCTTAAAGCATGGGGGGCATGTTCCAGGCCTGGGGTGTGGCCAGTGGGGAGAGAAGGTATGAGAGAAAATGGGGCCCAAGAGGAGGGGGTAAAATGAGGGCGAGAGGGAGCAGGGAACAGATTTTTCACTCATTCAAAACTGCTTAGTCCTCACAGCCAGTAGGATGGCCACTATCAAAAATAAATAAATAACGAGCATTGGTGAGGATGCAGAGAAACTGGAACCTTTGCGCACCATTGGTGGAAATGTAAAATAGTGCAGCCACTGTGGAAAACAGCATGGCAGTTCCTCAAAGAATTAAATATAAAATTACCCATGACCTCACAATTTCACTTCTGGGTACACACCTGAAATAACTGAAAGCAGGATCTCAAAGAGATATTTGCACACCCACGTTCACAGACAGATTATTCACAACGGCCAAAGGGTAGAAGCCACTCAAGTGTCTGTCCACAGAGGCATAAACAAAATGTGGTATACGCATACAATGGAATATTATTCAGCCTTTAAAAATGAAGGAAATTCTGACACATGCAAAACATGGAGGAACCTTGACAACATTATGCTGAGTGAAGTCAGCCAGTCACAAAGGACACATACTGTTTGATTCCATGTATATGAGGCACCTCGAGTAGTCAAATGCATAGAACAGAAAGTAGATGGCGGCTGCCAGGGGCTGGGGGAGGGGAGAATGGGGAGTTGGTGTTTAATGGGAACAGAGTTTCAGTTTGGGAGGATGAAAAAAAGTTCAGCATCTTGATGGGGGTGACAGTACACAACAAGGTAAATGTCCTTAATGCCACTGAACTGAATACTTGAAGACAGTTAAAATGATAAATTTTATGTTATACATATTTACAGTAAAAACACCAACAACAAAAGTTGAGTGAGTACTACTCTGTGCTGGGCACTCGGGGCACAGCAACAGCCAGAAGCCCCCCCGCGCCGAGGGTCGAACACTCAGGGCTGACGGGGGCCACAAAGAAAGGCAGGGGGAGGGGAGAGGCAGCTGCTCTGTGGCGGGAGGTCAGGGAAGCCTCTGCCGAGGTGACACTGAAGCAGAGGAAGTGACAGGCAGGAGGGGATCAGAGGGTGACCTCCTGGGGACTTGCTGAATGACAGGATGTGGGGGTGAGTGCCAGGGCGGGGTCAGGATGACTTGGGTGAGCAGTTATGACATCACCAAGACAAAGCCTGACAAATTCTGTGTCAACTGGTCATCCCTCTTCCCCTTCACAACAAGCCCGTGAGGCAGGAAAGACGAGAAATGGAGCCCATACAACTGGGTGCAGGACCTGCAGGTGGGAGGAGAGCCCAAGCAGTCTGACGCCGGAGCCGAGCTCTCTCCTCAGGGCTGTCTCCAGAGTTGGAACGCTTCTCCAGGCTGCCTCCCACTGCAGGGCCAAGTGCACCCCCGAACACAGGGCCCAGGGCCCCTCTCCCAGCCCCACTTCATCTGCATCACCTGCAGGCATGGCCCTGCCAGCCCCTGACCTGGGTCAGTGTCCCCGCTCAGAGACCCACCCATCCTGCAGATGGGGCCTTGGAAGCCCAGGAGATGGGAGCTGGCAGATAAGGAGGTGGCTTCCCCGTGGGACTTCTCCTCTCTCCCTGCCAGGAGCCGCAGCCTCACAGTTCTAGGGTGAAGGAGGACAGCCCAGTCAGCACTTTCCACTGACTCTTTCAAAACCACTGACAAGCTCTGAGACAGACTGGTGAGACGAGTGCGGCCCGGGCGCAGTTCCCCCTTGCCGGCCCCGCGTGACTCTGCACAAAGCCCATCTGTGCTTCGGCTCCAGCCCCCAGGAGGGGGACTCTGAGAGGATGCAGGCCCATCCTTTCTCCAAGCCACAGGGTCCCCACTCTGCTGAGCCCAGGCCCTGTGCTCCCTGCCCACAGAGATGCCGCCACCCCAACAGCAGAGCTGAGCTGTCCAAGGCTCACTGGGCCCAGGCTGTGTTTGTGGGGAGGGGCTCCCCCTCCATTGTAAACTCTTTTCCAGCAAAGCTGCCTCTCCTACGGCCCCTGCTCAGCATAGTTCATCACAGAGGTAGGTGGCATGCATGATCCCAAAATAGGAAAGGAAAACATCTCCCCCACATCCAGCCACAGATAAGCCACAGAGCAAACAGCTACCTACTGAGCCCTTGGTGTGCCAGGGCCCGTGCTGGGCCCTTTCCATTCGTCACATCATTTAATACTCTCAAACTCCCCGGTGCCCATTTTACAGATGAGGCGGCAGGCTTAGAGAGGTCTGCAGATGTGACGGAGGCCACCAGACAGAGTGAAGGGCAGAGCCAGGCTTGAAACACTGAGCTCATGTCCTTGTGCCCAATGCTTGTTCGGTTCTCAGGCCCCCACTCACCTCCCGGGGCGGCAGCCCTGAGGACTGCCCTCAGCCTGGCACTTCTGCCTCACCCCTCCCCACACACTGTGCCAGGCACTCGGGGCTGGCGAGAGGCGTCCCCAAGCCTGGTGGCTCACCCAGCCATGCCACCAAAACCTGGGGCTGCCATCAGGAGGCAGGTGGGAGCGGAGTGGAGTGGGCTGCAGGCCACCCTAGTGTCCCTGCCCCATGGAGGCTGGCTTAAGGCTTGCCAGGCACTCCACTACGCCAGGCCACAGCTCTTGGCCCTTGGCTTCATCCTCCAGAAAAGGGATGCAGATAATGGTCTAATCGCTTTTCCAGCACAAAAGAAAATTCAAAAAGCAATTAACTCATACTTCCCTCTGGACAGTCTCACTGGCCCAAGATTTTCTCCTCCTGGTAACTTCAGAGAGGTTCAGCTGTGCTCCTCTAACAAGTCCTAACACACACTCGCCCATAAAGGACTCTCCATAAAGTTCAACCCTGAAGAAGGAACCCCACCACCTCCCGCCCCAGCAAGAGCTGGAACCAGGTCTGAAAAGCCAATGGTGTTCATTTCAAAATGGGCACGTGGGCCCTGGGCCCATGATTTGACCCATAAAACACCTACGGAGTTAAGACGCTGAGCTTGGACAACAAACATATCCTTCAAGTCCTTTGGTTGAGTTCAAAGAGAGACAATAACATGCCAACTTTCGAAATCAAGAAATGTCTGGTCTTAGAATTCCATCATCATCATCATCATCACTAGTTTTCACTGAGCATGTCTGACATGCATGCTAAGCATTCCAGGTGGAATAAAGCAGTTAATCCTCACGTCAATATCCCCATTCCACAGAGGAGGAAACCGAGGGTCAGAGAGGTTCCACAACCTGCCATGTGACATAAGACGCTCCAAAATTCATTTAGTAAGATACTAAGGCTCAAGCTTTACTCATCTTTAAAACCAAGGAATGAGTCAAGCTCATCATCTTTTCTTGAGTTACTTTTTCAGATTAACTCAAAAGTTTTGCATTAATTGTGTATGACTTTTTAATTTTCCAAAATAAAGGAGAGTAAAAGAGACCTGTGTATTTAACATTTAAAGGCCTCATTTAAAAATCTCTCCTAAGAATGTTAGCCCACCGGTGGTCCTGAGTGTCTCTGCTTGAGTCATCTTAAAATCTAGCTGACTCAAGGTCTAGTTTTTTGCCAGTCCACAAGGAGGGCCCAGCAGCCTGTCCTCCCCGGGTCAGGAGTTTGGGAATCGGGGCTGGGCTGGCCGGAGGGCAAGTCTGGCTGTGGATGGGGAGACAGAACACAGGAACAGGCTCTGAGGGTGAGGCGAGGTGAGGTGAGGAAAGGGCATTGGACCAAATGTCCCAGAACCTCGGTTGGGGACCCAGTCACGCCATCTGCTGGCACTGCCCACGTCTCCATCTGTGAAATGTGGTAATAGCTCGTGCCTCGTGGGGCCGTGTGGGGAGGACAGGAACTATGGGTCTGCCGGGGCCTGGCACAAAGTTGGCAGAGGGTGGCTAGGTTCTTTGCTCTGTTTTCTAATAAAATACAACTCATTTCCAAGTGCTGCTCCTTCTGGTCTTAAATCACACCTTCCCTGACACCCTCCCCCAAGAAGCAGCCAGAGGATAAAGGAATCTGGACTACAGGGGGCAAGGATTGGGCCACCATGCTCCCGCTGAACCCAAATGCTTTTCGTCGTCCTCCGCCCTCCCGGCCCCTGATTTAGGGAGAACAGGAAAAGCCCCCAGCTCCCGCCTGTCTGAGGAAGAAAGAGGTGGGCACAGGAGGACAAGAGAGTGTGGCTGGCTGGGTAAGCAGCTCACGGAGCATCCTCTGCCAGGGCCTCTCGCACTCTGGCCTCGTCACCACAGCAGCCTGACCCTGCCCCATGACAGCAACCTCTCCTGGCCGGCTGTTTGAGATGCCACACCCCAGGGCCCCCACCTAAGCTGCTGAACAAAGACGCCTCACACCTCAGAGGAAATGAGGTGAGGCAAGAGGCAAGGCAGGGTGGCCTCCCTGACTGTCCCCCCCAGCCGAGGGGGAGGGGCCCTGGAGCCCTCCCCCTTCTCCCCCAACCCCCGCACTTGCAACACCCCTTCCAGGAAGGCAACAGGATGCAATTCCTAACCTTTTGGGAAAATGACTCAGAGCTCTGCGAATGCGAGGATCAGGGTCATAAAAGCAAGCAGACCCTTCCCCGTGCATTGAGCTTGAAGGGGCACAGCTCTTCTGCAAGAAAGCCCAAAGGAGGAGGGCGGGGGCCTGTACCCCAACCACCAGCACTGCACACCCCCGCCACACTTCTCACTAGAATACAGCTCTGATCAACCACTGCCCCGCTCCCCACGGCCTAATGAGTGAAGGCAGGTCCCTGATACCCCAGCCCTGCCCTCAGCCACCCTGTCTCCCACACCCACCCACCGGATCCTGACTCCCACACCCAGACTGAGCCCTCAGGGCCCAGAGTGGCCTGTGAAGTCTCCTCATTCTGCCCAGATCTCCCCACCCTGCCAGCCACTCTTCCAGGGAGCCAGTCCTGACCGCCCGGCCCTCACTCTTTCTCCTCCTCTACAGAAGACCACTCCGTGCTCTGATCAGGACCCCACTCCACGCCTCACCAAGCTCTCTGCTGGCCTTTGTGCCTCCCATCTCCCTGACTGCGGTCTCCTTCCCTGGGTCCCTCCTAGAGCCATGTCTACAGCCATGTCAGTCACACTGAGAGCAGCCAACAGGTATTCGACACCACAATGAGCCTACAAGGGCAGTAATGTTATCCCCATAGTACAAATGAGCAAACTGAGGCACAGAGAGGCTTAGCTTCTTGCCCGGAGGTCACAACCCCCCTCTCTGAGATGAAAGGTGGGAGAGAACTTGCAGAGCAAGAAGGTGGCAGGAGCAGTGGGGTGGGAGGCCCTCCCAGAATCCCAGAGACACAGGCCTGGCTACTGTCAGGTCCTAAGCACCAGAGGGGTCCTCCCAGATCCCTTCTTCACCCACCCAGTGAAGCAGGGCTGCTGTCATGAGAACCCAGGGCTGGCTCTGGGCCCCAGGCCCCTCCAGGCCGCCTCTCCCTCTACAGTGCCCTTTTCTTCCACTGATGGTCCAAATAGTACCCATCCAATGAAGTCCATGTGCTCCAGGAAGCTACCGTCCATCCTTCCCTCCCTGGCACTCTAGGACCACCCATCACCCGTGTTTGTGGTCTTTCATGGAGCAGCATCCTTCTGCATCAGCCCTTTCCCACCAGGTGTTTTCCTGGTCAGTGGGATATTATTAGGAAGTCTTCAAAAAAAGATTTCTATGGTGAAATCAGTTTGGGAAACACCAAATGGTTTCTTTTCTGCAGGACTTGTCAGAGCTTTTAATTCTCTTAGCACACTGAATCTCCCACAGGGTAGGGGACTAAATTTGCCAGTTTCTGCCCTTACTTGTCCCCTGAACCCTTGAGGTTTCTCAGAACAGTCTTTGAGAAATGCCACCCCCTCCCACCTCCTCAGGACAGCCTAACACAGCAGGGGGCACACGAGCAGGAATCAAAGTGGGGAGTGACTGGCTTGGCCCTGCGGTCCTATTAGGAGGTATGTGGGACATTTGGGGAGCTCAGCCTGAGAGCCCTCTTGGCACTGCCCAGAGTCACTGAATCTTTGCCCTCAGTGTCGGCCCTTCCCACCTTCCTTTGGGTGAGGTCACTGCCCACCCTCCTGCCAGCATCTGAAGGGGCCTCCTCTGACCAGTGCCCTCAGATACCACCCTCCTGGCCATGCAGAGCCCAAAGCGTAAGGGGCCTTGGGAGATCCCCAAAGCAAGCTGGACAGTGCTTCCGTGCGAACTGCTCACTCTACTCCATCATTAGCATGCAAGGTTTAATATTACCAAAATTAAAATGTATTAAATGCCATTCTGGGAAGATGCAGTGCCCCACCTAACAAACCTGTGACCCTCCCCCGTCTCCGGAGGGAGAGGACTGAATCCTTCAATTTACAGGAAACTGAGGCCTCAGAGGGGAGCAGACACTTGCCTGTAGTGGCCCAGCCAGGGGCAGAGCAGAGAGAAGCATCCAGGCCTTCCCACTTCCAGGTGCACGGGGGAGGTAGCCCACCCCACCCACGGCTCACGTAACCATCAGCGGCAGCTACGAGGCCCAGGCAAGGGACACTGCACACGCCAGGGGTAGTGGCTCAGCAGCTGGGGAGACTTCGGGGGCTTTAGGAGAAGATGGCATGTCTGGGGCTGGAGTCAGCTGTTTCCCCAATCTCCTGGGCCCCACCCTGGCTGGAGGAAGAGTGCTCACTCCAGATTGGCTACCCATAGGGCCGGGCTCAGCTGTGGGCAAAGATAAGATGCCGTACATGCTGCCTGCATGTCACTCTGCCCTGGGACAGTCGCCTAAGACACCCCCTTGTGGTCTTGGGAGTTCCTCACAGTCAGACACCCTAGAAATCAGGCCTGTGTTCCCTGCCTGAGACCTAAGCCCTGAGAGGCTCCCCACTCCGCCCCACCTCACAGCACAGTGGCCCCCTGCATCCCGCACCCTCTCTACACTCGCCTCTGCCCTGCCCCCATCTCAGCTCTCACACCTCCCCCAAAACAGTCCACAGGAGCTGGGATAGTCCCCTTTACCTGTTCCAGGTCCCACCCAACCTGTGCCTGTCCCTGCACCTTCCTGGCCCCTGAGTCCCCAATCTCAACCCTCGCCACACAAAGATGCCCCATGGACCAGCAGCACTGTACCACCCAGGAGCCTGGTAGAAATGCAGGGTCTCAGGCCCCACCCTAGACCTGTTGAATTAGAACCTGCATTTTAACAAGCTACCCCGGTGATGCACGTGTATGTCAGAGTTGGAGAAGCACTTTTATAGATCACTGCTCTGATCAAGTCATTGTACCCCTGGCCTGTAACCTTCGATGACTCCCCTGGGGCCCAGTGAATCACGTCCAAACTCAGCAGCTCGACAGTCAAGGCCTTCCCCAACCTGGCTTCGACCCACTTCTCCAGGCTTGGGGTCCCACTCCACCTCAGGAATGCCATCCCCTCCTCTGTTGGCCAAAGCCACCTAGGAGTTTAGGACTCTCTAAAAGCACCACCTCCTGCAGGAAGCTAGTCTGAAGTGCACCTCATTATGTCATACCTGGCATGGCTCATTCTTATTCCCTGCAGAGTGGGGATTCTGTCCTGTGTTCCCAGTGGCTCTGAGTGCCAGGCTAGGGCATACGAGATGCCAGGTGCTGACCGCAAGCCCAGCATCCAGGTGTCAGGAAGTCCACTCTCAGCTCGAGCCTACCAGCCTCAGGATCTGCCTCAGCATTCACTTCAACTCAGCAGAAAAGGACTGGGGCAGCGTGGGCAATCCTCCTCCATACTCCCTGCCAGAGAGCAAGCACTCCCGAGCACCATGGGCCGGGTGTGCTTCTAGCAGCAATGTGCTTACTCAATGCCTCGGTTTCCCAAAATGCAGAAGAGAATGCCACCAGCTCTGCCTCCCTCTTTTCCTGGGGGCTGGCAGGATCTACCAAGATAGAGGAGCAAATCCTCTAAACCCTGGGGCTCAGAATTTGGAGCAAAGAGACTCCATCCCCGTGTGGTCAGCAAATCCTTGCTCAGCCAGCCAGCCAGACCCCTTGGAGGCCAAGTCACCTGCCAACAGGTGTCCGCATGACCAAACAGAAAAGCCTTGCAGGACAGGGCTGCCACACCTTCCTTCCAGCCCCCTCCTTTCTGGCCCAGTTCCTGGGGGCTGCCATCCCATGGGGAGTCCTCACTCCTTTACCCTGGGTCTGCAAGAAGCCACTCAAGCATGTAACCCCCAAGAGTTCTCGGCTTCCACAACCTCTGGGGAGCAAAGAAAGAGAGTCTCTCTATCCCATTTTACAGACAGACAAGAGGTAAGGACAGGGCCAACAGGGAAGTGGACTAAGCTCTTTTCAGTTTGCATTTCTCTGTTCCCCCAGCTCTGCTCCCATGTTCAGCCAGGCCCTACTCAGACCCGCATCCAGGCTCCCAAGGACAAGTCTGAAGCTCCACCTCACAACATTCTAGAAGGAATCCAAAACAGGCCAGTTTATCTGCAGAGCCCCTACCTGACCTCCCCGGGCTCCCCAGAGGCAGATGAAGAGGGCAACGGAGCAATGCTAAACCCAGAGGGGTGATAATCTAATGGTGGCATCTCAAACAGGGAGCTGTTTTCATACCAGAAGCAGCTGACCTCCCCAGCACCCCAAAATCACAGTGTACATGACCCCCAACTCTTTGGCCTGGGCTGGGAGCCTCTCCTGGAAGAAAAGGTGGGGCGTGAAGCAGAGAAACCCAGCTGCCCACTCTGAGCGAGGACCCCTTCTCCCTTAGATGGTGTAACTTCTTTCCTACCTCCCCAGCCCCCAAGGCCAGGCACCTCTGGGAGTCAGGAAAAACAACTTGATTGTTAAGAAGCCTTCCGCTAGCACGCATCTGAGAGGCATGAGCAAAGTGGCAAGTGGAGAGGTTTAGAGCATGGATTCTGGAGCCACATTGCCTGGGTTCAAATCTTTGCTCTGTCACTATTGAGCTGTGTGACTGCCTCAGTCTTCCCATCTGTAAAGTGGGAATAAGACCTACCTTATAGAGCTGTTAAGAGGATTAAAGGAGTTAATATTTGCAAAGTCCTTAGAACACTGGCACCCAGTGAGTATACCAGGGTCCTGGCCCAGCTCTCCGCCTCTGCCTGATTTCTGCCACACAGGATAGCCTCCTTGGTGCCACCTATCCCAGCTCGAGGTCTTTCCTAGGCATGCCAGCCTGACCCTAGATCTGGACCCCCAGCCCCTAGTTTCAGCACTCACCTCACAGTATTACCTGGGGTCCCTCACCAGTCCCCCTGTCCAGGGCCCAGCTCCCCTCCCTCCCAGATCTGAGGTCCCCTGGCTCTCAGCTCTCTATTCTGAGAGCACCAGCCACACAACTCAGTTCTCAGCCGGCTCCTCTGCAAACAGGAGAGCTGTGGGTGGAAAGACAAGGATCTACAGAGACTCCCAGCCCCAGCTCCTCCCTGGAGCTTCAATTCCCTGCCCTTCAGGGCTAGGTACCCAGCAGTCACCCAAGGCCTGGCCTGAAATAAATCACTGGATGCCCAAGCCAAGTGCCATAGGGAGCTATTGAAGGTTTTAGAGGAATGAGATTATCTAATCAGTTTTCCTAAATCATTCTTGATGCTCCGTTAAAATGGACTAGAGAAGGGCAAATGTAGATTTGGGGAAAGTGGGTAACAGCTACTACAGCTTGGCCTGGGGCAGTAGCCTAGGGCAGTAGCCGAGGGTGGTAGCCCTGGAGTCAGAGCTGAAGAATAATAGGCCTAAGATAGATTTTGCAGAAAGAACCAAAAGGACTTGCTGTTGGACTGAATGTGGGGAGGGAGGCAAAGGGAGGGGTTGATGCCACCTGGTTTCTTGTCTTTAAAGGTGGGTGGGTTATGGGCCCTTTATCAGATGGGAAGGCCTGTGGAGGGTCACATTTGGGGATTGCAGTCAGGGTTCTGGTTCATCCACGTGAAACTTTTCATCCCAATGAGACATCCAGGACATCATAAATCTTCAGAAGGGTAGTTGGATAGAGAGGCTGGGGCTGGAGATAAAATTTGCTACTGAAAATCATAAGAATGAAAATGATGTACATTTCAGATCTGTATGTCTGTAAATTAATGCTTGATTTTAAAAATCATAGGGAAGAATGAGAGCTTGGAGGGTATGTAAATAGAAGAGAGCCAGCGGAGGGGCGGAGGCTGAGGACAGAGCCCTGGGATCCCCCAACATTTAGAGTTGAGTGGAGGAGTTGTCCCTAAAGATGACTAAGGAAGGGCCAGCCAGGGAGGGAGGAAGAAAACTAGAAGAAGCCAAGAGAGGATATTAGTTCTAGGGGGAGAGAATGATCAACAAGACCAAGGAAGGTCAAGGAAGACCTTCCTGTGGGGAAGACCTTGCTGTCGGGGCGTGGAAATCACTGCAGACCTGTCCTGGTCTCCAGTGACTCAGTGAAGTGAGGGACCAAAGCCAGGTCAGGTGGGCCGAAGGACCTAAAGGATGTGCTCCAGAGGAGCAGGTGCAGACAGCTCTCTAGAGAAGTTTTGCTGTGAAGAGAAGTGGGGAAGTGGGTGTATAGCTGGGAGAGAATGAGAGAGGAAGGCAAAATGGCGCTATGAAATGGGGGAGAAGGGTGCCAACAGATGTTCCTACGCTGTTGAGCATGATGGGGGGGGGGGGGGGGGGGGGGCGGGGAAGAAGTCACTTCTAACACCAGAGACAGGAGAAGTAACTGAAGACTGGGGGACAGGGAACGGCCCACCTTGAAGCCCAAGCAGAGGCATGGGCCTGCGCAGGAACTAGGATGCTTGCCCCCTCCCTCCCCCCACCCCCCCCACAACAGAGGGAAAGGAGGCAAAGGCGGCAGAATGCAGATGTGGGGCCTTTACTGCACACACTTTCTTTCAGATGCACGCCACCTATCCCTCCGTTCTACCTATCCCTCCGTTCGCGCCACTCCAATGACCCCCGAGACACCTGTCGTTTCGCTGCTTGCTCCAAACACGGACAAGTTGCCCCCCGCGGACTGGCACGGGACGTGCCACCACCAACAGGTTCTGCAAACAACCTGGGGGCACATTTCACCATCTGGGCCAGCCACTGTGCTTATCTCATCAGGCTGTGCCCCTGCCCGGTGCAGCTCCGAGGGAGTCCACGGGACCCTCACTCGCTCCACTAGAGCCCCAGCCCCCAGCCCCTCTCCCAAAGTGAGCCCTCAACACACGCTACCCCTTGCCGAGCAGCCCGTGAGCCCCTCCGTTGGCCCTTCGGAGAGAGCTGCTCCCCACCCTGCCTGGGACCCCGCGAAAAGACCACCCGGATGCCCGGAAGGACGGCAGCCCAGCCTCTCCCTGCGTCCTCGCCGGCACCGGAGCTTTCTCTTCTTCCCCAGCGCCCACCCTCCGGCCGCCCGATTCGTCGTGGGGCGTCAGCGCCCGGCTTTGTCTGCGCCCACGGAGCGCGCCCGCCGGGCGTCCAGGCGCTTCCCTGCGGCTCGCCACCCCCTGCCCGTGCAGCCCCCAACCCGGGACCCCCGGCCCCCGCCCGACGCAGCTGCCTAGACGCGAGCGAGGGGGCGCCGCGCCCCCCGCTGGGAACGCCGCGCACCCCAGCCCTCCGGCCCGAGCGCCGCGCTGGCCGCCGGAGCCCCGGGCCGGCCGAGCCCCGGGGCCGCTCCGGGCCCCTCGCCCTCCCGCGGCGGCCGCAGCCCCTGCCTGCTCCCGAGCGAGGGCTGGGGGTCGGGGACCAGGGGACCAGGGGACCAGGGGCCCGGGGGCCGGGGCCGAAGAGAGGGCGCGCGGTACCTTTCCCTGCTGAGCCGGGGAAGTGAGTATGCGGCGAGCGGCGCTCCAGCCTCGGCCTCCTCCGCCTCCCTCCTCCTCCAGCCGCCTGGCTTCCTCCTCCCGCCGCCGCCGGGACCGTAGGGGCCCGAGCCAGCCGCCTCGGCCTGTGTGGGGCCCCGCTCCGCCTCGCGTCCCCGGCCCACCCCGCCTGGTCCGCTCCGGCCGGCCCCCGGCTCCGCCTCGGGGCGGGGCCGCGCCGAGCTCCTCCCCGGGCCCGCCCCGCCGGGAGCCGAGGGACCGGAGGCCGCCGGCGCCGGGACCGCAGCGCCCCCGCCTCCGAACCAGGTGCCGCGCTCCCCACCGAAGCCCCACGCCCGCCTCCTCCAGCTGGGCGCCAAACGTCGCCACCCCTGCATCCCCCAGAGAAAAGCTTCCAGCCGGCCCGGGGCTAGGCGTAACGCAGGGCCGAGGCGACGAGCAGAGCCAGGACGCGGGCCTCAGTTTACCCGCGGTGTCCAGAACCATGCTTTTGGAAGGTAGGGGCGCCCCTCTCTGCTCCCAGAGCTGCTTTCGCTCCGCAGACCCTCCACCGGATCTCCGTTGCCGTCCGAGGGCTCGTCCCCAAGGGCCACCTCCGATCTCATCTTCTCCCCAACACCGCTGCCTCCGCCTCCACTCCCACCCGCTTCGCCTCCGAGACCTCGGCGTATCAATCTCTAACCCTCAACAGCAGGGCCCAGGGGGCACTCGAATCGCCACAGCCTGTCTGTCCCTTCGCGGCCCAGGGCCGTGAGTGGAAGTGGCCTCTTTAAGAAGACATCCTTCACTGGTACCCACCGCCTCATCTTCAGTATAGTAAAAATCGAAGCAAATGTAAATGTGAGGGTCACTTTTTTTCTTAAAAAAAAAAATCAGAATTATTTGGAAATTATTTATTCGTTTTCTATTTGAGATTCTGCAAGTAATGCCCAGGTGTCCTGTATGGGTTTTCATTTGTTCTAGTTTAAGTTGGGGGGGTGGGGCAGGAAGCGGGGAGTGCTTGGTCTGTGACAAGTTCACTCTTTTTAACTCTGTGAGCATCTCCAGGGCCTCCTGAAGCTGACAGAGCCCCAGTCCAAGGGGTGCAAGCCTTTGGGGGAAGCCAGGCCCCTGCTCTGAACTGGCTTTCAGGCTGAGGAGGGTGCCTCACCTAACCTGCACCCCAGAGGGGACCCACCAGGCCCCGCTTCAGAGCAGAGGTCCACATGGATCCAAAGGCCAGGAATCCCTGCAGAAATGGGGTTTGATGCTCCCTTGAAGGAGGGACCTGCTTGGGTACAGACTGCAAGGCAGGGACGCAGTGAATTAGAGGGGAGGTTTCTTAGGAGAAAAGGCCTTGTCATTGCCCAAGCTATTCCCTTCACCCAGAAGCCTTTCTCTCACCTCCTTACAAACCCATATGTCCCCTTGGAGTTAAACCTCAGGTTAAATGTCACACCCTCCCCGTGAATCCTTCCTTGTCACCAAGGAGAGCAGAATGTTTATGAGTGGGCTCTCGGCATTGGATTTCCGGGGTTTGAATTCAGCTTGCATGTGGCCTCTCTGTGCTTCAGTTTCCTCATCTGTAAAATGGGGTTAATAAATAATACCTACTCCAAAGAGTTCTTGTGAGCATTAAATAAACATATTAATATGGACCTGACGGGTTACAAATGATGGGAAACTACTCAAATTGGCTTGATGTAAGCAAATAGGAAATTTATATGCTCACACAATGGAAGACTTCCAATGATACAACTGATCGGGTACCAAGAGACTCAAAAAACATCATCAAGACTTAGTCTTCTTCTCATCTTTCTTCTCTGTTCCTTGCAGCGGCAAGATGGCTGCCAGCAACTCTAGGCTCCATCCTCACAGCCCAAGTCCTCATTTCTTTCAGCTGTCCCAGAAAAAGCCAAGGTTGCATCAAGTTGGCTCTGAGTGGGTCACATATCATTGTTTGGACCTGAATCCTATGCCCGACCCTGGAGATGATCCCATCCAAACCACAGTGATGAAGAGTGAGGAAGGGTGACGTCAGAGCACTGTTTGCAATTAGAAGGTGAATGGACCCAGAGCTGTGTGCCAAGCACACAGAAAGTTCATGAAAAGTATCGGCCATTGTTGAGGACCTTCATCATGTTTCAGGGGTGCCCAACACCTTTTGAGCATTCTTCTGTGTTTGAGGAACTTTCCGTGTCACGAATCCTGCACCCTGTACTCCAAAGCCAGAAGCAGTCTTTCCCAGTCTCCCTTGCAGCTGGGGAGCTGGCATCATCCAGGCCCTGCAACCAAAGGCACCAGGGAGGATTTTCATGTGGAAGAGACCAATGCGAGGAGACACACGTCACCCAGAACCCATTCAGGAGGGCGGTAGCAAGGATGGTGCTGGAGGCATCTGGCTTTAGGGACAACAGTGGCAGAGGTGCTGGAGTACTTGCCAAAGTAAGTTTCAGTTGTCTACTGCTATGTAACAAACCAACCTCAAAACTTAGTAGCTTAAAACAACAACAATTTCTTATTGCTCACAACTCTATGGGTTGACTGGACTCAGCTAGACAGTTCTGCTGCTGCATATGATGTTGACTGGGGCCAGCTGGAAGCTTGGCTAAGGCTGGAACTAGGAAGCAGGTCCTAGGCAAGCACCTTGAAAACAGCACCATATTTTCGGCCTTGGTTCCTCCATGACTCTATTTTAATGTCCATCACCACCACTATCTGTCCCCCCACAGGTCTGGCCTGACTCCTGCCCTTTTCCCCACTCATACCACCAACCCCTGGAAACCTTGTCAATCTCCAGCCTAACCCTGAACAGTAGCCACCACACAGGATTTGGGGAAACCAAGAAAAACAAAGTAAGCCGTGTGTCTCAAATCACATGAATAAAGGAGGGAGGGCCAGTCCAGAAAGGCAGAGCAGAGGGTGGGTGTGTAAACGGTGACCCTTCCTCAAGCCCTTTGCCTTCTCTGGTCCTAACTCCCTCCCCTAGGAATGGGAGCTCTGAGCAAGATGCCTTCTAACATTATCCCCTGCGGGCGCTGCCCTTCTTGCGTCTAGACCTCCCCAGCTCTCCGAGGAGCCATGCACTCAGCTTCAGTCAGGAGACCTCTTCTGAGCCCTGAGTCCATGCCAAGCATGCTGGGCCATCGACGTCAGCAGCAGAGGAGGTGACCTCGGCCCAGCTGACTGTCCCACGGCATCCCAGACATCAGAGCAGGACAGCCCAGGACCTCCTGGCTCTGGTGAGGCAAACTGACCTGGTCATGGCTGAGTGTATGTGCCTGTGTGTGTCAGCATCCTGGTCCCCACCCGACCCTGGGGGGCTGTGGCGGACTGCCTCGCTGACCACAACCCACTGTGTCAGCGACAAGTAAACAGGATGAGTTGATTGCTGCCTCCATAAGCAGATGCCAGTCACCATCTAAACAGGAAAGAAAACAACCCATGGGGAGGGGAGCCCCCGCTACTCTCTGCGATGTAGGAGAGGGGAGGAGGAGACAAACAGAGAAAAACAGAGATGGACGAGACAGAGAAGCAGTGAAGGAGACAAAAAAGAAAGCCAGAGCCGGCGACTCAGGCAATACTGAAACCAAGGCCATGGGCTGCCGTGTTTCCACCAGCTGCTCTGTGCCCCCACAGGTGCCCCTGCTTGCCAAGCTCCCTTGCCTCGAGCCAGCCCCCAAACATCAGACCTCCTGCCCCTCTGCCACTGGAGGTCTCCCCACCCTCCTGCAGGCCCTGCTCAGGCTACAGCTTGTCCTAGAAATCCTCAAGGATAAACCACCCCCAGGGTTCCCTTCCTTTTGCACAGAAAAGTTGCAAAGTGTGTCTCCAGCCAGATATATTCCCAGAGGCTCATCTTCTCCTTTTGTGCCACTACTGAGTCTATTAACGTTGTAGGATATATGATTTGTCCCACTTTCAAATAGGGACACTGAGCCCTTTGTTGGTCCGTCCGAGGCCACCAGCAAGTGAGGAACAAATTTAGTCTCCTGCATCTTAGCCTTTCAACTCCCATCCTCTTTCCTGGTCCACTGATCGCTGATCTTTCTTGGCCTGCCTCCACAGGTCTTCGTGGCAATATGTCTTGATAGCAGCACCAAAGGCCAGTGACTCAGGTAGGGGGAGGCTGGGGCTGCCAACTTCCTGGGCGGAGCATTTACCCACTAAACAGACCGTCCTCTGAGTCACTGGGAGGATTGGGAGATCCTGGAGGTTGGGAGAGGCTGACTCATCCTTGTCTTTATTTCAGCTGAGGAGGAAAAGGCCTTACACGTGGGAGATTGGCCAGTTCGTCGTTGTTTCCCCACAGACTTGAAAACTGGAATTGAGCCATGTAGGCAAATGGAGTAGGCCTCAAGAAGATCCTTGTGACAACCCTAGAAGACATGAGCCAGGGAGAGAAAGGAGAGTCCAGGGTCCTTTCCAAACGCTGTGGGCAGGAGCGAAGATCAAGATACACGAAACTCAATATTCAAATTCAGACTCAGAAAAAGTACGTTTGAAGGATGTTGTTTGCCTTGCACAATAATCTTTCATTAGAAACAGCATTTCATTCTCGGCAATTTCCGGGGTTTGCTTATAGATCTGTCACTAGTTAAGAGAGAAGACACCCCAGAGTTCATAGCTCTAGGAACATCTGCCCCAGAGAATGGCAGCTGTGGTCACCTACAAGTTGCAGATCAGCCCTAGTGCCCTTAGTTCCTTCACCCTAGTTGAGAGCGTCTCAAACCTTTAGAAATCACCTGGAGAGCTTGTGAAAAACACAGATGGCTGGGCCCCACCCCGAGTTTCTGATTCAATAGGTTTGGAATGGGGCCTGATCATTTGCATTTCTAACAAGTTCCCAAGTGATGCTCTTGCTGCTGGTCCAGGAAGCTCACGCTGGGAATCACTGATGGAGTTAGACACACCTGCCTGCGCCCTCTGCCCACACCCCAGAGGACTTGGCTAGAGAGCGCTGCTGGGGAGCACTCCATCTTTATGCCCTTTATATCCCGGACGATAGGGCTCCACAGGACACTCTGCATTGCCTGGTGCACACGCTGCACATGCTGTGGGTGTTGCCTTTCCCACTGTCTGCTATGACTTGTTCACCCCTTCTCTGTCCTCAAACCTCCAACACCTCCTCATGTGCCCAGCCCAGCTGGTGAGGAAAACAGCTGCCATCTTCTTCATTGCTTCTCAATTCATTGAGGAAACAGATGCCATCATCTTCCCAACACCAAATCTTGAGAACCGCCTGCCTGGGGCCCACTCTCTCTGCCCATCCTCTCAGAGATGGAGGAGGTGTCCTGCTCCCACCCAAGGCCATTCACACCACTTATGTCCCTCCTCCTTAAGTTCTCCCTTGTCTTCTTTGTCTTCCCTCACTCCCTTTCTTATGGGAATAGTGGACCATTCCCACAAGCATACAAACATCTTCTAGCATCTCTTATCTTTTTTTTTAAAGGGCTACCCCAGACCTCCTTACCCGCCTCCAGCTACCACCCCATTGCTCACCTCCCATTCACAGCAAACCTTCTTCAAAGTATTGTAGCTAGTTCCCATCACCACTTTCTCCCTTCCCAACCCACTGGAGTCTGCCTTCCTTCCTTAGCATGCTGCTGAAACCCCAACAACTCCCTCATTGCCAAATCCAGGGGTCCTCACCTCAGTCTCTCAGAAACATTCAAGACCACTGACCACCTCCTGCCGGGAAGGCTTTCTGCTCTTGGCTTCTCCTGGTTTTCCTCCTACCTCACTGGACGCACCCTCTCTGAATGTTGGAGGGCCCTAGTCTTGGAACTGACTACCTCCCCTTTCCTACATTCTCTCTAGCCCCTTGGCTCCAACACGGTGCCTGCTAAATCCACATCCACAAGCCCATGACCACTCCCCTGCGCTTGGATTTTTGTCCAACTCCCTTTGAGCATCTCAAATCTCAACATGCCCAAAATAAAACTCTTGATTCCCTTGCCCAGTTTGAGTTTGTGTTAAAATATGCATAACATAAAATTTACCATTTTAACCATTTTTAAGTGTACAATTCAGTGGCATTAAGTACAGTGTTGTGCAACCATCGCCACTATGCATTTCCAGAAGTTTCTCATCATCGCAAACTGAAACTCTGTACCCATTCAATAAAAACACCCTCTTCCCCCAGCCCTCCCGCCCTCAGCCGCTGGTAACCACAATTCTTCTTTCCGTCTCTCTGAATTTAGCTATTGTGGGGACCTCATATTAGTGGAATCGTGCAGTGTTTGTCTTTTTGTGTCTGCCTGCCCAAATTTTTCCTCCTTCAAGTTCCACCATCCCCCAATTGCCCAAGAATACTCCCTCGCAATTAAAATGAGTTTCTGAGCTGTTCTTCCATTTTATTTTTTCAGATATTTGTTTTGTCATTTAAAAGTTTTAAATATAGAAACTAAAATAAAATAGCCAAGAAAGACATAACACCATGCTTCTACCTCTCAGATTTAATCATTGTTAACATTTTATCAGTTGCTTTGCAATTTTTAAATACGAGAAATAAAACATTACAATTCAAATTGTAATCCCCTTTTAATTCCCACCACCAGAGGCAACAATAGGTAAATTAAATATGCATCATCTAGCCAATTTTTATAGTGTACACCTATACTATATTTCATCTAATCAAAGACACCATCATTTGTAAGATGTGCTGTTATTTAAAGCCCCACTTAAAAAGAAAAACACTGCCCGTTAAACTATGACGCAATACTTTGGAATCTTATATTTTCTTTAATACTTATTAAAATAACTCTTTTAGACTTATTTAGATATATATTTTTTATCATATGATATTTCATTAGATGTAAAATGCCATTTATTTTAAGATGCATTCTGACTCAGATTTTTAAAAATGTGTCTTAGGATCAATGAATTATGACATCACTCATGCACACAGAAGAAGGAAATTTCAAACAAAAGAAAATTGTTTAAGTATTCCTAAATCTTCACATCTAAAGTTCAACTCTTCTGCATCACTTTTTTTTTTAATTAATAGACTTAAAAAATAAAGCTTTAGATTTACAGAAAAAACTGAGCAAAAAGTGCAGAAAGTTCTCATGGACCCCCTCACCCTCCCTCCCAATTTTCTTAATTTTTAATATCTTGCATTATTGTGGTGCGTTTGTTATAATTGATCAGCCAATATGGATACATTATTATTAACTAAAGCCCATAGTTTACATTAGGGTTCACTCTTGGTGTTGTACATTCTATGGGTTTGACAAATGTATAATGACTTGTATCCAACGTTGTAATATCATACAGATTAATAGTCTCACTACCCTAAAAATTCTCCATGCTCCTCCATTCACCCCTCTCTCCCCCCAAGCCCTTGACAAGCACTGATCTTTTCACTGTCTCCATACTTTTGCCTTTCCCAGAGTATCATAGAGTTGGAATCATACAGTTTATATAGCCTTTTCAGATTGGCTTCTTCCACTTACCCTTAAATGGTTAATTAATCCTCAAATAGTCTTGAAACATCAAGGGATGCCAGTGTGTGGTCATACCACTAAGTCCCTGTACTTTTTGGTGAGCTTATTCTACTTTTTAATAATTTTTAAAATTATTTTCCTTACTAGAATGCAAATGCCCTAAGATATTTAGAGGTTATCCTGTATCCTCACGCAGATAAGGAGAGGAAATTTGAGGTAAAGGAGAGAAAGGTCAGATGTGTTCATCTAATCCAGTTTTTCTTGATTAAGCAGGTGGAAAAGTCACTTGCTAAAAGGAGAGAGAGGGCTGGAGGAAATGGTTCTGGACATTTGACAAGACAACAACCAATGCGTTGGATGTATATGTGTGTGTGTGTAATGAAGAGCATTTGCTTCCATGTCAAAGAGAGTGAGATTGTAAAATACCCTGAAGATGCCTGCCTTTTTTTAAGGTATAAATTATATACAGTAATGATCACTCTTTAGTGTACAGTTCTGCAAGTTTTGAAAAGCTCATCCTATTGTGTTACCACCACTGCAATCAATATATAAAACAGTTGCATTATCCCAACATATTCCCCCATGCCCTGCGGTGGTCAACCCCTCCGCCCTTCCCCAGCCTCTGGAAGCCACTGGTTTTCTGTCCCTACAGTTTTGCCTCTTCTGGAAAAAATGGAATCGTACAGCTTGTAGCCTTTTGAGTCTGGCTTCTTTCAATTAGCATAATGCATTTCACAATCATCCATGTTGTTGTGTATACTAATAGTTCGTTCCTTTTTTATTGCTGAGTAGTATTCTATTACATGGGTATACCACAATTTATCCATTCACTAGTTGAGGGACATTTGGATTGTTTCTTGTCTGGTAGATTATGACTAACACTGTTATAAACATTTGCATACAGATTTATGTGTGAATGTAAGTTTTTATTTCAGTTGGGTAAATGCATAGAAGTTGGATTGCTGGGTGATATGGTAGGTATGTATTGACATCTCTTTGTAGTTTTAATTTGTATTTCCACGATGACTAATGACATTGCACATCTTTTCATGTGTTTTTTTTGTCATCTGTATATCTTCTTTTGTGAAGTGTCTGTTCAAATCCTTTGCCCATTTTTATTCGGTTGTTTTCTTATCATTGAATTGAGAGTTCTTTTTATAGTCCAGTTTTAAAACAGAAAAGCCTTACGATGATTCTATCATGTGTTTCCTTTAAGCCATATTTTTCTCTCTATGGTTTCACCAGATATTTTACAATAAAGGTAGTCATAGTCTTTCTGATGGCAGCAAATACTCTGGCCTTGAGATTACTTTTATCTCAACCCCCTAAAGCATTTGGTAGCAGTGGTTTTATTTTCCATTTCAGAAGCTCCTGAGAATTGGGCAAGTGGCAGAGCCATAAAAAGTGAGTGTGTCTGGCACTGGGAAGTGAATACAATTAAAAAGCATATTTACATTTTTTTTTCTCTTCATCTATTTTCTACATCTCAGCCCTTTCATCTGAGTTCATTTTCCTTTTATCTAAAGTACTAACTGAATATTATTTAGTGAAGTTCTGCTGGGGATAAACTCATAATTCAGATGTTCCATTTTATGGAAATGCCTTTATTTCTCCTTTCTTAAAAGACGTTTTAGCTTGGTATAGAATTCTATGGATTTTTTCCCCAAAACATTGAAAATATCAATCCAGTTACTTCCACTGCCATCTAACGAGAAGTAATCTTCTTTTCCCCCCTTCTGGCTGCTCTTCAGCTTTTTCTCTATCTTTGGTCCTCTATAGTTTCGCTATGATGTAACAAGATACAGACTTCTTTTTATGCAGACTGTTTGGGATTGAGCTTCTTGAATCTGTGGATTGGTATCTTTCAATAGTTTCAGCAATTTTTCAGCTATTTTCTCTTCAAATATTGCCTCTGTCTCCATCTTGTCTCTCACTTCTAGAACTTTGATTAAATATATATTAGAACTTCTCACTATGTTCTCTCAATCTCTGGCCTTCTTATCTGTATTTTCCTTCTTTTTGTCTCTTAAGTTTGTTATCTCACTGTTCAAATAAATGCCCATAAAATGCATCAAGACTAATGTACTGGGTGGATTGGTCACTCGTGTCTCCTGTACATCTGTTCTAGATGGCTTTTAGTTAATCCTCCATTGGCCCAGCCAGCATCCATCCATTATTTTATGCAACCACAATAACATCTTTGGGGAAAATATCATTCTCAGAACTAGCTTTCTAATTTAAAATTAGGGTGACCCAGTTTACTTGGGACAATCCCTGCTATCCTTACGTAAGTATCCACAACTCCCTCTTTCACTCTAAGTAGTCTTTTTTTTTAAAGATTTTATTTTTTTTCCTTTTTCTCCCCATAGCCCCCCCAGTACATAGTTGTATATTCTTCGTTGTGGGTCCTTCTAGTTGTGGCATGTGGGACACTGCCTCAGCATGGTTTGATGAGCAGTGCCATGTCCACGCCCAGGATTCGAACCAACAGAAACACTGGGCCGCCTGCAGCAGAGCACACGAACTTAACCACTTGGCCACGGGGCCAGCCCCCAACTCTAAGTATTCTTTTTCAGAAATTAAACTGTATGAATACCTTATTCATATTAAATACCATGGCATCTTTTCATTAGCAAGAGCTACATAGAGCATCACAGTGATTTGCTTCTCTTGGTAACCTGTGCTTAAAATATTAATTTCTTCAGTGCTTTGAGAATTGACAGTACAATTTTGAGGTTTTTAAAGAACGTGTGATTTTGTCATCATTCCCTGTTTGCCTAAACTCATAGTTTCCTTTTTTCCCCAATTGAATCATACCACTAGAAATTAAACAGCTTCTGTTCAAAGTCAGCAAAAAGCTTCTGGGAAACTGATTTTCAGAGCTTTAGCAAAGTTTTCACATGACACATCAGTCAAACCGGCCTCTCTTTGTATAGAAATGTCTTTCATCCAATTTGAGGGGTTTGGGAATTTCTACTACCTTTTGTTGCATTGCTTGGTGAATGACAGGCAAGCTTTTTGGCCACAATACAGTTTCATCAACTTACAGGTAGCTTTATTTTATTTCATAAAATCCCTAGTTGTTGCCTTGCAAGAAACAACAGAATTACAGTGATTCCTTCAACATCGCACAGGTGTTTTGCCCTACTAGTCTCTTTCCGTACATGGAATGTACCTAACTTTTCATTTCCATGCTAAATCCATGTAACATTGATAATAAATATGAAATGCTCATTAACTTCAACACATGATGTGCCAACATGCACATCACTCAAATGTAACGGTGACAATATGAACAACTATGACCAAGTTCATCCACGCTCAGGCAATGACAACTTCACCATGACCTCCACCTGGCCAAAAGCAATCATAAGGTATCCTCAATTGTGAACTGTATCCCAATAACAGAAAGTGCTAAAATGTGAAAAAAATGTGCATCTTAGCATTGATGAAATACAGTAAAGTAAAATTTGATAGCATTATAAGAACAAATTAACAAATCTATCATCTTTGAGCGTATTTTTTAACAAACTTATTTCAATAATTGAGAAAAAAGTAAATTAAACATTTTTAAGGAATATAGACTATTTGAACAATAGTATTAGTAAGCTTGATCTAAAGGGCATTTATAGAACTTCGTACCCAACAAGAGAAAAAAAACACCCTTCTTCTCAAGCACAAACATAATATTCACAAAAATTGACTACATAATAGACCACACAGCAATTTGCAACCAATGGGAAAGGCTGAGTGTCATAAATGTCCTCTTAATATAAAGCAATTAACTTATAAATCTAAAAAAAGAAAACTAAAAAACCCACATTTATAAATTATTTTAAACACATTTCTAAATTGGTTATAGATAAAATAAATTTATATAAAATCATGAAATACTACAAATATAAAGCAATAAAAATACTATATATTATTGTATGTGGTAAGTGCCCCAACCATATCCCCTTTAACAGATCAATGTGCTCGTCTCCAGCTTCTATGAGTGTTGCCTGCCAGCAGCACATGGCTGTCCCTTCTCCAGAGAACTGTCCTCAGTTCACAGGAGCCATCTCACCTGGGAGATTATGCCCCCACTTGCCACTCCAACTGGCAATTTATAGCCAATCATTGGCTCAAATAGGGGTACAAAAGCCCAGCCCAGTTGCCTCAAGGTTGAACCAGTTCTGTGGCCATTCATGCTCCAGAGCGCCTGGTGGATCAGGCCCAAGTAGACTCCAGCTGGAACCACATTCTTGCTTAGCTTCTTCCTCTCCCTTATCCAGCTTCCCTCAGCTCCCTTATTCTGAGAGCCCTCTCTCAATAAATCCTGTACACAAGAATCCCCATCTTAGGCTCTAATCCTAGGAAAATGACATAAGATTGATGTATAGCCGTAAGTGATAATATTAGAAAGAAGAAAGACTGAAAATTATTGAGCTAATCAGCCAACATTTTACATAAGGAAAAGAATAATGGAATAAATTCAAAGAAAGCAGAAGGAATGAAATAATAAAATCTAGGAATTAAGTACATACACAATATATAAGAAAGAAGGCACAACTTAATATTAAAATGAAAAAAATGCATAATGATAGAAAAAACAGAAATTTAAACTATAAACAATTCTAAAGGACGAACAACTTTTTGCTGCTAAACTTAAAAACTCAGATGAAATGGGTAACTTCCTGGAAAATCTATCTATCGAAAACTGACTCAAGAAGAAATAGAAAAGCTAAATAATTCTATAACCATCTGAGAAATGTAATCGAACGTTTAAAAATTTACCCATTAAAAAAGTTTTATAGGCAGTTCCTTCCAAGGATTCAAGTAACAGATCATTCCAATCTCATGCAAAACGTTCCAGAAAATAAGAAGAGAACCTGCCCCAATTCATTTTATGAGGTTAGAAAAACCTTGATACCCAAACCAAACAAGAACAAAATGAGAAAGAAATATCACTTATAAACACAGATCTAAAAGTTCAAAACAAAATTCTACAAGCTGTATCAAGAAATATTTTTAAAACAGCAATACATCATACCCTAGTTGGATTTACCTCCAGAACTCAGTAATGGTTCAACATTAAAATATATTAAATATTCACCTAATTATTAAATTTTAAAAATATACAAGATTATCTCAACAAAGAAATAGTTTTTAAAAATTTACACCCATAAAAATAAAAATTCTTAGCTATCCAGCAACAGAAAGCCTGGTAAAAGATAGCCAACAAAACCTTTCTAAAATATCATACTTGGGGCCAGCCTGGTGGCGCAGCAGTTAAGTGCGCACATTCCACTTCAGTGGCCTGGGGTTCGCTGGTTCAGATCCCGGGTATGGACATGGTACCGTTTGGCAAGCCATGCTGTGGTAGGCGTCCCACATATAAAGTAGAAGAAGATGGGCATGGATGTTAGCTCAGGGCCAGTCTTCCTCAGCAAAAAGAGGAGGATTGGTGGCAGATGTTAGCTCAGGGCTGATCTTCCTCAAAGAAAAAAAAAATCATACTTAATGGAGAAACATTAAATTTTTACCATTAAAATTCTAGAATAAGTCAAGAAAACCCACTATCATTATTTCTGTTCACCTTATGCTGGAAGTCTGGCCAGCCTCCTTCTGAAAGTTCAGGAAAACTAACTTTAAATAGAAATAAGCAATAGACAATTATCTAGGCCAAACCTCATACAATGTTATCATAAGAAAAGAGAGAATAAGGAGCGAAATAACATCTCTACAGACAACAAAGATGAGCTGGAAAGATACACCCACAAAACAGATTTTAAAATGTAACTACTATCTCAAAATGAGCTAAAAGATAATGAGAAGATGATATCAGATGTGAGACAACAACATGAATCAGAATAGAAAAACTTTGAGGGGCTGACCCGGTGGCATAGGGGTTAAGTTCATGCACTCTGCTTTGTAGGCTGGGGTTTGCAGGTTCGGATGCTGGGTGTGGACCTAGCACGGCTCCTCAAGCCATGCTGTGGGGCCATCTCACAAAAAATAGAGGAAGATTGGCACAGATGTCAGCTCAGGGCCCATCTTCCTCACCAAAAAAGAAAAAGAAAAAAGAAAAACTTAGAAATAAAGTGACAAGACTGAAGAAAGAATTACAAATAAAATCATTTCAGAAAAGAGGACTAAACTAGAATGAATACAAGTAAACTTCCTTTTAAGGGTACAACCAGGGAATTGTACACATCACTTCCACTTGTACCCCATTAGCCTGGGTACATGGCCACATCTGGCTGCAGAGGAGTCTAGGAAATGGGATCATAACTGAGCAATCAAGTTCCTAGCAAACACTTCTATTGCTATAGAACAGGAGAGATGACCCCAAAGTTCTAGCCAATGAATGATCCTGTTACCAAACTACATTTGTTATTTTTTGGGTTTTTTGTTAATTTTATTTCTGAGTTTTGGTTCAGCTCAGAACTTTTTTTTTTGAGGAAGATTAGCCCTTAGCTAACATCTGCTGCCAATCCTCCTCTTTTTGCTGAAGAAGACTGGCCCTGAGCTAACATCCGTGCCCACCTTCCTCTACTTTAAACGTGGGATGCCTACCACAGCATGGCTTGATGAGTGGTGCCATGTCCACACCAGGGATCCAAACCGGCAAACCCCGGGCCACAGAAGCAGAACTTGCTAACTTAACCACCGCACCACTGGGCCAGCCCCCACTAGGTTCATTTTTGCCCGCCGCCCAGAAAGCCAAACACCAAGACGACAAGATTGCAGCAGACAGAGAGTTTACTCACAAGGCAGTCACGTGAGGAAGCGAGAGCATGAGTCTCAAATTCTCTTCCCTGAAAATAAGGACTCAGGGATATTTATGGGGTAGGGGGCAAGGTGGTCTGACATGTGGAGAGAGGTGATTGGAGGGGAGGAGAGGTGAGGTAATTGATGATTTGCGCAAGCGTAGTCAGACGTCCCACCTCTTCATAAGATGCATATTCACAAAACGGAGGTGTTAGCATGACCTGAGGGTGGAGTTTTTAGCCTCTTGACGTCAAAAGTTTGCCTATCAGACATCTGCACGGCCCAGCTGATGAGTTGGTGGTCTCAAGTGGCCTGAAGTGGACAAGGAGTTCTAATTCCTGAAAAACAGCTCACACACCCATTACCATGGTGACCCAGGCTCCAGGGAGATGTTATCTATAGGAGCCTAGTGGGAGTCAGATAGCATATTGCCTAAGCAGCACAGTTAACAATGGGCAGGTTAAACAGCTCAAAGCTATAATCAGTAATTACAAAAAGGAAAAAACTTTAGTACCTAGATACTTAAATCATCAATGGCTGGTTGCCGGTTTCAATTCCAGCTCAAAGTCCAGGATCTGTGGGAGATGTACAGCTCTCTCCATGAGGTCTAGATAAACTTCTCCGAGGTCAGTGACCTGTAAAATAAAATACAAGTTATCTGGCACCCACTACATGTGGGGCGGTGTACAATGATGCAGTTGAAACAGGATAACTGCAGCAAAACTCTCATTTGAAAAATGGGAGAATGAGAAACACATCCAGCAGCCAGTGGTCCCAGCTACTCCCAAGCCCACTATGTAGGTAAGAGTCACTGCCCTGATGGTGGAGGGAGTTCCTTGTCAGCCCGCTTGGTTCTCCTCATCTCTTCCTTGGCAATGGCGTTGCCCACTTGGGCAATTTAATTCTTCTCCATTTAAAATGAACACGAAGCATGTGCCTTTCCCGGGTTCTGCACAGCTTTCACAGCTGGCTTCTGACTGGTGTGGGTCTGGGGTTGCTTTAAGGATTACAGACCAGGCTTGGAGTTTCTCGAGCAATCCAGCCCCTTTAAACCCTTAGAAGGCTTCAGGTGGCTTTATCCACACTCTATTTGATGTTTAAGTAACCTTACCCAAAGAACATCTTTTCTTTTCCTTTCTCTTTTTTTTTACATTTGAAAACTCTTGACTTTTATTCGTTGGCCCCTACACTATGTGATATCCTCCCTTACTCAGCTTGACCATAGCTCCCTAAGGGCATATGAAATAATACACATGGATGTTCCAATGTTTGTGTTTTTCCAACACCACCAAGCAATTCTTCAATTCTCAGCGGACATTCACTGGGTGTCCTACAATTTAACTCAATTCTGATACTTCCTGGACATAGTGGCAGATCCCATAGGTTAAGGGTTCAGTCCCACAAGACCGCCCCACTCCACCCCAAGCAACTTCACATGCCAATCACAAGTCCAGGTTGTTCAACCTGCTATAGATGGGAGGTTTCCAAGACCTCTTCCTTGGGTTTGATTAATTTGCTAGAGCAGCTCACAGAACTCAGAGAAACATTTTACTTACTAGATTACTGGTTTATTATAAAAGGGTATAACTCAGGAACAGATAGATCGCAAAGATGCATAGGGCAAGGTATGAGGAATGGGTGCGAGCTTCCATGCCCTCCCCAGGTGTGCCACTCTCCCAGCACCTCCACATGTTCACCAACCCAGAAACTCTCCAAACACCGTCCTGGTGGAGTTTTATGGAGGCTTCATTGCATAGGCATGACTGATTAAATCAATGGCCATTGGGTATTGAACTCAATCTCCAGCCCCTCTCCCTACGCTGGAGGTCAGGGGCGTGGAAGTGAAGATTCCAACCCTCTAATCTCCTGGGTGGCTCCCCCGGCAACAGCCCCCATCCCCTAGTCTTTTCCAAAAGTTGCCTCATTAACAGAAGAAACTCAGTGTGGTTGAAAGAGGTTTGTTATGACTATCAAGACACCTTTACCACTCTTAGCAGTTAGGAAATCCCAAGGGTCTCAGGACCCTTTGTGCCAGGAAACCTGGGACAAAGACTAAATACGTATTTCTTATAAGAAATCACAATATCACAGATGTGAAGGCAACAACTGTAATCTGATCATTGCTGCTGGACAGATGCCCATTGTACAGTCAAGAATCCTTCTGTAACTGCTTGAGAAAGCCTTGGGGTCCCTGTCTTATCTCTTGCTTAGGATGTCATTTCAAAGCCACCTCTTACAGACACATAGGTATCAGGGATGGTTCATCTCCAGGCTCCTTAGTGCTGGGATCAACCCCTGTAGCCATTTGGAGAGGTATCTAAACAACCCTCTTTGCCTCTTGTGTGCGGCCACACCTGGTACAAGAAAACTAACCCCTTTGAGCCACCACCTCAAGGGCTGCAGTTACTTCCTAAACACAATCACATTTCCATTTAGATTCCAGACAGCCAGTTCAAGGCAGTCTTCCACAAATCAAACCTCTTGGGTGAATCAGATACCAGTCTACTGTGTCCTTCAAGCTCCAGGAGCACCATCAAGCTTTCTGAGTGGTGTCATCGAAGACCCTCTCATTTGACCTTGATAAGGGGGAAGCACCCCTCTACCTCATCCAAAGGAGGTAGACCCATCACACAGTGCCTCCAAAAAAATTCTAATTTTCAACTCTCTCTTTCTGCCTCACCAACCTCTTTTATGGGCCAGAGGAGGGAGGGTCATCTAAGGTTCCCAAAGTTGGTTTCTAATACCTCTTTCCACATCCTGCAGAGATGGTTTAACAGCACTTCCTCTGGGTGCTAAGGTTGGGATGGTGCCACCTACTCCCTTAGGACCTCAGCTGAAATCAGGACACAGAGTCTGATCCTGCCATACACATTGACATCCTGCCATATTCAAGGGTGACAAACAACCGAGCAGAGGCCTCCAAACCTCAGGGATATTTTTCAACTGGGAACATGAGGCTAAATTAAGTGCTTCCTCTGTGGGAGGGAATGTTTTGGGGGGTGGAATCACTTAATTCTAACACTTTTTCATGAATGAAAAAATAAATAAATAAAAAGTATTCACCAGGAACATCCTCACCGCTCGGAAATTCTCAACTCGGCTCCCAACGCCACTTCCTGCTGCAGAAGGAAGGTGGGTTCCGTTCCAGATATTCTGGGCCCAGCCTTGGCTGGCTTCCCTGGATGGTGTGTTTATTTGGCAGTTGCCACATTCCTCCTCCACCCCCATGTCCCATCTGAGCTTTCCTCCTCCGTAGGTGGATACTGAAGGACAATGGAAAACGGGGGGGCCTCATTTCAAAGAGCTTTCCCTTCCTCCATCCATCCATCCCCCACTCTCAACTCCTTCCCACTGCTCACGGAGCAAACCCTTACTGGTAATGCCCTGCCTTGTGTTCTGCTAATCACTCAAGCCCCTGGAATCTTGCTTCTGCCCTTATTACCCCATTGAAACTGTTCTTCAATGATAATGTCCTCAGGGGACCTTTGTGCCTCTTCGTTGACTTACGCTCTTGGGATCATTTGACTCATTAACCATTTCCTCCTTCCTTGGCAGTGTTCTTGGTTTCTTTGGCACCAGGTCCTGGCTTTCCTCTTACCTCAAGGAAGGCTTCATGGAGGAGGTGGGGCTTGCAGTAGATCCTGAATCTGCGGACCATCTGGACAGGTGAAGCAGTCCAGGGAAACATCCAGTGGAGGGAAATGGCTGGAGGGGAGAGAGAGCTGACTGTGACTAAGCCAGATTGTAGGACATTCCACAAGAAACCGGCCTGGATTCTCAGGAATTTTTACTCTTAGGAGATGCATTCAGAAGTGTTTAGAAGTGATATATCATACCTGCAATTTACTTAACAGATTGTTTCAGAACGTTTTCATTGTTTTCAGAATGTTTCAGGAAAAGCATATATTTATATATATACATAAATAAAGCAAATATCAGAAAATATTTCCAATTTTGAATCTAGGTAGCAGGGTATTGTATATTGTACAGGTGTTTGTCATACTGCTCTTTCATTTTTTTCTGTATGCCAAGAAGTTTCCATAACACAAAGTTGAGGAAATAAAAGCTTTCCTTTGATAATGGGGGTGGGAGAGGAAGCTGGCACTCAAAGAAAAGATGTGGGGTGTTTATAACTATTCTTATGGTTTCATTTTTAATTATCATACACATAACTCATGTTGATTGTAAAAAGTTTCAAAAACGCAAGTAAAAACAAAGACACAAATAGAAATCACCCACAATCACAGCTCTCAGGGGAAACACTGCTGTAAATGTTTTACTATATTTCCATCTGATCTTTTTAGATTTTTATTTAACTAGATTCCCCTTTCCCCTCAGCCCCCGGGCTTCTGATGTGTTTGGGGTCATAATTACCCAGGTTTTGCTGGGTTTGCTCCCAACTCAGAACCCCAAAGTGCCAAAGCAGGAAGGTGGCTGGAGCTCAGACAGGTCGTCCCACTGTCCTGTTCAGGGCCAGCTTCCATGCTCCCAGGGGGCTCCAAGAGGGTCGCAGATGACCGTGTGTCAGCTGTGAGGCCTGAGGCAGAAAACTGGGACTGAGGCAGAGCCTGATGCCTTCCCAAGGGAGTGATGGGGCCTCTGGCCTGGGTTCCTATCCTTCTGTAATGGAACAGAAGACCCAAGCTCACACGTGCAAATATGCCTCTACACACACACATGTGCAAACACACCTCCACATACACAACATGCAAACATACTCTCCCCACACAAAAACACATCTCTCCACACACATACACACTACACGCTTGCCATCTGCTCTGATACCTCAGAAACTAATAGGGGAAATTAATTTATGTCTTGCCTTTCTTTTTTTCCAAGGACAAAAAAGTAAACATTTTCCCCCTCTCCCTTCTAAGGAAGGGCATTTAGAGGAGAAGAATAATTGACGGCTTTTTTTGTATTTCCAGAGCTCCCTGTGAAAACTATCACTGTGACGTCTGGACCAAAGGTAGACAAGCTGATTCTTTGAGACCACTAGGAAAATGGGCCCATCGCAGGAGTGGCCACCAGAAGCTGCAGTCCAGAGGCCCTCCCAGCTTCCTCGACTGCAGGAGTCCCTCCTGGCTGACTTCAAACCAGCCCACAGAGGAAGGCAACCAAGCATAGCTATCTTGGCGGGCAGGCCTTTGGAATTAGGTTTATTTTTATTTTTCCAAAGCAAGCCAAGTGACATTTTCTTTTTACACCAGGGTCTTGTGAGGTAATTCATACGTGTTGTACCAACAACAGCTCTGGGCATTTGGGATAAGCAGCAACCTGGAGCAATTAAAGTCCAGCTTTGACCTAACTCACAGAGGGACTCCAGAGAGTAATTCACACCAGAGTGTCCCACCTTGAGACAAGGGGTCAGCCTGTTTTACCCAGTCCATCTGTCATTGGCGGAGGCCCACGGCGGGTGGGTGTGTACACAATCTGCCAGGCATTACGGACACAGTGATTCAGCACAGGGCAATGCTCAAGCGCAGGGCCAGCTGGAGGCCGTGGCCGCCAACACTCATTCACAGGAGCTGGGCAATGGGGCAACTGTGGCTAAAAGGGATCTCGGCAGGCGCCAGACCATCTCCTCCTGCACCTTTTGTACCAGCAAGAGCTCCAAGCTGTTTCTAGAACAGCTCCAAGTGGTTCCCACACTTGGGCAAGCATTCCCTGGAGGACTCCTTCAAATATACGTTGCTGAGCTCCACCCACAAGTCTTCTGATTCCGCAGATCTGGGGTGAGGCCTGAGAACTTGCATTTCTTTGCTTTTCTTTTCTTTTGTTGAGGAAGACTTGCTCTGAGCTGACATATATTACCAATCTTCCTCTTTTTTTGCTTGAGGAAGATTACCCCTGAGCTAACATCTGTGCCAGTCTTCCTCTATTTTGTAGAAGGGTCATTACCACAGCATGGCTTGATGAGCGGTGTAGGTCCACACCCAGGATCTGATCCCCTGAACCTGGGCCGCCCAAGCAGAGCACACCGGACTTAACCACTATGCCACAGGGCCGGCCCCAGAGCTTGCATGTCTAACAAATTCCCAGGTCATGCTCTTGTTGCTGGTCTGGTGTCCAAACGTTGAGAACCACAGCTCCACACTTTGGGTCCCACAATTCCCAGCGACTGAAGCCTGGGTTACAGGAGTAAACGGGCTCTTCTGATAAGGTCGTCATTAACCTTTCGTGCTCAGCTCCCTGGGGTACGCTGGTTTGGGGCAGCAGATGGGGGAAGAGCCCAGAGAAAGAGGGAGAGGCCAGGAGTGGAGAAGAAAGCTTAGCTGCCGCAGCGCGAGGCTCTCACCCTGGCTGGGAGCCTGAGTTTCCTGAATGGAGAACAGGAGAAGAAGGAGAGCCCTGGCTCCTTTCCCGGAGGGAACAAGGCCTTAGGCTCTGAGAGCCAGGTTTGAGTCGGCCGTGCTCCTGGCCTCCACACCCCTCCAGTGGCTCCCGGGGGATGATGCTTACACTCAGCCCCACACACCGGCAAAGCAGGGAGGGAAGGTCTCCCTACGGCTGCCCGTGAGCAGCCCAAGGCCTGAGAGCAGAAGGGACATGTCCACTGACCCAGCTCATGAAAAGCAGACCCAGGTTGGAGCCCAAGCCTTCGAGTGATTCTCCCAGCAGGGAAAGGCCTCCTCTTGTGTGTGTTGTTTCTCCTGATCTCCCTCAAACTCAACAGCAGGCCGGTGGCGCAAAGCCAAAGAGCTCTAATCCCATCCAGGGCTCTTTCCTTTGCAAGTTCTGGGAGAACTTTCTCTAGTCTCTCACAGAACTCTTCAGACCCCAGATGTGTGAGCTTTTCCCCACATCAATACAATTCATTTCTCTAGTGGACATAACTGGGTGTCTTACAATTTAACTCAATTCTGACACTATCTACCTAGAGATAGCATCAGACCCCAAAGTTTAGGACTGCCCCCAACTTCAGAATGTGAATTGGTGCAGCCACTATGGAAAAGAGTATGGGGGTTCCTCAAAAAACTAAAAATGGAACTACCATGTGATCCAGCAATATCACTTCTGGGTATATGTCCAAAGGAAATGAAAACAGGATCTCAAAGAAACATCTGCACCCCCATAGTCATTGCAGCCTTATTTACAATAGCCAAGACATGGAAACAACCTTATGTGTCTGTCAACGGATGAATGGATAGAGAAGATGTGATTTATCTATATATAATGGAATATTACTCAGCCATGACAAAAAAGGAAACCCAGCTATCTGCAACAACTTGGATGAAACTTGAGGGCGTTATGCTAAGTGAAATAAGTCAGACAGAAAGACAAACACTGTATGACCTCACTTATATGTGGAATCTAAAAACACTAAACTCAGAGAAACAGAGAGTAGCATGGGCCTGGGGCATGAGGGAAATGCAGAGATATTGGTCAAAGGGTACAAATTTCCAGTTATAAGATGAATAAGTTCTGGAGATCTAATGTAACAGTATGGTGACTATAGCTAATAATATTGTATGCTGTACTTGAAAGTTGCTAAGAGAGTAAACCTTAAATGTTCTCTTCACCAAAAAGAAATCATCATTATGTGACAGAATGGAGGGGTTAGCTAACTCTACGATGGTGATCATTTTGCAATAGATGTGTATCACACAACACATTGTACACCTTAAACTTACAAAATGTCATATGTCCATCACAACTCAATAAAGTTGGGGGAAAAAAAGACGACTCCCCACCTCAGATACCAGTCACAAGTCCAGGCCACTCACACTTCTGACCCACCGGCTATAAATCAGGAGTTCCCATGCCTCCCTCCTCAGTTCCAATAATTTGCCAATGGCTCACAAACTCAGGGAAACATTTACTTCCACTTACCAGGTTATTATAAAGGATACAGATGAACAACCCGATGAAGAGGTACATAGGGCAAGGTCAGGAAGGGTCCCTCCGTCCAGAGCCTATGTAGGGTCCCCACCCTAAGTTACCTTACTAGCATAAACTCAAGTGGGATAGAAAGGGCTTGTTATGAATAACAAAAGACACTCCCATCACTTAGGAAATTACAGGGGTTTAGGAGCTCTATGCCAGGAATAAGAACAAATATATATATTTCTTATTAGCCACAAGGGAATGAATACTCTGCATAAACTGGCTTTTAAAAAAAGGAGAATTTAGGGACTGGCCTGGTGACACAGCAGTTAAGTGCGCACATTCCGCTTTGGTGGCCTGGGGTTCACCGGTTCGGATCCCGGGTGTGGACATAGCATCGCTTGGCAAGCCATGCTGTGGCAGGCGTCCCACGTATAAAGTGGAGGAAGATGGGAGCGGATGTTAGCTCAGGGTCAGTCTTCCTCAGCAAAAAGAGGAGGATTTGTGGCAGATGTAAGCTCAGGGCTAATGTTCCTCAAAAAAAAAAAAAAAAAGGGAATTTATTGGTTCACATAACTGAAAGTTTCCAGGGTAGCAACCTTCAGGAATGGCTTAATCAGGGCTCAAACAATGTCTGTCTCTCAGCCCTGCCTTCTTTCAGGTTCTTTCAGGTCCTGGATTTAAAAGGGCAGCAGCAGCTCCAGACACCTCTGCCTCTCAGCAGGTCGAGCAAGAAAGAAACTTTTCCTGGTTTCTCGGGTCCTGGGATCGGCTTTGGTTAAGCTTGATTGGCTGACTGGCTTAGGCCTAGGTCAAAGGTGAGCTAGGGGGCTGAGAGGGAGGGAGGAAAGGCTCCCCAAAGGAAAATCTGCTACCGGGAAAAGGGAGAGTGGAGGTGGAACAGCAAAACCCACAGATAAGCACCTTCGAGAGTGCTGCCTCCTTGTCTGCTTGCCTAGTTGTTTGGTCATCTGGTTGCCTAGCTGTCTAATTCTCTGCCTGTCTGGTTACCTGGTCAAAAGGGACCTGTCTCAGGGTGGGGTGCTCTGGTGGAGGGGATCACCTTGTCTCCACCAGGCCCTGAAGCTGAAGAATGAAACACAACTTCTAAGTCCCTGGTTCCCCATTAGCTGAGGATGGTCGGTCTGGTGGACACATTTGGGGAAACATGAGGGAGGGTCCCCACTTCTCCTGTGGGTGCTCTCTAAGGAGCCAGGGAGTGGACCCTGGCCTGAGTTCCTGGATACTCAGCCCTTGACCTGACTGTCTCTGGGGATTGGGGGCTACAAAGATAGATTTGGGGTGCAACAGAGAACAAAGATCCTAGTATCAGTCAGAGTTCCAGAAGCAAAGCGATGCAAATTCAAATTAGGATAATTCTAGGAGAGTTTACTAAAGGGACTATTTATAAAGGTTTGGGCAGTGTATCAGAAGATCTCAAGGGAAGGAACAGTAGTGACAGCTGGATTCTGTGACCGCTCCCGGCCTTCGGGCCAAGTGGGGGGAGCTGTTAGCCAGGAGTGTTAGAGCCTGCAGCCAGAGAGGGCTGAATGGAGATAGCTACCTGACAAGAAGCTGTGACCCAGGACTGCAAGACTGAGACACAGCCTGGCTGCAGCTGCTTGGGCTTCAGGAGGCTTCGGGAAGGACCTGGGGGAATAAATGCCTCACCTCTCTCATTCCTCCCAACCTCCAATTTCCTGCTACTGCTCCCATTGGTTACATCCAACCAGAAGCCAGAGTGCAGGCAGCCCACTGGGGCAGCCACACAGCTCAGCCTCCTGGGGTACAGAGCTGAGTGGAGAAACTGGGAAAGTGGGCCTGGGGAGAGCCTAGAGGAGCCCTGCGTACGAGCAGTGTGTCTGGGGGCTCTCCAGGGACTGCTAAGACCTAAATCCAGAGGTCTGGTGGTTGTCCGGGAAAGAGGAAAGGGGTCTCAAGGGATCAGCCCCACATCCCAGAACAGACAAGGCAAACACAGCAGCAGAGGGGAATGAGTAAGGCCCGCCTGGGGTCAGCCAGGCCAGAGGTAGAAAAGGCCCCATACGCTGCCAGGACTCCAGGAGCAGGAGGGGTGGGCAGCGCAGTGAGAAAGGCCAGCTGGGCAGAGAACACTGGCTCCAAGTGTCTCCGAGACAACAGAGCTGAGTAAGGGACACATTTAGACTTTGTGTCCTCACGTCTTCTCTGAGCAGCACCAGTGCTCCTCCTCGGGGTGGGGAAAGTTGCTGACAAACTCAGACACGCTGAGAGGTAAGGGCCGCAGTCAGAGTGGGCTTCATGAGTGTGACACCTGTGCAGTCACACAGGACCCTATACCTGGCTTCACGCTCCACTGTCACTGTCTTGAAATTCTTCATAATTTTTGAAGAAGAAACCCTGCCATTTTCATTTTGCATGGGGCTCCACGAATCATGTAGCTGGTCCTGACTACAGAGTGCTAACTTTTTCAGAGTGCCTGGAAAAGGGCAACACTTAACCCTAGGGCTTCCTGCACAGTCACACGGTATGACAGGCTGGTGGCAGAGATACTTAGGCTGAGGAGAAGGGTGTGTCTTGGAGCCTCATACATCAAGTTGTGTAGATGAATGCCTACTGTAGCCAGGGTCAGGACTAGCCCCACACACAACACGAAGCCCAAGGGCAACGCAAATCCCAGGAGGCAGTCGCAAAAAGAGTGGGGTCCTGATGACAGTGACTGTTGGACAAGGTCTGTGGCCCTGGCCCTGCAGGCTGCAGGCTGAAGGGCTGGGTCACTTCCAGCTCCCCAGCCTGAGATGCTCTGTGTTCCGTGTGCCCACACAGCACCAGCTGCCCTGCCAAGGTGCCAGGGTTATCTGGCAGCCCCCAGTGCCTGGTGTCCTCTTACATCCTATGACACCAACTCAGGAATCTTAGATGTCTGAAAGGGGGTGGGCAGGAGCCAGCTTAAATGGCCCAAGGACGGGAGGTCAGCAGCGGCAGAGCAGGGAGCCACCAGTGAGCGAAGCCCCTTCGGGTCTCCCCTGGGTCTTTCATCTACTTCCTGATATGCTGACACAGCCACCGCTCCTGTGGGTAGGGGGAATTACAGAGATGGGCAAGAGGAGGGCAAGTGCTATGTCACCCCCACAGCAAAAGTCTGAGGACTATTCTATGCGGAGCACTAACAAGGCCCTCCCCCCAGTGGCACAAGGTAAGCACTATTCTTAGGCTCATTGAACAGAGTTTTATGGTCCTGGCACCACAGTGGGTGCCAGAAGCCAGAGGAAGCCCCAAGAAAAGAGATGCAGGTGCTGGTAGCTGGAACTCATGACGCTGGGGTGTTGGCTGGGGCTCAGACAGCATCCACCACACCTGGCCTGAAGGCAGGAGTGTGGACCCTGATTCTACGTTGTGCTTGGCAGTGCCCAGGGGAAGCAGAGTTGCTGCATACTGAGCACTGTTTGTGAGACCTTAGGCTAGAATCCCTTTATAAACAAGCTCTCTCGAATAACAGCCACATAAGAAAAGTCTTATTAATTGCCCCCATTTCACGGATGAGGAAACTGAGGCTCAGAATGATGTGTCTGTCTTGCCCAAGACACACCCAAGATGGTAAATGGCAGAGCTGAAATTCACACCCAGGTCGGTCTGATTCCAGGTAAGACTCAAAGAGAACGAGAACGTGGGGACGTGCAAGATGCCCGCATTAGGAGACCGCTGGGCAGATGAAGGGCCTTTCACGCCATAGGGAGCTGATGAAGAATTCTGAACCAGTGACACGATTGGGTTTGGGGTTTCAAGAGGTGGCTCAGGCTGTGTGGGAAGAACTGAGGGGGGCTCGGCCAAGCCTGGAGGCAGGAAGGGCGGTGGGGGGCTTTTGTATTTGCGGGTGCTTTTAATTAGACAATGCTTACCTCGCAATCCTGTGCTGCCCCCAAGTGGTAGTTCAGCAGAATTGATTCCTTCACCAACCAAGCGCGGGGAGCAGACGTTTGTCAAACGTGAGGGTGCCTCACAATCACCTAGAGGGCTTATTAACACACAGAGGGTCTGACTCAGTAGGTGTAGGGTGGACCTGAGAATTTGCCTTTCTTGCAAGTTCCCAGGTGATGCTGATGGTCTGGAGACCACACTTTGAGAACCACAGGCTTAGTTGCTTTCAAGGGACCGCCCCCGTCAGGCTGCCGCGCAGGGAACAGGGGTTAAAGAGGATTCTGGCCTTTTAGAGCTGCAAACTCAGAAAGGAGACACCGAAGCAAGCGGGGAAGTTTCTGAGGGTGCTGGGCTCCGAGAACGGTTAGGACTCAAAGGAGCCAACTTTAGGAGGAGGCAGGAGCTTTGAGACATCTGTGAAACAGCTGCTTCATTTGCATATGTCATTTCTGCGTCTTTAACAATAGACAACATTTTTTATCAGTCTTCTAAGCACTTTACATGTCTTCATTCTCACCACAAGTCTGTGAGGCAAATTCTATTATCCTTCTGTATGAGCTGAGTTATAGCCCCCAAAATTCATGTTTAAAGTCCCAACCACCAATACTTCAGAATGTGACTACGTTGGAGACAGGGTCTTTAAAGAAGGAATTACATTAGACTGAGGTCATTAGGGTGGGCCCTAATCCAATATGACTGGTGTCCTCACACGAGGAGGAGTTTAGGACACAGACACACACAGGCGGAGGACCATGTGAAGACGCAGGGAGAAGACGGCCATCTAAAGGCCAAGGAGAGAGGCCTCAGAGGAAACCAGACCTGCCGACACCTTGATCTCGGACTTCCAGCCTCCAGAACTGTGAGAAGATAAATTCCTGTTGTTTAAGCCACCTGGTTTGTGGTACTTTGTTATGGCAGCCCTCGAAAACTAATATACCTTTAGTTTACAGATAAGGAAACAGAAGCACATAGAAATTAAATAATGTGTCCAGTTGCTACTTGAACCCAAGTACTCCGGCTCCAAGCCATGTTCTTTTCTGAGCTTCTTCAACTCTCATTGGACTATTCAGATGGTTACCTAAAACTCATCTTACCACACTCCTCCCACTTCCATGCCTTCCTCCCCACTCCAGCACATCCCTCTACCTCTCTGGCCCAAATCAACCTTGTCCCTCCCCTGCCTAAAGGCCTCAATGGCTCCCCACTGCCTTTAAGATTAAGCTTTTCAAAACCACTTGCAGACATCATGACACCTCCCCCCTCAATACTTCAACATGTGTTGTCACCCCAGAAAGTCAGGATGAATGCCAACAAGTGCTATAGCAAGTGAAGTGTCTAGGTGACGACCACAACCACTGGGATGCTGGATCTTGCTTTGCCTTGTTAACTGGCTCTGCTGCCTGCTGGTTAGCTTGTATTTTGAGCTGCACTGCTCTGTGCTGCATTTGCTGAGTCCTACTGAGCATCAGTTCTAGACCTTACCGGCCTAAGCTGGAAGTTTCAATAGTTGGCATTTAGGGACAGGAGTATGAGATTGGGGCCCTCCTTGATGTGGCCCTAGGTCGTGTATCTTGGCCTGGACCTACCTATCTGTATGTTTCATCAAATTGTGTGTCTCCATTCCAGCATAAACCATGACTGATGCTAGACTCGGGGAGACAACAACTCTTACCCTGTGACTGTTGAGCATGTGCCCGATGTCCTGTGTGATATTCAGTCCCAACGGTGCTCGCTCCTGTGGAGGAACAGTCACCATGTGGCCCGCTAGGGTCCACGCTGCTAAAAGCAGACGTCTCGCCAGGACCCCGTGAGGCTTAAGTGCCTCTGCTGCTGCGGCCAATGCAAGGGGTGACAGGGAGAAGACACCATGGTACCCCATGGCACACACTTATGAAAAGTGCCCGGAATGCTTTCTCCCTGCCCCTCTTGGAGGGTCGGAGGGCACCATGACCCTGTTGGACAACTGTAAAAGGAACCAAAAAAAGACTCTGGAATCAGTTGCGTGTGGTGTCTTATCTACACACAAAAGGGCTACACTGCTTCCTGCTTAGGTTGCGGTCCTTTAGCCAAAAAGGTAACAATTGCCGCGGAGGAGGCTTCCACTCCTGACAGTGCTGATTGGCAGCTCTCTGGAGGAAGAGACTTACAAATATGAGAAGAGTAGAGGGGACCTGCCCCAAAGTATAGTCAGTAACCACTGCTTCCCAAAATGCCCGGATACACGGGGAGAAAACAAAAACAGAAGTCCACAGTTGGGGATGACCCGATGGGAAATCCAAAATTTGCTACAAGAAATGTATACAACAAAAAGGTGAAAGGGACCAATTGGCTTTTGCATCTCTGCAACATAGGTTCCGAATTAACCTGAACATCTGCTGAAAAGCACCAAGCAGCAAACGTTCATGGCCTTAATCCTGGAGCTTGAGTTATAGTTAGACCAGGGTGTCTTGCTAAATCCAGACGAGATACCCATTATAACCTTAGGGGAAATCACTAAATATAAAATAGAAAAGAAACAGGTATGCCTTGCTTTAGCCATCAGAACTATTGCCTTACCTAAATTCCCCATTACCCTAAAGTACCCCACAGTGGGCACTGATGCTATCACTCGATGAGCAATAAAATTAAATTAAGTCTTTGGCATTTCGCAATCAGCTTGACAAAATAGGACCCAACAGACCTCCCTCTTGCCCTCCATTTAAAATATTAATATGGCCCAACAGAAATTAAACAGGGCTTTCAAGGGTTAAAACCCATTATACAAGACATTTCGAGAAGGGTGATTATCCACACTCTTTCTCTATTTAATAGCCTGCTCATAAACCTAGAAAGAATGAATGGTCCCTCGCAGTGAATTACTGCGATCATAATGCTGTAATGCTGTGGTGTCACCCATTAAGACCCCCATAACTAATATTATTGAAATATAATCACTCAATCCAACCAGCATCTAGAACATATTTTGCTGTTATAGATTTGGCTAATATGTTCTGTTCAGTGCCCATCTCAACAGCTTCTTCCCCTTTGGAGGGATACAGTTCACCTTCCTGGGGCTCCCCAGGGGGTAACTCAACAGCCCTGCCGTCACACACAATCTTCGCAGACAAGATCTTAACCACATCCAATTTTTTCCAGGAGCACAAGCATGACATTACATTAACAACATCCTCCTCCTCCAAGGAAGTTCTTTTGAACACTCATTCAGGACATACAAATACTCACAAAGGGGATAAGCCATTGCCCTACCACCTCCAATTTATTTTGTCAGCCAAGGGTCACTTCATCCCTGACACTGTCAAGAAACAACTATTCATCCTCTAGCACCCACAACACTAAAACAAGCCAAAGATCTTTTATGCCTGTTTGTGTTCTGCAAGCAACATATTCCTCATTTACAAATTTTCCTGAAGCCCGTGTGTGCTGTTACTCACAAATCAGCCCACCTTGAAAGGGGAGCCTACAACCAAAGGCTCTGGGATCTGTCCAGATTGCATTACGACAGGTATTCCTTTTAATTCCCTCTGCCCCCTGCTGGAGACTCCTTCACTGTAGAGGCTTCCTCATGCTTCTCAAAGTCTCTGGACCATCCACGATGGCCGTAATTTGTCTGTGGGTTTTTGATGCATGCCCTCCCCAGCCGTCACCATATACCATTAGAAGGGCAAGTGCTGGCTGCAGACTGAACTCTTCTGGAAACAGATGCTCTCACAGGCCCTGAGCCTGTCATCTCCCATACCCAGCTGCTCATTATGCCTTAGGATGTGATAGAAGCAGCACCACATAAACTTGGCACAACCACTGAGACCTCCTTGCTAAAACAGAAATGGTACCTACAGGATAGAGCCAAATCTGGGCCCTCTGGTGAATTCCACTTGCAAGAGGAAGTGGTCTCCCCTGTCCTCGCCATGTGCCATGGTGCTAGATGATGTCACCCTTGGCTACCTGGGGACCCTCTTGGGATCAACTGAATAAATAGCAAAGAGAGTTCATACACTTTACAAACACCATTCCACCATCACGCATCATACATGATGGAGATCAGTGGAAAGCTGTTGCTCTCCATACCTTAACTGGGACATCCTTGATAAGGGATGGGACTCATGGGTCAGCACAGTTTGCCAAACTTCAGACAGTCGTCTTAGCACTCAATGTCCGGGTCAACAATTGGCCCCATCTACATATTTTTACAGGCTCTTCTTGGAACGTCACCAATCATCTGGATATCTAGTCTAACCAATGGCAGCAACAATAGTTTCTTACCTAAGGTCACCCCCCCTTTTGGGGTAAAGAACTCTGAGACTTTCTTGCCTCACAGATACTCAAAATATAAATCAAGGTCACACATATTTCTCCACACACTAAAAGCACAAGTTTACAAGGCCTCATCAAGACCCTCCTTATCCCTTTTGGAATTCCAGACATCACTGATATCTACCAAGATACCCATTTCACTTCTCAGAATACACAATACTGGGCTTTTTAAAAAACAGCTTTATTAAAATAGAATTGGCATACCATACAATTCCCCATTTAAGGAAGTCAATGGCTTTTAGTGCATTCACAGATTTGTGCAACCATCACCATAATAAATTTTAGAACATTTTCATTACTCCAAAAAGAAATTCTGTACACCTTAGCATCACCCCTCTATCTCCTCATCCCTCACCCCAGCCCTAGGCAACCACTAATCTACATTCTGTCTCTATAGATTTGCCTGTTCTGGATACTTCATGTAAGTGGAATCATACGCTACAAGGCCTTTTGTGTCTGACTTCTTTCACTTAGTACAATGTTTTCAAGGTTGTAGCATGAATCAGCATTTTATTACTTTTTATGGCTGAATAATATGCCACTGTATGGATATGCCACATTTTGTTTATCCAGTCATCAGTTGACGAATATTGGAGTTGTTTCCACGTTTTGACTATTATGAATAATGCTGTTTTGAACATTCACCTACAAGTCTCTGTGTGGTCATGTGTTTTCATTTCTCTTGGGTATATACTTGATACGAGCCCTGATATCAGTTCCCCTACATTAAACCCAGCATATATGGGGTTAAAACCAAAGCACTCATACCCTTTCCCTCTTACTTCTCAGCATCCTGGCACCAGAATCCACTATCCACCACAGAGGCAGACAACCAAGTACATCTACCTGTAGATTCTCTTATCTTGCCATCCCCCTCTATGCAAGCAGCCTCGCAAGGCTGAACACAGGTTTGTGGGAAAGCACCAACCAGCAAGGCCACAGGCTCCCCCTCCCTACAAGTAGCCAGATTCCTCACAACCTTTAAAACCCCTTGTCTCCCATCTTTCGGGGAGACAAGACGAATTTGAGGGCTCACTCTTGTCTCCTGGCTGACTTCACCCAAAATAAAAACATTTTCTTTGCCATAAGCCTGGCATTCCAGTTTTTATTTGGCCCCTCTTGTGCGGCAGGTAAAGAACTTATGTTTATAGCTGGTAACAATTGGCAAGCCAGCCAGGAGGCTCTTGCCCATGGGTCCATGGACCCAGGCCAACTGGGATTTCCTGGGAAACAGTCGAGCAGCCACCTAGGTGATTCATTCTAGGGACTACCCCCAGTACTTTCCACCTGACCCAGCACTGCTGACCACAGGCACATTTCCTTATCACAGGGAAACAGGTTCTAGATTTGTTTGTTTGGCTGTTTGGTTAGTTGGTTTTGCTTCTGGTACATCACCAGACTCAATCTGGAATAGGGTAGGTTGCCTCAAGGATGCCTGTAAACTCCCTTCCCCTCCATCTGGGGTCCTTCCATTTACGGCAAGGCCATCTAGGATCTCTTCTGTTCACAGAGGGGCCATCTGGGGTCCTTTCCATTCGTGGAGGGGCCATCTGGGTGGGCATTCAGAGTGGGAACAGTTGTAGGCCTTTCTACCCTAAATCTAGGAATCAGTTCACTGGTGTCTGGTTTTTCTGTGTCTAGATCTATGTGTCTGTCCATCTCTACGTAGAAGTTGCAACACTCTGGCCAGATTGGGTAAGTCTGCTGGTCTGCACACCAAGGTCCCTTTGTCCTTGCTCATTTGGGAAGATCCATGAGGCAAATCTTCATTTACTGGGTGCCACTGAGTTTAGGACACGGACTAAGTGGGACTGGAAGCATGAGTTTTGGTTTTCAGTTTTGGTTTCTCTGTTCTAGCTTCCATTTGCTGGCCGAGGGTTTTTGGGAAAGTGCTCTTGTTTGGTGTTTGTCTGTTTGTCTATTTTTTTTTTTTTAAGAAAAAGTGTGTGGTATTTTTTTGAAGAAGATTAGCCCTGAGCTAACTGCTGCCAATCCTCCTCTTTTTGCTGAGGAAGACTGGCCCTGAGCTAACATCCATGCTCATCTTCCTCTGCTTTATACGTGGGACTCCTACCACAGCATCGCTTGCCAAGCAGTGCCATGTCCGCACCCAGGATCCAAACCGGCAAACCCTGGGCTGCCGAAGTGGAATGTGCACACTTAACTGCTGTGCCACTGGGCCGGCCCCAAGAAAAAGTGTTGATGTGGGAGGTGCCCCATCTATTCCACCTAAGAGCCCCTTGGGAAAAACCTTGGCTGATTGTCGACCTATAGTTATAAGCCAATGACAAATAAATAAATGGCCATTCTGGGGAACCTCTGTTCCAGATGAGTCCACCTTAAGAGTCACCCTTAAAAGAGAGGATTCAAAACCTCTCAGTCTTTGATTAATATGCAGAAACTTCTAAAAGATGAAGTTATTTAACATGATATAAAATGATCTTTGGTAAATAAGAGCTTATTTAAGTTTGCTGGTTTGATTTAAAACAGACACCTTCAGAGTTATCAGCATTGGATATGATACAGACATGTTATCTCTGTTACAAAATTTGTCAGCAAAAGTAATAACTTAGAATAGTAGCTGATTTTGTTTGACGTCTCATGTGGTTTTTGTAGATGATTAAACATAATTGTTGAGGATAGGTAAACTTAAGAGATGTAAAAAAAGATAAAAGTTATGGAGACACTTTTTAACAATAATTATATGTTATGATGTATATACTTAAAACAACTTAAGATGATGGCTGGACTGCTTTAAGGTCACACAAAGTTTTTGAGAGTAATCTAAACATAATTATTGGGAACAAATGATTTAGATAAATATGGATAAGAGTTTTGGGGTATAATAATTATGTTTTATGGTATATATGCTTGAAAAAATAACTTCCAAAATCTTTTTGGTAACTTAAAACTAGAGTTTTACTAAATTAAGTTAAATAATAAAATTTGTTGAGTATCTAGGTCATTTTCACATAAGATAAAATATTAAAAATTGATTACTAAGCATAAATTTATCTGCCTTTGGTTTCCTATCTCAGAGAAACTAAAAGATCCTTGAGTTTATTCATAAACATATTTTGTACATTCTAAGAAATTTTCTATGAGAAAACACATATTTCTAAAAAGTTTGTATACAAGGAAAATAAAAACATATATTTTCAGTAAGGAAGCTATGAAAAATAGAGATATTTTTGTTTGTTTTGTTAAAAAAGATAAATTTATCCTAAAATAGTAGGGAAAAAAAGGAATAAAACATGGGACAAATTCTGAATGTAAAAGTAAGTGACAGAAGGTTTAAGGAAGTAAAATCCTGAGGCGTTTCGTGCATGGTCAAGTTGGCTAAGATTAAGGTAAAGCTAATTAAATAAATAAATTTAAATGTCAAAAGTAAACTGGTAAAAAATTAAAATTTGGTCTTCTCTCTCTTAAAAGGATAATTTTCTTAAACTTTTTGTCTGTTCTGCATAAAAAGATTATAAAAGGGTTTTTTTGGGCTGTTTTAACTCTGCTTTTAACTGTTCTTGTTGCCACATTGGATAAATAACTAAACATTATTTCATAGGAACCTATGATTTTATATGGGTAAACATTATTGATATAAATATTTTTTAAATTGCATAACATTCCTAAAATTCTGATCTGTCCTGATTGTCAGCCATAATTCTTGTTGTTGTCTCAAAGTGTTGTATGTCACAAAAACAGCCAGGTTTCTTTGTCAATTGCCATTTTTAAGTCTTTTGTTGTTTACAGACAGCTGTTTTACTCTGATGTTTTTTGCAAATATGTTTCATCTTCAGAGAGATTCATGGAAACGACTCTGACACTTGCTCTAGAAAACAGGTTTCTGATCAACTTTCAGATTATGAAACTGAGTTGAGTAAAAAATTACAGAACTAACTGAAAAACTGATGGACTCATGAAACTGCCAACAGAAGATCAAGAGTTGGTTACATGAAACTAAAAGAACTGATAGGGATGATTATAATTTTTATGACCTTTCATTTGAGATATTGCTGATTTTTTGACATTTTGTTTTTTCAGATTAAAAAAAACTTTTTCTTCTTGAGGAACTTTGACTTACAACAATTTGTAAGCAAAATTAAAGCATTCATCTTTTTCTCCCTATCTGATCCCTCCAAAATGTGGAAAATCCTGGTGGGTAAATGTTCTTATTTTCATGGCTATATAGTTATTTACATAAGTTCAATAGGAATCTGTTCTTCTTACAGCAGAACACAATTGGAATCACTAGTTATATTACCAAGGCTTTGACTGGAATGTCATATTTGAGAAAAACATGCAAACTCAGATATGACCAGACAGCTTTTGAGGAACAAAGATTGGGCTTTATGGAATAAAGGCACTTGGAAATATTGGCCTGGTACCCTGCTCACACGTTCCCAGCAGCCATCCTGGGTAAGTAAAGGTCATTTGTCTGGCAGGTGTAAGGAACCTCAATATTTTGGGGACCTTGGAAGGGGGAATTCACTCAAATCTGTAGGTATTATAGGCAGAATCTGATGACAAGTTCTCAGGCCTCAAGAGGCCTTTAAAATTCTATCTGAGATTCCTTATAAAAAGTTCCGTCAAAGCAGATTTAAAAGAGCCTATATGATCAATTGCTATTCTTGCTGTACTTACATAAATAATTGGGCCAAGTTTATTAAAATTAGACATTTTTAAACAAGTGGGTCTTAATTTGGCTATCTTTTGTAAAAATAAGAGTGATTTTGGAGAGAAAAATTATGTTTCAATAGAATCTATAATACACACTCATGGATATTAGGTTCTAGTTCTGATCATTTTCTTTGAGGTTTTCGTTTTATATCTGTTAACTGGACTGTATCCTGAATTCTTCTAGTCTCCTGAAATATCTGGCTACAAATCTCCAAACTAACATTTTCATTTTTTTCCATCATTTTCATTCCGAATCATTGAGAACTGAACCTGCCCTTTTTTCCTGAAGCCCTGCAAACTAAAGCTGGACATCTTAATATAAACTTAAGAAAGATTCATGTCTGCTGCTGTGTAAGCCACTCAGAAATATATGTGAGTGCCCACTGACACCACGAGAGACATTTCAAACTGCAAAAGATGCTTTGACCTTGACTTCTAGAAATCTTGATTGGCTGCTCCCTGGGCTCAGGAACTGGTTTGTAATTTGCTCCAATCACTAACCTTGTTTTTCCTTTTTGTTTCTCCAGAAATACTTCTTATTAAATACCTGGTTACTTACTTATGCAATACAGGTCTAACGTTGAGAGCCCACCTACATCACTGCCTTATTAAAAGACTGGTACAATGAGATGGAACAACCTATGCCCCAATTCAGCAGGAAGAAGCTAGATCAATTGTCACCCCAAATCCCTCAAGATTGAGGAATGAACATAAAATAGCGGGGAATTGATATCAGCCCTAATATCCGTTTCCCTGCATTAAACACAGCATATATGTGGTTAAAACCAAAGCACTCATCCCCTTTCCCTGCTTACTCCACAGCTTCCTGGCACCAGAATCCACTATCCACCATGGAAACAGACACCAAGGACATCCACCTGTGGATTCCCTTATCTTGCCATCCTCCTTCCTGCAGGCAGCCTCACAAGGCCAAATGCAGGCTGGTGGGAAAGTGCCAACTAGTAAGGCCATAAGCTCCCCCTCCCTACAAGTAGCCACATCCCTCACAACCTTTAAAACCCCTTGCCTCCCATCTTTCGGGGAGACAAGATGAAATTGAGGGCTCACTCTCCTCTCCCAGCAGACTTCACCCAAAATAAAAACCCTTTCCTTGCCATAAGCCTGGTGTTCCAGTTTTCATTTATATGTGTGGCAGGTAAAGAACCTATATCTGTAGCTGGTAACACACTCAGGAGTGGGATTGCTGGGTCATATGGTAATTCTATGTTTAACCATTGAAGGAACTGACAGACTGTTTTCCAAAGTGACTTCACTATTTTATACTCCCACCGGCAGCGTATGAGGGTTTTGATTTTTGTATATCCTTGTCAACACTTGTAATTGTCCATCTTTCTTATCATAGTCATCCTAGAGTGTGTAAAAGGGTATGTCGCTGTGGTTTTGATTTGCATTTCCCCAATGGCTAATGATGTTGAACATCTTTTCATATGCTTATTGGTCATCTTTATATCTTCTTTGGTGAAATGTCTGTTCAATTTTTTGCCCATTTTTAAAAAAAATTTAATTGTGGTAAAATTTACATAACATAAAATTTACCATTTTACCCATTTTAAAGGTACAATTCAGTGGTATTAAGTATATTCACAATTGCACAACCATCACCACTATCTATTTCCAGAACTTTTCATCACCCCAAACAAATACTTTGTACCCATTAGGCAATAACTCTCCATTCCCCCCGCCATTCAGCCCCCAGTAATTTCTAATCTACTCTGTGTCTATGAATTTGCATATTTTAGATATTTCACACAAATTATATACATTCATACAATATTGAAATTATGCAATATTGTCTTTTTGTGTCTGGCCTATTTCACTTAGCATAAAGTTTTCAAGGTTCATCCATGTTGTGGCATTTGTCAGTGCTTCATTCTTTTTTATAGCTGAAACATATTCCATTGTATGCATATCCTGCATTTTGCTTATCCATTCATATGTTGATGGACACTTGGATTGTTTCCACATTTTGGCCATCGTGAATAATGCTGCTATGAACATTGGTTTACAAGTATCTGAGTCCTTGTTTTTAGTTCTTCAGGGTATATACCTAGGGGTGCACTCCTAACTGCCAACCATTTTGCATAGGGGCTACACCATTTTACATTCTACCACCAATGCACAAGGATTCCAACTTCTCCACATCCTCACCAACGTTTGTTATTTTCCATTTTTTTATTATAGCCACTCTAGTAGGTGTAAAATAGCATCTCATTGTGGTTTTGATGTGCATTTCTCTATTGATTAACACTGTTGAGCAACTTTTCATGTACTTATTGGCCATTTGTATATCTGCTTTTGAAAAATGTCTATTCAAGTCATTTGCTCATTTTTATAGAGGGGTTTTTTGTTGTTAGTATCTAGGAGTTCTTTATATACTCAGGATATTAAACCCTTATCAAATATCTGATTTACAAATATTTTCTACAATCCTTCTCATTGAGTTGCCTTCTCACTCCATTGATAGTGTCCAATTTTTAATTGGGTTGTCTTTTATTATTGGGCTGAAAAGTGCTTTATACATCCTAGATACAAGTCTCTTATCAGATATATCATTGGCAAAATTTTTCTCCCATTCTGTAGATTGTCTTTTTACTTTCTTCTGGGGTCCTTTGAGGCACACATTTTTAATTTTGGCAATGAAAACTGGGCTCTTGAACAAGACATCCAACAGAAACTTGACCTCCCTTGTTGGCTTCAGACTGTTACTTAAACAAGTTTAAACTCAATCAAATGAAACATGGCACACTTCAGTCATCAGTCAAACATTAGAGGTGAATTGTAATAGAGTCTGGCTCCATTTTTGATGTTTCACTACAGGCAGCTGTAAAGCCCCAGTCCTCCTTTTTCCCTTCTTTCCCTCCATCTGGGCAAGCCAATAAAAAAAATTCAGGCACTCCCTCCTTTGCTGCCAGCAGAAGGTTCAACCCATGCAAGCCCCAGCCCGTGGGTAGGAACCCTTGCCCCAGCCTCACTTCCAACCACAAAAAAAGCCAAGCCAGTCACCACCCCCAGTTCTCTCAAGCCATTCTTGGACCTGCATAGGAACCTACCCTGCTCTCTCTCATTATGGGAGTAATAAACCCTTTCATACTTTCTTGATGTGAGTAGTATCATTGATCTCAACATAAGAACCAAATTATCGGTGGAGTAGAGAAGAGTCCATCCTACATCTGTGGGGTGATCATAACAACACACATCTCCTAAGAGTTACAACTTTCCCCTACATCACCACAATGCCAATATTAAACCTAACAAAATTAACAGTAAGTGGTGGCAATCATCTAGTCTATATACAACTATCCCCATTCATCCCCAAAATGTCTTCTACAGCTGCACTGCTTTTTTAAATCAGAATCTAATCATTTGTTTGTATTTAGCTCTGTCTCTTTAGGCTCCTTTGCTCTAGAACTGCATCATCCAATGCAGTATCTACAAACCACAAGTGGCTATTGAGAACTTGAAACATGACTGGTCCAAATTGAGATATGCTGTGCATGTAAAATGCACAATGTCAAAGACTGAAAAAAGAGAAAAATGTAAAATACGTCATTAATGAATTTTTATATGGATTACATGTAGAATTGATGATATTTTTGGACATATTAGTGCAGCAGGCAGAACAATGCCCCCCAAAGATGTCTGTGCCCTAAGTTCTAGAAACTTACACGGAAAAAGGGACTTTGGAGATGCAATTAAGGTTAAGGATCTTGAATTGGTGAGATTATCCTGGATTATCCAAGTGGGTCCAATCTAATCACATGAATCTTTCCCAACTGAGTCAGGGAGATGCAACATGAGTGAGTAGTGACAGTTTCGAAGATAAATAAAGGGGGCCACAAGCCAAGGAATGCAGTGGCCTCTAGAGACTAAGAATGGCCTTCAGTTTACAGCCAGCAAGAAAACTACTACCTCAATCCTTTACCCTTAAGGTACTAAATTCTGCCAACAACCCAAAGGAACAAGAGGTGGGTTCTCTTCTAGAAGCTCCAGAGAGGAACACAGGCTGCTGACACCTTAATTTCAGTCCAAAAACACCATACTCAACTTCTGATCCATAGAAGCATAAGATAATAAATTTGTGTTGTTTTAAGGCACTGAATTTGTTTCAGCAGCAGTAGAAAACTATTAATTGGGTTAAATATTTATTTTTAATTAATACTAATAAATTGGTAATTGATTATTAAAATGAATTTTACATGTTTTTAATTTTTAGTGTGACTAGTAGAAAATTTAAAATTACATATGTGACACATTTGTGGTTCACTTTATCTCTATTGGACAGTGCTGATCACATACACGCACCTCACCTTTTTTTATTCATGACATGGACATTTCCAGGGCCCACTCTAGTTTCCCTGCAGAATGTCCCCCATTCCTGACTAGTCAGATTACTTCATCATGATGTCATTTAAATTATTACTCTACCCACTATATTTCCTGTAATCTGGAAGTTCATTCAACAGGCTTAATTAGATTCGGGTTAAACGTTCTTGGCAAGAGTACTTCAAAAGTGATACTGTGGTGTCCTATTGCATCAGGAGGCTCATAATGTTCAGTCATCTGACTATGAATGATGGTACGTTTGACCACTAGCTAAGGTGGTGTTGTGAGTTGAACTGTGTCCCCCAAAGAGATGTGTTGAAACCCTAAGCCTCCACTACCTGTGAATGTGACTTTTTTTGGAAATAGTGGTTTTGCAGATGTAATCAAACTAAAGTGAGGTCATACTGGATTCAGGTGGGCCCTAATGCAATGACTGGTGTCGTTTTAAGAAGGAGATTTGGACACAAGGACGCAGAGACACACAGGAAGAGCACCAAGTGATGGCAAAGGCAGAAATTGGAGTGATGTGTGCACAAGGCAAGGAATGCCAAGGATTGCTGGCAAACACCAGAAGCTAGAGGGAGGCATGGAACTTATTCTTCCTCAGAGCCTCCTGAAGGAACCAACCCTACTGACACCTTGATTCCAGACTTTTAGCTTCCAGAACTGTGAGAGTTCTGTTTTAAAATGTAATAAATTTCTGTTGTTTTAAGCCATCCAGTTAGTGATAATTTGTCAGGCAGCCCAAGGAAATGAATACAGGTGGTGACCACTAGGTCTTTCTCATGTAAAGGTATGTTTCTCTCATAGCAATTACACAGGTAATGGGGTCTTACTTTGGCATCATGCCAAGGTTCTGTTCCCCATTGGATCTGGCATCTGGTAGTACAGAAAGCAAGGAAGTACTCAAAGACCCATGGGGTGACACTGAAAGGGAAAAGGAGCTAGCTTGAAGGGACTTCAATGACCAATTTGGGAACATTTTGCGTATCAAAAAGAATAACTATAATTGATTATAAAACACTTTTTTTAAAAAAACCCATGAGTTCATAGTGATACTCAAAAAAGAAAATAAGAATTCAACTAATGGTAAACAAATGTCAAAGGACTGACAGAATAAGTAACTAGCAATCCTGCAACCCCCAGCAAAATAATTAGAATAAGGATAATCAATGGATGCTCAAAATAGCATGTGAAAGTTTGTTGGGGAACACGCCATCAGCTGGGTGTGAACATTTTAACCTGCTTCTTAGGTTCTTTCTCTCTCTGCCATATGGAGGGCCAAAAGTGTTTGCTAGATTTGAGAGCCGTCTTTACTGCTTCTTTCTCTTTCCTTCAGGGCCCAGGCATTACTTTTTCTAAAAGAATCCTCCAGAGCCATGGTCTCAAACACTATTTGTCCCTTGGGGAGCTTCTGAAAATCCTGCCACCCAGGCTGCACCCCAGACCAGTTATATCAGAATGGCACCCAGGTACAAATATTTTCTATACATTTCCAGGTGGTTCCAGTGTACAGCCAAGTTTGAGAATCACTTCTTTGCTTCAGTCTTGAGTGATCCTCACAGGCCAGAAAGTGAGCAAACAAACCGCCTCTATTACCACTTCCAAGAGCATCAGCATCTACACCTGGACTTGATCTGTTATTGTCCTGCCCAGCTTCCCTTAAAGGCATCATGTTTTCCCCAGACCTTCCCTTAAAAGCCTAACTCTACACGTGATCCAAGGCTATTCCTTTAAGATTCACCCTTTGCCTTCTTCTCCATCTACTATAGTTGTGTCACCATGGAACCCACCTAAAATGCCCTTTTTAATATGGCTTCTTTCACTCAGCATAATTAATTTGAGATTCATCTATGTTGTTGCAGGTACCTATAATTTACTTTTATTCCTGAGCAAAAGTATTCCATTTTATACCAGAATTTATTGACCCACTCATCTGTTGATAGATGTTTGGGTTGCTCACAATTTTTGACTCTTACAAATAAAACTGCTATAGACATTCACATACAAGGTGTATGTTTAACTTTTTAAGGAACTGCCAAACTCTTTTCCAAAGTAGTTTTGGCATTTTCGTTGCCAACAGCACTTTATGAGAGTTCCAGTTGATCTTTACCTTCAACAAGGCTTGTTATGGTCTTTCTTTTTATTTCAGACAGTCTAATAGGTGTGTAGTGAAATTTCATTGTGATTTAATTTGCATTTCCCTAATGACTAATGAGGTTGAATGTTGAGCATCTTTTTGTGTGTTAATTTGCCATCTGTATCTCTTTTTTGGTGAAGTATCAGTTCAAATTTTTTCCCACTTTTTGTTGAGTTGTTGTTTTTCTTATTATTGAGTTTTAAGAGTTCTTTGTACATTCTGAATGCAAATCTTTTATCAGTTATGTAATTTGCAAATCTTCTTCTTCCAGTCTTTGGCTTGTCTTTGCATCCTGTTAACAGTGTCTTTCAAAGAGCAGAAGGTATTAATTTAGATGAAGTCCAACTTCCCAAATTTTTTAACAAATTATGTTTTAGTATTTTTTCTAAGAAGTTTTTGCCTAATACAAGGTCACAGATATTTTCTCCTATGTTTTTTATTATAATTGTTTTATAATTTTAGATTTTTTTAGTCTTTTTATTTTTTTAAAGATTGGCCCTGAGCTAGCATCTGTTGACAAATTTTTTCTTCTTCTTCTTCTTCTCCTCAAAGCCCCCCCAGTACATAGTTGTATATTCTAGTTGTTGGTCCTTCTAGCTCTGCCATGTGGCCTCAGTATGGCTTGCTGAGCAGTGCTAGGTCTGCACCTAGGATCCAAAATGGCAAAACCCTGGGCTGCCGAAGCAGAGCATGCAAACCTAACCACTCAGCCACAGGGCTGTCCCCTATTTTTTCTTTTTTTGAGGAAGATCAGCCCTGAGCTAACATCTGCCACCAATCTTCCTCTTTCTGCTGAGGAAGACTGGCCCCGAGCTAACGTCTGTGCCCATCTTCCTCCACTTTATATGTGGGACGCCTACCACAGCATAGCTTGCCAAGTGGTGCCATGTCCACACCCAGGATCCAAATCAGCGAACTCCGGGCTGCCGAAGTGGAGCATGCACACTTAACTGCTGTGCCACTGGGCCGGCCCTGGCTATGATCCCTTTTGAGTTAATTTTTTATGGTGCCAGGTATGGATCAAAGTTCATTTTTCTGCATATGGATATCCAATTGTTCATGCACCATTTGTTGAAAATACTATCCTTTCTCCAGTGAATTATCTTTGCACCTTTGTCAAAAATCAATTGACCAAGTATGTGTAGGTCTATTTCTGGACTCATCGTGTTTCATTGATCAGTTTTTCTAACATGATGCCAATCCCACACTGTCTTGATTAATGTCAGTGTATAAGTCTTAAAGTAAAGTAGTATAAGTCCTCCAAATTTGTTCTTCTTTTGAAAAGTCATTTCAGTTATTCAAGGTCTGTTGCATTTCTATATAAATTTTATAATAAGCTTGTCAGTTTCTACACAAAAACCCTGTTGGAATTCTGATTGGGATTGCACTGAGTCTACAGACCAATTTGAAGAGAAATGACATGGAAACAATACCAAGTCGTCCAATCCATGAATATAGTATATCTCTCCATTTGTTTAGGTCTTCTCTAATTCCTATGAATAATTTTCAATATACACATCTTTCATAAGATTTAGCCCTTAAATATTTCATATTTCTGATTCTATTGTAAACGGTTTTGCTTTTGTTCATTTCAATTTCCTATTGTTCATTGCTAAGACAGAAATAAAATTTATTTTTGTATATTGATCCCATATATTACAATCTTCCTAACTCCCTTATTAATTCTAGTAGCTTTTCGTAAATTTCATAAGATTTTCTAAGTAAACAATCAGATGATTTGATGACTTTATCATCTGCACATAAAGACAGTCTTACTTCTATCAAATCTGTATGTCTTTTTTTCTTGCCTTGTTACACTGGATAGGACCTTCAATACAGTGTCAAGTATAAACAGTGAAAACACACGTCCTTGCCTTGTTCCTGAGCTTAGGGAGAAAGCATTAGTCTTTCACCACTAAGTATGATGTTAGTTGAAGAGTTTTCATAGCTTCTCTTTATCAGGTTGAGGAATTCCCCTTCTACTTCTAGTTTTCTGAGAGTTGTTATCAGGAATAGATGTTGGGTTTTGTCAAATGCCTTTTCTTAATCTATTGAAATGATTGTCTATTTTTTTTAGTCTATTTATATGGTGAACTACATTAATTGAAATTCTAATGTTAAACCCAACCTTGCATTCCTGTGAAAAATCCCATTTGGTCATGATCTATTATTGTTTTTATATATTGTTGAATTTGTTTTGTTAACAAGAATTTTACATACATGTTCATGATGATATTGGTCTGTACGTTTCTTTTCTTGTAATATCAATCTCTGGTTTTGGTATCAAAGTAATAGTGACCTCAGAAAATTAGTTGGGAAGTAGTCTGCACTTCTCTTCAATGTTTTGGAAATGTCATACATTAGTCCTAAATGTGTTATAAATCCCCCAATCATTGTTATTCATTTTTCTTTAAGCAGTCAATTATCTTTTGAAGGGCAAGTTTTAAATAATAATTTTTGAAGTCTTTATATTTACTCATGTAGTTATCATTTCCAGTGCTCTTCATGCCCTTGTGTAGGTTTCTATCTGGCACCATTTTCCTTCTGCCTGAAGGACTTCCCTTAACATTTCTTGTAGTGCAGGTCTGATGGTGATAAGTCCTTTGAGGTTTTGTATATCTGAAAAAGTCTTTATTTTGTCTTTACTTTCCAAAGATGTTTTTGCTAAGTAAAGAATTCTAGGTTGATAGGTTTTTTTCTTTCAGTACTTTAAAGATGTAATCCACGGTCTTCTAGCTTGCATTGTTTCCAACAAGATATTTTCTGTCATCTTTATCTTTGTTTCTCTGTACATCATGTATCTTTTTCTTTCCTTTTGACTGCTTTTAAGATTTTCTCTTCATCATTGGTTTTAAGAAATTTGATTATGGCATGCTTTAGTGTAGTTTTATTGGTGGTTCTTGTGCTTGGGATTTATTGTGCTTCTTGGATCTGTGGGGTTTTAGTTTTCATCATAGTTGAAGACATTTTGGCCATTGTTGCTTCAAATATCTTTTCAGTCCCTATTCTCTTCTCAGTCATCTCCTTCAGAGATTCCAATTATACATATATTTGGTTGATTAAAGTTGTCCCACAGTTCTCTCATGCTCTGTTCATTTAATTTCAGTCCTTTATTTTCTCTATGTAAACTTGTCCCATGGTTCTCTCATGCTCTGTTCATTTATTTTCAGTCCTTTTTTTCTCTGTGTTTCATTTTGGATAGTTTTTATTTCTATGTCTTCAAGTTTACTGATATTTTCTACTGCAATATCTCATCTGCTGTTAATCCTATCCAATGTATTTTTCATATCAGACATTACAATTTTCATCTCTAGACATTTGATTTAAATCTTTTCAAATATCTTTTACATCTCTACTTATCATGTTCAATCTTTCCTCTAGCTTCTTTAACATATGGCATACAGTCATAATAACTATTTTAATGGCTTTGTCTACTAATTCTATTATCTGTATTTTGCTGGGTTGGTTTTGATTATTTTTCCTTCTTCAATAGGTCATTTTTCCAGCTTTTTTGCATGTCTGGAAATTTCTTGAGCTTTGTTCTGAGACATGGTTAGATTGCTTAGAAACAGTTTGATACTTTTCAGGGCTTGCTTTTAAGCTTTGTTGAGCAGGTTCTGTTGCCCTGCATTGCATCCCGAAAACTCTCCAGAGAGTAAGCTGGGGCAATTGTAGGGCTCACTTACTTGTCTCCTATCTCTCAGGGCTCACTGTCCTTCACTGTCTAATATCCAATGTCTTTAGAGCCATTGTTTCATATATTTCTCAAGTTTTTTAGTTGTTTCTGGTGGGAGTACAAATCCAGGCCATCTTGACCAGAAGTATGTCTGTGTGTGTGTGTGTATGTATCTTACCTTTGTTACATTCAGCAAAATGTGGAAGAGAGGAAGTTACCATTGCCTAGGGGTACTAACAGTCATGGAATAATTTGTGTTCACTCAATCAACAAATACATATTGAACATCTGAGGGTCATCTCTTGATTTCATGCCCAGTATCCTAACGATGATCCCAACTTTCTTTGAGATAGCACTATGCCCAGCCCAGGTAATGTATCTTGGTAGTCTAAACCTGAACTAGCCGATATGGTAGATCCTAGCCACACGTAGCTATTAAGCACTTGAAATGTGGCTAGTCTGAATTGAGATTTGCTGTAACTATAAAACTCACAGCATATTTTGAAGATTTAGTGCCAAAAAATTGTAAAATCTCTCCTTATTCATTTGTATATTGATTTCATGTCAAAGTGGTAATATTTTGAATAGATTGAGTTAAATAAAATATATTAAAAATAATTTCATCTCTTTATATTTTTAATGTGACTACAAGAAGATTTTAAATTACATATGTGGCTCACATTATATTTCTATTGGACAGCACTGATGTGAATCGATCATGACAGCATTATTCTGTGTTAGTTAGGGTTTCCAGAGAAATAGAACCAACAGGATGTGGGGGGGGGGGTATAATTATTTATTATAAGGAAGTGGCTCATGTGATTATGGAGGAAGGCAAGTCCCAAGATCTGCAGGTAAGTGGGCAAGCTGGAGACACAGGATAGCCAACAGTTTTGTTCCAGTCCAAAGGCCTGATAACCAAGGAAGCTGATGGCGTCGTTCCCATCTGACGGTTGGCAGGCTCAAGACCCAAGAAGAGTTGGTGTTTCAGTTTGGATCTATAGGCAGGAAACAGTCAATGTCCCAGTTTGAAGGCAGTCAGCCAGGAAGAATTCTCTCTTACTTTGGGTACGGTCAGCCTTTTTGTGCTATTTTGTGCTTTTTGTAATAAGTCTTCAACTGATTAAAAGAAGCCCATGCACATTAGGGAGAGCCATCTGCTTCACTCAGTCAACCAGGTTAAGTGCTAATCACATGGAAAAACACCCTCACAGAAACACCCAGAATACTGTTTGACCAAACATCTGGGCGCCCCATGGCCCAGCCAAGTTGACACATAAAATCAGTGATCTTATGTTCCCTGTTTTCCCAACCTCCCTTGAAGCTAGAACTATTGACCCAGTTCTGGGTGATGAGATATAAAGGGAAATCTCCTTGGGGACTCCTAGGAAAATTTTTGCTCCCATAGAAGGAGAAAAGCCTAGCACTAGCTTTCCTTGTTTCTTCCAGTCTTATATATGGATGCGGTGCCTGCATCTTGAGCAGCTGTCTTGTGACCATGAGGTAGCAGATGTGGGGAGAAACATCTCCATGCTAAGGATAATGGAGCAGAAATAGAGAAGGAGCCTGGGTGCCCGATGGTAGTGTTGAGTCACTAAAACAATACCAGCAATTGCTTACCTGTGGATTTCTCCTTAGGTACGTAAAATAAATCTTTATTCGTTAAGTCCACTACTTGTCATTTTGTTGTTGTTGTTGTTATGTGCAGCCAAACATATTCGTAACTGATACATACTAGTTAGAAGAATAGTAGTACTGTTTTAGGCATTAGGGGTTACAACAGTGTATAATGCCCTTAGGGGTAGAAAGATACATTTTTAAAGGGCGAGGGGAGAAAAAGTTAACATATAAATAAGATAGTTTAAGGGGGGCTGGCCCCGTGGCCGGGTGGTTAAGTTCAAGCAGTCCACTTTGGTGGCACAGGGTTTCACTGGTACGGATCCTGGACGCAGACATGGCACCGCTCATCAAGCCATCCTGACGCAGCATTCCACATAAGCACAACAGAAGGACCTACAACCATGTACTGGGGGGCTTTGTGGAGAAGAAGAAGAAAAAAAGGAAGATTGGCAACAGATGTTAGCTCAGATGCCAATCTTTAAAATAAATAAATAAATAAGATAGTTTAAGATTTTGATGATTATTATGAAGGAAATAAACAAATAGAGGGAAACTCAGTATGGTTTTATGAGATGATAATTAAACTGAGACAAGAAGTTGATAAGACAAGGAGTTGGCAACACACACCCAAAAAAAAGTGAGAGAAGGATGTTCCAGGGAGAGGAAACAGAAGTGAAAACACCCTGAGATGAAAAGAACTTGGCTGGTCGAGGAACTGAAAGAAGGCATGGGAACAGCGTGAGCAAGGAGAGGGATGGGGTGAGGCTGGAGAAACAGGCAGGCTCCAGATCACGCACGGCCTTGGGGACTATGGAACATAGTTTGAACTTCAGGAGAAACAGGAAACTCTTGAAGGCTTTTTAGTGTCCTAGCCAAATGGTGTTGAGCAAGAGAGTTCTGGTTGCAATGTGCAACGTGGAAGCAGAAAGACCAGTGGGAAGAGCTTGCAGTACATACAAGAAAGAAAATAGATAATCAAAGACAAATTTACGGAGTTAAGATGGGAAATATGGAAATTCGTAGGCAGCAAGATCAGTGTGCACTGAGACAGCAAAGCTCTCTCAAATTTGCAGTTACCTTTAAATTCACCAGTTACTTCTGTGTTGCAGGAGATGGGCTGATTCTCTCCACTCGACAGAAGAGGAATCTGTGATCAGAAGAAGTGACACTTGGCTCAAGACCACAGAAGTCATTCACAGAATCAACAGCCCCTTCACTCCAGCTTCCGTGCCTGGCCTTCACGAACACTAAGGTTTTCTGAGCCAAATAACCATGCGTTCCCCCTTTAAACCTACCAAACTCTTCGCTTGGAAAACCACTCTCAGTTTTGCCAGCTACAAGTTATTTGACCCCCTGCCCCAGCTTTCCTCAGTCCCAATGCTCCACTTTTGGGAAACAAGCAGGCCGGAGGGAGAAAACTATTTGGGAATCACCAGAGTTCTCACAAGATCCGCGAGGGGGCAAAAGAGAGTCAATAGACTTGCTGCGATCCTTTCTTTGGCTGCCAAACCCGGGAGACGAAGCGAGAGCAGAGAGGAGGCCCAAATCTGAGCTTGGGTGGGTAGGCAGGGCCGAGAGGAGGCCCCAAAAGCATGTCAACTGTTCCCCTTCCCCTCATAGCTATGGTGGGAAAGCCCTCTGTCACCCCCACTGCTAAGCAGAGGTGTGGTTTCAGCTGGAGTCTAACCTCAGCTGCCAAACACCTGGAGGCAAGGGGGCGGGGTTTATTGCATATCAGCCAGCGACTGGCTACAGGCTGCCGGGGGTGGGGCACATAGCCTACCCTGCACCTAGCTCCCTTTGGGCTAAGGGTAATTCTCCAGAAAGACTGACGGCAGCGAGGAGACAGCACCACGCAGGATGCACAGCAGCTGCTGGGTGCACCCGCCTGTAAGGGGACCTGAGCGAGGCACCAACAGTCCACTTCAGTCTCGTGTCCAATTTACGCCGATCCCCTTCCAGTCCCTCTCCTGCTCTTTCCAGGGCAGGAACAGGGAGTGGCCTATCCTCATGCAGACCCAGATACTGGAAGAGGGTTTTCACAGTGGCTGGAACCAAGCCTGTGGGAGTCTAATGGGTCCTGAGGCCCAGCCTCCCGCAGCTGGGATCGCCTGGCCGGCTCCTCCTCTCCAGGCCCAGGGGAATCTTTCTTGCACAACCTTTGCCTCCTCTCCTGTTTCCTTCCTGACTACGGAGGGATTAGGTCATGCTCTTGGCTTTTGACTTATTTCTTTTTCTCCAGGGGATCAAGCTAACTTTTTCCTCTTTCTGCCTTTGCGAAAAACAAAGGTCCCCGCCTCACCACCTTATCACTTAAACCAAAAGGAGTTCGTGACTTTTAACTAAAAGAATGCTTGTTGCAGCAGGAATACCACATACCAGCTAAGATCCGCACCCAGCCTCTGGTGGCTTTAGGAGCCCCAAGCACAATAAAGGTTGAGAACAACTGAATGTTTGGCATCTGAACCTCCCACTATGGCTGAGGAAATCGCCATGGACTGAATCAGGACAGAAACTAAACAAGATCTTTTCTCACTTCCATTTCCAAAACTAGGGGCTTGGCCAATCAGATGCTTCCACCAATTTCTTGCAAATGATGCAAGAAAAGCAGAGACAGCGGAGTATTCACCCTGGTGGTGATGGTGGCAGTAACATGCAGTGGCTAGGGGCATCCTGGTGGTGGTAGTGGCAGCCACAGTGTCCCTCCCAGATGCTCCAGCAGCATGGTTTTGATGATGGTGCTGGCTATCCAGCTGCAGCCTGTCAGGCCTGTGTGATTTCTGAGTCTCATTGTTCAGTTGTCCTGTGAGCTAAGCAATACCCTTCCATTAGATTCTTTTTCTGCTCTAGTCAGAGCCTGCTTCTGATGCTTGCAACTATGAACTAACTGATCCAGTCTCTGAAGGGTTTGGGCAGGGGGAGCTGATATGACCTGTCTTGCACTTTGAAGAGATCCTGCTGGCTTCCGCGTGGTCCAGAGGTTGGACCACAGCTAGGTCAAAGGTGAGCAAACCAGTTCAATGGACACTGCAGGGCTTCCTGGACTAGCATCATGGCAGTGGGAAAAGTTGGATGGAGTTTTGGAGATGAAATCAAATTGGCTTGGTGATGTAATGGATGTTGTAGGAGTCATGATGGCACCTAGGTTTATGTCTTTTGTAAATGGGTGGTATGGTAGATTGATTGCAAAAATGGCCCCATTTCTCTACCCCTCCCAACAATGTGACTTTGTAGCTCCTACCTTCAAGAGGCAGAGCCTATTTCCAAACCCTTTCAAGCAAGTCTTGGCGTTGAGACTTGTTTGGCCAAAATAGCGTGGTAGAAGTGACAGGATATCAGTTCCAAGTGAAGACCTCATGAGGCCATGCATGTTTTCACTTGCTTTCCTGGACCCCCGCACTCACTATGTGAACAAGCTTGGACTGACCTGCTGGATGGCCATTCTACACCAGCCAGCCCCCAGGCAACCCGGCATCTGATCACAAAAGCATGAGTGTGCCCAGCCAAGATTAGCTGAGCCCAGCCGACCTATAGACTCATGAGAAATAATAAATGGTTAATGCTTTCAGCCACTAAGCTTTGGGATGGTTTATTATACAGCAAGAGCTAACTGATACAGGTATACATATGTATTGCCATCCCAACCCAGCCCACCACCCTCTGGCCTTTCAATGTCCCTTGCTACCTGGACTTCTTGCTGTTCTCCTCTGCCTACAGGTTTGGACTTCTCTCTCCCAAGGCTGGCTTCAGTACACTTGAACTTGCTCTGCCCTTTTAATGTTCTCTCTTGGGCATCCCAGCTGCCCTTCAGACCACCTCCTGGGCTTCTCATGCTCAGAAGCCTGCCTTTATCCCAGAATCCGTGGACCTAGCCTTAGTCCCTATTTTTGGCCTTTGGAATTTGCTTTGGTTGGGTCCTCCAACTAGGTGAGGGCTGGCCCCACATTGCTCCCTGAGCCTAGGTTCTCAGTCTCAGAAGTGATCCTAAACCTCAGAGCCCCATTCAGGAAATACCAAGCCTTAACACAGAGCAGTTAGAGAGTCCCATGCTCCCTTGCGCCCACTCTCATGGCCTTACCTTATGCCCTCTGAGCTTCTGTGACTCACTGACCCTCCCGCTACCTCTCTGACAGCATGCCCTCCCCTCTTCCCCACCCAATACTCAACTCTAGGCCCCAGGGGAGCACCAGGCTCTGTGTAAGGCTCAGCCTGTGTGGATATCCCAGGGGCAGAAGTCATCTCTCCCCAGCAAGTCAGAGTCTTCCAGGCAGCCAAGGTTGGGGCAGCAGAGGGCTGCAGACTGACCTGAGACCTCTGTTTTGCCTCCTGTAAATAGCGATGCCCTAGTCAGTAAGAAAGACAACTTATTGGGTAAAAGCTCATCAACTGACAGATAATTTTCACATCTTCGCTGTACATCTTTCCTTGGCAGGCAAGGGGCATCGAGGCCTGGTGGAGACAGATAATTTTCTCTTTCTATTGTGAACTATTCCCAGAGCCAAAACAGGGGTCAGATGCTCTGCAAAGCATGTGCATGGGTTGGATTGTGGACATAAGGGAGGAAAGGAGGGAGGGAGGGAGGAGAAAGGACAGTGAAGACTCTTCCCAAGAACTGGGGAGAGCCTGCCCCATCTCTTCCTTCCCGGGGATTAGGAAGGGGCTGCAGACAAGGCAGATGGGCCTGAATGCACGAAGATGCCACCCGACAGCCTCATTATCTGGGAATGCCCATCCTATCTGTAATGAAAAGAGCTGACTCCCCACCCACATCCACTGCACCTACCCCAGGTGCCACACCATGGAAGTAGCTCGTCCTGGGCTTTCTGTCAAACCATGTCAGAGCATGTTGGGGGATAAATCTCCATCACTGATCCAGAATATGGGGGCCTGTGACCTCTCTGTCCACTATAGCAGCCCTGGGGTGCGGACTGGCACAGGCTACAGCTGCCTTGAGAGATGACGGTCCCAAAGGCTGTCTGAGGAAGCCCTGCTATGCGGCACAGCGCCCTGAGCCCCCTCTGCAAGTGTCTGCCTGGAACTGCAGACACAGGCCCTTCTGAGAGGCAGAGGAGCACACACTTTAAACAGGTGGGGGGAGACGGGGGCCCTGGTGGGAGTCCCCATGAATGTAAAGGCTGGCAAAAAACATGCGAGGTTGAGGAGGCAAAAGAATGAGGGTTAGATCAGACCAGGGGAGCCTGAGGGAGGTTATTCCATGACTTGATACTCTTAGAATCTGTCCTGAATATATAAAAATGGCCTTGGAAAGCAGGGGGGCTGGGGATCTGGCAATATCTTCATGGATGCTGAAGGGAGACACAGCCCAGGCCCTCCCCTGAAGTCTTCCCTGATGAAGATGCAGCAGAAAGGAGGGCAAGAGAGCGAGCTGGTGAGCCCTCATTCCTGTTCCCTCACCATCTGGGACCTGAGAACCAGACCCGGCCTTGGGATGTGTGGTTGCTGCTGCCCGACGGAGGACGCCACGTCAGTGAGTTGGAGGGAGTTGTGTTGGCCACCAGGGGGCAGCTGTGAGCCCCACAGCCTGGCCAACCTGCGCCGCTCCTCTTCAGGGAAAGCAAGCCAGGTTCTGGGGTGGCTGAGACCTTGCTTTAAAAATCCCAGCCAGGGGCTACCCCACGGACCCCATGATGGGTCCTCAAGTTGAGAGTGGTGCGATGTCTTCCAAGAAACCTTTGCTCCGATGAGCAGACCCTAACTAACCCAACCAGGTTTCAGAACAAAAATGAGAGCCTATTCTGTAATAACCTGGCCTTGGTGTCACCTCCAACCCTGGCCTCAGACTGCCCCTCGAACCCATTGCAGTCCTTCATTTACTCAACCAATATTTATCAAGCACCTGTACTCAACACCTGGGATTCTTTGGTGAGCAAATCAGACAAAGACCCCTGCTCACTTAGGACTTCTGTTCTCTGAAAACAGGGTGCCGTCAAACTATCCACAGTTACCCCTGATTGGCCAGAAAGATGTGTGTGGCTCTGAATTGAGCTATTATGTTAATTAACTCACAACCTCAGACAGGTTGGTCAAGTGATTATGAGGAGCCTTGTCTTACAGCTTGAGCCTTATGTCTTCTAATCGTCAGACCAAGAGAGAGCCATGAAGAAGACCAAGGAGGGCTGAGTCTAGGAGAGACCTCAATTTCTCAGTTAGTATGTGACTTCCATTTCTTGAGTATTGCCCTTTATTGTTTGAAAATTGCGATGTGCTGCCATTCGACCAGTGTTTTCACGTAGCAGCAATCTGTTGCTTATTTGGTCTGAAATTACAGGACTCAGAGAAAACTTACACCAGGATTTTATTGTATCATGTAAAGGTCTGGAGAAGGGCCTTTGGGTTCCAGGGTTCAAAATTTCAATTTATTCTCCCAAAGGTTGGTTTCCCTCCCTGGCTTCTTGCTTTGTTAGTGACCCGATCCTTCCCCAGAGACTATGGCTGGAAATCTCAGTGTCCCATCTAATTCCTCTCTCTCTTTTTGACCCCCACATCCATCCAGGCACCAGCAATTCTACCTACTGAATGTCTCTTGATCCTGTTTCCTCCTCTCCATCCCTACTGCCACTGTACTGGTCCGGGCCACTATCATCACTCACCCACACCATTACTATACCATTGTTGCTTCGATGCCCATCCCAGATTCCTCTTCTGAAGACGTACTCTCAAGTCCCCTGCATGGGATTCAGGGCCCACAGTGTGTTCTCCAGGCTCTCTTGCTTCGGCCTAGGCTCCAGCCAAGCCAGCTCTGTCACTGCTGCCTCCCACCCCACCTCTCCTGCCCATCTCTTCCTGTTCCTCAAGACCTGTGCTTCTGCCACTTGTACTTCCTGCCCCTCCTCTCTAAAACCTGCCCAACTGGTCTAGCTCCACTTTCACTCCTGCAGGAAGCTCTCCCCAACCGAGCTACCCAAAGTAATCTCATCTTTAATGGCATCTTGTCCTTCACTATCTGAGCTTAACTGAGGCAACGTTTTGTGCCTCAGGGAAGCTGTAAGCTCTGGAAGGCAAGGTCAGTCTCTGCCTCTTCTTTGGCCTAGTCCATGAAGGACTGAGAGGACACCTGCTGCCTGGCAGATCAAGTTAAAGGCATCAGTGACATGGTTAAAGCAATATATGAGACTTCAACTCCCAGAAATAGGGAGTAGATATGCTTTTTCAATCCTCACACTCAGTACAGCTAAAAGCCCTACACATCACATATAAAACAAAAGAGAAAATTCTGAAAGTGGAGAACGGGCAGACCAGCTGGACGTTAGGACCCGAGGAATGACACAGGAGTGGGTTATCTGGAGTTTTTTTTTTCTTCATATAGCCCAGAAAGGGTGCTGGAGAAGCCAGCAACCTGAAAAACAATGGACATAGACCAAAAAAACCCCGAGAAAAGCCTGCTCTCTCTTTCCAAAGCACCAAGATAGGGCAGTCCAGCAAAATAGGAATCTTTTAGACCACAGCCATTCTACTCCAGCCTAACACCACAAAAGGTGGGGAAAAAAACCCACAACTGTGGCCCCATCCCCACATTATCAAAGGCTGAGTGGGGAGCCTAGGCTACCTTTGCCAGGCTATAAAATGGCACTCCAACCTCCCTCCCCCTGGCCAGGCTGGTGTCATAAAAAGCTGAGTGGCAAGCCAGGACTTTTATCCCACAGGGTAGCAGTAGAAACCTGGACTTGCACCCCTACCTGGGGGTAACAAAGCACCCCTTCCCCTCCCAGTCAGGATGGTGTCAATGGAGACCTAGGAGGGAACCTGAACTCCCACACCAGCCCAACAGTCATGAGGAACTCCTCCCCCAGGCATCAACAGAGGCAGAATAGGGAACCTGGGCTTCCATCCCACCTGACAGTAACAATTCAGCAAGTCCTCCCTCTACCAGAGCGGTGTCAGAGGAAGTCTGCTGAAACGGAAGATTTAAATGAGCTCCAGAGACTCATGACATAATATCCCAAATGTCCAGTTTTCAATTAAAAATGTTTGGCAAACCAAGAACCAGGGAAATATCAACTTGGATGAAAAAAGACAATCAATAGAAAAGTGACAATGCCGAAGTAACACAGACATTATAATTGTCTGACAAGAATTTCAAAGTAGCCATCATAAAAATGCTTCAGTGAGCAACTACAAACCCATTTGAAAGCAAATGAAAAAATAGGAAGTCTCAGCAAAGAAATAGAAAGTCTCAGGTCTCAGTAAAGAAACAGAAGATATAAAGAAAAACCAAACAGAAATTTTAGAACTGAAAAATACAATAACTAAAATTTTAAAAATTCAATGGATGGGCTGAACATCAAAATAGAGATGACAGAGTAAACTATTAGTGAACTTGAAAATAGAGCAATAAAATTACCCAATCTGGACAACAGAGAGAAAATAGACAAAAAAAAAAAAAAAAACTAATAGGTCCCCTGAGAGACCTGTAGAACTATAACAAAAGATCTAACATTTGTGTCATTGGAGTCCCAGATGGAGGGAAGAAAGAGGGTGCATCTGAAAGCCATTTGAACAAATAATGGCTGAAAATTTCCTAAATTTGCAAAAGACATAAGCCTACAGATTCAAGAAGCTGCATGAACTTCAAACAGGATAAACCCAAAGAAATCCAAATCAAGACACATCATAGCCAAACTTCTAAAAGCTAAAGACAAAGGAAAAATCTTGAAAACAAACAGAGAGAAATGATACATTACCTGTAGGAGAAAAACTATGAGAATGATGTCATATTTCTCATCAGAAACCAAGGAGGCCAGAACAGAGCAGCACATCATTTCTCAAGTGATGAGAGGAAAGAACTGTCAGCCCAGAATCTATATTAGGTGAAAATATCCTTCAGAAATGAAGAGGAAATCCAGATGTTCTCAGATGAAGGAAGCTAAGAGGACTTGTCAGCACCTGTCATTACAAAAAATGGCTAAAAGAAGTTCTCTAAACAGAAAGAAAATTATAAAGTTAAAAAAAAAGGAATCTTAGAACAACAGTAAAGAGGAAAGAACAATGGAAAGCACAAAAATATGGGGAAACACAATAGACTTCTCTTCTCCTTTTGAGTTTTCTAAATTGTGTTCGACAATTAAAGCAAAAATTATAACACCATGTGATGTGGTTCTCAATATATGTGGAGTAAACATTTAAGACAATTGTATTATAAATGGAGGGAGGTAATGGAATATAAGGAAGGTAAGGTTTTATACTTCACTCACACTGGTAAAATGTTGATACCAGCAGAGCGTGTTAAGTTATTTAAAAGATTTGAAATCACACAAGGTGTGTTCTTTGACCACAATGGAATAGATATAGATATAAATATAGATATGGATAGATAGATAGAAATGTAGATGTTGAAATGTAGATAGAATGTAGAAATGTAGGTAGATAGATATCTAGAACAACTACTTTAAAAACTATATAAAGAGAAATACTGCTATAAACAGTATAAATAAATCAAAAATTGTTTGATTTATTTATAAACAATAAATTTTTTTGTTTATATTAAAGATATTAATTAAAGAAATTAATTAATTAAATTTTAATTAATTAAATTATATTACATTAAAGATATATATTAAATTTTATATTAAAAGTCCACCAAGAAAACATAATCATCTTAAATGTGTGTGCACAAAATGACAGAGCACAAATCGATAGAATTAAAAGGAGAAATAGACAAACTCACTACAGCTGTTGGAGAGTTCAACACCCCTCTCCCAACAACTGATAGAACTAGACAGAAAATCAACAAAGATACAGAGGAACTGAACAATGCCATCAAACAACAGGATCCAATTGACATTTATAGAGCACTCCACCCAACAACAGCAGAGTACACACTCTTTTCAAGCACCCAGGGAACATCGACCCAGATAGACCATATCCTGGACTGTGAGATAAACCTCAACAAATTTAAAAGAATTGAACCACAATGGAATCAATAACAGAAAGGTAACAAAAGAATCTCCAAAGACTTGGAAATTAAACAACACACTTCAAACTAATCCATGGATCAAAGAAGACTCCCAGGAAATTTGAAAAATGGAGTGAACTAAATGAAAATGAAAATATGACATGGCAAAATTTCTGGGTCACACCTAAAGCAATGCTTAGAAGGAATTTGTTGCAATAAATGTTTACACCAAAAAAGAGAAACTAGAAAAAGAAGAGCAAAATAAACCCAAATCCAACAGAAAGCAAGACATAATAAAGATAAGAGCGGATATCAATGAACTTGAAAACAGGAAAATGACAGATAAAAGCAATGAAACAGAAAGTTAGTTCCTTGAAAGGATCAATAAGATGGCTAAACCTCTAGCAAGATGGACAAAAGAAAAAGAGAGAAAACACAAATTACCAACATCAGGAAAGAAACAAGTGATATCAGTACAGATGCTGCAGGCATTAAAAGGATAGAAAGAGAATGCTATGACACATAAATTTGACACCTCGTTGAAATGGACAAATTCTCAAAAACGACAACCTACCACAATTCATGCAATATTAAAGGGATAATTTGAGCAGCCCCTTTAAATATTAAGAAAATTGAATTCATTATTTTTAAACTCCCAGAAATCTCCAGACCCAGATTATTTCATTGAGAGTTCTATCCAATGTTTAAATAAGAATTAACATCAATTCTAGACAATCTCTTCCAAAAAATAGAAGAGGAGGGAACATTTCTCAATTCATTTTATGAAGCCAGTATTACCCTAATACCAAAAACAGATAAAGACAGTACAAAAAAATTAAACCATAGACCAATATCCCTCATGAATATAGATGGAAATATCATTAACTAAATACTAACAAATAGAATTCAGCAATATATAAAAACAAATACATATGTATATCATGACCAAGTGGGGTTTATTCCAGGTATGAAAGGCTGGTTCAGTATTTGAATATCAGTGTATCCACCATATCAACAGGTTAAGAAGAAAAATCGTATCAATTGATGCGGACAGCATTTGACAAAACCCAACATCTATTCATGATAAAAACTTTGAGAAAATTAGGGACACAGGGGAATTTCCTCAACTTGATAAAGCATGTCTACAAAAAAAAACCTACAACTAACATCATATTTAATGGGAAAATATGGAATGCTTTTCCACTAAGATAAGAAAGAAGGCAAGGATGTCTGCTCTCACCGGTGCCATTAGACATAGTACTAGAAGATCTAGCCACTGCAAAAAGGTAAGGAAAAGAAGTAAAATGCACACAGACTGGAAAGGAAGAAATAAAACCGTCCTCTAGTTGCAGATTACATGATTGGCTATGCAGAAAATCGAGGGAATCTACAAAAAAAAAAACTTCTAGAACTAATAAATGAGTTCAGCAAGGTCTTAGGACAAAGGTTAACATACAAAAGTCAATCATATTTCTATATACTAGCAATGGACATGTGGAAAAAAATTTTAAATACAATACCATTTAACAAATTCAGTAAAATCGCAGGATACAAAATCAATATACAAAAATCTGTACACTCAGAGTGAACTATCCAAAAAAGCAATTAAGAAAACTATCCCATTTACAATAGTATAAAAAAGAATAAAGTACTTAGGAATAAATTTAACTAAGGAGGTGAAAGATCTGTACCCTGAAAACTATAAGACATTGATGAAAGAAATTGAATAAGACACACATAAATGGAAAGATACCATATATTCATAGATGGAAAGAATTGATATTGTTAAAATGTCCATACTACTCAAAGCAATCTACAGAAATTTTTTTCTGTTGAAAATCCTAAAATTTGTATGGAACCACAAAAGACCCCAAATATCCAAAGCAATCGAAATATCCAAAAATCCAAAGCAAAGAATAAAGCTGGAGGCATCACACTTCCTGATTTCAGACTACATTACAAAGCTATAGTACTCAAAACAGTATGGTACTGGCATAAAAATAGATACATAGACCAATGGGACAGAATAGAGAATCCAGAAATAAACCCACACAAACACAGTCAACTAATCTTTGACAAGGGCAGCAAAAATATGCAATGGGGAAAGGATAGTCTCTTCAATAAATAGTGTTGGGAAAACTGGATATCCATATGCAAAAGAATGAAATTAGACCGTTATCTTATACCATAAGCAAAAATTAACTCGAAATGGTTTAAAAATGTAAATGTAAGACATGAAACCGTAAAACTCCTAGAAGAAAACCTAGGGAAAAAGTTCCTTGACATTGGTCTTGGCAATGATTTTTGGATATGACACCAAACACACAGGCAACAAAAGGTAAAATAAACCAGTGGGACTATATGAAACTAAAAACCTTCTGCACAGCAAAAGAAGCAATCAACAAAATGAAAAGGCAATCTACGGAGTGGGAGAAAATATTTGCAAACCAGATAAGGGGTTAATATCCAAAATATATAAGGAACTCACACAACTCAATAGCAAAAACAAACACCAACAACAAAAGCAAATAACCCAATTAAAAACTGGGCAAAGGACCTGAAGAGACTTCTTTTTTCCAAAGAAGGCATACAAACGGCCAAACAGATATATGAACAGGTGCTCCACATCACTAATCATCAGGGAAATGCAAATCAAAACCACAATAAGATATCACCTTACACCTATTAGGATGGCTATCAACAAAAAGATAAGAGTAACAAATGTTGGCAAGGGTGTAGAGAAAAAGAAACCCTTGTGCACTGTTGATGGGAATGTAAATTGGTGCAGCCACTAAGGAAAGCAGTATGGAGGTTTCTCAGAAAATTAAAAATAGAGCTACCATATGATCCAGCATTACCACTTCTGGAGATGTGTCTAAAGGAAGTGAAATCAGTATCTCAAAGAGATATTTGCACTCCTATATTCCTCGCAGCATTATTTACAATATCCAAGATCGGAAACAACCTAAGTATCCATCGATGGATGAATGGATAAAGAAAATGTGGTATTTATATACAACAGAATATTATTCAGCCATTAAATGAAGGAAATCCTGCCATTTGCAACAATGTGGATGAACCTGGAGGACGTTATGCTAAGTGAAATAAGCCAGGCACAGAAAGACAAATGCTGTATGATCTCATTTACATGTGGATTCTAAAAAAAGTCAAACTCATAGAACCAGAGAGTAGAATGGTGTTTTCCAGGAGCTGGGGAGGTAGAGGATATAGGGAGATGTTGGTCAAAGGGTACAAACTTTCAGTTATAAGATGAATAAGTTCTGGGGATCTAATGGAGAGCGTGGCGATTATAGTCAGCAATAATGTATTGTATACTTGAAATTTGTTAAGAGAGTAGGTCATAGCTGTTTTCACCACACAAAAAATTGAGTAACTATGTAAAGTGTTAATGAACTTGATTGTGGTAATCATTTCATAGTATATGTGTATATTAAAATGTCATATTGTACACCTTTTTAAAATATCACATTGTACAACCTAAACATATACAATTTTTATTTGTCAATCATACCTCAATAAGCTGGGGAAAATACCATTTATAACTGCTCAAAATAAATCAGATATTTGTGTATAAATTTAACAAAACATGTACAGGACTTGTATGCTGTAAACTACAAAATATTGATTAAAGAAGAAATCAAAGAAAATCTAAATCAATGGAGAGACATATGTGTTCATGGATCAGAAAACTCACTATAGTAAAGAAGTCAATTCTCCCCAAATTGATATACAGGTTTAATACAATTCCTATCGAAATCCCAGTAAGATTTTTTTTATATATAGACAAGATTATTCTCAAATTTGTATGGAAAGGAATTAACAATTTTGAAAAGAATAATAAAGTGGGAGGAATCAATTCTACTTGATATTAAAGCTTACTATATAGCTACAGTAATCAACAGTGTGTTATTGGTGGAAAGATAGACATATAGATCAAGGGAACAGAATAGAGAACCCAGAAACAGCCCCACATGAGCACAGCCAACTGATCTTTGACAAAGGTGCAAAGGGTATTCAATGGAGAAAGGATAGTCCTTTCAACAAATGGTGCTAGAGCAATTGGAGATCCAGGGGCAAAAAGATGAACCTAGACCTAAACCTCACACCTTATACAAAAAGGTAACTCAAAATGGATCACAGCTTTAAATGTAGAACTATGAAACTTTTAGAGGAGAAAATCATAGAACCTAGGATTGATGACCTAAGGGTTCTTAGACATGACACCAAAATTATTGATTTTATAATCAATAAATTGAACTTCATCAAAATTAATAACTTTTGCTCTGCAGAAGATGCTGATTAAAAGATGAAAACATAAGCTACACAGTGGGAGAAGATGTTTGCAGACCACACATCTGGCAAAGGATGCATATCAGAATATATAAAGGACTCTCAAAAGTCAGCAGTTAAAAAAAGAAACAATCCTAAGGCTGGCCCCGTGGCCAAGTGGTTAAGTTCATGCGCTCCACTGCAGGCAGACCAGTGTTTTGTTGGTTTGAATCCTGGGTGCGGACATGGCACTGCTCATCAAACCACGCTGAGGCAGCATCCCACATGCCACAGCTAGAAGGACCCACAACGAAGAATATACAACTATGTACCAGGGGGCTTTGGGGAGAAAAAGGAAAAAAATTAAAAACTCTTTTTTTTAAAAAAAGAAACAATCCAATTAGGGAATGGGCAAAAGACCTAAAGAGACATTTCATCAAAGAGGATATACAAATGGCAAATAAGCACATGGAAAGATGCTCAACATCATTAGCCTTTAGGGATATACAAATTAAGACCATAATGAGATACCACTAATACCTATTAAAACAGCAAAAATAAAAAAATAGTGAAAATACCAAATACTGAGAGGATGCAGACAAACTGGATCTCAAATAGATTGCTGGTGGCAATGTAAACTGGTAGAGCCACTCTGGAAAATAGTTTGGCAGTTTCTTAAAAAATGAAACGCTTACCATATAACCCAGCAATTGCACTCCTGGGCATTTATCCCAGACAAACAGTTATCTCCACACACAAACCTGTCAATAACTGTTCACTGCAGCTTTATTTATAATAGCAAAAACTGGAAACAACCAAAATGTCCTGCAATAAGTGAAGGATTGAACAAACCGTGGTACATTCATACCATGGACTTCTACTCAAAAAATGAAATTATTGATACATGCAACAACCTGGATGTTCTCAAGGGCATGATTCTGAGTGGGAAAAAAATGCAAAAGGTCACATACTGTATGCTTCTGTTTATATAACAGTCTCAAAAATGACAAAAATGTAGGGATGGAGGACACATCAGTGATTGCCAGGGGTTAGGGATGGTGGGAAGAGGGGTGGGTGTGACTCTCCAGGAGTAGAAGGAGGGAGATCTCTGTGGTGACGGAATAGTTCTGTATCTTGACAAGGGTGGTGGTTACACAAATCTATACAAGTGATAAAATAACATAGAACTATACACACTTTGTATCAACGTCACTTTCACAGTTTTGATACTGTACCATAGTGAGGTAAGATGTAACCATTGGGGGAAACCAGATGAGGGTACAGGGTATACGAGATCTCCCTGTACCATCTTTGCAATTACCTGTGAATCTATAACAATTTCAAGATAAAAAGGTTTTTAGTGATTGATATATGGAAATTCACAGTGGTGAGAACCTGGGTTAGACGGGGTTGGGTTTGAAGTTCTGGATTGGGAAAGAAGTGAGCAAGCACAGGTTTTCGATATGTCGGGAGAGGGTAAGAGGAACCAGAACAGATGTACGAATTTTAGCTGTGGCTTACAATACTTCTTCCCTCTTGGTGGTGGAAAGTGGCAGACAGCCTGCAAAGATCTGGAAACTGAAGCTTCCAAGGTCTGCTTACACTGCAGTTTCTGGACCCTAGGGGCATCCCCCACCCTACCATCAGGTTACTCTCTATCCAGAATGCAGCCAGCCCCTCAGAGCCTTGACACCTGAGAAACTCATCTGCGCTGGTCCTCAGCAAGTCTCTAGACCAACTTCTTCTTTGACCAATGGGGAGCTAAGGCTCAGAAATGGGCAGCAATTTTCCCAGTGTCACACAGGTTATTCCATCAGAGTGGGGATGCAAATAACTCTGACTTCTGAGTGCAGATGGGAGGAGTTTGGGATGCAGTGGTGGGAAGGTAGTAAGAGAGGGTGCGGGCAGATCTGTTAAGGGCCCTTGAAATAGTCAAGGTGTCAGACAAGAGCTTTGAGACAAGAGGACTGAGGACTTAGGGATAGATTGCAGGGGAGGGGAAGGCATGAGAGTAAAGGAGGTGTCCAGGCTGACCTCAGCCTTATGGCCCGTGCACTAAGTGCATGGGGATGCCATTTTACTGTGACATGGAAGAGGAGTGAGGAATACTCCCAAGAACAGGATTTTGGAGCACTGTGAGTTCCATCTCAGATCTGCTCAGCTTGAGGCCCCTGGGAGACATACATGGGGAGTTGATTAGGAGACACTGGGCTACTTCAGTCTGGACCTCCAGGAAGAGGTCTGCATTGGTCATTGGAATAACCTTAGAACCAGGCAAACACATGAAAAGAATGTCAAATTTCATCATGCATAAAAAGAATATCCAGGGGCCGGCCCCGTGGCCGAGTGGTTAAGTTTGCGCACTCCACTGCGGCAGCCCAGGGTTTCGCCAGTTTGGATCCTGGGTGTGGACACGGCACCGCTCATCAGGCCATGCTGAGGCGGCGTCCCACATGCCACAAATGAAAGGACCCACAACTAAAAAGACACGACTATGTACCCGGGGGCTTTGGGGAGAAAAAGGAAAAATAAAATCTTAAAAAAATAAGTATATCTGAATCCAGGTGGTAAAGGAACATGAAGGGAGGAGTGGTTTACAAAATTCCAGAATAGACCATCAAGTTGGAAAGAAGTAGCCAAGGAATTGGGAGAGGAGTTATTAAAGTGACATTGATTCCTGATATCAGATTAACAGAATGGAGATAGAAAATTGAGAGTCAAGGCCACTCTCTAATGAACGTACAATCAGTAAAAAGTGTGTGACTCTCAGATCAGTTCAGTGACTCTGCAGCCTCCCACCTTCCCAGCCAGATTGTGCCCCCGACCCCAGCGCCTGCTTTATAGAAATTCTGGAGCTGTAGCACCATGATTCAGGGCTGGGCAAACTGGCACAAATACGCTTTGGTTTATCCAAGTCCACTGCCCCTGGGTCCCAAGTCTGCTTTTGCATCTCTATTTGCATGCTAATTTGCACTGCTCTGCAGACTCTGCCTTCCCCATTAAAGGGCTAGGGCCTCTCTTTCTCATACCATTCTCATGTCTTCCCCCTTACCCCTAAGAAATGTGGGCTTTGGTGATGAAAAAGAAAGAGTCCTCTGTTTGTGGGGTACCTACGCTTCGATATTCATTCAAAATCCATTTATTGAGGGTCCAAAATTCATTAATGAAAACACAGGCTATCCTCAAGGACTAGAGGCTACATCTTGCTTTCCTTTCTCAGTCCTCTAGCACAGCCATAGAGATGCAGAGAAGGATACAACCCCACCCCCACAACGCTCTCAAACTGGAAGCTGAGCTGGTAGAGTAGGAGGAGAAACATAGGGATCTGAGGACCTATACACTCAGCGTAGGACCCAGCTCCCTGGGGAGGAGCCTAGCAATCAGAACTCCCAGCAACACAGTTGGAGTGACCTATTCACAAAGCACATGGCTGGATAATAAAGGTCCTGAGCAGCAGCGCAGCCTGAGTCCTGCTCCCTAACCCAGAAGGCAGAAGAGGCCCCATGGGACCACGATTTGGAGACTGACACTGTCCTGGCTTCGTGGTACAGAGGAGACCCCTCACACACTCCCTGCCCTGCCAGAGAGACTTCAGGATGAGGAAAAGACAAGCTCTTGGGTTTGGAGATGCCTCTTCATCAATGTGCTTCTACATCTACTACTGGCTTAAACCTGACACACCAGCTAAGAGGCCACCTTGAGGCTCCTGGGAACCTTGTTTCAGGGCAGATAAAAATGGAGAGCCCCTCGGGCCCTCCCATTGGATCTAATTAACCTGTGCTAAGCTGCACTGATCACCAGGGCTGCCTCCTGAGACAAGGTTATGTTCATTAGGGACCTGTACGTTCCCGCTCCCCTGCATGACCTCTTGGTGAGCACTGCAGTCTTCTCCACTGGAACTGAGGCCCCCGACACATCCCCCCAGGGATACTCAGGACTCGCACTAGAATCTCAAGGTGCCAAATGTGTGTGTGTGTGTTGCTCTGTGTAGAACAGAGCAGGCATGGCTATGTTAACCTCTGTGGTCACCAGACTCCAAGATGGCTCCCAATGATCCTCTCTTCCTAGTATTTATGACCTTGTGCAGTCCCCTTCAACATTGAGTAGAGCTGGCCAAGTGGTCAGTAGGATATTACAGAAGTCAGTGTGTGTCTTCCAAGGCTAGGTCATAAAAAAGCATTGCCACTTGTCTTTCCACTCTGCTGGATCACTTGTTCTAGGGGAAGCTAGCTGCTGTGTCGTAGGGTACTCAAGCAGCCCTACAGGGAGGTCCATGTGGAGAAGAACTGAAGCCTCTCACCAACAGTCAGCACTAATTTGCCAGGTGTATGAGTGAGCCAGCTTGGGAACAGATCTTCCAGCTCCATCAAGCCTTCCTGATGGACAGCTGCCATATTGACTGCAATTTGTTGAAAGACCTTCAGCCAGAAACACCCAGCTAAGATGTTCCTGGATTCCTGACCCACAGAAACTGAAGATAATAAATGTTTATTGTTTATTGAAGCTGCTAAGTTTTGGCAGTAAGTAACTAATACAGGATGCTTTCATTTCTCTTGGGTAAATACCTAGGTCATATAATGAGTATATGTCTAACTTCATAAGAAGCTGCCAGTTTTCCAAAGTGGTTGTCCCATTTTACGCTCCTACCTACACCATATGCCTGTTCCAGTTGCTTTTTTCTAAGATGCATTTCACAAAAGATAAATGACATTGCCTTTGATTACAGGGCATGGCAAGGTGCAGGACTCCAGTTGCACCAAATTGCCATGCCCTCCTGCCAACCTCCCCTTCTTTATGAACCAACCAATGGGCCATTGCCAGGATTGGAGTGACTCTCTGGTCCTTCCACAGGGCAGGGAATCACCTTCCAAGTGATAACATAGGTGGTCTTGGAAATCATCCCGTACTGTAGAGTTGACAAAGCCCTTTCCCACATGTGCCCAGAGTTCCTCCAGGCCTCACCAGCCCGTGCACACAAATGAGGTTGCATTAATAGGAAAAACACATTTCATGGGCTTTAACCCCCATCTGCAGACCACAGTGCTCCAGGGCCCCTCAACTTGCCCCAGTTATTTCTGAAAGCCCCCAGGTATCATATGATCTTAGCCCAGGGGCCCCTCCTGGAAAGCCAAGTCCTTAGAAGCCTCTTAGAGGCAGCACTTCACCCCTGCCCCTGCCATAGTACCCAGAAGATCAGCACTGTGGTCCCTCCTAAACTCCATCCCTTCATCCCCCTGCACTCCCCAAGTTGCCACCCCATACCGTAGTAGGTCTGTGCATCATGCAGAAATGGGGGAAGGCCCTTGGTAGCAGATTCTGTCGGAGCTCTGCCCAGATTCCCTTTCCCAGGCCAGTGCACTCATCCACCAGCTGCTATGAAGGGCCCCTTCTCCTGAGAATTGTCCTTGGCTGATGGGTGACCCTGGGAGATTATACTCCCCTCTCTTCTCCCAACAACTAATTGACACAAGGGCATAAAAGCCTGCCCTCCTTCACTCAAGGGGGGACAACTCTGGGCCATTCATCCCCCAGAGTTCCCCGTGGGATCAGGCTGAGGTTAGACTCCACTCAGACCCCATCCTTGCTGAGCATCCTCCCATGTCTGTTCTGCTTCATTCCCTCCCTTTTATGCTTCTCCAAGAGCACGCTCTCAATAAATCACTTGCTCAGGAATCCCAATTCTAGCCTCTTACTCTAAGGAAGAAACACAAACTTCTCCCAACTTTGTGTCCAGAACCATGTCACAACATTACCCAGAACTTTACAAAGACCCTCGTGAAATCAGCTGCTGTGTCTGCCTGTAGCCCCTCTCTGCGAGCCTCAGGAGCAGTCCATGGCCAGGTGGGAGTACAGACACCACACCACCCTTCTCCACTCCATCCTCCTCATCCCACGCCATCTCTCTACCAAGAACCCAGCCACCAGCCGCCACATAAACCCCTCACCCGACCCATGCAAGTCACTCCATACAAAGCTGCCTTCTGCTAGATCCCACCTACTAGAACGCCCACTCTGTGTAGTATATCCATTTGACCTTCAAAACAATCCTGTTCAATCACTATTATTAACTTGCGTATTCCACTAGTGAGGAAGTCAGAAGCAATTCTCTACAAAGCTAATGAAGCTTAAGCTCCCTTGCCTGGGCCCCTTCCAAAGTCCTACAAATTTGTAATCATTGTTTTGTATTCTTGTATCAGCTTCAGGCTCCACAAAACCTAACTCAGCTCTTGGGGAAACTGAGGCTCTGAATGGTGAGGCAACTGGACCCAGGACATAGACTTGATAAGCAACAGAAGCAGAACTTGACTCAGCTTTGCTGCCTCCCAAGTTCTTTTCCTGTCCTCCATCCTATGATGCATCCCTGAAGCTGCACTGGGCCCACACAGGTGGTCTCCAGGACCCAGCTCTTGGCCTCTCTCCACCCTCAGCGTGCAGCCTTCCTGGCTGCCAGCTGTCAGCCCCTCCCTCTGCTCTGGCACATTATCGTGGGAGCCTGCCAGGTGAGAGTGCGCTCAGGCAGAGCTGCATCAGGCTGAAAGAGTGTCTACATACGTGCCTTCAATGGATACAGACACCCAGAGAGCCTCACTATAACCTGAAATGGGCCCTCTATTTGCCTATGTCCTTTCTATCAGCTAAGGTGGCAGGCTGATACGGGACCTGGGGGCACTGCAGCAGTTGGACTGTGTATCAATTAGCTTTTGCTGTGTAACAAACCACTTCAAAACTTAGTGGTCTAAAACAATTTAGGTCACAGTTCTGTGGATCAGCAATTTGGGCTGGGCTCTGCTAGGCAGTTTGATCTGGGCTGGGCTCCCTTGTACACATGCAGTCAGCTGCTGGGTTGGGTATGAACTGGCATGAGCTGGCATGGCTCATCTCTGTTCCACACAGCCTCTCACCCTCCAGTGGCTAGCACAAGATTGTTCATATGACGGCTGGGCAGAATTCCAAGAAAGCGAGTGGTGGTGAACAAGGCCTCTTGAGGCCTGAGCTCAGGACCCACACACCATCACTTCCACCACATTCTATGGCCCGAAGCAAGTGATAGGCCAGCAGTGATGATAAACTTGTGTGTCAACTTGGCTGGGCCACGGTGCCCAGGTATTTGGTCAAACATGATTCTGGATGTTTCTGTGAAGGTGTTTTCTTAGATGAGATTGATATTTAAATCAGAAGACTCTGAGTAAAGCAGAATGCTCTCCATAAGGCGGGTGGGCCTCATCCAATCACTTGAAGGCCTTAACAGAACAATGACTGACCTCCACTGAGCAAGAAGGAATTCTGCCAGCAGACTGCCTTTGGAGTCAAACTGCAGCTGTTCCCTGAGTCTCCAGCCCACCGGTCTCCTCCATCAGATTTTTGGACTCACCGAGTCTCCACAATTGCTTGAGCAAATTCCTCAAAATCTCTCTCTCAATCTCTCTCTCTATATAGGTGGATATTTAGATAGATAGATTGATTCTTTCTCTCTCTATATATATATGTGTATATATACACACACGCACATATATGTATGTGTTCTGTTTCTCTAGAGAACTCTTACGAACACACTAGCCCAGATTCAAAGGATGAGGAACAGACTCCTGTGGGAAAGCCACATTGCAAAGGGCGAGGGCACAGGGAGGGAAATATTATGGCCATCTTTGCTAATGATCTATCACAGGCTGGGTTTAGGAATGGGATGGAGTTTCACAGGGCTTCTGCTGGGCCAGTCAGGTAGAGCTTCCAGTCATCCCCACCCCCTAATGGGTATCAATGACTTCAGGAACAAAACTATTTCTAAGCCTCCCTGAGCAAAGAGGGACCCCACACCTGGATTTGGGAGTGTGTCTCTCCACTCAGACTAGGGCCTCCATGAGGACTGTGCTGTCTTCCATCATCCAACTCAGGGCTCAATGTGGAATGGAGAGTTCAGGTGGAAGAAAGCTGCCCTACTTCCCCCACAGGATGCAGCAGGTTCTGAGAGCAGCCAATAGCCTGATTTTCTCCATGTGTCCCCCAAGATAGTTGGCACAATGGCTGGGATATACTCGGCCGGCATAAGTGATCCTCGAATGCACAAGCAAATGAGTGGCTGGCTCATGCCACTCCTGGCTTACCACGAGGCAGCAGCAATCTGCTCCTCCACTCTACTGTTCTACCTAAAGACAAGACTGGGGAGGGGCTTGAGTGGGGGAGGGCATACAGAAGTGCACTGCCAGGATGATAGGATTTCCTCTCACTCTCTGAAGCAGGGGAGGCAGGAGTCCAAGCTAATCAGAAGAATATCCAATGTGTCAGTTTGAAAATCCCTCCAGACCCGGCCCAGACCATCTGTTCAGACCAGCCATTCCATTCTACGGCTACGCCTGTCCGTTCTACGTCTCTAACTCATCTCTTCTCTCTACCACGACGACCCCCATTTGGGTTCCAGCCATATCCTGCCTCAAGTCTTTGGCAGCCTCCTTTGTGGCCTCTCTGTCTCCTTGTCTCAGCCTCTTGTCCACCACAATCCATCCTTCCAAAGCGGATCTTTCTAAAACAGGTTGGCAAACTACTATGGACCAAAGGCTGCCCGTGGCCTGTTTTTGTGCAGCTTGTGAGCCAAGAACGGCTTTTTAATTTTGTTTTTAAAGAAAACTATGTGATAAAGATGTTCACTAACTCTTATTCTAAACCATAAATCTCATCTTGCTTAAGGGAGTAGCCCTCTGCTGACCTCATCTCACATTCACCACTACACACGCTATGCCTGTTCTCGGTGCCTGAAACATCCACCTTTCCTCCCTCATGTGCCCAGTCAACTACTTACACTTCAGGTCTCATTCTAAATATCCCTTTGGCTGGGTCTTAACCTGTTGGCCTCAGATTGTGCCTTGACTTCCCCTGCTCTGTTCTATATGACAGGATCTGACCACTGCAGGCTCCTATATAGGTTGGATCACAACTGGGTTTGGCCAATGGATGGGAGATAAGAAGGCAAGAAGAAGGAAGAATCCAGAATATTTCCTCATAGGGTCTCCAACCACGGCTGGATCTCATCCATGGTTCCAGCTCCCACTGGGTGACCTGAGCCCCAGTGACACCACCTCCTCCCTCCTCCTCTTCCTCAGGGTGGTGTCAGCTTCCTACTGTTGCTAATCTCTGGGCTTCCCCTAGTTGACGTCTCAGGCCTTCCATGACCTGTGTGACCAATTCCCTGTATTTAATTACTCCTGTTTAGACCCGGGTTTCTGTTTTCCCGGTAGGACTCTGACTAATGTACCATTCCCCCAGGCACTGCTGACCCCTAGATGAGCTCAGGCCCCTGATCCTGCTCAAATAGCATGTTGCGCTCTTCGCTTCGACAAGCACGTACTGGATGCCTATGGTGCCCTAGGTCAGCGGTCACCAAACCACAGCCTGCTGGCCCAATCCAGCCCACAGCCTATTTTGTAAATAAATTTTTTTTGGAATACAGCCACACCCATTCATTTGCCTATTGTCTACGGCTGCTTTCAAGGGCAACCTGAATAGCTGCAACAGAGACCATTTGTCCTACAAAGCCAAAACTATGTACTATCTGGTCTTTTATAGAAAAACTTTGCCAACTCCTGTTCTAGGAAGGCTGTTGCTACTCAAAATATAGTCCCAGGACCAGTAGCCCAGCTTCCCTTGGGAGCTCACTGGAATTGCAGAATCTCAGACCCCATCCCAGACCCACTGAATCAGAATCTGCATTTTAACAAGATCCTCAGGTGTTGATGCCTGAGCTTATTGAAGTTTCAGAAGCACTGTCTTAGCAGGTCACTCTCTCCTCATAGTGCTCTTCATGCTCATCAGGAATTATTGACTAATTAGTTGCTGTCTTCCCTGCTAGAGGAAAGCGCAGAGATTATTCGTGTGTTGTTTTCTGAGGGATTCCCAGCACCTGATAAGATGGCTGGCTCAGAAAATGGCAATGACTCTCTGACAGATAGGTGAAGACAACCATAGAAGCTAAAGGAGGAGAGAGTTTCAAAAAGAGCAGTTACCATTTTTTACATATCAAATTGGCAAAGATCCAGGAATTTGCTAACACGTGGCATTGGGAGAATAAGGGGAGTAGGCCCTCCCGCATCGCATCGTTAGCACAAGCTCTGTGGGGAGGTCAGTTTGACAATAGTCATCAAAATTCCAAATGCGTGTAGCCTTTGACCCTGCATTTCCACTTGCAGGCCTTTATCATCCAGATAGACTCATACCAGGAGGAAGTGATAAGACACTAAGGTATTCATTGCGCCACACTCCGCAAGAGCTGAAGATGTCCAAAAGATTGGACGTCAACAAGGGATTTGCTCAGTAAGTTACATCATGAAACTGTGCAAGTTTAAAAGAGAAAGAAGGAACTGGAGCAGTCGCCAAGGTATGCTAAATGAAAAAAGCAAACTGCAAAATAGTACATATCAGGTAATACCCAAAACAGAGCAGGGAGAGAAAAGAGAATATATACACTCAGTCATCTTTTCATAAAATATCTCTGGAAGGACGTACACAAAAACTGACAACTTTGGTTGGCCGTGGGAAGGGATCACGGGGTTGCTGGGGACAAGGATAGGAGGAGATTTTTCACTGTCTACACTTTGGAACTTTTAGAATTTTAAAAAATGAAACAAACAAAAAAAATCAAGAAAACCTGCAGAAAAAAATAGAGAAGTGTCAAAAAGTATAGACATTTTAGATGTCTCGTCTAGAGCCTTGCTACTCAAACTATGGTCCACAGACAGGAAGCATGGGAATCACCTGAGAGCTAGTTAGAAATGCGAGATTCCAGGCCCACCCCAGATGGACTGCATCAGAATCTGCATTTTAACAGGAGCCCCAGGGAATTCAAACACAGGATACACTTTGATACCCACTGGTCCAAGCAACCAGAGAACGGACTCCTAGCAGCACCACCTGGTTTCTACAGTCTGCTACTAATAAAACAGCTGCTTTTTCCCCCTAAGTGGGGCTCCATCCCAGTGAGACACCAGGGTACAGGCCGTTCCTATTATGGGGGAGGTTTTCAGCAGCTCCTCCCAGGCCCTGGCTGGCCCTGAGCCCAGTGCCCTGGCGGGTCCCCAGCCAAGGAGACAGCTCACTTCCTCCTCCTGGAACTGCTGGGACTGCTCAGAACGGAAACATTTGAGAGTTCTCCACTCCCCCAGTTACAAACTCTTTCCTACACGAATAAAGATGCATCTGTCTGGCTCAAGTTTATTCACAAACGGTATTTATTTATCCATCAACCAGTGCCTCTGGGTACCCGCTACCCTGACCTAGTCGTGGAAGGACGGCAGGGGAGGGAGAGCATCAGGGAGGCTCCGTTGGAGAAGGAGGGAGGAGTTAAAGCCAGGAGTTTGGCTGCTGCCTCTGCATCCTTGATCTGCTTGGAACTACTCCAGGCCACATCTGGAGGCCACATCTAGAAGCAGTGACGCCACTGGACTTTTCAGAGCAGCAGGGAGAGGGAGGGAGAGAGGAGGTGGGAGCTGTGCTGACTTCAGTCCAGACCACCTAGGAGTTTGCAGTTGGGGGTGCTAAGCAGGGAGACTAGCCACCACAATAGCCCCATTCCAACTCCCGACTCGCTGAGCCCAACATCTTAGCGAGCACAGAGCAGCCGTGAGTGAATGCCCCACACTGTGGCTGTCCTGAGCCTTCCCCCTAGCCCAAGCTGGAGGGACTCTGAACAGGCCAAGCCCTCTCTCTCCTTCTGGATCATTCTATTCCTCCCACCTCCTAATGGCAGCCGTTCCTCTCAAACAGAACCCTGAGTTCCCCTCTTCTCCCTTCACGCTCTCTCCTATGTCCCTCCTAGATCCCACCTAGGTCCCTTCTAGCCACTGTCCCTTGGTGGCTAATGTCTTTTTTTTTTTAATTCACCTGTCAAAGATTTTATTTTTTCCTTTTTCTCCCCAAAGCCCCTGGGTACATAGTTGCGTATTCTTAGTTGTGGGTCCTTCTAGTTGTGGCACGTGGGATGCCGCCTCAGCATGCCTTGATGAGGAGTGCCATGTCCGCACCCAGGATCTGAATCGGGGAAACCCTGGGCCACCAAAACCGAACGCGCGAACCTAAACACTCTGCCATGAGGCCAGCCGCTAACGTCTTTTAAATTAAAAACAAAACCAAGTCATAAAACCACTAATAAGTGTTCAGCCCAGAAAAGTTTACAAAATGCTTCCACGTACTGAGCCTCAGTTTGCCATCTAATAGCCCTACAAGGTTAGAATTCCTACCTCTGCTCCACAGAGGGGAACAAGCAGCCCAGGAAATGTTAAAGGTCTTGACAAGACCTCCCAGCCTGTGGGCAGCAGAGGCCTCAGGGCTCAAATGAGCACCTAAACTGCCACCTCCCAAGGCTTCAAGGCCCTTCCGGGGCAAGGCTCTCAATCAGACAGTGTGCAGGGTATTGGTATTTTCAATCTTGCTAGGATTATTCTGACTTAACGAGGGTAGAAATATACACAGAACTACATCCAAAACTGTCAAAGCTCATAAAAGAGTGTGGCCATAGCTATTCAATTATAACACCTATTTTCTTTTATTTAGATATCCCTGCTTTTGGGGACTCTATCCCAACATTTTTAAATGTGTAATAAAGTATGTGCTTCTTCCTTGAAACACTACATAACAAGGTCTAGCGGGAACGGGTCTGATAACTACTGTCATTTTGAAATATAAATGATCTTGCAAAATATTTATAACTGTAATGTGATGTGAAAATATTTGTGGCTTTTTTTGGAAATAAAGACTCAGCTGTGTAATTTGTTACCTATATCCATAATTGAAGGAAATGTTTGATTTAATTTAGAGCAAAATATAGATGTGATTTTTTTTCCGACTATGTTTCACGGACCCCCTAAATTGTATCGACAGGACCCTAAATTAAGAACCCCTGGTCTAGCCTGTAATATACATAAAAGGCAGGAGCTGCTATCAAATTGATTTATATCCCTGAAAGAGATCAAGGCTAGACCCACAGTGGATGATCAGTAATGGTACGAAAGAACACACCGCTGTTATCACACAGACCTGCAGGGTGTCTGACACCACGCTGAGCAGAGTGGGTTAGAATTTCCTTTGTGCCTTTTCTGTTCCATCTTGGTGGCCTCATCAGTTTCCTTACCCTCATAGAAGCAAGGTCTCAGGCACCTATTAGGAGCCCCTTCTCTTCACCCCAGGCCCGGGGGATCCCTTCAGTTCTCTCCCTCCCTGTCTCCTAGAACCCGCTGCCTTCCCCCATCTTGCTTGGTCCTCTCTGCCCAACCCTGGTGAACTAACGACGCAGAGCCCCTGTTCACTCGGCAGCCCTATGGGCTTACCCCAGGCCTTGGCCCTCTCTTAGACTCCTACTCTGGGCCCCTTCCCAGGGGCTCAGAACCCCAACTCGAGGCCCTTCATTATCTAGGTGTAGAATTCACCCAATCTTTGCAGCATCCCTGTGGAGTGGAGACTCCCGTCCTCATTGTAAAGATGAATGTGTTGGACACTCTTTTTTTTGCCTCTCGAAAGCCCCAGTACATAGTTGTATATCCTAGTTGTAAGTCCTTCTAGTTCTTCTAGTGGGTTGCCGCCACAGCATGGCCTGACAAGTGGTGTGTATGTCCTCACCCAAGATCGGAACCGGCGAACCCTGGGTCGCTGAAGCAGAGTTCACGAACTTAACCGCTACACCACCAGGCCGGACCCTGGACACTTTATACACCACCTCCAGAACCTTTTGGCCAAACCTCTTCCTCCGGCCAGTGCTGAGCTGACCTGTTCTGGGAAGGCTTTAACCTGACCTGGGTCTTCTCCTATACAGCCAGTGGGACTCCCAAGTAGCCTGTCTGGCCCTCATGCCTGAGCAACCCAGAAATATGGGGAACTAAGAGTCTGTGGGGCTTCCCTTGACCAGTGGAGGATAAGAGCCAATGGATGAATGCTTCTGCCTTGTGTCCTGAAGCAGAGAGCTCTCACACATGTTTCAGAAGGCTCTGCTGAATGTTGCGGTGGCATGGAGCTCCAGACTTATAGCACTGGCCACCTTGGGGACACATCTTGTATTGGCTCTTCCACCTTCCCTGTTTCACTCCTCCTGTCCCTCCTTCCTGCTCCCTGGGATCACATCCCCAAATAAACTCCCTGTTCCAAGCCTTTGTCTGAGGTTCTGCTTGAGGGGAACCCAGGCTAAGACAATGAGGAACTAATGGTCAGAGAACTTAAGTCACTTGTTCAAGACCACACAGCTTGTAAATGGCCAAATCTGATGTGTCTGATGAATTAGTAAATACACATTCAATACAGCTTGATTGACTGATCGATATCTCTCTCAACACAGCTCTGAGGATCCAAACACAGAGAGGGTGAGGATGTGTAAAAAATGTGTACTTAATTTTTACTTACCCAAGTTTACTAGAACATATAGTTCATGTAAAAAATTGAAAACATCACAGATAAGGTAGAGGTCCCTTTGGCTGTCTCCCTCTCTAATCCCCAGTTCCTCCCCTGAAACAACTACTTTGTCTAGGCATTCACAGACATGTTTGGTATTGTTTTGTGTCAAACGTTATACCGTAAGCGTGTTCTATGATATGCTGTTTTCATTCGCCAATCTGTCTTTGAGATGTTTCTTTTTGACCGCAGGTCGCGTTTTGAAGTATGGACAAACCACAGTTTGGTCATTCTCTTACTAGCCCAATCTTCTCATATTCACTATTACTAACATTGATGCAATGATGGGTAGACATTTCAAAGTTTCAGATGATTACCATCTGATGTTTGACTTATTTGCATGCCTCTTCCCTGACCCTGGCAGTTACCTTTGAACAGGCCAGACTGTTGCAACTCTAGGAATCCGGACTCAGGAACGTAGCCAGTCCCAGAGCAAGGACCAGAGCATACAGAACCTAGAGAGAGGAGAGGCCAGGCTCTGTGGTCACTACCTGCTGAGGCTGGATTCTCTTACTTTACGTGAATGAATCTCCTGGGATGCTTGGAAATTAATGCAGATTTCCATATGTACTGACACGGAAGGACCTCAAGATACACTGTTAAGGGGAAAAAGTAAGCTTCGAAAGCGTATGTACCGTATGATTCTACTTGCATTTGCTAAAAGACAACACATAAAACTGTTTCTATATGTGCCGTATGTGAAAGTCTTTAAAAATCTGACTTATTGGGGGCAAATATATTCAAGTATTACTTTTGTAATTTTAAATATATATAAACCAGACTAATAACAGGGATTACCTCTGGAGAGGGAAGAGGGTTTGGAGGATAAGTGAGAGTTCCCTTTATCTGTATGGCCTGAATTTTTAACAAATGCTAGTGTCTTCTTGTTTGATTTAAAATAAATACATTTTACTAATGAGAAATCAGGGCCTGGCATTCTTGCTTTGCCCATCCCTCCACCGCCACCATGTCCTCACTCTAGCCCCAGAAGACAATGAAAGTGAAAGGTCAAAGGCAGCCTTCTTATCCTGGGGTCTATAGACTTGGGGAGGAAAAAAATTACACCATTATTTTCACCAGCCTCTACTGAAATATAACATTTCCTTGCATTATGAATGTAGGCCACAAACCACACTAGTGTTAGCAGGATCCAAGACTTTATCACCAATAGAAATCACAGATATGGGGCTGGCCCCATGGCCGAATGGTTAAGTTCGCGCGCTCCGCTGCAGGTGGCCCAGTGTTTCGTTGGTTCGAATCCTGGGCGCGGACATGGCACTGCTCATCAAACCACGCTGAGGCAGCATCCCACATGCCACAACTAGAAGGACCCACAACGAAGAATATACAACTATGTACCAGGGGGCTTTGGAGAGAAAAAGGAAAAAAATAAAATCTTTAAAAAAAAAAAAGAAATCCCAGATATTTCCCCATTACATTACAGTCATTGCAGATACCTTAAAATATCACTTGTGAGATTACAATAGATATTAGATTCACTGCTAGATTTTCTTTCTTAGTGTGTTAAAAAGAAACACATACATTATTACACAGAATTTTAAACCATGTTGTTATCTGCATTTCAATGTAATTGGTTCCTTTGTTATCCATTGTGTTTTATTTTATGCATTTAAGAGCGTTATTCAGAAAAGGGCTCCACGGGCCTCACCAGCCTGCCAACGGGGTCCACAGCCCAAACAAGGTTAAGATCCTTCTTCTATGTGCACAGAAGGGAGTGCCCAGGCCAGACCAGTTCAGTGCCACATGGCCTGAGACAAGAGCCCTGAGCTGGGGGAGCCCAGAGAAGCCAAACCCCAGGACAGCCTGCCCACCCAGTGAGGACCCTCCTTTGGGAGACCAGACGAGACTCTGGAAAAGGCCAGGGAGGGCTTGGAGGAAGCCCCTGTGGGTTGAGACCTAGACATTCTCCAAAAGACAAGGTCCTTTGGACAAGGCTCAGGGGAACCCAGATCCCAGGCAGGGCAGAGCATGGGGCCAAGGTAGAGGCCTCTGCAGCCAGCTGCCTGCCCACCTGTCATCCCACCTACCACAGGTAAAGAAGCCTCTGGGGGCACCCTGTGTCCCAGCTGTCATCATCCCCATGACCCCTGTGACTATTTCTCTCAGACCCATCCCAAATGACCTGCCCAGGCCAATTTGAGCACGTGCACCAGCATTAGCCTCTCCCTCTACCCCTGGGTAGCAAAATCTTTTGAGTCACAGCTTGGACCTCAGGAAGACCTTCCCTGCAACAAACACCAAGGGCTGGAGGCAGCAGGGTAGAGGAGGCCAGAATGGGAACAGCTAAGGAGGTCAGGAAGCTCCTCTGGCAGCTTTCAAAACCCAGCACCATGTGTCACGGACCTGGCGTTAGTGGCCTGGGTGTGGCCAGGGCTGTGTCTGAAGGCAGGGGGATGGATCCCTGGACTCTCAGAACACCCGGGCAGAGGTCAGACTTCCCTTTGTTTAGGCAGGTCAGCTTCACTCAGCCTTCTCCAGAGGCTGGTTTAGGTATGACTGCTTCATTCTCATCCATCCAGAGACACTGTAGGCTTGCTTTATTGAAGAATAAGTTTCCTTCTACAGATTTGCTTCAGTGCAAAGGAAAAAACAATCTAAGAACAAGCAAAGTCCAGACTGGGGCCGGTGATAGATAGTAGGAGAATAGCCATGGGTGGGAGGTACTTGGGCCTCTCCCCCAAAGTCCTGGCCAGTCAGCACAGGAAGGAGTGGTGACAGTGACTCTCCTGGGGGGCAGCCCTTTGGAGATTCTGTCTAAGGTGACTTGTATCTCACCTAAGTGGCACTACCCCATGCCAGCCCATGCTGTCCACCCAAACCCCACCTACCCCCCAGGCCCGGCTCCATCTCACCATCTCCCAGAGCTTCTTCCAATCCCCAAGGCTGCACTGAACTCACATAAGCTGTGAGACTGGGGACAAGGGCCAAAGAGAGCTAAATCTCTGAGGGGCAGAGAGAGCCCACAGGATGCTCTTGGCAGTCTCTTAAAGAATCCAGCACCCAAAGAGTGAGCTCGAGTTGGAAGATTCTTCATTTTATGGGTGCTCTAGGCCCCTCTGTGTCTATTATTTGGTACCCATGTTATGGCCGATGTCATTTGGGCACTGGGGACACAAGCGTGAACTAACGAGGTCGCTGCCCTCACAGAGCTGACGTGCTGATGGGAGAGACAGACAGACAGACAACAAACACATCAACCAGTAAACAGACTGTGTCAATGACGGTAAGTGCTGTAGAGAAAAATAGAGCTGGTAAAGTTGGTAGGCCTGAAGGAAAGTAAAGGAGGAAGCCATGTGGATCTCTAGGGGAAGAGCTTTCCATTCAGGGGGAATAGCCAGTGCATAAGTCCAGAGGCAGGAGTGTCCTCAGTATATTAAAGGAACTAGCACAGTGTGACGGAAGAGGAGAAAGGAAAGAGGGGATGATAGAAGTAGCAGGAGAGATCAGATAGGGCTGTGTAGATATGGTAAGGACTGTGGCTTTTGCTTAGAGTGGGTTGGAAGTCGTGAGAGGGTTTCAAGCAAAGATGGAACATGGTCTCCCTTAGCCTCTGAAGGGCTGCTCTGGCTGCTTCAGTGAGAATCACCCAGAGGTGGAGTTCCGGGTGGGGGAGAGAAACAAAGGCGGAAGCAGAGGAGAGGATACTGCAGTGATCCAAGTGTCAGGTGATGGTGGTCCAGCCTGGCTGGTAGCTGTGGAAGAGACAAGTGGTCAGGTGTTTTGAAGGCAGATATGATAGGATTGTTGATGGCTTGTCTGAAGGATGTGAGCAAAGAGAAGAGTCAAGGTTTCTGGCCTGAGCAACTAGCCCAGAAGCACAGTGAGATGGGGAGGACTGAGGAAGGAGCAGATTTAGGGATGCAGATGAGACGTTCCATCTTGGATATTAGTTGCAGCTTCATAGGGGAAACTTGTCTGTCTTTCTCGCTGAGGTCTGTGGCTAACCTGCCAGGGAACTTTTCCAGTGGGGCAGGACAGCAAATCAAACCCCATTTCCTGGAAATTTCCTGGAGAAAGTGATGCTTGACCACGGAAAGACTTGTACACAAATGTTCATAATTTCATTCATAAGAACCAAAAACTAGAGACTACTCAAATGTCCATCAACAAGAGAATGAACAAGCAAATTATGGCCTATCCATATAATGGAGTACTATGGAGCAAGACAAATACGTACAACAACCTGGATGGATCTCAAATGCATTACGCAAAGCAAAAGTAACCTTACACAAAAAAGTACAAACTGTATTATTCTTTTTATGTGAAGTTCAAGAACAGGCAAAACTAAGCAAAAATCAGAACAGTCATTTCCTCTGGGGAGGGGGTTGGGATTGACCAGGAGGGGTACAAAGACCTTTCTGGGGTGAGGGAAATGTTCTATATTTTCATCTGGGTGGTGGTTACACAAGTATAGAAATGGGTTTAAAAAAATTCATTGAGCTGAATCCTTAAGATGTATACATTTTACTGTGTGTAAATTAAACTTCAATTTTTTTAAAAAAAGAAAAAGCACAATGAAAAGAAAATGACTGTTGGAGTTGGGCTCTATTGAAGCACTCAGCTCCTTATAACAGATCCTAAAAGGATGGAGTGGTGTGGGGGGTTCTTATCTCCTTTATTTTGGCTGCCTGACATCTGAAACCCCTCCTTACATTGGAGCAACCCAGCATCATGAACTTGCTTTCTCTGGGGATGAGGGCTCAGGCCCAGAACCAAGCTCAGCTCTCAGGAATATTTTCCAGAGCTCTGAGTCTGGAGTGAGGCCACAGAAAGCAGAAACAGTTGAGAACATGGCCACAGTCAGAGACAGTGGTGCCAGCAGCAGCAGGGCCCAGCCACATTCCTCTCATGGTCAGCCCTTCTGATCACGCCCATCAGTCACCCTGTAATCTTCTAATAAATGCCTCTTCTGCCTAGGCCACTCAGAGCCACTTCTGAGGTTTGAGACCAAACACACTGGCTGGTAAATGCTGTGTGCAAAGAGCCCAGGGCTGAGTGTCAGAGAGATCGGGGTGGTGTCCTAGGTCGCTCTGGTTCATCAAGTCTTGCCACACTGGTGATCAGACAGCCAGAGGGAGCTTGTCCCGTGACCAGCCCAGTTCACGAGCAGAAAGCCATAGGGCAGGGAGAGCCCCTGAAAGGGTGAGAGAGCTACTGAGGGCAGCTACAGGGCAAGCCGGCTCAGCCAGGGATTCTAGCTTCAGCTCTGTAGGTGGGGGCTGTGGCGCGCCAGTCTTGCCGGACTTAAGAGCAGGGCAGGGAAGTTTACGGGCTTGGCCTGAACCCCACAGAGCCGCATCCTCATAACTAGGCTGAGCATTAGGCAGAAGCAGCTTTCAAGGAATGAGGGGCCCAGACCCTGCCTAGGGAGTGTCTCCTGAGGATGAAGCACAGCCTGGGCCTCAGGGAGTCCTCAGCAAGAGGAGGAGACCGAAGCCAAGATGTGAGATGCACCTTCGAGCTCACAGGTGTGTGCACACATGTGTACACCACACACCACACATGTGCACACACACACCACATGCACACACAGATTAGCCTCGTCAAAGAGAAACACAGGAAAAAGACGAGAAAGTGCCAGGGCAGTCCCCCTGACAGGGAAGAAGCCAAAGCAAGAGCTAGCTGTGGCCACGAGGGAGCTTCTGCAGAAGCCTCCATCAGACTGGAATCCGCTATAATGTGTTGGGCCAAACTGAGCAACTCCTAGGATTTGGGTGTACAGTTAGCTAACGCAGTGTGACAAATCCCTCCAAAACTCAGTGGCTTAAAATAATACGCACTTATTATTGTTCAGGAGTCTACAGATCAGCTGGGTGGTTCTCCCTGCATTGTCTGGGATCTCTTTTGTGTCTATGGTCAGCTACAGGTCAGTAGATGTCTTTGCTAATCTTGGCTGGGCTCTCTGACATATTTGAGCACCAGCTAGTGGCTAGTGTAAGATGGCCTCAGGTAGGAAGCTTGTCTCTGCTCCAGTGTGGTCCCTCATCCTCTAGCTAGTCTGAGCTTGTTCACATGGTCATGGTAGCATTCAAGAGAACAAGAAGAAGTAGCCAAGGCCCTTTGAGGCCTAGGCCCAGAAAGGACTCAACATCACTTCCCCAGCTTCCATTGACCAAAGCAAGTCACAAGTCCAGACCAGATTCAGGAAGTGGAGAAACAGACTCTACCTCTCAATGGAAGGAGCTATGGATCACATTGTAGAGAATGTGGATTCAGGAAGGGGTGGAGAATTGGGGCCCTTTTTGTGACCACTCTGCTACCTAGAACAATGGCTATCCAGGCATAGAATCTGCCAAACCGCAGGTTTTCAAGCAAATTCCTCAACCACTCACTGGCTGCTTTGAGGATAGCCTCTGACTCTTTTTTCTACAGGAGCCCCTCCCCACGACAGTCCAGACCAGAGTGAAACATGGGGACAAGCTGCTGGGAGCCCTGGAGGTCAGTCCTCATCTCTGATCCTGAGTGGGGACCAGAAGGAAAGATGAGGCAGAAAGGTCAAATGAGGAGGAGTGTGAGGCTAAACATGCCCTTTCTGGTGACAAGGACCCACCAGCAGAGGATGAGAAACAGGGGACAATTTTAGCAACTCTCACCCTCTCTCCTCCCTTACTGGCTTCTCCTGGGCACCAAGCTCCCACCAACACTCCTGACTCACATCACTCAGGGCCCCCTCCTGGTAGAACCCCACACTCCAAAACTAGCCCCCTCCCAAATTACCCCAACTTCTATGTTTCCACAGCTCTTTCTCTCTACTTCCAGCTCTTTATCACTGCCCCAGAGGAATGAATCTGCCAAAGCCTCTCTCTCTTAGGGTCAGGGCAGGTTTGGCCATTGGGTGTCATCTCTAAGAAGCAACAGTAATGATATTAACAGCTTCCATCTATTGTGCACTTACTTTGTGCGAGGTCTCATGCTAAGTGCTTCTCGGAGATTATTCAGGGATTACGCCTGTTATGTCACAGGGACTAACTAGAGCTTTCATTCTCTTGAGAGGGCCTACAAGGCCTTGTCTGCAAGAGTTTGGTGATGAATTAGCAATGTGTGCGATGGTTATGAGAGAGGGCAGTGACAGCAGACACGTCTGGGTATGATCTGTCTTAGTTTAGGCTGTTATGACAAATTACCATAGACAGGGTAGTTTAAACAACAAATGTTATATGTTTATTTCTCACAGTTCTGGAGGCTGGTAAGTCCAAGATCAAAGTGCTGACAGATTCAGTGTCTGGTGAACCGCTTCTTGGTTTGCAGATGGCCGTCTTCTTGTTGTATCCTCACATAGCAGAGAGCAGATAGAGAAAGCAATTTCTCTTGTTTCTCTTCTTATAAGGGCACTAATCCCATCCATGAGGGCTCCACCCTCATGACCTAATTACCTTCCAAAGACCCCACCTCTTAACACCTTTACATACGAAGTCAGGGTTTTATTTTATTTATTTATTTATTTATTTATTTGAGGAAGATTAGCCCTGAGCTGTCTACTGCCAATCCTCCTCTTTTTGCTAAGGAAGATTAGCCCTGAGCTAACATCTGCTGCCAATCCTCCTCTTTTTGCTGAGGAAGACTGGCCCTGAGCTAACATCCGTGCCCATCTTCCTCTACTTTATACATGGGATGCCTACCACAGCATGGCTTTTGCCAAGCGGTGCCATGCCTGCACCCGGGATCCGAACCGGCGAACCCCAGGCAGCCGAGAAGCAGAACATGCACACTTAAGCACTGCGCCACCAGGCCGACCCCAAGGTCAGGGTTTTAACATATGAATTTTGGAGTTACACAAACATTCAGTCCATTACACTGTCTGTGCGACTTTGGGCAAGCTACTTCACCTCTTTGAACTTTGGAGATAATAATAGCACCTATTTCACAGGGTTGATATGAAAATTAAATTAGACCATGCTTATAAAGCAATTACCAGAGCACCTGATCTATAGTAAGTATGAAATAAATGTTTAATATTTTAATCATTAGGGTTGTACATAGTCCAGAACAGGGACTATGTGTTCTATGCCCCTAAGGGTGGCGCAGAATGAGACACAGTGTGGCATTTTAAAGAGAACCCCACACTGGCAAAAGTTAGGCTGCTCTGATTTTCAGTGAACAGACTCACTTGGGCTCCTGCGGATTTGAGGACCACATGGATGGCAGATACCGCTTTGGACTTTTACCACTCCCAGCTGCCAGTACCTGTGACTTTTTCCTGAAAGCTTTCTCCGGCCCATTCTAACCATCTGTAACCAGGGAGTTAACATCCTACCCCAGTAGCCCTCAACAAATGACTGATGGGAGTTGGTGTATAAAAACCTCAGCTCCCTTGCCCCTCAGATGTCATAACTCAGATGCGTGTTCTGCATTGTCTCAGACTTCCTCAGCAGGATTAAACTCCAGTCGTCCACAGTGATAACGTATTTTGAAATGCACTTTACATTGGCTTCCTTCTCTTTCCTGTCTCACTTTCTGAATCTCCTACCAGAGGTCTTGGGATCAATTCACACATAAGCTACTTGCGCTGGAATCCTTGTCTCAGGGTCTGCTCCTGGGGGCAAGCAGCCTAAGAGTTCATCTTTGGTGAGGCCGGCCCTGCCAAGCTGGTGGTCATCTGGAAGGTCCACACCAAGCCTGACCTCTGCTCAATAGCTCAAGCTGCCTGAAAATGATGGAACTTTTGGGCTGCTCAATCAGAAACCGCCTCCATCCCGAGGCATTCAAGCTAGAAGACACCTAAAAGGCAAACTTTCTCTCCTTTAAATCCCTCCTCACATATTCAGAGACTCCTCCATGGTAGCTATCAAGGCCATCCTGACATAAGGTCAGGGATAACACATAGGTTTCATCTCGACTGCCACCTCTGATTAACCAATAGAAGCTTCCTAGAGACTTTATCCGGGCTTAGAATAGGCAGACATAATCAGTGATGTCTGCCTTGAGCATTGGAATGGGTGAGCAGTGGCCTTACGTCTACCACTCTGGCTCTAGAAGTAAATTAGCTCCTTCATAGTGAAGCTGCCTGCCTTTTTCTTTCGCATTCCTAGCCCACCAAGGTTCTCTCTGCCTCTTGCTGAGCTACTTCTTCATCCGACTTGCCACATCCCAGACAGCAAGCCTACGTGCTGAGCATGGTTGCCCATTTTCTGGATGAGGAAACTGAGGTTCTGAAATATTAAGTGACTTTTCCAGCATGACAGAATTTACAAGGATAGCACAGAGGTTTGTAATCAGGTCTATCTGACACCGAAGCCCCCACACTATATCCTTTCATAGGGAAGTCAGTAGTAAAGGTTTTTAACCAAAAAGCCCAGCACTCTTCTTTTTGTTATGATAAGAAGCCTTCTGCCTACTGGCACCATGTCCTTTGTGGTCTGTTGCGTCTCCAGCCAGGTGGAGTAGAAGGCTCTTTGGGGGCCAGCAAGGAGCCCTTCCCCCATCCCACAGCCACCCCTAGCAATTCCTCTGCCAGGCGGTGGCTCCACCCTCTGGGGGGTCCAGATTCCCTCAGCTCCACCTGGGAGCACCAGCTCTCACTTATTTGCTGTCCTTAATTAAGCAGCTGTCTCTGAGAGGGCTGGGTGCCTCCTGGGAAAGCTGGAGGCAAAATTCTAACTGGAGCAGGTGTGACTGGGGCATTTCTAAACCTCCCAGTTATGGAAAAATCCAACAGAGGCCTTCCCAGGGTGATGACTCAACACTCCCACAGGCAGGGGGCTGCAAATGGGGGCCTCGGACCACAGCCTAGGCCTGGAGCCTGCTCACCAGGCAGCCTCCCTGCCGGGTTTTAGCTCATGCTCTCTCTCAAAGAGCTGCTCAGGACTTCGAGTCCATTCCTGTAGCAGCACATCTGGCCTCCTGCTCCTGAAAGATGTAACTAACTCTCCGCTCTGAGAAGCCTTGGGGATGGGACTTACAGACCCACAGTCCCCACATCCACAAGTGTAGCCACCAACTTGCCTCTCCCTGCCCCTGGGGAGGTACCTAACTGAGTAGCTTGTTGCTGCTGCCATGTTTTGTGGAATGAGACAGCAGCAAGGCGGGAGCAAGTGAAGGAAGGAGTAATAAAGCCACCAAGACCTTCCTAAAGGCTGGGACTCTCTCCTCTCCTTAGCCAAGACCCCCTTCCCCCAAGAATGCGTTCACACCTGCCAGCTCACCACTCTCAGCTATGGACAACACGGGGTTTCAACAGGCCAACTTTGAAATCAGCTAGACCCGGCTTTAAATTCCTCATCCCATACTCTAGAATCAGAGCCTGAGACGAGGATTCTTGAGCACATGTTTACTGAGGAAATGATCTCAGGAGAAGGGGAAGGAGGGAAGCAGGACAGGGCGGGGAAGATGCTCCACAAGGATGGAGTCTGAGCAGAGTCTAACCTCAGCCTGATCCCATGGGGAACTCTGGGGGGTGAATGGTCCAGAGTTGTCCCCCCTTGAGGTAAGCAGGCCAGGCTTTGTCCCCCTGTGTCAATCAGTCATCGTCCACACCTAGAAAATAGGGGGTAGGGGAAGGGAAAGGGGATGCAAGTTCCCAAGAGGTTCCGGACAAGGGTGTCAGCCACAGGCAATCCTCCAGAGAAGGTCTCAGATGCAAGCTTTGAACTATATAGCACTGGAGCACCTAGGGGAGAGCTCACTGGCTGGAAAAAGAGATCTAGGTGGGGCATCAACATTGGCTGTCACGTTGGGCAAGATCCAGTTGACACATCTGTGAAACAAGCATAACACTTACCATACAGGTGTGTTGGGAAGTACACACAAGGCCTCCAACACAAGGTAAGTCCTCAATGACTGGGAGCTACCATTCCTGTGGATGGTTAAAGTCATTTTAGTACAGAGGTTAATTTTGTGTGTCACTTTAGCTGAGTCATGGGGTGCCCAGATATTTGGTCAGACATTATTCTGGATATTTCTGTGAGGGTGCTTTTGGATGCGATTAACATTCAAATCAGTGGGCTTTGAGTAAAGCAGATTGCTCTCCATAATGTGAATGGGCCTCATTCAATCAGGTGAAGGCCTGAATAGAACAAAAGGTTGACCCTCCTTTGAGTAAGAGGAAATTATGCCAGCCAATAGCCTTTGGACTTTAACTGCAGCCTGGTGAGCCACTCTATAGATTTTGAACTTACCAGCCTCCATAACTGTATGAGCTGATTCCTTAAAATAAATCTCTCTCTCTCTCTCTCTCACACACACACACACACACACACATATCCTATTGGTTCTGTTTATCTGGAGAACTCTGACTAATACAGAAAGGAAAGGAGGAGGTCAGCTCAGTGGCATTGTCCCAGGGGCATGTCCCCATGCACCAAGTTCATGACACTCTTAATCCCCACTTGTTCTGAAGCTGAATTCTTGGGAACCGAGACAGCCCCACTCTCCCAGCCTGCCTGGCATCCGCTAAGTCAGCTCCTCAAGCAGCCCCTTCAGGCAGGCACCCCGCTCCTCAGGCATCTCCCACCAGTCCCCACCAGCCCTGTCTAAGGTGGTGGGACATGGCGGAGTGGCGAGCCCCTGGGACAGGGAGAGGGAGATCCAGAAGGGGCAGCACTTGGCAGAGCTCACTGCTCCTGCCCACTCCTGGGGAGCACACCAGGATGCTGAGGATCCAGGGCCATCTTAAGGGGCCAGGAGAGGATGTGAGGACCCCCAAATATCCTTCCCAATTAGCTTAGGCTCCATAATGTTCCCCCCTTTCTTCCTGCAGTGAGGGCTCCCGATATCATTAGGACTGACAAATGTGTTATTGTGCTCTGCCCCCAGCCTCCACAGAAAAGTGAGCCCCTTAGATAGGGGGCAATGGTGACCCCCCCAGGAGGACACATCCTCGAGCCTTGGAGAGAGCATGGCCCTGCTGACACCCTCATTTCTGACTTCTAGCTTCCAGAACTGTGCGAGAATAAATTCCTGTTGTTTTAAGCTACCTCGTTTGTGGCACTTCGTTACTGCAGTCCTAGGAAACCAGTACAGCGAGTTTAGCAGATCCTGCCCAACGGTTTGTCAAAGTGCCAAGCACTACACTGCTGAGGGAAATCCAAGGATTGGATTCCAGGAATGGTGGCCACACCCACGCACTGACCTCCTCAGGGATCTGTTGGAGCAGCCAGCTGGACTTCCCAGGCCAATCCTCCACCTTAAAACCATCAACATTGCCTTAACACGGAAACAAAGGCTCAGGGAGGGTTAGTTACTTGCCCAACGTCACACAGCCAGCAAGTGGTGGGGCCAAGACTTGAACTCAGACTGATTCTGAAGCTCAGGTTTTTGTGACACTTAGGATGCAAAATGTATCTCCACCTGACACCACATAGGCAGGCCACCAAACAGGTTCCTCCTGAGAGCTCCATCCCTCTGGCTCACCACACAGGTGCCTCATGCTGTGAGTCAGAGCAGCTGGACAATTTATGAGCCCTCTAATGGGCTAACTACCTGATAACCCGATTATGCAAAAAGCCACATGTGAAACTCCCGCCCTCATAACCACATAATTTATAAGGAAATGAGTCTACCTTCTCGATGGGCCTTTGGCTGCATGCCCTTCCTGAAGGCTCAGGGGAGCTTTTCAGGCCAAAGCAGGAGCAACAAAGAGGTCCAGGTCCCAGAGAGCCTCAGCTGTCCCAGGCCTCCTTCCCATCTGGGCCTCTGCACGTTCCTCCTCGCAGTGGGGACCTGAGGAGGAGGGATGCTGGAGAGGAGACATGACGAAGGAGTCCACTGAAGCCAAGGGGAAAAGGGAGAGAAGGGGGTGGTGGAATGAAGAGATAGACAGATGGACACGAGGGGACAGGGCCTTTCAGCTCCTGCTGCTTGGAAGCTGGAGCTGAGGCAAAACCTACCAAATGAAATAGAGTCTGTCCCATCTATCCTGGAACACCACACCCAGACAGCAAGGCTGGATCCAGAGTGGGAGAGTGGCCAATGCAGACCAGTTCACAAGGTAGCTGTCCACCCCCCTTTAACAATCTCCTCCTCCAGCTTTCAGGGTGATTGTCCCTCAGTTTTCTTTGATTCTCTCTGACCTCTGTCTCCTTCACTGCTTCTTCCTTCCTTCCCCACGCACCTCAGGAGCATTTATCACACGCCAGGCACGATGCTGGGAAACCTGAGATGAGCAAGACCACACAGTCGCTGCCTCCTGGAGTCTACAATCGAGTCTTTCATCCTTCTGTTGCCTAAATGCCAGTGCTCTCTGAGGTCCTGTCTGCAGCCCTCCTCTCTCTGCAAGACTCTCGCCCAGAATAAGTTCGTTCACTCCCAAGACTTCACACGTCCACCCGCTGGGAATGTCTGTCCCTCCCCAACAACGCCCTCTGGAACTAGCCACTTCCTACCCATCTCAAAAGCTATCTCCTGAAAACAAACACTTTCCCTCTTTTTATTTATTATCTCTAAAAAAAAAAGGAAGGAAATTTGACAGAGTTAAATCCCTCCTTTCTCCCAGAGTTTGTTGTTCTCCTGATTAATAAAAATATAGCTCCTACTATTTGCCAGGCCTTACCCTAAGCCCTTTATGTATATTAACTTATTTAATCCTCCAAACAACTGCAGGGAGTAGGCACCACTGTGCTATTATTTGCTCACAGTTCTTCCTTCTCCCTGTGTCTTTGCTCTGCTTCTCTGTGGGTGGAGTGAGCTTCCCCCACACCACTCATTTCAGCCTTGTGACTTGCTCTGGCGAACGGAATGTGGGTGGAAACAACACGCCAGTTCCGAGCCAAAGACTTAACAAGGCATCATGTGTTTTCAGTTGCCTCTCTTCTGCTTGTGACCTTTGCCATGGAAAGAACACATCCTGGATAGTTGCTGGGGGAGACTAGTGGAGCAGACCTGAACCCAAGCCACAGCCTAGAGCCAAGCCCAGCAGAGCCATAGCCAACTGATAGACTTATGAATGAAAAATAAATATTTATGCTTGTAAAGCACGGGGCTGAGGGGTTGTTTGTTACACAGCATTAGAGCAGCAATTGCTCACTAAAACAATTATTTATCATTTTACACATAAAAGGGAGACCTGCAGAGGTTAATTAACTTTTCCAAGATTACATAACTAGCAAGAGATGGAACTAGGACGCATATCCAAGCAATCTGGCTGCAAGTCCCTCTACCCTATATTGACTCTCACACTGAGTATTAGCGTTCCCAAGCATATATATATATACACACATATATATACATGTGTAAATACTACATCATATTATTTTGCATGTTTTTAAACTATATAAATACCAACATTATACATATCATTCTGTAGCATGTTTTTTCATTCTGATGATACTTATAACTCTTCTTCATTTTACCTACTACATTGTGTGACTGTATCCAACTTCTTGTGAGATGGACATTTCATTTTTTTTTAATTTTTGCTATTTCAAGCTATGCTGCAACAAACATTCTTGTACTCATCTCCTTGTGGACGTGCAAACGTTTCTCTAGGGTTTATGGCTGGAAGTGGAATTGCTGGTTATAGGGCATGTGCGTCTTCCACTCTATCAGATATTACCAAATTGCTCTCCAAAGTCATACCAATTTGCACTCCTTCGAGCAGGGGGTGAGATTATCTGCTATTCCACTTCCTTGCTCTTATGGGTGCTGTTGGTGCCTCACATAGATCCCCTTCACTAGCGGGCACTCCCCTTGCCCAGCTGCTATGTGTATCGGCTGCTAATGGCTCCTAGATGCCCCCTTGCTGGAGAATTGCCTTTAGTCACAAAGTCGCTCATCTTATATCTCCTGCATGATTCCAGGCCCAGAGTAGGTTTCTATTCATCTTTGTTTTTTGAATTGGGTCCAAAGGCAAGGAAGAAAAGATGGAAACAAGAGAAGAAAGCCACAGTCACTGTCTGCTCCAGCCTTGGTCCTCCCAAGCTCTAGGGTGAAGGAAGACCTGGGGAGAGGAAGAGGAAGGAAGGAAAGAGGGGAGGGCTCCAAGCAGGAGGAGAGTGGAGAACATATGCTTCAAAGCTGCTTCTCAGGCCAGGTGGCTGGAGGGTGGGAGCTGGACAAGCCTCCCCTGGCAGGTGACAAGAATACTGAAAACCTCACATCATCCACTGCAGAGAAAAGCCTGTTCTGCCTCTGTCATCCACTCGCCCACTCCCTCCTCCTTCATACTTTCTCTTTCCCTTTCTATCATGCCTCTGACTCCCTGAGTCCATTCACTCACCTCATTTGTTCACTGTTTGTATCTCCAGTGCAAACAACATTGCCCAGGACTTGGTAGCAGCTCAGTGTTTATTACATGAATTCATGGATTAATCTCATTTGATATGCACAGAGGGTTTTTAATAGGGAACAAAAGACTTTACAGAAGTTGCAAATTTCTAGTTCTTCCTCAACCTGTTACCAAACCCAACACTTAACACACATCACACACAGGCACTTCCAAATATGAAACCACAGCCCAACTTCCCATAACAAACCTAGTTTCTCTTTCTTTTTCCCCTCCCTAGTCTCAGAGCCCTGTCTTTTCCTCCCTCTCTGCACTTGTGGACACCATAGGAAGGCTCAGCCCACCCTCTGACTGGCCTGGAGCTCCAGGCCACACTCCCTTCCTGTATTTTTACCTCATGTGCACATTCTTGGCAGCCTTTAAAACTTCTCTCTGTAAAATCCATGGGCTCCAACCACTCTCTGCAGCTCCGCCTCAGACAGGGCCACTTCCTCAGAAGTAGACCCACCCTACCTGTCTCCTCCTACTGTTCTTGTTCCTTCCAGGCCCCTGCTACTGTTGTGTTCATCTCCGTTCCTCCACTTCCCTCCCCCTAGGCACATGTGCGCATACACACACAGACATGTACTTACACACATGTACATACACACAAACACATGTATACCCACATACACATGTACATACACACATTACATATATATATATAATTTTTTATATATATTATATATATGTATAACCACTGAAAATGTCTTCCTTGGTGTATTTCTCCATTTTATATCAGCCCTTTCTGCTACCTTCCCCTGGTTCACAGTGCTGGCTTCCTCTGGACAGGTGTTGCCAATTCACAGCCCCTTTATTCTGGACCCTTGACTTTGGGCACTGTGATAGGAGAAAATCTTCAGGATCTATGGCTAGGTAAAGTGTTCTTAAACTTAAGAGCAAAAGCACAATCCATAAAAGGAAAATTTGATGAATTGGACTTCTTCAAAATAAAAACTTTTGCTCTGTGAAAGACCCTTGAAGAGGATAAAAAGAAAAGCCAAAAACTGGGAGAAAACATTTTCAAACCACAAATCCAACAAAAGACTAGTATCTAGAATATCTAAAGAACCCTCAAGACTCAACAGTAAAAAAACAAAACCAACAAAAACCCTACAAATAATCCAGCTAAAAAATGGGCAAAAGATCTGACCAATCATGTCACCAAAGGGGATCTACAGACGCAAATAAGCACATGAAAAAAATGTTCCACATCATTGGGCATTAGGGAAATGCAAAGTAAAACTACAATGAGCTATCACTACACACCTACCAGCATGGCTAAATTCAAAAGTTGTGACCACACCAAATGCTGGTGAGAATGTAAAGAATTTGGATCATTCCTACATTGCTGGGGAAAATATTAAATGACACAACTACTCTGGAAAACAACTTGGCAGTTTCTTATAAAACTAAACATGCAACTTCTATATGATTCAGCAATTGCATCCTGGACATTTATCCCAGAGAAATTATGTTCATACAACACCCAGTACACAAATGTTCATCACTATTGTATCATTTCAACTACTCATAATAGTCAAAATTGGAAACAGTCCAGGGGCCAGCCTGGTGGCACAGTGATTAAGTTTGCATGTTCCACTTCAGCAGCAGCCCAGGGTTGGCAAGTTTGGATCCTGCCTGTGGACCTATGCACCGCTTGTCAAGCCATGCTGTGGCAGGCATCCTATATATAAAGCAGAGGAACATGGGATGGATGTTAGCTCAGGGCCAGTCTTCCTCAACAAAAAAGAGGAGGATTGGTGGCAGATGATAGCTCAAGGCTAATCTTCCTCAAAAAAAAAAAAAAAATTAGAAAAGTCCAGATGACCTTCAGTGAGTGAATGGTTAAATAAACTGTGGAACATCCATACCGTGGAATACTACTTAGCATAAAAAGCAAGGAACTATTGATACACACAACAACTTGGATGAATCTCCAGGGAATTTTGCTCTATAAATAAAGCCAATCTCCAAAGATTACATACTGTATGATTTAATTTATGTAACACTCTTGAAATAACAAAATTACACAGATGGAGATTCTATTAGTAGTTGCCAGGAGTTATGGACAGCATGGCGGGGGAGTGGGGTAGGTGGGATATGGATGTGATTATAAAAGGGCAGCACAGGGATCCTTGTGATCAAACTATTCTGTATCTCAACTATGGTGGTGATTACATGAATCTACATTTGTGATAAATTGCATAAAACTAAATACACACACATGCCTGTAAAACTGGAGAAAAGTGAGTAAGATTGGAACATTGTATCAATCTCAATTTCCTGGCTCTGATACTGTGCTATAGTTACGAAAGATGTTACCATTAGGGGAAACTGGGTGAAGGATTCAAGGATCTTTCTGTATTATTACTTAACAGCTTCATGTGAATCTATAATTATCTCAAAACAAAGTTAATTTTAAAGCCAGCCCTGATGGCCTAATGGTTAAAGCTCAGCATGCTCTGCTTCAGCAGCCCAGGTTCAGTTCCTGGACGTGGAACCACATCACCTTGCCAGTAGCCGTGCTGTGGCAGCAGCTCACATAGAAGAACCAGAAGAACTTACAACTATACACAGCTATGTACTAGGGCTTTGGGAGGGAAAAAAGGAGGAAGATTGACAACAGATGTTAGCTTAGGGCCAATCTTCCCCTGTAGAAAAAAAAAGAGTTAACTTTAAAGAAAGTCCATTAGAAAGAAACCTAAAGGAATATGTAGACAATATACATGTTTGAGAGAAAGCATTTTTTTTTTATTAATGTTATGATAGATTACAACCTTGTGAGATTTCAGTTGTACATTTTTGTTAGTCATGTTGTAGGTACACCACTTCCCCCTCTGTGCCCTCCCCCCACCCCCCCTTTTCCCTGGTAACCACCGATCAGATCTCCTTATCAATATACTAATTTCCACCTATGAGTGGAGTCATATAGAGTTCGTCTTTCTCTGACTGGCTTATTTCGCTTAACATAATACCCTCGAGGTCCATCCACGTTGTTGTGAATGGGCCAATTTTGTCTTTTTCTGTGGCTGAGTAGTATTCCATTGTGTATATATACCACATCTTCTTTATCCAATCATCAGTTTCTGGGCATGTAGGCTGGTTCCACGTCTTGGCTATTGTAAATAATGCTGCGATGAACATAGGGGTGCAACGGACTCTTGAGATTTCTGATATCAGGTTCTTAGGATAGATACCCAGTAATGGGATGGCTGGGTCATAGGGTATTTCTATTTTTAACTTTTTGAGAAGTCTCCATACTGTTTTCCATAGTGGCTGTACCAGTTTGCATTCCCACCAACAGTGTATGAGGGTTCCTTTTTCTCCACAACCTCTCCAACATTTGTCACTCTTGGTTTTGGATGTTTTTGCCAATCTAACGGGTGTAAGGTGATATCTTAGTGTAGTTTTGATTTGCATTTCCCTGATGATTAACGATGATGAACATCTTTTCATGTGTCTATTGGCCATATTCATATCTTCTTTTGAGAAATGTCTGTTCATGTCCTCTGCCCATTTTTTGATCGGGTTGTTTGTTTTTTTGTTGTTAAGCAGTGTGAGTTCTTTGTATATTATGGAGATTAACCCTTTGTCGGATAAGTGGCTTGTAAATATTTTTTCCCAATTAGTGAGCTGTTTTTTTGTTTCAATCCTGTTTTCCCTTGCCTTGAAGAAGCTCTTTAGTCTGATGAAGTCCCATTTGTTTATTCTTTCTATTGTTTCCCTCAACTGAGGAGTTACAGTGTCCGAAAAGATTCTTTTGAAACTGATGTCAAAGAGTGTACTGCCTATATTTTCTTCCAAAAGACTTATTGTCTCAGGCCTAATCTTTAGGTCTTTGATCCATTTTGAGTTTATTTTGGTGTGTGGTGAAAAAGACTGGTCAATTTTCAATCTTTTGCATGTGGCTGTCCAGTTTTCCCAGCACCATTTGTTGAAGAGACTTTCTTTTCTCCATTGTAGGCCCTCTGCTCCTTTGTCGAAGATTAGCTGTCCATAGATGTGTGGTTTTATCTCTGGGCTTTCAATTCTGTTCCATTGATCTGTGGACCTGTTTTTGTACCAGTACCATGCTGTTTTGATCACTGTAGCTTTGTAGTACGTTTTGAAATCGGGGATTGTGATTCCGCCGGCTTTGTTTTTCTTGCTCAGGATTGCTTTAGCAATTCGCGGTCTTTTGTTCCCCCATATGAATTTTAGGATTGTTTGTTCAATTTCTGTGAAGAATGTTCTTGGGATTCTGATTGGGATAGCATTGAATCTGTAGATTGCTTTAGGTAGTATGGACATTTTAACTATGTTTATTCTTCCAATCCATGTGCAAGGAATGTCTTTCCATCTCTTTATGTCATCGTCAATTTCTTTCAAGAAAGTCTTGTAGTTTTCATTGTATAGATCCTTCACTTCCTTGGTTAAGTTTATCCCAAGGTATTTTATTCTTTTCGTTGCGATTGTGAATGGGATTGAGTTCTTGAGTTCTTTTTCTGTTAGTTCATTGTTAGTGTATAGAAATGCTACTGATTTATGCACGTTAATTTTATACCCTGCTACTTTGCTGTAGTTGTTGATTATTTCTAATAGTTTTTCTGTGGATTCTTTGGGGTTTTCTATATATAAGATCATGTCATCTGCAAACAACGAGAGTTTTACTTCTTCGTTACCTATTTGAATTCCTTTTATTTCTTTTTCCTGCCGAATTGCTCTGGCCAGCACCTCCAGTACTATGTTGAATAGGAGTGGTGAAAGTGGGCACCCTTGTCTTGTTCCTGTCCTCAGTGAGATGGCTTTCAGTTTTTGTCCATTGAGTATGATGTTGGCTGTGGGTCTATCATATATGGCCTTTATTATGTTGAGGTACTTTCCTTCTATACCCATTTTACTGAGGGTTTTTATCATAAATGGGTGTTGGATCTTGTCGAATGCTTTCTCTGCATCTATTGAGATGATCATGTGGTTTTTGTTTTTCATTTTGTTGATGTAGTGTATCACGTTGATTGACTTGCGGATGTTGAACCATCCCTGTGTCCCTGGTATAAATCCCACTTGATCATGGTGTATAATCTTTTTGATGTATTGCTGTAATCGGTTTGCCAAAATTTTGTTGAGGATTTTTGCATCTATGTTCATCAGTGATATCGGCCTGTAGTTCTCCTTCTTTGTGTTGTCCTTGTCAGGTTTGGGGATCAGAGTGATGTTGGCTTGATAGAATGTGTTAGGGAGTTCTCCATCTTTCTCAATTTTCTGGAACAGTTTGAGGAGAGTAGGTATTAAGTCTTCTTTGAATGTTTGGTAGAATTCTCTGGAGAAGCCGTCCGGTCCTGGACTCTTATTTTTGGGGAGGTTTTTGATTACCGTTTCTATTTCCTTACTTGTGATTGGCCTATTCAGATTCTCCATTTCTTCCTGATTCAGTTTGGGGAGATTGTAGGAGTCTAGGAATTTGTCCATTTCTTCCAGGTTGTTCAATTTGTTGGCATATAGTTTTTCATAGTATTCTCTTATGATCTCTTGTATTTCATTGGTATCTGTTGTGATTTCTCCCCTGTCATTCCTAATTTTATTAATTTGCGATTTCTCTCTTCTTTTCTTGGTGAGTCTGGCTAGGGGTTTGTCAATTTTGTTAATTCTTTCGAAGAACCAACTCTTTGTTTCATTGATCCTTTCTATTGTCTTTTTTGTTTCAATATCGTTTATTTCTGCTCTTATTTTTATTATTTCCCTCCTTCTACTGACTCTGGGCTTTGTTTGTTCTTCTTTTTCTAGTTCTGTTAGGCATCGTTTGAGGTTGCTTATGTGAGCTTTTTCTTGTTTAGTGAGGTGAGCCTGTATTGCGATGAATTTCCCTCTTAGGACTGCTTTTGCTGCATCCCAAATGATTTGGTATGTCATGTTCTCATTTTCATTAGTCTCCAGATAAAATTTGATTTCTTCTTTAATTTCTTCAATGATCCATTGTTTGTTGAGAAGCGTGTTGTTTAGTCTCCACATTTTTGCACCTTTCTCTGCTTTTTTCTTGTAGTTGATTTCTAGTTTCATAGCATTATGATCAGAAAAGATGCTTGATATTATTTCAACTCTCTTGTATTTATTGATGTTTGCTTTGGTTCCCAAAATATGGTCAATCCTTGAGAATGTTCCATGTGCACTTGAGAAGAATGTGTAACCTGCTGTTTTTGGATGAAGTGTTCTATATATATCTATTAAGTCCATCTGGTCTAATTTTTCATTTAATTCTATTATTTCCTTGTTGATTTTCTGTCTGGATGTTCTGTCCATTGGTGTTAATGGTGTGTTGAGGTCCCCTACTATTATTGTATTGTTGTTGATGTCTTCTTTTAGTTCTATTAAGAGTTGCTTTACAAATTTTGGTGCTCCTGTGTTGGGTGCGTATATATTTATAAGTGTTATGTCTTCTTGGTGGAGAGTCCCTTTTATCATTATATACTGTCCCTCTTTATCTTTCTTTATCTGTTTTGCTTTGAAATCTACCTTGTCTGATATTAGTATAGCGACACCTGCTTTCTTTTGTTCATTATTAGCTTGGAGTATTGTTCTCCATCCCTTCACTCTGAGTCTGTGTTTGTCTTTGGGGCTGAGGTGTGTTTCCTGGAGGCAGCATATTGTTGGATCTTGTTCTTTGATCCATCCTGCCACTCTGTGTCTTTTGATTGGGGAGTTCAATCCATTTACATTTAGAGTGATTATTGAGACGTGGGGGCCTACCACTACCATTTTGTGTCTTGTTTTCCGGTTTTCTTCAGTTTCCTTTGTTTCTCGTCCCATGGTTTAATCTGTTCTGATGTAGAGCTGCTACTCTCTGTTGTTGTCCTTCTACTTATCTCCTTTGCTCTTGGTTTTGTAGCCCCTTTCCTTTTTTGGATTTTTCAGGAATGAGGGTTTTCCTGAGGATTTCCTGTAGAGGAGGTTTTGTGGCAATGAACTCCCTTAATTTTTGTTTATCTGGGAAAGTTTTTATTTCTCCATCGTATTTGAAGGATATTTTCGCTGGGTAGAGAATTCTCGGCTGTAGATTTTTGAATATATCATTCCACTCTCTTCTAGCCTGTAAAGTTTCTGCTGAGAAATCTGCTGATAGCCTGATGGGGGTTCCTTTGTAGGTTAGTTTCTTTTGCCTGGCTGTCCTTAGTATTTTCTCCTTATCGTTGACTTTTGCTAGCTTCACTACTATATGGTGTGGAGTTGGTCTTCTTGCATTGATAAAGTTTGGAGATCTATTGGCTTCTGTCACCTGAAGATCCATCTCCCTCACCAGATTTGGGAAGTTCTCAGCCATTATTTCTTTGAATAGGCTTTCTGCCCCTTTCTCCTTCTCTTCTCCCTCTGGTATACCTATAATCCTTACGTTGCATCTCCTAATTGTGTCTGATAATTCTCGGAGAGTTTCTTCATTTCTTTTTAGTCTTGCTTCTCTCTCCTCCTCTGCCTGCAGCAATTCTATATTGCCATCTTCCAAATTGCTAATTCTTTCCTCCATATTATCGGCCCTACTGTTCAGAGCATCTAGATTTTTCTTAATCTCCTCTATTGTGTTCTTCATTTCCAATATTTCTGTTTGGTTCTTCTTTATCGTATCAAACTCTTTTGTGACATAGCTTCTGAACTCGTTGAGTTGTCGGTCAGAATTCTCTCTTAACTCATTGAGAATTTTAATGATGGCTGTTTTGAAGTCATCATCATTTAGGTTATATATCTCATTTTCTTTGGGATTGTTTTCTGTGTATTTGTTACTTTCTTTCTGTTCTGGAGATTTAATGTATTTTTTCATATTGCTTGATGTTGTTGATTTGTGCCTCCGCATGGAGATAGAGTTTAGTTGCTCCTTTCACTTGTTTCAGCTGCTGCGGTAGGGGAGCAGCTGTTTATACTGCACCAACCAGGAACTCTGTCCGCAGTTGCTAACTGGGCCTGGGCCCTTCCTCGTAGGCACAGTGGCCCTTTGGATTCCCTCCTCTGCCGTGGGGGCCGTCACAGGGGGGCTTCAGGCTGCTGGTGCCTACTGTTGCAGCCCACCTAGATGTGCTCTCTCCTTGGGGTCTGCAACAGTGTTATGGGCTTTTCCAGCGGCCAGGGGTGGGATCACTTATATTTGTCTCTCCGTTGCTGTCGGCACCCACAAAATCTCACTTGTCCTCTATGGGTCGCAGGAGAGCTATTGGCATCTTCTACAGTCTGTGGTTAGTTCACCTAGCTATGCTGCTTTTGCCCTGGGGTCTTCCAGCCTTATGGCTGGCGGCTGGGTGCCTTCTACTGGTGCTGAGCAGAGGCTTTCCCTAAGGCTGCTGTGAGCCTGTAGGGTTTCCCCCTAGGCTACGAAGCTGGGTCTCTGGAACTCCCCCCAGCCCCAGTCCTCCCCGAGATCTCCGGCTATCCCTAGTCTCACGGGGCGGGCAACAGCTGGGGGGTCACCCCGCCCTCTGGGATTCTCTCCCGGCCTCTCCCGGAGCCGTGAATGCTGTGCATGTCCCCTCTGCTAATGGCAGACAGAGAGTTTTGTCTGCTGCCCCGGCGGAACTCCGGCGCTTCCCCTCCGGGTCGCAGAGCCGGCCTTTGAAACTTCCCCCAGCCCCGGTCCTCTCCGAGATCTCCGGCAATCCCTAGTCCCACGGGGCGGGCAGCAGCAGCTGGGGGTCGCCCCGCCCTCTGGGATTCTCCCCGGGCCTCTCCCGGAGCCGTGAATGCTGTGCGTGGCCCCTCTGCTAATGGCAGACAGAGAGTTTTGTCTGCTGCCCGGGCGGAACTCCGGCGCTTCCCCTCCGGGTCGCAGAGCCGGCCTTTGAAACTTCCCCCAGCCCCGGTGGGCAACGGCAGCTGGGAGCCCTCCGTACCCTCAGCGACTCTCTCTGGGACCCTCCGGGCGCCGCGAACACCAGGCGGGGTCTCCCCGCCAATGGCGGGGAGAGACTTTCCCCGTGGGCTCAGGTGTGCAACTCCAAAGTTTCCTTCTGCGTTTAGGAGTAATTGCGGGGGGTTTAGGTAGGGTTCTGGTCACCTGTTTCCACCGTCGCCCCTCTGTTGTGTGCTCGCTCCTGCCCTAGATGTGTGTAGATCCTCTGGGGGCGTCCGTTGGAAGAAAGCCGCTTGCGGGTACTAGGCTGCTCGTCGGGGTCGGAGAGTTTTCACCTATTTCCACATCCTCCCGGAGGAAAGTCCATCTGCCTTCCGATGTATAGTCACGTGGGTATCTCAGACGTCCTGAGATGCTGTCTGGATATCCTTTGTCAAGCAATAAGTGTCCAAATAATTGTAGACTCGAAGGGGGAGAGACAAAGAGGACTACTCACGGCGCCATCTTGGATCCCATCGAGAGAAAGCATTTTTTTGAGAGCAAGCACTCACTCACCAACAGCCGCTCTAGAACAAATCTCCAAACTGGGTGATGAGGAGAGTTACATGATGGTGGGTGCCTGAGAAAAGGAGCTCCACACGTTGCCTTCTTTCCTCAAATGAAACCCATATTGGTTTGGGAAATCCAAATGCAGAGAGAACCCTGGGTAGAGCTCAGGACAGCAGTAAGATCTCACAATAGAGATGGCTATGTGCCTACGGCAGGTTGAGCCAGATCTGTCAGGGCTCCCAAGAGCAAGCAAAGTGTGGAAGTAATAGAATTAATTGCATACATCTGTGAATAGTCCAGAAAATCTGAAGAGTCCTGGACAATCTGCTGTTGGCCCATCACAGAACCTTAGAATATCCTGTGAATCAAGAGTGCAGGAGTTGGCGCAGGGACAGCCAGCCCCCAAGGAATCGTGCAGTCAAGGATGAGGTTTGGGCCAGCAATGACTTGTGTGAACTGACCATCACAGACAAGGTCGGAAGAGCACATCTCGTATGATGCTTACGTGGACAGTTATGATGCAGATTCGATGCCATCTGTCAATGCTTTTGGTTTCTGAAAGCCTCCCACAAACCTGGGCGACAACTGACTGAGACTAAGGTGACACCAACACAGAATGAAGCTCACAACAGAAACTGAATTCAATTTGGGTTGTGAAAATTAAAAGATGTTTCTTGCACATTTGCATTTTTCTGCTGAGATGCACATCCACTACACCAATAATTTGCTAAGACAATTAAGCATTTTAAGTAAGTAATACAAGCCTGTTTTACCAACTGTCTAGAGAAAAAGCTCCATTGTTCACATGAGGGGATTGACTCTAATGGAGGAGGGGGCTGGTGGCATGGGTGGGATTCAACAGTGGGGACATAGCCCTGTTTTCAGGGGGTCCCATTAGTCTTCAGCTAGAGTAGTCTTACCTCTCAGAGACCCCTCCTACTTTCACGGCAAAAAGTCCCCAACCTTAGAATTCTTCCAATGGGGCCCTGGGTTCATTGTCCTGGCTGTCTTCTCAGGCCCCACCCCAAAAGCCCCCAAGGCTCCTTCTGCAGCTGTTTTGTGGTATATGAAGGATTCACTCTCTCCTTGGAAGGGCAGGGTGTAGCTGATGCTGCCGGCACCCCACACACCTCCCTTAGCACTCACCTCTGCACACCAAAAGCTGCTTACTGTGAACAACTGTAACTTTCTGCCTGAGGACTTTTCTTTTCTGGCCACAGGAACATGCTCCGTCCACGTACTGGGCAAGTCAGAAGTGCTGGAGAGTTAAGGCCCCCAGAAGCAACCCTCAACCAATGACAAACATAGAATTGGTGGATAAATATCCCAGTAACCTCACCCTTTGGGCCAGATAGCTCTGAAGTGTGTGTTCTGCACTGGATCCTATAGTCCCAATAGGATGGAGGTTGTTGCTCACAGTGGCGTGTCAGTTGATAACACACCCTGTAATGGCTTCCTTCCTTTCCCTGTCTCACTTCTTCATTCCCCTAACAAGTGCTTCCTGGGATCACCTCCCACATCAACTACTTGCACTTGAATTTTTGTCTCAGAATGTGCTTTGGAGGGGAGCTGAAAACAAGATCAGTGGTAATTGCTGATCACTGTGTCAAACCAAATGCTTTGTGCTAAAATGAAAGAAGTCAGACTCAACAGGCTTCATACTGCATGATTCCACTTACAAGACATTCTAGAAAAGACAGCCTTAAAGATATGTGGAATTCACTTAGCCCATCCTTGATGTTCACAGAGGATGATCCTAAGGTCCAGAGAGGAAAAGAGACTTGCCCAGGTCCCAGAGCTACTTCAAGACAAAGCCAGAACTGGAAGCCAAGCCTCAATGCTATTAGGCTAGTGCTCTTTCCAACAACAAATGGAATCTCTTTCAGCCAATTTATCTCAAAAGTCTGTGCCTCTAAGAAAATTGGTTATAAAGATGGTACAATGGCAATGGTCATCTTGGTAATGACGATCCTTAACATGTCTGTGTCTTGAGTCTCTCTGCTCCAATCCTCCTTGGTTTACACTATACCAGCGTCATGGGGATTCCCCAGACCTCACCTCTGTATTGGATCCCTTGATTCCTGTATCCTGTGTCTTTCTCTTTGGTTTACTCCTTCAGTTTGGTAGAGTACATCCTTCAGTTACTTTCTAGAAAAGGAAGCACAAGATTGTGCAAATCTGCAATCGTCTTTATTCCATTTGTTTCTGGATTGATAGTTTGGCTGGATATAGAATTCTAGATTCGAAACAACTTTCCTTTAGAATTTTGAAGATATTACTCTGGTATTCTACCTTCCAGTGTTGCTGGAACAGTTCCAGTGAAGAGAAGTCTGAAGCCATTCAGATTCTTGAGACTTGGTATATGACTCTTTTTTTAATTCAAGCTTGTGGAATCTTCTCTTTGTCCCCAGGGTTCTGAAATCTCACAAGTATGTACCTTGGTTGGGCCTACTTTTACCCATTGAACTAGGCACATTGTGGGCCCTTTCAACCTGGAAATTTATGTTTTTTCAGTTTGAGAAATTTTTCTTGAATCATCTCATTAATGATTTCCTCCCCTCTCTTTCTAGAATGCCTGTTATTCAGATGTTAAACTTTCTGGACTGTTCCTCCTATGTCCTTCTCTTCTTTCCTATTTTTCATTGTTTTGTCTCTTGGATCTATTTTCCGGGAGATAACTCAGACTTTATTTCCCAAATTATCTAATGAGTTTTTCATTTCTTCTATTATGTTTGTTTGTTTTAAAAGCTTATTTTTGTTTCCTGTCTTTTAAAATAGCATCCTATTTTTGTTTCATGGGTGTAATATCCTCTCTTATTCTTGAGAATAAGTCTTGCTTTCTTCCAATTTGCTTCTTTCTGTTTATTTTTATTGTTAGTTTGCTTGTGTGCTTTGATTTGTTTTCATTATTTGTTCTCTGTCTTCCATGTTAGCAGTTTTCCTCAGCTATCTGGTATTCTGTAGCAAATGTTACTAGTGTCCTGCCCATACTCTCAGCTCCTGTGAATGTTCGTTGTTAATGGATCAGAGCTGCCCTCTTTCTCTAGACAATTGACCTCAGCCAGGAGCTGTCTTGCCAGGAGGTTAAGGTCTCCTCTCTGGCAGCCCACAGTCAACAATTGATTAGTATGTGGATACAAACCAGCCCTCTTGCTTCAAGTTGAGATCAACTCTATGATGCAGTTCACACTCCCAGGTTCCCTATGGGATCAGACTGAGGCTAGACTTCAGCTGAGACCACATCCTTACTCAGCTCCTTCCCCTGCTGCTTCTGCAGGAGGTGAGATGTGGGTAGTGGGGGAGGCTTCTCCTGAGAGCCCACTCTCAATAAATCACATGCACTGGAATTCCCATCTCAGCTTCTGTTTCTAGGGAACCTAAGACGTGACCTTTGGCTGTCTGCTCTTAGAGTAAAGGCCTGAAAAGCTTCTTGAAAGCCCTGAGCGCAAGAGTTGGGCTTGTCAACTCAGAGACTCACTGTTGGGAGACGGAGGTGATCATTTGTTGGAAACTCCAATGCCAGCATTCTGAGTTCTTTCCTTTTTGGCTGGTCAGAAATCCCAGAAAAGGGGGGTGGAGCGTGGCTGCCAGTGATTTGGGAAGTGAGCAGAAAAGAAAGCCGATGATCTCAGCCTGCAGTGAGTAAATATTCACTTAATGCTCCTGTTGTTCACATGAAACCTTTGTTCTCAGCCGTGCCTGGTGCCCACACTTCAGAGACCCTCTGTTTAACCCTCTCCAGAGACTGAATCTTCAGTCCTCTGCCTGCTTGGAGAGGGCCCTGCAGCGTGGAGGGTAGGAGAGGGGAACTAGGACTTTAACTTTTTCCCAGTCACCTTTCACCCAGTTCTCCTGATTTTGGCTTGCTCCATTCCAGAGCTATCTGACTGCCAATTCCTTTTTTTTTTTTAAGGATTTTGCCATGAAAATAGGGCTGTTCTTAGCTTTCCCTGGGTTTCAGCTTTCTTGGGGCTGCTAAGTCAATTACCACTCATCCATCTGTCTTCTAGCTTCCAAAATTCTTTTTGCTAATGTCTCTTCTTCTGTCGTTTCTGCCCTCATGAGTTTGTGTCTTTTTAGAAAACAACTCCTTTATAGTTGTTTTCATGGGTTTCAGGAGGGAGAAAGAGGAAATGTGGGAGCAAAAGGAAACCATCTTAACCTAGGGGAAAAAAAACCTCTGGTGATATTAAGACATTTCCTCCCAGCATGCCCCTCCTGTGAGTCCCTGTGGATGACAGACAGGCAAGCGAGAACTCCAGGGAAGGGAGCCAGAGGCCTGTGATGGAAGCTGTGTCTCCCCTACAGAGTTCAAGCTTCTTCCCCGAGTCACGGCCTTCACCTGCCTCCGAGGGTATAAAGGGCTGAGTCCTGATTACGATCAAGTGGGTTAGAACAGCGGAAAGCCAAGATAAATCAGGGAAGCCTGTCTAGCGCAGGTGCCGCAAGTAGCAGGAGAAGCAAAAGATACTGAGTCTCATCTTTCTAATGAGAGAGCTCACCCTTCTAGCTCTGCTTGTATGACTCTCTGACACCAGAAGTCATTCCAGAAAGCCTGCCTACTTCCTTGCCCTCGCCCTCTTTCCTGTCCCTTGCTTTGGGATGAGGTGAAGGTGGTTGAGAGCTGTTTAGGTATATTGGATAGGTTGAAATGGGGGAAGAAGTAAACCACCATAGTTCCTTTTTCCTAGAATGGGTTGTGGGCAAAGATATCAGCCCGCTTCACTTCCTCTTTCAAGCTCAGACCTAAGAACCCAGCAAAGAGAAAAGGCCGTAACACAGTTGGGTGGGAGAACTCAGGAGGGGCAGGAATTGTGGTGTTGGGGTATTCTAATGGGTAGTAGTGGTAAAGACAGGAGGACCTGAGCTACGCAGCTGGCTTTGCTGCACAGACATAACTTGAAAGTTCCCTGATGGTCACCTGTAAGCAACAGGGGGGTGGAAGTCAGTGGATAAATACTCCAGCCTCCTCATCATTTGGGAGGACAGTGTTGAGGCTGTTCCACAAAGTTTCTCAGTGGGTTCCCAGCAGCATGGAGCCCCAGTTGCCCATGGCAGTTACTAGTCCTTCAACACATGTTAGTATTGGCTTCTCGACCTTCTCCCTTCCGTATCTTGCTTTCCCCATTTCTTTATTCCTATTTCCTGGGCTCACCTCTGAAGTAAATTACCTGCATTGCAGCCCTCATCTCAGAGTCTGCTCTTGGGGGAATCCACACTAAAACAGGTGTCCTCCAACCCAGAAGGGAGTCAACAGGCTGCACCACCCCTGGGAAATTTTGCCTCCACTTCCTCCATCTGTGACTGGTCTCAGCTAGGAAGCTCCCCCATGGGATGCTGAGCACATTTATATTTTCAAGAGCTCTGAGTTCTGTTTGGGTGATTGGGCCTATGTGTGGCAGAAAGGCAACATGGATTGTTGGTGGCTGGGGAAACAGAACTCCTACACAGCCTGACCCAAAGCTACCGCACACATAGGAACCCACATTTCCTCCCCACTTGTGCTGTTTCACAGTCATGCATACTCATCCTGAATTGAGAAGCAGTTCTGTCCATCCAAAGGCAGAGTCACCCTCCAGCTAGAGGTCCACATGGGCTGTGAAGAGGGGAGGACCATCGGGAGGGTTCTAGCAGGAGGAGATCAGCAGAAGACTCTGGACTTCTCTGATGAAGGGGCTCAGGGAACACGGTAGCACACACCTCAGTTTCTTACAGAAATAGTGGCACTCCTTGAAGGGCTCGTTCAGAGCTCTAGATAATTAAGCAGTCAAGTGATTAGCCAATATGAGGGATGTTTTTCTGGGATAGTTCCTACCACCCAACAGATGGATAAGCCCCACCAGGTGGGGAGGATGGACAGAGGGGCTGGGCTGTGGACAATCTTGGATTTCCAGCTTCTCTTTGAAAGACTGATTTTTGCCTTTATCAGCCAAGCAGTCATTCAACAAACAGATCCAAGATGACTAAAACCAGCCCGTTCCCACTACAGCTACCATCCAGAAAGCTGCTGTTCCAAAATTAGTCACAAACATTCGATTTAAAATTAGATGTCATTTCTTTTTCAGAAGATGGAGGAGTCTTAAAGGACTTCTGACCATATGGGTAGGTGCAGAGTTTTCTGAGAAATGGATTGGAGATGAGGAAAATGCTTTTTCTTTTTTTTTTTAAGGAAGATTAGCCCTGAGCTAACTGCTGCCAATCCTCCTCTTTTCGCTAAGGAAGACTGGCCCTGATCTAACATCCATGCCCATTTTCCTCTACTTTATATGTGGGACGCCTACCACAGCATGGCTTGCCAAGCGTCGCCATGTCCGCACCTGGGATCCGGACCGGCAAACCTTGGGCCAGTGAAGTGGAACGTGCGCACTTCACCGTTGCGCCACTGGGCCGGCCCCAGAAAATACTTTAAAGAAACTAGAATGTAAGAAGATGAGAAGGACTGGGTGTAGGGGAGATAGACAGAAAGAGGGACATCCTCAGAACCCTTAAACAGTGAAGTCTTTTCCCACCCTTCCCCCCATCATATGGAATACGGGAACATGTTAGCTGAGAAAGTCACTACTTCAAGTTCCAGATGCCTGCTGTTTTGGGGTACCCACTTAACCTACTCAGACCTCTCTTAGTGCACCCACACCTCATATGCATCTTGACTAGAGAAGGAGGTGGGGTTAGGAGTGGTGAGGGCATCCTAGAACATTCTGTATCACTAGGCAGATAGGATCACCGATCAGCAGATGAATCCCCAGCTGGAGACACCAGGAGACCAGAAACTCTGACTTCTCCCCCAAGAGGAACAAGGAACAATCCACTACTGGGGACAGAAGGACAGGATCCTGCCATGCATGTTGTGGAAACTGTGAGGCCGAGTTCCAGCTGGCCAGTCCCAAGGGGAAACTGTCTCCCTGACTCCAAAAGGCAGCTGAGCTAAGCGATGCCTCAACAAAATTTGAATGAGTCTCCCTGAAATAGCAACTGAACATGGCTCCTGCTCCTCACATCCTTACATCCTCTCTCTCCCTCTGCTAATTTTCTCGAGGATGAAGGACATGAAGCTGGAGCCACTCCACCATTTACCCTACAGCCTGTTTGGACTAGCAAATTTCTAGCCAAGCTTTCCAAACAAATAAACAAAACCGATTTCCCAAAACTGGGCAGGGGAAGGAAACCACAAGAAGGGAGGAGAAGGCAAAGGGAGCTCAGCATTTCTCCCCGCTGTGGTGCCTCCCTGGCCCACCGGGGAGAATCACCTCCTCAACCACTGTATGCCCACTGTGCACCAGGCACCTGCTAGGTCTCAAGGAGATGTCATTCCTATTGTTAAAGGGCTCATCTTCTTGTCAGGGAGGAAAATACGCAAATGAGTAGGAACCCTAAGTGTGCCTGGTGCTGAAGGAAGTGGGTACAGGGGACAGGTGGGGATTCCAAAAGAAAGTCTCTCAATGAGGTGGGGGCAGGAAGGAAGACATCATAAAAAAAAAAAAAAAGTGACTTTTGAGTGTTGCTAGATAAGTGTTGCTTTCCTAGTAGAGGGAACAGCAAACCCACAGGCACTGAGGGTGAAACACAATGGTGCTGCTCTGCAAACAGCCGGAAAATAAGGGTCAAAGAGCCACATAGGGCAGAGAAAAAGAAAATGGCAGTAACATGGGGACATCTGCAGATCATGAGAATAGATTTGCTTGGGAAGGGATTGAGACTTCAGCAATAGCCCTGCGGAGGGAAGAGCAGGCCTGACTTAGACAGAGAGCTATCAGCAAACCAGAGTTGAGAAGGCCCTCCCAGCGATCCCTACCATTGAGCTAGCAGGGAACAAAGACAGGGACCCCCAGGTTCCTGGGTTGAGTGGGAGGGGGATAGGAGTTGACAGGCAGCTCTGGGGGAAGAATGGGTCTTCCATACCCTTTCTTTTGCCTCCATCCATCTCTCACCTCGGGGGACTGTGACCATTAGATAACTTCCTGAGATGTTCACTGATGTTTCTGTCTTTTGTTCCCCCGGCCTTGGAGGTTTATGGTTTGCCAAAGCAGAAGGAACTTGCCTGCCAGCACTTTCCCCAATGACTTTTGCTTTCCAAAATTAAGCCACTGAGCTGTTTATGTTTTATGTGAGGGGACCTGAGGGTAGGAGAAGGAAGGAGAACCTCAGAGGGAGACATAGGGACTTAAGGACAGTTGGGCAATCATTTTTGCAAGCCCGGAGCTGCAGTGCCCACACACACAGCTGAGGAGCCTCACAGGGGAGAGCTGGGAGACCCACTGCAAACTCCCAGTATTGCCAAACATTTCTGCGGCCCAGGAGTGGGAGAGCCAAGGGGGTGGGAACAGAAGGGTGTCTCAGCAGAACACACTGCCTGCCTAAGACCCTGTGAAATGTGCAACAAAATGGAGTCACTCATGTCTAAGGGCTTTAAAATTGAGCCAGGAGGCCATTAAGGAAATGGGTCTTATGAATGTCGTCCTCATCGGGCAGAACATAAACTTTTGAACTGAGTCAAGATACAAATATTCTGAGAACGCTGCAACTTGTCCCAGGGAGGGACTTCTGCCTCCCTCTAGCTAGCCTCAGCAATCAATTAAGTTTAGCCCAGATTAGCTTTCTGCCACCAACCCCAATTAACATTCTTTGTAATGCAAACTTCCCTTCTTTGCCTTTAAAAGCCCCTGACATTTATTCCCTATCGGGACAGTATTTGAGTTTCTACCTGAATCTATGCTCCTTGAATTGCAATTCTTTGATCTCAAAATAAACGCCTCTCTGCCTCTCATTTTGGCTCTTTATTTTTAGGTTAACAACCCAAAAGGAGAGGCTTCTCTAGATCCTTGGAGCTGCATTAGATAGATCCTAGGCCTTGGTATTGCAGGAAGGGCTGAGCCCTCCTCCCACCCCCTCAAAACCAAGGTCACTTTCTTGCCTGCCTTGTGGAATGGGAGCTGAGAGGACTAGGTCGATGTAAATAAATAATATAATGCACTGTGTGTTGCACACACTTCTCTCCACTATCTGGGCAGATTCTGGGTCTCACCCACTGTTGCGGGCTCAACCCTCAGCTGAGAGGACCCGCTACAGGAGAGACAGACGGAGGAAGGAGGCGGTGTGTACCGTCTCCCCGCTAAACTAATGGGCAAGCCAGAGCCCAACCCTGTGCCCCTGGTGACTGGTAGGCTGGATGCGAGGAAGGAGGCAGCGTTCTAAGCTTTCACTTTTAAAAATGTTTATAGGACAGGCAAAGAAACTAAACAAATAAGGGAGACAATCTTTCCGCGGTACCTTAGTCTGCAGAACAACCCCAGCGCGCCAGGCACTTCCAGGCCCGGCCAAGGAGGGCCGCGCCTGCGCACTGCAGACTATGAAGCGGCGGAACCCTGAGCGAGGTGGGCGGGGGCTGCCCGGGCATCCGGGTCCCTCACCCCGCCCCCGCTGCATGAATGAGAGGCGCGGCGCCCGCCCCTCCCCCGCCGGGCCCGCCCCTCGCCGGGGGCGCCGCGCGCAGTCCGCGGCCGCCACCTCAGCCGTGTTCAGTCCCGAAGGACGCTCGCCGCCCGCAGCCCAGCGCTCTGTGCTGACGGTCCCGCACGCCCGCTGCTGCCGCTGCCGCCGCCGCCGCCGGCGCTCCCGAGTAAGTGAGCGAGCGAGGGCGGGGGCGCCGAGGGCCGTCGCCCCTAGGCTGGCGCTGAGGGGACCTGGCGGGTCTGGGTCCGGGATGCTGAGGAGACCGCGGGCCGCGGCAGCCTCCCTCACGCACACTCCGGACAGTGCGGCGGGGGGCAGGGAGGGCTGGGACAGCGGCTCCAGGCCGGGTGGGTCGCCGAGAAGGGTCCGTCCGGGGCCGGAGGGTGAGTCCGGCACAAAGGGCGGCGGGGGGCTGTCACCGCGAGGTCACCGAGGAGAGGTTCGCGGCGCCCGGCGCGCGGGGCTGGGCGTCGGGTCCTGGGCGTGGGAGGCGGCTGGGATGAGCGGGGAGGCGATGACGAGGATGGCGAGGACGGCTGCCTCCGTGTTGGCGGTGGGAGCGCGCCGTGGGGGGCGCGGCGTGGCAGTGTTTTCCTGGTCCCCATCTGCTCCTCCCCTTTCTTTGTGGCGTTTGTCTCGTCCCAGTTTGTCACTGCGTGCCTGGCTTGGTCTGGGCTGAGACCTCTCTCCTTGGCTTACTCATTAATGAAAGTCAGGTGGTGGCCTCCTGGCTGTGGGTGGGAGGCGTGTGTGCCTCCGCAGGCCGGAGAATTCAGGACCCTCCTTTGTTTCCGGAGACCCAATGGGGTGTGTGTGTGTCCGTCCTATGAAATGAGAGAATCGGAGATCATTGGAAAGGTTAACAGGGAAAAAGACAGGTTACTTCATCAGACCTTCACCCAGTTCTGTCTCTGGCGTTCTTTCAAACAGTATTTTTTGTTTCTCACTGTAAACCCAGTGTGTCTTGTTAATTGAAAATGAATATTCTCATAGATCTGTATATTTAGAACACTTTGCTTTTTGGGTTAGTTAATGGTAATAGAGTACTTAGATATATGTGTATGGGAATACTCCAGTACATATAGGACACTGCTTTCTGGGTTTAGTTAATAATATGTCTACGCATATACCCGGCTGTAGAAAACTCCTGTGTATCTAGGGCACTGTTTTCTCAGCTCCTCAGTACAGGCAGGTTGTGTTTCTTCCTGCCTCCCTGTGTTAATAAGAAGGTGGTCCAGCAGGTTCTCTCCACCTCCTTGCCTTTTTTTTCTTAATGCTTTGGCAAAGGGGTTTATTGCCTATAACCCTGGCATGCGCCTTTGCTTTGATCTGCATTTTCCTGTGTTCTGTTGTCTGGTTGTGCAGCCCAGCTCAATGGCTCCTCTTACAGGACTACTGGAAAACAGAACACCTTTTATCATTGTCCTCATCTCCAAAGAGAGAAGGAAGCTCTGCAGGTTCCCACAGACTTGGCTGGTTGGTTGGTGGACTGACTGCCTGACTTTGTTGTCTTGGTAAAGTTGTGAAGAGTTAGAGTGGATGTAGACGAATCAAAAAGAGGCAATTGTAATAGCACCAGCTACTCCTTGCTATTTTGTTTGGACCTTTTTCTCTTTTTAAAACCAGATTTTATAATTTTAGAAGACTCTTGGTTGCGTTTTCAGTTTCTTTTTTACCCTTATAATTTCATAGAGTGATGGGGAATTAGCTAAACTTGCTTGTAAGAAACACACCTCCAAAACATATTTTCATTATGATCTTTTGATTCAAAATAGGGGTGGTAAAAAAATTAAGAGCAGCTTATTGGATGATGAGAATACTAATTGAATTTGTTCAGTTTTAAGAGTCTGTTTAAGATTATTTTTTAATTACATGTATTTTAATTCCTGGTTGTTTTCAGTGAAAAATGAAATCTAAACTAAGCAGTCTTCCACAGCATCTGTTTATGTATATTCCCTCTGTTAAAAACATTTGCTTTTAATTTGAAGGGGAAATTTTCCATTGGTTGGATCAGGATCCATTATTCTTGATAGAATTCTTACCTGATGTTAGCATGGTCAAAATTTTTTTTTGTAAAAGGTAAAATTAGTGAAAGTTGAGTTTTCAGTTTGGAGAAGTTTTGCCTTTATGATGTAGAATTTAAATAAATTTTTAATATCAATGAATTTAACTCAAAATAAGTTAACTTAAAGGCCAGGGCTTCTTAACTTTGTTAACTAGTGTCGCTAATATTGAAGCAACCCCCAAAACTTAAAACTGCATGCATAAGATGGTGTTTTAGGAACCCCCTTAACCCATAAGGGGAAGTCTTAAATAAACAAAGTAATATAACCGGAATTATCACTGAAATAGGCTTGCATAGTACTGCAGTATTGTGGAACTTTAATTTTGCAAGAGTGACTTAGCTATTGTTTGAGTCAACAAGGGAACCTGAAAACATCCTGGCCTTGTTATTCAGCTTGCTGTTAATCAAAATCTTTACCAACTCATAGTTTAGCATTAGTATGATGATTGAAGAAAAATTCTAAAGTAATGTTTATATCATCAAAATAGATTAAATCATGTTAAATGCTGTTTTAGTGGTAAATATATTCTTTATATTTGTTAGAAATACTACTACTGTTAGCATTTAGTGATGGTAATAACCTGTATGGTGACGCTTTGTTACCCAAAACTGGGATACATTATCCTCCCAACAATGTCTAATAACAAAAAGTAGAATTTTTTTTTCTATTGAGCATTTTCTGTCAATAATTGTTTTCTGTTTCAAATGGCAGTTTATTCTAAAATCAGTAATAAAGTAATGTTATTATAATGTATTAGCTTAAACTATATGAAATTGCCATTTTTCAGATTGGGGAGTAGTCAAAAATCAGCAGTTTCATATGGTTCAACCACTTTCAACTCTTAGCGGTTCCATCTGGTATTTACCTGTCCGAGGCTTGACTCCTGCATTTGTGACCTCTCTCTTGCATCATTAGCAACTCTCCAGGTCCCCATCCATGTCTCATGTACACACATGCTCTGATATTGCTCATCTTTAAAAACAGAATAAAAAATTACAACAAACGACTTTTCTCTAACCTCCCATCCATCCTCTTCCCTTTACCTTCATGGTTAAATGTCTCAAAAGAGAAGTGTGCATTTTGTCCCTACCTCCTCTGTAATATGTATCACTTTCTGAAATTCTGTTGTTGACTGATTTTTTTTTTTGTCTCTTGCCCAGACTGGAAGGTCAGCTCCAGGAAGGCAAGGACCCCCATCTGTTTTGTTTACCACTATGTTCCTAGGACAGCAACTGGGACAAGTATCTACTCAATATTTAGGCAAAAAAAGACACAACTGACATTTTTAACCTGGTAGAATAGCACTTGCTTTTTAAAAATTTCTAAGAAAAAAATCAATTTTCATTTTTTTTTTAAATTATTCACCACTTTTTTTTTTAAGATTGGCACCTGAGGTAATATCTGTTGCCAATCTTCTTTTTTTTAATTCTTCTCCTCAAAGCCCCCTGTGCGTAGTTGTATATTCTAGTTGTAGCTCCTTCTGGCTCTGTTATATGGGATGCTGCCTCAGCATGGCTTGATGAATGGTGCTAGATCCGCACCCAGGATCTGAACCAGGGAAACCCTGGGCCACTGAAGTGGAGAGCGAAGACTTAACCACTCGGCCACAGAGCTGGCCCCCTATTCACCACTTTTTGCTACACTTAAGAGTTGGAAAAATTATGAAAATTATGTTAACAATTGAATTTTTCCCTTCATTACATTGCATTACATTTTTTCATAAGTATAATTTAACATCAGAAGTCTCAGACCTGGATTCTGGAGTCAGACTGCTTAGAGTTGAATTTTAGTTCTTTCACTTTTTGCCATGTCACCTTGGGCAGGTTTCCTAACCTCTCTGTTTCCTCATCTGCAAGATGGAAATAAGAATAGTACCCACCTCATATTTTTGTTGCATGGGTCAAATGAGAAAACAAGTAAAATGCTAAACTCAGTACTTGGCATGAGGGCAAACACAATGAAAAATGATTATAGTTATTATTTGTATAGCTTCTTCAATTTCTAATATTTGATTTGACTTGGGCCCTGTAATATTTTTGTTTCGAGCACTCATGTCTCCTAGAGTATATTGGCTGTAAATGTGACTCAGCTGTTTTTAGTTTTATGTATTTTTCTGATCCCTTGCCTCTCTATTCCCCAGATTATCACATGTGATAGATAGGTAAAATGACAGCTGAGCACCCTATAGCACTTACCAGCAGTTTGGTCATTTGATAAATCATTTTGATCACTTGATGAAATATTTTTATTTGAAGCCAAGTCCTGTTCTTTGTTTATTTGGCTGGTCCAGAGATGAGGTTCCTTCTTCATGTTATTCCACATTAACTTTTCTTGTTTCTGGAAATGAACTTTTAAAACACCCAGTATATCATCGATAGATTTTTTTCTTTTTTAAGTATCTATAAGGTACAGTTTTTTCACTTACTAGCTAGCTGGGAAGATAAGTATATGTCGCAATACAAAGTCCACTCTGAGGGCCACGTGATGGATAAAGACAGGTCCTATAGAAGTTCAGAGTAGGAAGAGTCATATCCTGCCAGCCTTAAGGGATTCTTACAACTTTTCTACGTGATAAATTGTCTGTTTTAGCCCCCTCCCTTATATTTGTCTTCGTTTTTATTTTGAAACTTTGCTTAATAATCATGGAAATAGCTAAGATTTTAAGGTAGATAATATGTAAGCTAAAATTGCGAGCAATTTTTAATTTTAGAAATTGTTTCTTGAAGTAACTGACTTAGCAGTTACTCTGCCTCTTTCTTTTCTTATCTAGGTAGGCAGTGGGGACTCCTCCAATTATCCAGGCATTTCAGACATCAGAGTGTGGTGTTGGGTAAATTTAAGGTTCAAAAAGAATGCCAGATGGTTTGAAAAGAATTGCGAGCACTCCAACTAGTGCAGTCCGTTGAAAGCCAGCTGGCTGAGCCTTGTCTGCTCTGGAGGTAGGAACCAGACGCTTTGTTACATGCCAGCTGGCCCTGAAGTAGCTGGCCAGTGGCCTTACTTTTGGTTGGCCATTCCTGGGAAAGCCAGCCTGGGCCCTCCATCTGCCCTAGGGACAGTCTAACACCAGAGATGCTTCATGCTGCTCCAGGGAGTTGGAGCAAACCTGAGTGGCAAGGAAGCTACTTTTTAGATAGCATTACAAGTGAACCTCACATTAAGTTGTGAATTTGCTCTGCAAAAGTGTAGTGCAACTTGAATTTTTATGGATTCAATGCTGTAAGGTGTATTAGAGTTGCTTACTACTAAAGTACTATAGTAAATGTTTTTATATTGTAAGTAACTTTCAGTTTACCTGCTTTCAAAGTACCAGCTTTCATTTATTGACTTTCCTTAAAGTGAAGTTTGCCTGTTCTTTTTGTTGTCATTTTCTTCTAAAGTTTTCTCATTTGGATTAGGAAAAGTTTTCATCTTGTCATAAAGCTTGCCTCTGTATAAACTATAGCCTTCTCTAGAAGGTTAATTATGTGTATTGTCATAAATTCTGTCTCATTTTGTCTATTATGCATGGTTTCCTAACTAGACAGGTGTTTGTATCGGATACAGTTCTTTCTTTAGTAAACATAATGTCACAATAATTTAATTGAGAACAAAAGAAGTGCAAATATGACACTGCAGGTATAATGAGCATTCATTTCATTTGAGGGCTGTTTATTGAATTCTCAAAATTAATAACTTCACAGTCTATCAGTATGCTTTGTTACCTTAAAAATTTTTTTTTCAAATTTGGAGATTGAATGGTACTACATTACCTGTGTTTGTTAAGTTCATCTAGGCAAATCAAAAAATTATAGACTACCTGTATCTCTTTATTCCTCTCTTCCAACTCTGAGCATGAAGAATTATGCTTGGTGATATAAACTTGAAAAAGAATCTAGGTATCGTATCCAAATAGGCTCTTTATCTTGGACTAAAAGGAAAAGTTTGGCCAATAATGAAACACCAAAGTATGAGCTAATATAGTTTATGGGAAATGGGTGGGAAAGGAAATCAAAGGTGTAGGCTTTCATTCTTCTCATTTGGCACAAAAGAAATTGCAAAACTTCTTTGGAAATATGTTGGAAATCTCATGCTTGGCTATAATTAAGTAAAAGTTTTTACTCACTGATTGTCCCTGAAAACAGACCAGAAAGAATTTTTGTGGTAGTGAGAAAGGTTTGTTTGTTTTTTTTTAATTGTACATTATTATTTGTCCATCACCTTATAAGTGCTCCCCTTCATCCTTTGTGCCCACCACTAGCCATAGTAACCACTGAACTATTCTCTTTTTCCGTATGTTTGTTTATCTTCCACATAGGAGTGAAATCGTATGGTGTCTGTCTTTCTCTGTCTGGCTTATTTCACTTAACATAGTACCCTCAAGGTCCATCCATGTTGTTGCAAATGGGATGATTTTGTCTTTTTTTATGGGTGAGTAGTATTCCATTGTATATATATATATCACATCTTCTTTATCCATTCATCAGTTGATGGGCACTTGGGTTGCTTCCGCATCTTGGCTATTGTGAATAACGCTGCAGTGAAGATAGGGGTGCATAAGTCTCTTTGAATTGTTGATTTCAAGTTCTTTTTTTTTTGAGGAAGATTAGCCGTGAGCCAACATCCACTGCCAATCCTCCTTTTTGCTGAGGAAGATTGGCCCTGAGTTAACATCTGTGCCCGCCTTCCTCCGTTTTATATGTGGGATGCCTGCCACAGCATAACTTGATAAAGTGGTGTGTGACTCCATGCCCAGGATCCAAACTGGTGAGCCCTGGGCTGCCAGAGCAGATCGCGCAAACTTAACCACTGTGCCACTGGGCCGGCCTGATTTCAAGTTCTTTGAATAGATACCCAGTAGTGGGATAGTTGGATCATATGATATTTCTGTTTTTAGTTTTTTGAGAAATCTCCATACTGTTTTCCATAGTGGCTGCACCAGTTTGCATTCCCACTAGCAGTGTATGAGGGTTTCCTTTTCTCCACAACCTCTCTAACACGTTATTTTTCGTCTTGGTGATTAAATGGATGTAAGTTGATATCTTAGTGTAGTTTTGATTTGCATTTCTCTGATGATTAGTGATGTTGAACATCTTTTCATGTGCCAGTTGGCCATCTGTATAGCTTCTTTGGAAAAATGTCTGTTCATATCCTCTGCCCATTTTTTGATCAGGTGGTTTTTTTTTTTTGGAGAAAGTTTTTTTTTTTTTAAATCATAGAACAGTATATCAAATAGCCAGCAGCAATATCGTACCCAGAAAATCATCTTTCACTTAGCTAACCTGTACTAAAAACCTTTTATGCCAGTGGCTTTATTTGCATTGCTTATTTGCTCCTTACAGCAATCCCAAAGGGTTTTTTATGGATGATAAAAGGTCACGGTAACTTGTTTAGGTTCACAAGTTCAAGGACCAGGTTTAGAACCTAGGCCTTCATCCTCCAACCTACCACATGTCACAATTGATGTTGTCAACTTTCACAAGAATACAGCCCTTTACTATTCAGATGCTATCCTGTACTGGCACTTTTGGAAGACTATTGATAAAGGAAATTCAGAGACCTTTGCAGAATAATAGCTGGAGAGATTTTGGAAGCATCCACGTTTTTTCTCTCTTCTGGTGATGCTCTTGAATTAACTGTTGCAGAACTACTGCAGTAAGTAAAAGTGACTTGGTAGAATTGGAATGGGACAAAGGGGCTGTATAGTTTCCTAGGGTCGGCATAACAAATTACTGCAAAATTGGTGGCTTAAAAGAACAGAAATTCATTCTCTCTGGAGGCCAGAAGTCTGAAATCAAAGTGTCCAGGGCTGCTGCACTCCCTCCAAAGACTCTAGGAGAGAATCCTTCCTTGCTTCTTCTAGCTTCTGGTGGCTCCACACATTCTTTGGCTTGTGACTGCATAACTCCAGTCTCTGCTTCTGTCTTCACATGGCCTTCTCCTCTTTCTCTGTCTTTAAGACGCTGTCACTGGATTTAGGGTCTACCTGGGTTATCCAAAATGATCTCATCTCCATATCCTTAACTTAATTACATCTGCAAAGACCCTTTTTCCAAATAAGGTCACATATTCACATGGACATAATCTTTTGGGGGACCACCAGTCAGCCAACTACATGGGGTAAGAACTTCTTTGGTGATAATTTTCGACTGCTGTGTCACACAGAATCCCAGATTAGATGAGTATTCAGTAGACCATGATACAAATGGGGAAAGGTATTAGAAGTATAGAAGGACAGAGACTAAAGTTCAGAGGAAGGCTTAGAGAATCAAGGAAGGTTTCATGGCAATTTTATTGCTTGTGACGGATCATGAAGGATAGATAGACTTACCAGATGGTCGGGATAGCCTGGAATGTGCATAGTGAAAGTCGCAAGAACAAAGATAGGGAGGCTTCTTCAGGGAACCGTAACTAATGCGTTAGACTAAAGTGTGGTGCTTAGACAAATAGTGAAGAATGAGGCTGAAAAATCCAAGCCAATTCATGAGAGGCCCTTAGTGTTGAATTGATGAATTTGTACTTTGTTTAGCATTGCTTGTCTGTGAGAACACTGTATTACAAGCGTTTCTAACTGGGGCCTTCAGAGCTATGATAAACCCTTTGAAAAAAAATACGTTTCTTTTTGGTTTTTTTTTTCTATTGAAGGATTTTCAGAGGAGTCCATAACCCTTAAAAAAAAGGTTAAGAACCACTGCTCTATTAGAAATGAAATGTTGCTTTAAGCTTTGAAGATGTTTCTGGAAGCTTATTGATTTTCTGTTTGGTTTACTTTGAACTACTTGGAAGATAATTTGAAAATGGAGTTCCAAAGAACCTTAATCAGTCCTGTCTGTGGAATAAGTTGCAAATGTTGCATACTAAAAGTTAAAATACTATTTCAGATGGGATATGAAGTAGGTCCTGGGTTCTTAGGAAAGTAATCAGATGATTACACAACAAGAAAAACAGTATTCAGTTCAAAATGCAGCTGTGACTTCTGTTTTCTGTGTCTCAGTTTCCTCTATTTCAGTTCACTGCCACTGTCCTTTTAGAACTCCAGAATTATATAAAAGCGTGACACAGTTCTGAGGGGAAGAAATGGACAACTGCATTCCTAAATTTTTTTTTAATGTATTCTATGAAACTGCTTGTTCTCTACTGTGGTTTTTCAGTGGAATAACCTACTTCAGGAATAAAACGATATATTACATAGCTGTCTGACTGTCTTAGTCTGTTCAGGTTGCTATAACAAAATGCCATAGCCTGGGTGTCTTATAAACAACAGAAATTTCTCACAGTTCTAGAAGCTGGGAAGTCCAAGATAAGGCACCAGCAGATTAGGTGTCTGGTGAGGTCCCACTTCCTGGTACATAGACAGTACTTTTTGCTGTGTCTTTTTGTTATATCTTCATATGGCAGAAGAGGTGAGAGAGCTGTCTGGGGCCTCTTTTATAAAGGCACTAATCCCTTCACGAGGGTTTCACCCTCATGATCTAATCGCCTTCAAATACCACTGCAGTAGGGGTTAGGTTTCAGTACATGAATTGGAGGGGGGCACAAACATTCAGTCTATAGCACTGACAATATGATACAGTAGAAAATCGATATTTTCCATATAACTAATTTGGTTTCTAAGTAACCAACTGCCATGTTAATTTTTTTCATTGATCTATTTATTTTCCACCCGAGATAATTTTGCTTAATAGATTTACATTGCTTTTTTCAGGCTTCTCTGCTTGAGGTTTTTCTTCATAATTTTTTAATTATAAAAATCTGTAGCGGCTGGCCCTGTGGCCGAGTGGTTAAGTTCGCGTGCTCCGCTGCAGGCAGCCCAGTTTCATTGGTTCGAATCCTGGGCGCGGACATGGCACTGCTCATCAAACCACGCTGAGGCAGCGTCCCACATGCCACAGCTAGAAGGACCCACAACGAAGAATATACAACTGTGTACCGGGGGGCTTTGAGGAGAAAAAGGAAAAAAATAAAATCTTTTAAAAAAAAAAAACTGTAAATGCACTCAAAAGTACAACATACTGCCATATGCCCAAAATTCAGATTCCACTATTAGCAAGATTTTGCCACGTTTGTTTCATTTATCCTTTTTTCTTTCACCTTTCTTTGCTAAGGTATTTTAAAGCAAATCCCAGGCATTTCTGTATATATACTCGAATACACTTCTGTATGCATCTCTGAAAATTAGGATTTTTTTAATAGAACCAAAATGCCATTCTCACACCTAATAAGATTAACAGTTACTCCTTGGTATCATCTAATAGCTAGACCCCAATTGTCTGAAGAATATCTTTTTTTGGGATGATTTGTTCGCACTGAGCTTCACAGTCCACGGATCACATTTGGTCATTTTGTCTCTCGTGTCTGTTTTGATCTAGGGCAGTTCTTCCTCCCTCCCTCTCTCCCCTCCTTTTTCTGTATGTCATGAACTAGTTACAGGAACCGGGTCAGTTGTCCTGTGGAATTTCTTTCATTTGGGATTTGTCTGTTTGCTTCATTGTAGTGTCAGTTTGTTGCTCTGTTCCCTGTATATCCTACGAACAGAAGTTAGCTCTGGAGGCTCAATTAAAACCAGATTTAAATTTTTTGGCAAGAATGCTTAGGAGGTGTTTAATGTTGCATTACATCCAGAGGCCTGTTGTGTCTAGCTACTTCACTTCTAGTGATGCTGAAAGATCCCACTGATGGTCATGTCAGTATCATTTATTTCATCCATTGTGGCAAACTGGTGATTTTCTTATTCTGTCATCTCTTCTACATTTATTAGCAGGAATTCTGTAAAGAAGACCTTTACCTCATCAGCTAGAGCTGTTTGGGGTTACCCTGAGATACGTTTTGTATGAGAGACTGCCAAGTAATTTTATACTATTGTGTTCTTGATAAAAGATAATGAGTTTGAGTTAGAATAAATTGAATTGAGTTAATCTTTTGTTTTAATGAGTGTTACAGTGAAATTCTGAGTACTACAGCAAAATGTGAATGATTGCTTTTCCTTTACAATTGAAATGGGTACTCCAATTGCCCTGAAGGTTAAAGATGGAGATATATAAAAGCCTTTTATAGACTAGAATCAGGCAGTGGAGAGGAAAGAGCACTAGATTAGGGTTAAAAAATTGGGGGATTTCTGGAGTCAGTTTGGCCCAGCCCTTGAATGACTAATCTGTTCATCCTTCATAGACTGGGCTAAGCGTGTGTGTGTGTCCCTAAAGTATCGTCATTGTTTTCATGAAATTGTGTGTAGTCTAAAGAAATCAAGGTTATGTGTTATAGAATTGTTTAATATCTTTAAAGGCAGGGAGAATTCTTTATTGAATGTCATTCTTTTTATTTAAATTGTACTTTATGGGAGAGAATCCTTTGATCATTGTTTTTCATAATACCTCTTGTTTAACTTTGTGTCTTCACGTTTTATTCATGACTGAATAAAGTCATGCTGAATAAAGCTTTATTTATGTGTCCTGCTCCATCTTACCTTGAGGCGGTTTGTTTTTTTTTATTTTCTGAACTTGTGTATTCTGGGGAAAGTAGACTTGGATATCAAATGAAAATTGAACAGATGGGTGTTCTTAGCTTAGTGACCATCTCTGGAAAGCCTCTAATCATATTATTTGAGAATGCCATTAAAAGTATGTGCCAGTGTGATTTCTCCTTAGGCAAACTCTTGCTATGCTTATGCTGTTTATTTTAAAATACTGATACTTGGGTCTTTTTCTGAAAGATAACGAATGCCATTATAAAGAGATGCCTCAAAAGACCATAGATAAGATCAGTAGACTTATTTTTAGTCATTTGAGCTAAGCATAAAAGCTAATTATTTCTCATCGGGACTCTAAAATGGTTTTAGTGCTGAAAATTACATTTTCCTATCTGTTGAATTAAAGAGCTGCTTGTAAAACACCTCCTGTGTGCAAGTCATTACACTAGGTGCTAAGTAGTAGGGTTGATTTGACTATTCGGATGAAGATAGAAAGTACATCTTTTTTCAAAGGAGCCTCTAGGAATTGTGTTTCAACTGTATTGCCTCCACTCTCTTTTAACACAGCCAGAAGCCCCTGGGTTTGGCTCCATTGTGCAGTTTTTGTCCTGTTTCCTTGTTTGTTAAGTGCTGTGTGGGCTAGAAAGTGGTGGAGCAGAGAGATTAGTGGGGTTGACGCTCTGCTCTTTGGAGGCCACAAAGCTTGTACATTCTCTTTTCATCTTCTGTCAGAAACAAGGGTGGTTTTGTCTTTTTTTTAGGAATATTTCTGTTATTTCTTCTAGTATGCTGCTTGGATTTACCGTCTTACCTTTATTCATGTCAATAAATATTTATTGGAGTATCTTTTAAGTGCCAGGTATTGTTCGGTCTGTATTTATGGAAATCCCATATCTTGTGGTAAGAAACTCTTGTTGCATAATTCCACTACATTTAATGAAGTTCCGGTATAGTTCACCTCTGAATTTATTAAGTCTGAGGATGTAATTTTTTTTTTTTATTGATGTTATGATAGATTACAACCTTGTGAGATTTCAGTTGTACATTTTTGTTAGTCATGTTGTGGGTACACCACCTCCCCCTCTGTGCCCTCCCCCCATCCCCCTTTTCCCTGGTAACCACCGATCAGATCTCCTTATCAATATACTAACTTCCACCTATGAGTGGAGTCATATAGAGTTCGTCTTTCTCTGACTGGCTTATTTCGCTTAACATAATACCCTCGAGGTCCATCCACGTTGTTGTGAATGGGCCAATTTTGTCTTTTTTTGTGGCTGAGTAGTATTCCATTGTGTATATATACCACATCTTCTTTATCCAACCAATCAGTTTCTGGGCATGTAGGCTGGTTCCACGTCTTGGCTATTGTAAATAATGCTGCGATGAACATAGGGGTGCAACAGACTCTTGAGATTTCTGATATCAGGTTCTTAGGATAGATACCCAGTAATGGGATGGCTGGGTCATAGGGTATTTCTATTTTTAACTTTTTGAGAAATCTCCATACTGTTTTCCATAGTGGCTGTACCAGTTTGCATTCCCACCAACAGTGTATGAGGGTTCCTTTTTCTCCACATGAGGATGTAATTTTAATATTCTTCTTCTGACATTTTGCATATGATCTGGCTTGAAAGTTCCCATAAAGCTAAAGAAAACTGGCTCCTCATGAGGAATTTCAGTGCTTTCTTCAGGCTACGATGACTAACCACAAATGCAACAAAATCAGTGGAGCCTGCATTTAGATTCTGTTCAGACTAACTTCCAACTCTTAAAAACTCAAGCATATATTTTGCACAGTAAGTTACAAGTTTATTTTCATAAAGGGAAAAAAGAAGTAGGGTGATGTAATGAAAAGCATGTAGAATTTAAGTTCTGGCCCTACTATTTGTTAACTGTGTGGCCTTGGTGAATCACTACTTCCCTTAGCCTCAAATGGGAGTAATTATAATGGAATGCTTCAGAGTTATTGAATTTATTATGATTGAATAACTTCAGAGTTAATTATGAGTGTAGTTTATTTCCTTTAATAAAGTGCTCTCCTAGTGGTTGTTGTTGTTGGGCAAGAGATGGGACAATGGAAAGAGTGAACACAAAGACAAACAGTCTCTGCTACATCTCAGTTTTCTCCTTTTCATAAATATGAGACCAGTTATGCTGCCAACTTAGCCTAGCTGCCAAGCTGTGACTGGTTAGAGGTTCCATTCCAATGGTGGTTAGATCATGTGGAAAATTGTGACTACTTAACGGCACTACATTCTTTCTTAAATTTTTAGGAAATTCTGGATATATCATTGCTGATGGTTGTCTTAAGTCAGTTCTTTTTTTCCTTTTTTTTTTTTTTAAGATTTTCTTCCTTTTTCTCCCCAAAGCCCCCCGGTACATAGTTGTATATTCTTCGTTGTAGGTCCTTCTAGTTGTGGCATGTGGGACGCTGCCTCAGCGTGGTTTGATGAGCAGTGCCATGCCCGCCCCCAGGATTCGAACCAACGAAACACTGGGCCGCCTGCAGCGGAGCGCGCGAACTTAACCACTGAGCCATGGGACCAGCCCCTCCTTTTTTTTTAAAACAGCTTTGTTGAGACATAATTTATATCCCGTATAGTTTACTCATTTAAAGTGTAAGATGCAATGGCTTTTGGTATATTCACAGAGTTGTGCATCCATTACCACATCAATTTTAGAACATTTTCCTTATCATTATCCCAAAAAGAAACCCTGCTCTCCTAGCCAATACTCCCCAGTCCTGCTGCCCCCCTCCCTGTTGTAAGTCTTCACTAATCTACTCCTTCTGTTTCAATAGATTTCCTTATGCTAGGCCTTTCATGTAAATGGGATCATATAATATGTGGTCCTTTGTGACTGGCTTCGTTTACCTAACATAATATTTTCACAGTCTATCCACGTTCTCTTTTTGTTAAATTAAGATTCTTAGAGGCACACTGACCTATCCTGTAGGAAGAAGAGATGAAGTTACTTTTTTTTTTTAATAAAGAAAGTTAACTGGTGTCCCATGACTGGTTGCCATTCACAAATGATGGGAAAAGCCCTATAAACAGTTACGATAGCTACAAACCAAAGAATGGTGTTCCAGTATACAATGTGGAAAAAGATTCATGTCCCATCATTCTTTTTAGCTGAATTTGTGTACATGAATAATGTCATGACTGTTGGTATATCTTTCAATAGAGATAATAACAACATGTAACTCTCTGGGACTACTGTAACTAAAACTGTTGCACCACTGTCATTTTTATTTGCTATTTTCCTTTTATAACTTATTTTCCTGCTGAGTGTTCTGTGTAACTCAGACATACTATATAATGCCTGTGGTTGCATGCTACATGTTACATGCTAAGGTCTGTCACATTCTACATTTTTTATTTTTATGTGAGCTTGATGAGTTAAATGCTAGGTATTTTATTTGGGGATAACCAATGATTATTAGTATAAGTAAGTTGTTGGAAACAGGATACATAGAAGTACAGTCCTCAGAGCATATTACCCCCAAATTTGTGGATGTAGTTAAAAAAAAAAAAAAAAGCCAGCCTTTTGACTTTGAAAAACTCAGCCTTTCTGTGTCTCAGGTTCTTTGTCTGTAAAGTGGGGCAATGAGACTGTGATACTTAATTAGTACTGACAGTTTTTAACTCTATGGTCCTGTGAAGGTAATTGGTAAATGTATTACTGATGGTCCCAGACTATTTCCTACATCACATTAAGAAGATTGCATTGTAATGTTGGATTCCCTGGTTCTAGGCAGTTACCTAATGTGGTGTCATGACGGAAGGCTAACATATGTATAGTATTAGCAAAAATCATATTTTTATGAACTAGAATTAAGATCCATGTTCTGATATTCCAAATGCTCTGTTAATACAAAATGATTTAAAATAGTACTCCCCTAGGACTTCTGTATATTAGCTAGATGGGTTCACCTGTTAGTGATAGAAAACCCAAAACAAGAAGTCATTTAAAACAAGATTAAAATTTCTCACTCATGTAAAAGTTGGCACAGGTCTGGTATGGAGCTTTATGGCATTATGGACCTTTTACCAATTATCCCCTTTTCCCTCTTAGCACTCTACCCACCTCTTGGGTGTAAACCATATCCTTATTGAGCAGGATGTTGGAATACACATTATAGGGACCAGGATGGAGAAGGGGATGAAGCAGGAGGAAGAGGGCACCTTTGGTGCTCTGTTAAGCATGATTCCTGGATACTTCCATGTGCATCCATGGCACTGGCCAGAACTGAGACATGTGGTCACGCACAGGTGCGAGGAAAGCTGGGAAGTGTGGCCATGTGCCCAGCTAAAAATTCTAATTATAGTGGAAGAGAGGGAAAAATGATACTGGGGGGTGGGGAGTCTCTACTACAACCTGGTTAATGATAAACAAAAGGGAACACCAAGGGGCGGCCCCGTGGCCAAGTGGTTAAGTTCTTGTGCTCCGTTTTGGCAGCCCAGGGTTTCACGGGTTTGGATCCTAGGCGTGGACATGGCACTGTTCATCAGGCCATGCTGAGGCAGCGTCCCACATAGAGCCAGAGGGACCTACAACTAGAATATACAACTATGTATTGGGAGGGCTTTGGGGAGAAGAAGAAGAAAAAAGAAAGAAGATTGGCAACAGATGTTAGCTCAGGTGCCAATCTTTAAAAAAAATAAAATAAAAGGAGCACCAAGAGGCACTTGCCATTATATCTCTTCCTCTAAAGAAGGAGGGTTCTGTGTTTCTGGTAGCTGATATTGGTTCTCTAAATGGAAATGTCGTTTTAGAAGAGAAGAGCTGACATTGTAATGGAAACATCTCTTAAGAATATGTCATTCTCTTTTGTGTAATTGGGTTAATGCATGGGATCTTCCAAGGGAGAACTACTAGATATATTTCCTGGTTTGAATTCATGACTTGATATTGTGATTTATGAGGCAGCTTCTTGGGAGCTTAGTTAGTGTGAATTTTTCCCACTAAGCCCAGTAGCCCCTGGGAAAACTGATCAAGCAGAGAATAGACCCAATCCTAGATGTAGTGACTTTACTGGAACATAGACTTTGTAAGGCTTCATCTGACCTGAACCACCCATCTCTCATTTCTCATCTTGAAGGGGGGAAAAAAATCACAGGTTTTTATAGTCTTTAATATATTCATCTATAAAATCAAAATAATAGTGCTTTGCGTAATGAAGCTTAGTAGTGGTCTTGTAAAATGTTTTTATACAGGAAAGAGCTTCCAGGGCTAGTGATGTGGCAAGCCTCGACTCTTAAAAACCTATTTAGAGGTGAATTATTCACTGTTCTGGAGTGATTATGACCTTTTCAGAATTTTTGAAAACACAAAACTAGCAGAACCAGACTCACTCTCCAGAATATTGAAATAACGTTTTATCTGTGCCACTGTCTCAGCTGTTCCATTGTCTGCCTGAAATCATCTTAAGGATGAAGTCTTCCCATATCTTTTTTTTTTTTTTTTGAGGAAGAGTAGCTCTGAGCTAACCTCTGCTGCCAATCCTCCTCTTTTTGCTGAGGAAGACTGGCCCTGAGCTAACATCCGTGCCCATCTTCCTCTACTTTATATGTGAGATGCCTACCACAGCATGGCTGGCCAAGCGGTGCCATGTCTGCACCCGGGATCCGAACTGGTGAACCCTGGGACGCCAAAGCGGAACATGCGACTTAACCGCTCTGCCACCGGGCCGGCCCCCCCATATCTTTCTTAAAAGAACAAGGTGATCCCAGTAGACAAAGGAGGGACTTTGAGGCCTTTCTTAGGACTATAATACGTAGAAATTTAAGATAATTATCACCAGTGTCAAACTACCAGGCAGCCTGCACACTTTGCTGGATTCATAACTATTTGAGGTTTGCTGAGTTAGTCATAAGCATCTTAGATGCTGTTTTATGGCTTTATAATTCTTCTCCTACAAAATTAAGATCCAAAAGCTGATAGGCTTTTGAGTTACACCGATTAGCCGTCTGGAAGTTGTTGTTGAAGAAATGTAGCTAAACTAATGCCCGTTTCCTAAAATTCCTTACTCTGACTCACTTCAGAAAGGAGTCCACTTGTGGCCCAGGCTCAGAGATTTGAATCTGAACCAGAGTGTCCCAAGGAGATGTGGCCCAGGCCCAAATTATGCCTGACTCAGGAAAATTCGGACACCAACCCCAATGCCAACCTCACACCAAAGAACGAAAAGAGACCTTGATGATGACAAGCACTGACTATATGCCAGGCATACCCCCCCAGAGACAGATGTTGTAACTGTACTCATTTTACACACGAGGAAAATGAGACTTGCCTACAGTCCTGGTTTGGGAAGTGGCTAAGCTTGAGTCTGCACTTAATGCCTGGCATCTTTCGTGGAGCCCACTTTAACTGCCGTGGAGGCCTCTGATTTACCCCCATTTCCTGGCTGATGAATTTCTAAACCACAGAGACATTGTTTTCTCTCATTTTAAAGGCAGTACAACAACAGAATCTTCTATTTTTCATTTGTTAGCCTGTTCGCGTTTTACCTCTTTAGAAGTGCTTGTGGTTTACTAAACTTCCTTGTTTCAGTTTTAGTACCTGCAACTTATGCCTTCTAATCTTTCCTCTTCAGGAATTCTGAGCTCTTTTAGGAGTCCTGAAAAACAGGTACTTTTTCTGGTAATTGAGAATTCACCAGCAGAGTCCTGTAATTAATGTGCTCAATGCAGAACCCTCAAGAATAGGAGGTAACCTATCGAGGTTTATAGAGGGCCCTCTTGCCACTTCTCCCACAGTAATTTAACAAGGTCTAGAGACTGCACCTTCCCAGGGGTTCAGGGTTTGAATTAGAGTCAGCTCAACAACTTAACTTAATTGTGTGCTACAATTTAGGAAAGGGGGTTCATATGCAAAGGAAATTTAGTGTCTTCTAATAACCTTTTGTATACTTGAATTTAGTTAAGTTACCCTGTCTGTAAACTGAACAAAACTCAAGTCCTTTAATTTAAAAACAAATTAATCTTTCATGACTACTCCATTAAACAAGATGTGTTGATTTCTGTCTGATACCCTGTGCATTTCCAAGGAGTTACAACTTTTATTGTTGATTTATTTTTCAAAAGGCTATCTGCCTTTTGAAGATAAAAGATTTTTGAACCCTGATATCTTAAAAGAATTTCCGGTAGTTAAGTACCAGAGAAGATTATAAAAGACTGGGAATGCAGAGGAAACTTCTGAAATCTAGGTGGTAGAGACTGGAGCACTTTGAAGGAAGTGAGGTAGTGGTATTAGCCAGGAGTGGCAGCTTAGGTACAGGCACAAAACATCTCAGTGTAGGATCTCTACCCAAGGTGCTGCATTTGGGGGTCGGGATCTCTACACGTACAGAAATGCAACCTTACCTTTCTCAGGGATAACCGGGGCCTAGGAAAAGCTTGCTGACCAAAGCTCACAAGATTGCCAATTTATAGATTGGTTATGAGAAATAGAGTTTTCAGGTGAACTTGAACGTTGACTAGGCATGAGTTGGTAAGTCGCTTGGGGAAAACAGAATTAAAATCAGTATATAACTTCGGTGGATTTAGAGTTAGAAGAAAGAAATATAAGTGGTTTTAAGAAGAGTTTCTCTGCTAAACTTGAAGTATTCTTCCCTGGCATAGGGATGCTTTGTGGGGGATCTAAGTGTTTGACATTCACTGATGCGCTCTGGATACGGCAGGAAATGCGTGCTTAATTCTATACATATAGTCTGTGCTTCTCTACAGACAGACATCTACTAACACATCCTCCTTTTACATCCTTTAGTACCATTGTCTCTACCAGGTTTTATGTGCGGATGTAGACAAATATTGGTCAAATACATTACTGATTTTTTACTTTAAATTCAAAAGATACAAAAGGATATATTCATATATAATGAAAAGACTGTCCTCTCTAGGGTCCTCATCCACTCACCAAAAGCAGCTCATGTTATCAATTTCTTGGATATCCTTCTGGGGATAGTTTATGCATATTCAAGCAAATTCATGTATTCTTTATAGTAGTGAAATCTACCAAGTCCAACTAATAATAGATGTGTTTGCGGTTTCATTGGCCTCACATTGTGCAGAGCTGTCAGCTACGGGCCTAGCTGCAGAGACTCCACATCTACCTCTGACTGTTAATACAGACATAGAACCTGCCATGTAACGCTCTTAGGCTCAGGTTATTTCAGTAGGGCCAGGTACTGGCCAGTCCAGTGAGGCTACACTGTGGCTCAGCAGCTGAACCTCAGTCACAGGTCTGCGGGAATCATCTCTTCTTTAATTGGTCCGAGTGAACAGGGGTGTATCCTGGTTTTCTCGTATTTATAGTTTGTTCTTGAGACTATCTTTGATTATGTTAGAAAACAAAAAGATTGTATCCTCTAAAGCATGGACTGTGTTTGGGCACAGTCCTATTTGGGCGGGGTCTTAAGAGATAACTTGCCAATTTGCTATTTTGTTGTCACAAAGATAAGCTAGAGATCAGCTGGTCCAAAACAAAAGTTATGTTTGGTGATATGTATTTTTCATAATTATTTTAGGTGATATATAAGTAAAAAGCTCATATAGAAAGTCACTATGTTTAGTTGCCTTGGTGTATATCTCGCAGCTAGGTTTTGTTGGAGTGCTCACTGCTCAGAGCTGAGTGTTCTATGGATGCTTTATTTAGATTTATTTTTATGCAGACAGTTAGTTGCACCTGCCCTAAAAATTTTTCCCAGGTTAGGCTCCAAAATAAATATACAAAAAGCAGTAGCTTTTCTCTATGCCAGGAATAACCAGCTTAGAAAATATAATGAAAAAAAAAGATCTCCTTCATAATAACAACAAAAATATATATACTAACTGGGAATAAATTAAGGAAAATTATAAAACCTATATGAATAAAGTTATACAAATCTACGGAGAGGCATAAAATAAGATTAGAATAAATGAAAGACATATCATGTGCCTCGATATAAAGACCCATTCTCCCTAAAATAAGCTATAAATTTAATATGCTTTCAGTCACCTTCCCAACAGGATTTTTTTAACTTCATCTGAAAAAAGATTGTCTAAGAATAGCCTTGAAAATATTAAAAAGGAAGAATAATGATGGAAATATCGCTCTATTGTGTATGAATTGTTGGTATGCTAAAGTTGTATTAAAATAAAACTTTGAGCGCTGATGTGGGTCATCATAGACGGAAAAAAAGGAATAGACTACAAAATCCAGAAACAGACCCAGGCATATGTAAAAAGTGACTCTGAAACAGGTGCAATTTTTAGACAGTGGAGAAAGAATTTTATGAATCTTATTGGAAGAAATGACTAACCACTTGAAAAATAACTTTAGGTCTTTTTTCCATGCCACAGATTCAAGATGGATTAAACATTTAAATTTAAGATGCAAAACCATGTAAGTATTAAGAATATAAGTATTTCTGTAATTTGGTGTGGGGAAATCAAAGATAGAAGCCATAAAGCAGGGGCACAAACTCAGTGCCAACAGGGCCAAGGCAGGAAATTGAATCATTTGCGTATGCTGGGTAGAAAACAAAATCATGCAATCCTCATTTTCTCTTATTTTGATTTTTTGATAGAGGTAAAAATGTTTATCTTCTTTGAGAAAAATAACAGCATGAGCACAACAATAAGTGACCACCGACATTTGGTTCAGAGTTTGGGAGTGGTGGGGGTGACAGAAATTGTGACAAATGAAAGCATGCTGACCTAGGTCCAGAGGTGCACTCACACTAGTCTGTAAGACTGTCCCTTGCTCTCGTCCCATTTGTACAGCAACATGGCAGCTTGGAGGCCCCAAGCCCTCTCAGGCTATTGTTGCCATGCAAGAATGAAGCTCAGAGTTATCAGATCTTCTGATCTTTTTCCATATAAAGCTGGAAATTGCAAGTTTTATGTTGAATCTCTCAAATTTAAACTGTTCTCTCAATTTTTAAAACTTTGTATAGGGCAAGCAAAACATATTCACAAGGCCGAATTCAGCCCGTAGGCCTTGAGTTTGTGAACTCTGCTGTGTAGTTTTGGTTTTGGTTTTAGAACTATGGTTACCTTTTAAATGAGTTCGGATGCTTTCCATCTTTTTTTTTTTTGGTCTATACTCTGGATCAGTTTATAAAGCAGAGAAATTATCTGTACAAGTTTAGATGGAGTTCCATCTCCATTGCCATCAGGGTCTGAGGCCTTTTTTTGAAGACAGAGTTCCATATTTTTAGGATTTCTTCTAGAGCCAGTTTTTGTTATTTATATTCCTATAAAATCATACATTTAATCTAGGTTTAAGTGAATTCTCTTATAGATTTTTCTGTTTTAACCTTGGCCTATCAATATTTTTTTATCTCATTCTTAGTATTTTCTTGGTAGGTTGGTTGGTTGATATCATTTCTTTTCTGGATTTTTTTTTTTAAGATTTTATTATTTTTTCATTTTTTCTCCCAAAGCCCCCCAGTACATAGTTGTGTATTTTTAGTTGTGGGTCCTTCTAGTTGTGGCATGTGGGATGCCGCCTCAGCCTGGCTTGATGAGTGGTGCCATGTCCGCGCCCAGGATTCGAACTGGTGAAACCCTGGGCCGCCGAAGTAGAGCATGCGAAATTAACCACTCGGTCACGGGGCTGGCCCCTTGTTTGTTTTAATTCCTCTATTTTTGTTTGACCTTTATTAATTCCTTCTTATGGTTTATTTTGTTTGATTCATTATTTTCCCGACTTCTAAAGTGAATTCTTCTGTTCATTTATTTTCATAATTCTTTTTACATTGATAATACAAGTATTGAAGATTATTAATTTTTCTCTCAGTACAAGGCTTTTTCCCACCAAAGTGATTAATTTGTAAGTGTTCTGTGATTTGTTTTGGCTACCTCCTGGATCTAAGTCATTTCAAAGATTATTTGTTGAATTTCCAAGTAGTTAGTTGTCCTTTTTTTAATTTAATTTTATTTTTTTTAAAGATTGGCACCTGGGCTAACAACTGCTGCCAATCTTTTTTTTTTTTTTTCAAGGATTGGCACCTGGGCTAACAACTGATGCCAGTCTTTTTTTTTTTTTTTCCTGCTTTGTCTCCCCAAACGCCCCCCTACCCCCGTACACAGTTGCATATCTTAGCTGCAGGTCCTTCCAGTTGTGGGTAGTTTTCTTTTATCGTCTTACTGTTGAGTTAATTTTGTTGCATTATGGTCACAGAACATGGTCTATTTCTACTCTTTTGAATGTTCTTTATGACATAATAAACAATCAGTATATCTAAAAGTAGATATTCCAGATTCGTTTGAAAAGAATGTTTTCTCTGTAAGATACAAAGTTCTAAACATATATTTATTATTTGTTAATGGTACTGTTTATATTCTCTCTCTCTTTTTTTCAACTACTGATCTGTTAAATTCTAAGAGAGGTATATTAGGCTCCCACCATGGTTATGTTTTTACCAGATTCTATGTTTCTAATAAACTTTGCTTCTGTATTTTAATGTTATATTAAGTAAAGTTTCATATCTGTTATATCTTATTTGGTAATATATATCTCTAATTTTTTTAATCACTATAAAACATCATTGTTCTATATAACTTTTTTTTTCCTTCATTTCTACCTGTTTTGAAACTGGCACTCCTACTTTCTCTTTGATAATATTTGCCCTCTATATTTTTGTCCATTTTCTTATTGTCACCCTCATTTAAAAATTTCTCAGAGTCATTTTAAATGTTTTCTTATAAACAGCATATAGCTGATTATTGTTTTATGTAGTCTTAGAGTCTCTCTCTCTTTTTTTTTAAAGATTGGTACCTGAGGTAACATCTGTTGCCAATCTTTCTTTTTTCTTCTTCTTCTCCCCAAAGCCCACCAGTACATGGTTGTCTATTCTAGTTGTAGGTCCTTCTTGTTGTGGCATGTGGGATGCCGCCTCAGCATGGCTTGATGAGCGGTGCCATGTCTGCGCCCAGGATCCAAACCGGCGAAACCCTGGGCCGCCAAAGCGGAGTGCGCGAACCTAACCACTCGGCCATGGGGCTGGCCCCAGAGTCTCTTTAAATTGGGGGATTTAAGACGTTCATTTTTCTTAAATTAACTTTAAATCTTGTTCCTACCATTTTATTTTACATTTCTTTCATTTGCTTTCTTATGACTATCCTCGCCCTTTTTTCCTTTCTAGATTTTACTGAAATTATCTTTCTTTGCTTTGTTTTCCCCCTTCCTAATGACAAAAGTTAATACATCCCATTTGTGGCTCGCTACATTTTAACACACATATTTGTTGTTTGATTTATTTGTTTATTTTTTTGTAGATGCTTTTTATCAAGTTGAGGATGTTTATCAAATTTATGAAGTTCCCTTCTATTCCTGTATTTCTAGGAGTTTTTATAATGAATGGGTGTTGAATTTTGTCAAATGCTTTATTTTGAATCAGTTGATATGATCATTTGTTAGTTTCTTCTTTAGCCATTTAAGACAGTGGATTACATTGATTTTTTTGAATATGAAACCTACTTTGCATCCCTAGTATAAACCTCACTTGGTCATAGTGTAAAATTCCTTTTATAAGTTGTTGAATTCTACTTGCTGATATTTTGTTAAGAATTTTTGTGTCAATGTTCATGAGACACCGTCCTTAACTGGTCTGGCTATCAGGGTAGTATAGTAGTCCCCCTTAACCATGGTTTTGCTTTCTGTGGTTTCAGTTACCTGCAGTCAAACAGGGTCCAAAGATATTAAATGGAAAATTCCAGAAATGAACAATTCATAAGTTTTAAATTGCATGCTGTTCTGATTAGCATGATGAAACCTTGCACTGCCCTGCTCCATCCTACTTGAGATATGAATCATTGCTTTGTCCAGCATATCCACACTGTCCACACTACCCTCCTGTTAGTCACTTAATAGCCATCTCGATTATTAGATCTACTGTCTTGGTAGCACAGTGCTTGTGTTCAAGTAACCCTTATGTTACTTAATATTGGCCCCAAAGTGCATGAGTAGTGATGCCGGCAGTTCAGATATGCCAAAGAGAAGCCATAAAGTCCTTCCTGTAAGTGAAAAGGTGAAAGTTCTCCACTTAAGGAAAGAAAAAAATTGTGTGCTGAGGTTGCTAAGATCTGTGGTAAAAATGGATCTTCTATCTGTGAAATTGTGAAGAAGGAGAAGGAAATTCATGCTAGTTTTGCTGTCACGCCTCAATACGTATATATGAAAACGCATAGTGTATATAGGGTTTGGTACTATCCATGTGTGGATGTTTTTAAGCATCCACCAGGGGTCTTGGAATGTATCCTCCATGGATAAGGGGGGACTACTGTATATTGGGAGAGTTGGTGATAGTTTCTGTTTTTTGAGGAATTCGTCTATTTTATTTCTGTTGCTAAATTTATGTGTGTATATCCTTATTATCCTTTTGATGTCTGCAGCATCTGTAGTGATATCTCTTGTTTAATTCTTGATATTGGTAATTTGTGTCCTCTCTTATCATTCTTGCTAGATGTTTGTCAATTTTATCAATCTTTTCAAAGAACAAAGCTAGCTTTTTGTTTTGTTGGTTTTCTCTATTGTTTCCCTGTTTTCAATTTCATTGATTTCTTCTCTTTATTATTTCCTTCTTTTTGCTTAACTTGGGTTCATTTTACTCTTTTGCTAGATTCTTGATGTAGGAGCTTAGATTATTGATTTGAGATTCTCCTTTTCTAATGTATTCATTTTAGTGCTATGAATTTCCCTCTGGGCACTGCTTTACCTATAGCCCCCAAATGTTGATATGTTGCATTTACATTTTCAATCAATTTACTGTGTTTTTTTAATTTCCCTTAAGACCTCTTTTTGATTCATGCATTATTTAGAAGTGTGTTGATTAGTTTTAAAGTATTTGGAGATTTTCCTGTTACCTTTCTGTTATTGATTTCTAGCTTGATTCCGTTGTGTGTGGGAACATATTCTATATAACTTCAATTTTTAGAAATTTGTTGAGGTTTGTTTTATGATCTAGGATATGGTCTATCTTGTTATATGTGCCATGGGCACTTGAAAGAATGTATTCTGATTTTATTAGGTAGAGTGTTCCGTAAATTTTGGTTACAATCTATTGGTTAATGTGTTGCTGAGTTTTTCTTTATGCTCCTAATTTTCTATCTAGTTGTTCCATCAATGGTTGAGAGAGGCTATTGAAATCTCCAAGTATAATGGTGAACTAGACTATTTCTCCTTTGTCTGATATTAATATTTTTTTGATGTTAATATAGCCACTGTCATTTCTGATGAGAAATCTGCTCTCTTTCAAATTGTTTTTCCCCTAAGGTACTATACATTTGTCTCTTATTGCTTTCAAGATTTTTTTTCCCTTGTCTTTAGTTTTTAAGAAGTTTGACTAGGATGTGCCTGGGTGTAGATTTCTTTGGGTTTATTCTGTTTGCTCAGCTTCTTGAATTTGTACAGTTATGTCTTTTGCAAAATTTAGGAAGTTTTTATTCATTTCTTTGACTACTTTTTCAGCTCTGCCCTCTTTCTCTTCTCCTTCGAATTCAATGGCATGGATGTTAAATTTTTTATTGTAGTCCACTTATCTCTAAGGCTCTGTTCATTTTTCTTCAGTCTATTTTCTCTCTGTTGTTCAGATTGGGTAGTTTTCTATTCTTCTTCTTTTTTTTTAATTTTATTTTTTTCCTTTTTCTCCCCAAAGCCCCCTGGTACATAGTTGTGTGTTCTTAGTTGTGGGTCCTTCTAGTTGTGGCATGTGGGATGCTGCCTCAGCATGGCTTGATGAGTGGTACCATGTCTGCACCCAGGATTCGAACCGACGAAACACTGGGCTGCCTGCAGCAGAGCACATGAACTTAACCACTCAGCCACGGGGCTGGCCCCATTTTTTTTTTTTTTTTTATAGGAAGGTTAGCCCTGAGCTAACTACTGCCAATCCTCCTCTTTTTTTTTTTTTGCTGAGGAACACTGGCCCTGAGCTAACATCCATGCCCATCTTCCTCTTACTGTATATGTGGGACACCTACCACAGCATGGCATTTGCCAAGTGGTGCCATGTCCGCATCCAAGATCCAAGCTGGCGAATCCCGGGCTGCCGAGAAGCAGAACATGCGAACTTAACCACTGCGCCACCAGGCCAGCCCCTCTATTATTCTGTCTTTTAGTTCACTGATGCTTTCCTCTTTCCCCCAGTTCTGCTGTCAAGCCCATCCAATGAGTTTTCTGTGTTTTTTTAAATTTTTTTTAAGGAAAATTGGCAGCTAACATCTGCTGCCAATCCTTCTCTTTTTGCTGAGGAAGACTGGCCCTGAGCTAACATCCATGCCCGTATTCCTCTACTTTGTATGTAGGACGCCTGCCGTAGCACTGCTTGACAAGCAGTGCGTAGGTACGCACCCAGGATCTGAACCAGCAAACCGTGGGCCACTGAAGCAGAACATGCAAACTTAGCTGCTGCGCCATTGGGCCGGCCCCAGTTCACTGAGTTTTTTATTTCAAAATTGTATTTTCTAGTTCTAAAATTTCTATTTTGTTCTTCTTTATGTCATTTGTTTCTTTGCTGGGATTTCCCATGTTTTCATTGGTTTCAAGAATGTTCATAATTGCTTGTTGAAATATTTTTATGCTAGCTGCTTTAAAATACTTGTCAGTTAATTCTAAGATTACTGTCTTCTCAGTTTTGGCATTTGTTGATTCTTTTTCCCATTCAGTCTGTGATCTTCCTACTTCTTGGTATGATGAGTGATTTTTAACTGAAACCTGGACATTTTGTGTTAATTATGTTATAAGAATCTGGATTTTGTTTAAACCTTCTGTGTTATCTGGCTTCCTCCAACACTGCTCTGGCAGCAAAAAAAATAGAGCATCTCCTCATTACTGCCAGGTGAGGCTAGAAGTCCAGGTTCCCCCTTCAGCCTTTGTTGACACAGTGGAGTAAGGGAGCTTCTTGTTATTGCTGGGCAGGAATGGGAGTTCCAGCTCTCCACTAGGCTTTCACTGATACCTCCTTGGCTGGGAGGAGTAGGAGTGCTCGTTGCTGCTGGGTGGTGGTAAAATCCTGATTCTCTGTTAGACCTCCTCTGTCATCACCCGAGTGGCAAGGCATTCAGTCACCCTGTTACTGCTGGATAGAGGTGACTGATACTGTATCCACTGATACTGCAGAGATGGGGCCTCGTTACCACCTGGCAGGATAAAATTTCCATCTTCCTACTTGGCCTTTTCTGACACTGCCTAGCAGGGCATCTTTGGGCACTTTGTTACATCCTGGCAAGGGTGGAAATCTAGCTCTCCATTCAGTCTTTGCTGGCATGTGATGGGATGGGCCCCAGTTTTTTCTGGGATGTTTAGCTGGAGTAGAGCAGTTACTGTCAAAGTTGTCTGTCTTGCAAGACTACCCCTTTTGTTGTGGTCCTGTGGCCAGAGAGAACAGGGACTTTTTTTGTCTTCACCTGTTCTCATTTCTGGTTTGCCAACTTGTCCAGCCCTGAGTCTGGGATAGATGAGACAAAAAGAAATCCCAGGGAACTCACCACTATGTTGTTCCTTGGGTCCTGAGGTTCTTAGCTAGTGTGCCTTCTTCTCACCATCTTTCAGAGTCTTCTCATAGACTTCTCATTGTTTTATATATAATGTCCAGAGTTTCTAGTGGTATTTAGATGGAGAAATAGGGAAATGTCTACTCCATGTGTCTGCAATCAGAAGTCTACCCGACTGTCTTTTGATGGAGGTATAGACAGTGACCTCTATTGTCTTGTATTATTCAGTATTTTCCTTAATAATGATGATAACTAACATTTCTCAAGTATACACTATGTACCCAGGTACTGTTCTGAGTGCTTTTCAGTATTGAGTCATTTAATTCCTATGAAACTCTATGAAGTAATTACTACTATTATTCTATCTTATTAGATGAGGAAACTGAGATGTAGAAAAGATAAGTAATATGCTCAGTCACTGCCAAATCCATGATTAAATCCCAGGCTCTCTGACTCCATAAGCCCAAGCCCACTCTATTATCTGTGGCCTAGGATATCTGATAACAGTTCTATTTGCCTTCCATTGTAGTAACTTGGCTTTTCTTTCTGGAAATTTGTCAGGTTCTTAATTCTAGAATTCAGAAATTTTACCAATATATGTCTGTTTTTTTTCCTAATAATTCTCTCTGGCACCCAGCACATCCTTTTGATGTGAAAGCTTAGATTTTTCTATTGCTTGCTGACATATTTTTGAAATTTTAAAAGTTTCTTATCATCTACCCACTCAAAGATTTTTTAGAAAATAATGTTTCAAGAGGCCATAAAGATATTCAGTAAAGAACAAAGAAGTGAGTTACTTCTAATTTGCCAAAAGCTTTCTTTTTTCTTTTCTTTTCTTTTTTTTCTGGTGAGGAAGATTGGCCCTGAGCTAACATCTGTTGCCAGTCTTCCTCTTTTTGCTTGAGGAAGAGTGGCCCTGAGCTAACATCCATTCTAGTCTTCCTCTGTTTTGTATGTGGGATACCACCACAGCATGGCTTGATGAATGGTGTGTAGGTCTGTGCCTAGGATCCAAACCCACGAAACCCAGGCCGGAGCATGTAAACTTAACCACTGTGCTACTGGGCTGGCCCAAAAAGCTTTCTTTTTTTAATGAACAACTTAGAGGAAAAAATTATAAACATCATCGTCAAGTTGTGAGAGATGGTTCAACCTTAAGACTTCCAGTTCTGAGTTGTATGACACTGGAAGACTTGCTAGAACACAGCTTTTGGTATCAAGAAGAAAACTGAGATGATAAGAAAAGTTAGCTATCTCACCACAGTCAACAGCCCTTGTTGCTTTTAATTATTTCAAAAAGTAGAAGACAATTTCATAAAACAATAACTATTAAAATGTATCATTGTGCTTATGACATATAAAGATGTAATCTATATAATAATAATAGCACAAAAAGAAGAGGAGGGAATGGAGCTATATCAGATCAAGGAAATAATACCAGATGGTAACTTGAATCCACAGGTAGGAAGGAAGAGTACTGAAAAGAGTAAATATGTAGGTAAACATAAAAGACTCTATAAATATATTTTCTCCTTTTTTATCATCTTTAAAAGTCATAAAAGTGTATAAAGCAAAAATTGTCATGCTGTATCATTGGGTTTATAACATATATAGGACATAACATGAAAATAATATCACAAGGACTGGGGAAGGAATGTAACTATATTGGAGCATAGTTTCTGTATTTCACTGGAATTAAATTAGTATTACTCTGAAGTACATTGTCATAAGATACATATTGTAATCCCTAGAGTAACCACTAAGAAAAAAACTAAAATATATATTGTTTAAAAATCTACAAAACTCTCCTGGGCATTTAGGTTCACACAAAAACCTGTATGAGAATATTCATAGCAACTTTTTTTGTAATATCCCAAAACTGGAAACAACCTAGATATCCTTAAGCAGATGAATCGTTAAACGAACTGCGGTACATACGTAACCATGGAATACTACTCAACAATTAAATGAAGAAACTATTGACACATGCAAAAACCTGGAAGAATCTCCAGAGAATTATGCTAAGTGAAGAGAGTTAACTCCAAAAAAAGAATATTGAGGTATAGATGAGCCAAGTACTGACATCTAGGCAGTAATATCCTGGGAACAACACTCAGAGTTGCTGACTGCAAACCTGTCCCTTTTGCCACCACATCACTTTCTGTCTGGCTGGCTATTTCTTCTCTATTAGCCCTCCCAGCATAAATATTTAATCCCTTGTTTCCTAAAGTGAAAGTTATTTTACCAAGCCAAATTTGTCTGGTGAGGGATATCTCCAAGGGATTGAAGAACAGTCATCTACATCTTGACTGTAGCAAGGGTCATCAAGTGAGACCCTGTCAGCAATGTGGAAGTTGGGTTAAGTTTTGTGCAGTAATATTCTTATAGCTCTACAATGTAGGTGGTGGACATATTTAGTAAAGTATTCCTTAATTCCTTCCTTCCCTTCCCAGAAGATCTGAGTGTAGAAAAAAGGTAATTATATATTTGAGTAAAAGTACTTGCAAGAAAATGGCTGAAAGTTCAAAACTAAATATTACCCATTATTTATGTTTGGAAGTTCTCAGAGAGCAGTTTCCGTGAGATGAAGTTGTTCTTTGTAGCTGTTGACTTCCTGGTATAAGTTATTAGAAGCTAGAAATTTAAGTAATAAGACTTAGGTTTCAGATACAGCCAGTCAGCATCTCGCTGGTGTCTAAAATATAAATACAGTCACACCCCACATGACAACATTTCTGTCAACAACACGTATATGACAGTGGTCCCATAAGATTATAAGGGAGCTGAAAAATTCCTATCTCCAAGTGATGTTGTAGCTGTCATGACATCATAGTGCAACACATTATTCACATGTTTATGGTAGTGCTGGTGTAATCAAACCTACTGCTTCATCCCGATATTGAAGTGGTGTTTCTCCCTCCAAACACCACCTCTTGGATCCAACCAATGGATCAAGGACTTATAGCAGCTTTTAAGGCCCACTGCCTGTGGAGGATCTTTCCCCAGGCTATTGCTGCAACTGAGGAAGACATTGATGCAATTCTGGAAGGATTACAACATCTATGACTGCATCAAGAACCTGCTTAGGCTTGGGATGATGTCACTAAGGAGTATATGAATGGCATCTGGAAGAAGACACTCAAGAGGTTCGTCCATGACTTCAAAGAACTTGCCAAGGATGAGGAGGTTGCAAAAATCAACAAGGCTGTGGTTGAGATTGCAAACGTTTTTAACCAGGGTGTTGAGAGGATGACATTGAGGAGCTCCTAGAGGTGGTTCCTGAAGAATTAACTAATGAGGAGTTGTTGGAACTGGAACAGGAACACATAGCTGAAGAGGAGGCAAGAGAAAAGGAAACTACAAAAGAAGCAGCTCCAAGAAAATTCACAGTGAAAGGTTTAAAAGCAGCTTTTGCAGACCTCAACAAGCTCCTTAAAACCTTTGAAAACATGGACCCTAACACTGAAAAGGTTTTCATTAATAGAGAAGAATGTTCATGGTGCATTATCTGCTTACAAGCAAATTTGTGATGAAAAAAATAACCACCATGGACATATTTCTGAAGAGAGTGCACTTCTTCAAGGAGAGCCGCAGGGAGCTCCTTCAGAAGGTATGCTGGAGGAAGGGACTGTTATCATAGGAGATAAGAGCTCCATGTGTGTTATAGCCCCTGAACACCTTCCAGTGGATCAAGATGTGGAGGTAGAAGACAGTGATATTGATGATCCTGACCCTGTGTAGGCCTAGGCTAATGTGTGTATGTTTTAGTTTTAACGAAAAAGTTTGAAAAGTAAAAAAATAAAAATAAATTTTCAAAACAGAAAAAAAGCTTATAGAATAACGATATTTAAGAAAGAAAATGTTTTTGTACAACTGTACAATGTGTGTTTTTACAAGCTAAGTCTGTTACAAAAGAATCAAAAAGTTAAAAAGTTTATAGTTACAATAAGGTTAATTTATTATTGAAGAAAGAAAATTATTTTTTTATAAATTTAGTATGGCCTAAGTGTACAGTGTCTATAAAGTCTACAGTAGTGTATAGTAATGTCCTAGGCTTTCGCATTCACTTGCCACTCACTCACTGACTCACCCAGAGCAACTTCCGTCCTGCAGGCTCCATTCATGATAAGTGCCCTATACAGGTGTACCTTTTTCTTTTCTTCTTCTTCTCCCCAAAGCACCCCAGTACGTAGTTGTATATTCTAGTTGTGAGTCCTTCTAGTTGTGCTATGCGGGATGCCGCCTCAGCATAGCTTGATGAGCAGTGCCGCCTCAGCATAGCTTGATGAGCAGTGCTAGGTCCATGCCAGGATGTGAACTGGCAAAACCCCAGGCCAGCAAAGCGATGTGCATGAACTTAACCACTCAGCCACAGAGCCGGCCCCCAGGTGTACCATTTTTTACCTTTTATGCCATATTTTTACTGTACCTTTTCTATGTTTAGATACACAAATAATTACCATTGTGTTACAGTTGCCTACAGTATTCAGTATAGTAACATTCTGTACAGGTTTGTAGCCTAGGACCAATAGGTATACCATAGAACCTACCACAGAGGTTATGTGGTAGATCATCTAGGTTTGTGTAAGCAAACTCTGTGATGTTTGCAGACCAATGAAACTGCCTAACGATGCATTTCTTAGAACGTTTCCCCCTTGTTGAGCAATGCATGACTGTATACTCTTCTGGGAACGAACAAGAACAGTAAAGATCTATAAATGCAATTTAAATTTACTTGTATAAATAAAATGTCTTTTGTTTGGTAGGTTTTTGTTTAGTTTTGATTTTGGCAGTAGTCATTGTTAGTATTCAGTTATCATTATGTGGTCTTGATAATCAGGCCTGGCGGTTGCTCTTTATTTTGTAATGAATAAAAATGACAAGGAAAGTTCCGGCCAGAAGGTGTGATGAGCCACTTTATCACTATAGCTCATCACCTAAAGGAGGGGGCAGCCTTCACTCATGCAGTTTTAACTGTGTAGTAATGAAGAAGTATTACCAAACGAATCTACAGAAATAGTCCCTTTTTGAATGTTTAAACAATGTTTGTTTTTTGATTATAAAAGCAACGCGTGGGAAAGACTGTAGAGCATATAGGCTGAGGGCACTCACTGTAGAGGTAGAGAGGCCTCGGCTCCTGTACATACTTGGTCAGTCATGGCTCTATGACCAAAACTCTAAGCTTTGGTTTCCTTAACTATAAAATGGGGAGATATAATGGTGCCTACTTATAGAACTTTTATGTGAGGATTAAATGAAATAAAGCCAATAAAATGCTTAGAATAAGGCTTGACTTAATAAAGGGGGTTAAAAAAAAGAAAATCAAAATGACTAGTAAGCCACAAGCCACTGTTAACATTTTGATATGTTGGCTTTCAGGCTTTTTTCTGCCACATTCACAAGTGCACAGAACCTGTATGTACACAAACATAGATACATATATGCCCACTTTTTTCAATCTCTTATAAAATTGGGATCATATTTTAAAATTTATGTCCTTAGTTTTTCCCACGTCTTTATATTTCCCTTGACATTAGAATTTATTGAAAACAGATTTTCATGACTCTACATAATTATTTAATCATTATCTTGTTGTGAGATATCTAAGTTATTTCCAATGTTTTACTATTATACATATTGTAACTTTAATGGTTAGAGTTTTTAAAATCTCAAGACTTGTCCCCGTTTTTTGCACTTCTTTGAGGTTGAACTTTCTCATATGTTTATTGATTGCTGGCATTATTTTAGTGAAATACCTTTACTTAAAATTGAGGTCATAATAGTTTATAACATTGTAAAATTTCATTTGTGCATTATTATTTGTCAGTCACCATATATATGTGCCCCTTTATCCCTTATGCCCACTTTTCAGCCCCCTTCCCCTCTGGTAACTACTAATCTATTCTCTTTGTCCATATGTTTGTTTATCTTCCAATTATGAGTGAAATCTTACAATTGTCTTTCTCTGTCTGGCTTATTTCGCTTAACATAATACCCTCAAGGTCCATCCATGTTGTTGCGATTGGGACAATTTTGTCTTTTTTTTAAGGCTGAGTAGTATTCCATTTTATATATATATATATATCACATCTTCCTTATCCATTCATCAGTTGATGGGCACTTGGGTTGCTTCCACATCTTGGCTATTGTGAATAATGCTGCAATGAACATAGGGGTGCATCAGTCTCTCTGAATTGTTGATTTCAAGTCCTTTGGAAAAATACCCAGTAGTGGGATAGCTGGGTCATATGGTATTTCTTTTTTTTTTTTTTTAAGATTTTATTTTTTTTCTTTTTTCTCCCCAAAGCCCCCCCCGGTACATAGTTGTATATTCTTCATTGTGGGTCCTTCTAGTTGTGGCATGTGGGACGCCGCCTCAGCATGGCCTGAAGAGCAGTGCCATGTCCGGGCCCAGGATCCAAACTGGCGAAACCCTGGGCTGCCAAAGCAGAGCGCGCAAACTTAATCCCTCAGCCACAGGGCTGACCCCTCATTGTAGTTTTGATTTGCATTTCCCTAATGATTAGTGATGTTGAATATATTTTCACATGCCTGTTGACCATCTCTATATCTTTGGAAAAATGGCTGTTCATATCCTCTGCCCATTTTTTGATTGGGTTGTTTTGTTGTTGTTGTTGTTGAGTTGTATGAGTTCTTTATGGATTTTGGAGATTAACCCCTTGTCAGATATATGATTTGCAAATATTTTCTCCCAGTTAGTGGGTTGTCTTTTCATTTGTTCGTGGTTTCTTTTGCCTTGCAGAAGCTCTTTAGTCTGATGAAGTCCTATTTGTTTATTTTTTCTTTTGTTTCCCTTGCCTAGACATGGTATTCAAAAAGATCCTTTTAAGACTGATGTCAAAGAGTGTACTACCTATATTTTCTTCTAGGAGTTTTATGGTTTCACATCTTACCTTCAAGTCTTTAATCCATTTTTAGTTAATTTTTGTGTATGGAGAAAGATGATGGTCTGCTTTCATTCTTTTGCATGTGGCTGTCCAGTTTTCCCAACACCATTTATTGAAGACTTTCCTTTCTCCTTTCCTTTGTATGTTCTTAGCTCCTTTGTCAAAGATTAGCCATCCATAGATGTGTGGTTTTATTTCTGGGCTTTCAGTTCTGTTCCATTGATCTGTGTGTCTGTATTTGTACACAGTACCATGCTGTTTTGATTACTATAGCTTTCTAGTATATTTTGAAGTCAAGGATTGTGATGCCTCGGGCATTGTTCTTTTTTCTCAGGGTCTTTTGTTACCCCACATAAATTTTAGGATTCTTTGTTCCATTTCCATGAAGAATGTCATTTGGATTCTGATTGGGGTTGCATTGAATCTGTAGATTGCTTTAGGTAGTATAGACATTTTTACTGTGTTTATTCTTCCAATTCAGTGTGCATAGAATATCTTTCCATTTCCTTATGTCATCATTGATTTCTTTCAATAATGTCTTATAGTTTTCATTGTATAGGTCTTTCACCTCCCTGGTTAAATTTATTCCTAGATATTTTATTCTTTTTGTTGCGATTGTAAATGAGATTGTATTCTTGAGTTCTCTTTCTGGTAGTTCATTATTAGAGTACAGAAATGCAACTGATTTTTTAAAGCTGATTTTGTACCCTGCAACTTTGCTGTAGTTGTTGATTATTGTAATAGTTTTCCAATGGATTCTTTAGGGTTTTCTATATGTAAAATCATGTCATCTGCAAACAGTGGGAGCTTGACTTCTTCCTTTCCAGTTTGGATTCCTTTTATTTCTTTTTCTTGCCTAATTGCTCTGGCCAAACCTCCGATACTGTGTTGAATAAGAGTGGCAAGAGTGGCACCATTGTCTGTTCCTGTTCTCAGAGAGATGGCTTTCAGCTTCTCCCTGTTGAGTGTGATGTTGGCTGTGGGTTTGTCATATATGGCCTTTATTACATTGGCATATTTTCCTTCTATACTCATTTTATTGAGAGTTTTTATCATAAATGGATGTTGGATCTTATCAAATGCTTTCTCTGCATCTATTAAAATGATCATATGTTAATGTTAATTTTGTGTATCACAATTGATTTGCAGATGTCAAGCCATCCCTGCATCCCTGGTATAAATCCCACTTGATCATGGTGTATGATCCTTTTAATGTATTGCTGCATTCAGTTTGCCGATATGTTCTCCTTGTCTGGCTTTGGGATCAGGGTGATGTTGGCCTTGAAGAATGTGTTAGAAAGTGTTCCATCTTCAATTTTTGGAATAGTTTGAGAGGGAGAGGTATTGTCTTCTTTGAATGTTTGGTAGAACTCTCAAGAGAAGCCATCTGGTCCTGGACTTTTTATTTTGGGGGAGGTTTTTGATTAATGTTTCAATCTCTTCGCTTGTACTTGGCCTATTCAGATTCTCTATTTCTTCTTGATTCAGTTTTGGGAAGTTATATGAGTCTAAGAATTTATCCATTTCTTCTACATTGTCCACTTCATTGGCATATAGTTTTTCATAGTATTCTCTTATAATCCTTTGTATTTCTGTGGTATCCATTGTAATTTCTCCTCTTTCATTTCCAATTTTATTTGAGCCTTCTCTCTTTTTTTTCTCAGTCTGGCTAAGGGTTCGTCAATTTTGTTTCTCTTCTCAAAGAACCAGCTCTTAGTTTCATTGATCCTTTCTACTGTTTTATTGGTTTCAATTTCATTTATTTCTCGTCTAATATTTATCATTTCCCTCCTTCTGCTGAGTTTGGACTGTGTTTGTTCTTCTTTTTCTAGTTCTGTTAGGTATAGCTTAAGATTGCTTATTTGAGATTTTTCTTGTTTGTTAAGGTGGGCCTGTATTGCTAGGAATTTCCCCTCTTAGGACTGCTTTTGCTGCATCCCATATGAGTTGGTATAGTATATTTTCATTTTCATTTGTCTCCAGGTATTTTTTGACTTCTTTAATTTCTTCAGTGATCCATTGGTTGTTCAGTAGCATGTTGTTTAGTCTCCACATATTCGTGACTTTCCCAGCTTTCTTCTTGTAGTTGAATTCTAGTTTCTTAGCATTATGGTTGGAAAAGATGCTTGATATGATTTCAGTCTTCTTAAATTTATTCAGTCTTGCCTTGTGTCCCACCCTATGGTCTATCTTTGAGAATGTTCCATGTGCACTTGAGAAGAATGTACAATCTGCTGTTTTGGGATGGAGTGTTCTGCATATATCTATTAAGTCCATCTGGTCAAGTTTTTCATTTGATTCTACTGTTTCCTTGTTGACTTTCTGTCTGGATGATCTATCTATTGATGTAAGTGGAGTGTTAAGGTCCCCTACTATTATTGTGTTGCTTTTAATTTCTTCTTTTAGGTCTGTTAATAGTTGCTTTATGCACTTTGGTGCTCCTGTGTTAGGTGCACATATATTCATAAATATGTCCTCTCAGTAGAGTGTCCCTTTTATCATTATATAGTTCCCCTCTTTGTCTCTTATTGCTTTTTTTTATCTTGGAGTCTACTTTGTCTGATATAGGTATAGCAACACCTGCTTTCTTTTGTTTGCCATTTGCTTGGAGTATCATCTTCCATCTCTTCACTCTGAGCCTATGTTTGTCTTGGGAGCTAAGATGTGTTTCCTGGTAGCAGCATATTGTTGGGTCTTGTTTTTTCCCCCATCTCACCACCCTGTGTCTTTTGATTGGAGAATTCAATCCATTTACATTTAGAGTTATTGATATATGAGGGCTTAATGCTACCATTTTATCACTTGTTTTCCAGTTGTTCTGTATTTCCCTCGTTTCTTGTCCTGTGTATTTCTGACTGCCAATTCACTTTGGTGGTTGACTATGATAGTTTTCTCAGTTTTCTCTTTATTTATTGTTTGTGTCTCTGTTCTGATCTTTTTTTTAGGGGTTACAGTGAGGTTTGTATAAGAGACCTCGCAGATGAAATAGTCCATTTCCCGATAGACTCTTATTTCCTTAGTCTAAGTAGGTTCCATCTCTTTCCTCTTCCCTGTCTAAGTCATTGTTGTCATAACTTACTCCACTTTGTGTTGTGAGTTGTGGTTAAAATGAAGTGATTACAGTTATTTTTGGTATTCTCCTTCCCTTTATCTTTAATGTTATAATTAAGTGTTTGCTAACCTGTTCTGATAGAGAGCTGCAATTTTCTGATTTTGTCTGCCTGTTTATCTCCTTGCTTAAGGCTTTGTAAATGCTTTCTCTTTTCAGGTATGAGAGGCTTCTTGATCATTTCTTGTTGGGAGGGTCTTGTAGCAATGAACTCCCTCAGCTTTTGTTTACTCTGGGAAAGTTTTTATTTCATCATCATCTCTGAAGGATATTCTCGCTGGATAGAGTATTCTTGGCTGAAAGTTTTTGTCTTTCAGAATTTTGAATATATCATTCCTCTCTCTCCTAGCCAGTAAGGTTTCTGCTGAGAAATCTGCTAAAAGCCTGACAGGGGTTCCTTAGTAGGTTATTTTCTTCTCTCTTGCTGCCCTTAATATTTTTTCTTTGTCATTGACTTTTTGCCAGTTTTACTAATATATGCCACGGAGAAGGTCTTTTTACATTGATGTAATTAGGAGTTCTGTTAGCTTCATTTACTTATAATTCCACTCCGTCTCCAGGTTTGGGAAGTTCTCAGCTATTATTTCTTTAAACAAACTCTTCGCTACTTTCTCCCTCTTCTCTCCCTCTGGAATACCTACAGTCCTTATGTTGCATTTCCTAATTGAGTCAGATATTTCTTAGAGAATTTCTTCATTTCTTTTTAGTCTTAGATCTCTCTCCTCCTCCATCCGAAGCTTTTCTGTATTTCTGTCCTCTAAATTCCTAATTCTCTCCCCCATAATATCAGCTCTATTATTTAAGGACTCCAGATTTTTCATCTCTTTCATAGTTTTTCATCTCCAGCATTTCTGGGTTGTTCTTTTTCTTTATAGTTTCAATCTCTTTTATGAAGAATTCCCTCTGTTCATTAATTTTATTCCTGATTTCATTGAACTGTCTTTCTGAGTTTTCTTGTAACTCATTGAGTTTTTTTATGATAGCTATTTTGAATTCACTGCCATTTAGATTGTAAATTTCTGTGACTTCAGGATTGATTTCTGGGTATTTGTCATTTTCCTTCTGGTCTAGAGTGTTAACATACCTCTTCATAATATTTAATGTTATGGATTTGTAGGGTTGCATAGTGGTAGTATCTGGTTGCAGATTCCACCTACTGCCACTGGGGGTGGGGCAGGAGCTGTCTATTCTGAGCCACCACAATCCCTGACAGCTGTGCCTGTCCTTTAGAAGTTGTGCTGACAGGGCCCATCTATGTTTTCCCACTTGCTGCTGCTGCTTTACACATGTAGGTGCACAGGTACTCTATAGGTGGTCCCTTGCTCTGGCCAACCGGCTGAGCTGGTGCACCAGGAAGGGGGAGATGTGCTTTCTTTCACATACATGATCCCTAGGGTGCTCTTGCTCTGTGCTCACTGTCTGCCCTCCAGGGCTGCTCGTGTTGGTGAAGATGCCCCTGTGATTGCTTAGCTGCCTCAGTGTGGAACATACCTAGGGCTGGGAGGCAACTCCAAGAAGGAAGGCATTCGCATGGAGGGCTGCCCTTTCCCCACCTCCTCTCAGAGCCAAGTGCCAGCTGCCATGTGCAGTCTCACACCCTAGATTGCTGCCATTTGGGGAGGGTGAGGAGATCCCATTACCTCCTTCCACTGCCTCCTCATGGTTTCCAGCACCTCCACCATCAGACATATGGCTGTGTGGCTTGCTCAGACATCTGTCATGTTACGTGAATGTCTTCTTTTGGTTTACAAGTGTCCTTTTTGTTGTATCTTAGGGAAGAGAGTCTAAGGGAAGAGCTCACTCTGTCATGATTCTGACGTCACTCCTCCTGCTCTGCCTGGGTCAAGGTGGTGGAGGCAGTGGCGTGGGTAGCCTGCCCCAGGGCTGGGCTAGCATCTGGCGAAATACCTTTTTGTGAATGAATGCCCTTGTAAAGCTATTTAAGTAGTAGGATCTCAAGCTTTTGGAATAGTGCCAGAATAAATATTTGTGGCATGATAAATGAATAAATGGTGTGAATACTAACTCTTTATCTATCATATTTGTTTCAAACGTGGTCAAACCTTAAGAAAATTTTTGCCTTTGTACATGTACAAAGATAATGTTATCTTGATTCTTAGTCTTTAAAACCTAATTTTTTTTTTCATTCTTTTCTTCCCCCATAGTTCATCCATGAGCTCGGATTTCCCACATTACAACTTCAGGATGCCTAATATTGGATTCCAGAATCTTCCTCTCAACATATATATTGTGGTTTTTGGCACTGCTATATTTGTCTTCATCCTTAGTTTACTCTTCTGTTGCTACTTGATTAGGTAATCAATTTTCATTCTGTGTTATTTCAGAATATGTTAATCAATAATAAACCAACTTTCTGTCCTTAAGTTAAAAAATTTACAAGTATGATAATTAGCAAATTTTCCAAAATTAATGTGGCTAAACATTTTAACCCTCTGTGAGTTATCAGTAACCTTTATACAGTCTTCAATCCTTTCTGCTGATGAGGTATTTTACTCAATAGGAAAAAATTGTCTTCATTTATTTTTATATTTTTTAAAGCATTTTCTTTTAAAGATTGACAGCTGAGCTAACATCCATTGCCAATCTTTTTTTTTTTTTCTCTTCTTCCTTTCCCCTAGTCCTCCAGTACATAGTTGTAGGTCCTTCTAGCTGCACTATGTAGGATGCCACCTCAGTGTGGCTTGATGAACGGTGCCATGTCTGCGCCCAGGATCCAAACCAGCAAAACCCTGGGCTGCCAAAGTGGAGCACGCGAACTTAACCACTTGGCCATGGAGCCGGCCCCTGTGTTCATTTATTTTTCCAACATATTAGTACCTAGTCCAGGTACACTATGTCATTGGCTGTCCCCAAGATCTAATCTGCTTTCAAAGAGATTTCAAGATTTCTTTTCAGAAGAGTGTTGCATCATTGTTAGCTAAAGTCATTAGGGACCAGAAAACAGCTTCCAAGACAAGATCCAAGCCTTTAAACAGGTTCTTGTGGTTTCTCACAAAGATTTTAAACTCCCATTTGTTGTCAAATTGGTCAGGTATTCAAGTGATTGATTATCTGCATAAAACATTAAATATTCCATAAGCTCTGTAGCACGTGTACAGACAAGTGAGGAAGGATAACACCTCACTTGAAGGAGTAATGGATTTGGCTAGTAAAGATTTACAGTTGACTGACTCATAATTGTTTAAGAAAGCATTTTTCTCTTTTTAAGTTTTTAAATAGGGCCTAATTTTCAAAGCCAAAACTGAGACACTAAAAATTTTTATACTGTGTTGTTCAAAGAGTTTTATCAAGTAAAAGAAGAGAAAATTGAATTTTCTTAGCTGTATGTCTAACAGTTTTTAGTGTTTGCGCAATATATGATTATGGTTAAGATAAATGCCATCATCAGATATCTTTCAACAAAAACTCATTGTTGCCACCAGTGTTTTGGGGCATTTGCTTACTGATGGTCAAATTCTAATGAATTTAGTATGTAGTTACTGATTTTCTGAAAAGTGAATTTCATTCTTCATAGAAAGTGAATCTTTTCTGAAGTTCTCACAAAATGTAATCACTTCTTATATCTTATATGATTTATAGGTTTTGCTCAGAGAAATAAATTAAGTACTTAGCTAATATAATTATAGCATTTAGGAAAATTTTTTTTAAAATCTCTTTCCAGAAATTTCCTTTTTTTTAATTTAAAATTTCTGTAATATTAGTTTGCTTAATACTTACATAACATTTATCATTTTTTTTAAATTAGGAATTAGCCATGGCACAGACAAGACCTCATAGCATTAAAATATATTCTTTTTTTCAGACCTACTAAATTTTTTAGTGATTCCTCTACAAATAATGACTTAATTCAGAAATTTGTGAATTTAATATTTGAAAGCAAATTATTTTTTAAAAGACAAAAATAATACTAACATTAACAAAATATAAAAAAAAGAAAAGTTTGGGACCAGCCCCGTGGCCTAGTGGTTAAGTTCCTGTGCTCTGCTTCAGTGGCCCGGGGTTTCGCTGGTTCGGATCCTGGGTGCAGACATGGCACCGCTCGTTAGGCCATGTTGAGGTGGCGTCCCACATGCCACACCTAGAAGAACCCACAACTAAGATACACAACTATGTACCAGGGATCTGGGGAGAAAAAGCAGAAATAAAAAAGATTGGCAACAGTTGTTAGCTCAGGTGCCAATCTTAGAGAAAAAAAAAAGAAAAGGTTCATTAAGGAAGAGTTACCATATATAAAATATTCTGAAATGTATAACTCATAGTACAGTTTTTATTACTGTGTCAAAGAATTAATTAAGCCTTTAACTTTTTTGTTTTCAGAAAAACACTAATATACCAGTTGTGATTCTGGGTAAATTTTTTGAGGAATAAGTTGTGAAACACCATTTACCTCATTGTATTCCTTTTAATAAGAAATAAGTAAAGACATAAAGAAAAAAATGATAGCAGTTGTTTTCATGCATTATCCTTGTATTTCATTTTATCCTTTCGGGATCCTTTTTTATTATTAAGCTAACAGAACAAGTAAATGGGGATCTGCTACACTAAAATGAAATTATCTTGTTTAATCAGAGAAGTCAGTCATGTTCAAACATTTCTCAACTTCATTTACAAGTCATTGGTACCATTTTGAAAATTTAATCACGACTGAAGGAGTTAGTTCTCCCTTTCTGATGATCCTAGGTTGTTACTTTTAACCTTTCGCATGTTAAGTTTGGATTTAACAGGTCATTTACAGTTAATCTGGAGATTCATGGATCCAGCTCCTCTAAAGTTGCCCAAGCCCATTTTTGAACATAACTTAAGCTCTTCAGCACTTTCCTTGGGAGCTCCTCTGTTCTCAGGCAGAGTTCCTTCCAGTCACAGCCAGACTCATCAGAAACATGGGAGGGACATAACTTAGGTCTAAACAACACCCACCACCAACCACATTCTTACACAACATTGTAGTATAGAATCTATTGCCTGTGATAGAGCTATGAATAGATCACTACTGGAGAACAAAAGAAGGACATCTTACCTTGGGAGGAGTGATCCTATTTCATAACGAATCATATACTATTCTAATTTGTGTTTGTTATTCATCTTTCTCTCCAGATAGATATTTGTTTATTCTGTTTGTTGTATCTCAAATACCCAGAACAGCGCCTGGCACAATATTGGCACTCAGTAAATGTGTCTTGGGTAAATGAAAGAATGATGTCCCTAGTAGGAAGTCACTGGATGCGCATAAAGCTGAAAAATCAAGAAGTAGCAACACAGCAAAGATAGAGACATGGAAGTAAATATCAAAATAGTGAGCTAAGGGGGAAAAAATGGTTATCTGTGGAGAAGAGGGCAGAGGACTGCTGATTTTTCTTGTTACTAACCCTGTAGAACTATGTATGACTTTGAAATATGTGCATATATAATTTTGATAAAATTAAAAACTAAAAAGGAAAATTTGTAAATGAAGTTTAGAACCAAGATAATAACAATAGAGCTAGAGAGGGTGATAGGTATAGTTGTGATAAATATTTGGGAGGTGAAAATGAACAGAATTTGGTGACTGGACATTAAGGAAAAGAAAAGGATTAGCTTAGAGTCTTTCCTGGACTGCTTCAGGCACCTTGGGTGGATAGCAGTCCCTTCACAGAAATAGAAAATGGATGGGTGTGTTTGGGGTGGAAGGATGATAAATTCTGTTTCAGATATGGGAGGATGGAGTTCTTTGAGTAACAGTCAAGATGTTTAGTACACAGTTGGATATACAGGTCTAAAACTTATGAGAAGTCTGATCTGGAAATAGGAGATCATGTAATAATAGGTGGAGGATGAAGCCAGGAGTGTCCCCTAGAGAGAACACTAGCACCCCTAGATAGAATATGTATCATGAAATAAAATAGGTCCCAGAAGATTCCTAGGGAAACATTGATATTTAAGAGGAACCCATAAAAAAGACCAGGAAGGAGGTGCTGGCCTGGTGGCATAGTGGTTAAGTTTGCACACTCCACTTCAGCAGCCCAGGGTTCATGTGTTCGGATCCCAGGCAGGGACCTACACACCGCTCATCAAGCCATGCTGTGGCGGCATCCCACATACAAAAAATAGAGGTGGATTGTTACAGATGTTGGCTCAGGGACAATTTTCCTCAAGCAAAAAGAGGAAGATTGGCAACAGATGTTAGCTCAGGGCCAGTCTTCCCCCCAAAAAAAAGACTAGGAAGGGATAGCAGGAGATAGGAGGTAAATCATGAGAGAGGTGCCCCACAAGTAGGGTTTCAATGGATTGAGTCAGTTTTGTCAGCTGCTTCCAGGGAGGTCCATAAAGAGAAGAGTTGAAAAGTTCTTGTTATGTTTGACAGTTAGGTTTGCATCTACAATCTTAGAAAAGTTTCAGTAGTGTGGGTGCAGGGGTGATGAAAGGCAGGCTATAAGGGGGCAAAGCCTAACCAGCAGGTGAAATGAAAACAAGGAATATAACCACCTCTTTGAAGAATTGTGGCTGAGAAAAGATTGGGGTGGGTGGGCAGTTGTTGTGGAATCAAGGAAGTATTTTGGTGTTTGGTTTTTTTTCAAGATAGAGATTTGGGCATATTAATAAATATAACATTAAGGAGAATGAACTAATGGATTTATGAGAAAGAATGAGTCATGGTGGTAAGAAGAGACACCTCTAAAAGTTAGAGCAGTATTAATCCTAAGCAGGAGAATACCTTCTTTTTTTTTTTAGATTTTTTTCTTTTTCCTTTTTCTCCCCAAAGCCCCCCAGTACATAGTTGTATATTTTTAGTTGTGGGTTCTTCCAGTTGTGACATGTGGGACACCACCTCAGCATGGCCTGATGAGCAGTGCCATGTCCGCACCCAGGAGTCAAACTGGTGAAACCCTGGGCCGCCGAAGCAGAGTATGCAAACTTAACCACTCAGCCGCAGGGCCAGCCCCGAGAATATCTTCTTAAGACAGAGGTGACAGTAACTGTAGAAAACAATACACATGTAGGTATATGGGGCTAGGAGCAAGAGAGCTGCATACCTGACAACCTTTCTTTCTCCATAAAGTAGGTGAAAATGTTAGGGAAGGAAGTGGTAGGAGAAAGCTTTAAGAGAGTGGCAGGGTTTGAAGTGAGTACTACATGGAAGCTTAGGATACTGAGCATGAATAGGTAGAATTAGAGAGCAACGTGGAGAGTCTAGCTGAGAATGGAGACTACTTATTTGTAGTGGCCATAAGCTGGATGGTTTTATCATTTTCTCCAGCAGTGTTCAGCATTGTTAATTGTGTCCTCTTAAATACTTTTTTAGGAATAAATATTTATTAGGCTTTTACTGTGTCAGATCCTGTGCTGTGCATTGCAGTTAAACTAGGTAGTTTTATTATCTTTATTTTACAGATGTTAAATAATTTTCCTACAAGCACACAGGTAAAAGTTGGTTAGAGCTGGGACTCAACCCAGTGGTGTCTGGCCCCAGAGCATGTGCTCTTAACCACTTGAAAAATAATAATAAATTGCATTTATCAGGCTTCATTCCAAAATAATCATTTAAGAATTTCGTAATCACTCTGAAAAGGCAGATTTGTATATTGAGGCTATCTAAAATTTTTTAATTTTGAAGCTGAGATTTTTTTAATGAAGATACTGCCTACTTTACTTTTCTTTTAAATATTGGATAACAAGCTACTTAAGAAAAAGGAAATAAAAAATATTATTCCCCATTCTTAGCTTCTTTCACCAAGTAAGTCACAATCTGTATTACTAGTATGTTTCTTGGAAGGAATAACAAAAAGATATTTGTGTTAAATGCATAGCAAATGCAAAATAAAATAGTGCAACCTAAAATATTAGGTAATTAGTGAGACTTAGAGTAAAGGAATAAGAAGTAAAGTGAAGTTAATTAAACTAGGACTTCCTAGAAGGGATGAATATTTGACCCACAGGTTGAAGAAAAAAGTGAGCACAACTTGACCCATGCTGTGGCTGGAAGTAACGATACTCTGGGAAAATATGCAGATCCAATTGAAAGAGTCAAATAGACAAATTTACGAATCAAGCCTCATTTTAATGAACTCTAGTGGAGTTCATTTTATTCCTTTGCACAACTGTACACTTCTCTTGGTACAACAAGCAAACAAGAAAAAAAACCAGGATATAGATGATTTGAACTCATGATTAATAAATTTGACCTAATTAGGAAAAACTTATAGTTTTAAAATCATGTATTAGACAAGAAAGACTTGAAAACCAATGATAGAAGTTTTCTTTTCATGGAGCTCAAAAAAACACAAATCAATTAAACCCAAAAGAGTAGAAAGAAGAAAACCAAAAAGCTAAGCACAGCAATCAGTGAAATACAAAACAAATGTATGATAAAATCATTGAAACCAGAAGCTGATTCTTTGGAAAGATTAACAAAATTGATGAATCTCTAGAAAGGCTGATCAAGAAAAAGAGGAGAGAAGACATAAACTACTAATATCAAAATGAAAAAGGGGACATGACTACAAATCCTACAAACATTAAAAGATCACAAAGGATGTTATGAGCAACTTTATGCCAATACATTTGAAATTTTACTTGAATTATACATTTTCCTAGAAGATGCATAGTGCATCAAAATTGATATATGAAATGGCATTTATGAAAAACCACAATTAACATACTCAACAGTAAAAGACTGAAAGCTTTCCCCCTAAGATCAGGAACAATGGACAAAGATGCCTATTTTCACCACTGCTATTTAACATTGTACTAGAAGTTCTAGCCAGAGCAATTAGGCAAGAAAAGGAAATAGAAAGAATCCAACTGGAAAGACAAGTAAAACTGTCTCCTTTTTGAAGATGACATGATTCTATATACAGTCATGTAATGCATAATGACATTTCAGTCAATGACAGACCACATATACAACAGTGGTCCCATAAAATTAGTAGCATATAACCTCGGTTTGTAGTAGGCTGTACTGTCTAGGTTTGTGTATGTACACTCTGTGATGTTCACATAACGACGAAATGGCCTAACAGTGCATTTCTTAGAATGTGTCTCCATTGTTAAGTGACACATGACTGAATAGACAATCCCATAGAATCCACAAAAAAATCTCCTAGAACTAATAAACAAATTGAGCAAACTTTCAGGGTGAAAAATCAACCCACAAAAATCAGTTGTAATTCTATACTCCAGCAAGCAACAATCTGAAAAGGAAATAAGAGAAACAATTCCATTTTCAATAGCATCCAAAAGAATAAAATTCTTAGGAATAAATTTAACCAAGAAGGTGAAAGGCTTATATACCAAAAACTACAAATTTTTGCTGAAAGAAATTAAATGGAAAGGCATCCTATGTTCATGGATGGAAGACTTAATATTATTAAGATGGCAGTACTCCTCAAAGCAGTCTGCACATTCAATGTAATCCCTATCAAAATTCCAGTAGCCTTTTATGCAGAAATGGAAAAACTAGTCTTCAATTCATTTGGAACTACAAGGGGTCCTGAATAGCCAAAATAAAAAACAGGAAGACACAACACTTCCCAATTTCAAAACTTCCTACGAAGCTACGGTAATCAAAACATTGTGATAATGACATAAGAATAGAATATAAACCAAGGAAATAGAATTGAGAGTCCAGAAGTGAACCCAAACATCTATGGCTAATTGATTTTCAACAAGAGTGCCAAGACCATTCAATGGGGAAAGGATGTCTCTGTAACAGATGGTGAGACAACTGAATAACAGATGCAAAAGAATGAAGTTGAACCCCTACCTCACATCCTTTATAAAAATTAACTCAAAAATAGATCAATGACAGGCCAGCCTGATGGTAAAGCTGTTAAGTTCACGTACTCTACCTCAGCAGCCCAGGGTTCAGAGGTTCAGATCCTGGGCACAGACCTATGCACTGCTCATCAAGCCATGCTGTGGCAGCATCCCACATAGAAAAAATAGAGGAAGATTGGCACAGATGTTAGCTCAGGGCCAATCTTCCTCATCAAAAACAACAAGAACAAGAAAAAAAGATCAATGGCCTAAACATAAGAGCTAAAATCATAAAACTCTTGGAAGAAAACAGGAATAAATCTTCATGACTTCAGGTTGGCATGGGTTCTTAGATTTGATGCCAAAAGCACAAGCAACAGAAAAAGAAAATTGGACTTATAAAAATTAAAAACATTTATACATCAAAGAACATTATCAAGAAAGTGAAAAGCCAACCTTCAGAATGAGAAATATTTGCAAATTGTATATCCGATAAGCATTTAATATCCAGAATAATATTTTTAAAAACTCTTACAACTCAACAATAAAAAGACTTCTAAGGGGCTAGCCTGGTGGCACAGCAGTTAAGTTTGCACGTTCTGCTTCTTGGCAGCCTGGGGTTCGCCAGTTTGGATCCTGGGTGCAGACATGGCACCATTTGGCAAAAGCCATGCTGTGATAGGCATCCCATGTATAAAGTAGAGGAAGATGGGCATGAATGTTAGCTCAGGGCCAGTCTTCCTCAACATAAAGAGGAGGATTGGCAGTAGTTAGCTCAGGGCTAATCTTCCTCAAAAAAAAAAAAAAGCTGAATGTAAAAATAGGCAAAGGACTTAATAGCCATTTCTCCAAAGAAGATATACAAATGGCTAACAAGCACATGAAAAGATGTTCAGCACCATTGGTTATTAAGGAAATGCAAATTAAAATCACAATGAGATATACTTCATACCTACTAGGATGCTGTAATCAAAGATGTGAAAATTTTCAAGTCTTGCCAAGGATGTAGAGAAATAAGAACCCACATTGCTGGTGGGAATGTAAAATGGTGCAGCTGCCATGGAAAAGAGTTCAGTGGCTCCTTAAAAAGTTAAAGATAGAGGGGCTGGCCCCGTGGCCGAGTGGTTAAGTTTGCGCGCTCCGCTGCAGGTGGCCCAGTGTTTCGTTGGTTCGAATCCTGGGCGCGGACATGGCACTGCTCATCAAACCACGCTGAGGCAGCGTCCCACATGCCACAACTAGAAGGACCCACAACGAAGAATATACAACTATGTACTGGGGGGCTTTGGGGAGAAAAAGGAAAAAAATAAAATCTTTAAAAAAAAAAAAAAAGTTAAAGATAGAATTACCATATGACCCAAAAATTTCACTGCTAGGTATATACCCAAAACGAAGAGATATATCCACATTGAAATTTGTACAGGAATGTTTTATAGCAGCCTAATTCATAATAGCCAAAGGTGTAAACAACCCAAATGTCCATCAACAGATGAATGGATGAACAAATTGTGGCATATACATACAATGTAATATTATTCAGCCATAAAAAGGAGTGTGAAGTACTGACACATGCTACAATTAGGACGAGCCTCGAAAATATATTAGACTAAATGAAAAGCCAGACAGAAAAGGTCACATGTTGTATGATTTCTTTTATATAATATATCCATAAGAGGAAAATCCATAGAGACAGCAGATTAGAGGTTACCAGGGGATGGGGGAAGGGAGGTGAATGGAGAGTGACTACTTAATGATTACCAGATGTTTTTTGGAGGGTGATGAAAAAATTTTGAAACTAGAGAGAATTGGTGGTTGCATAACATTGCACAACTAAATATCACTGTTATACACTTTAAGATGGTTAATTGGATGTTATGTGAATACAAATGAATAATAAAAATTTCATTAAAAACTGACCCAAGAAGAAATAGAAAATAATAATTATATATCTAATAGGAAATTGAATGTGTTATTAAACCATTCCTACAAAGAAATTGCAAACCTGGTAACTTCACCAGGGAATTCCTCCAAGCATTTAAGGAAAAAATACCACTCTTATATGACTCTTCCAGAGAGTAGAAGTAGAAGAAATACTTTTCAATTCATATAATGAGGCCAGCATAATTTTGATTCCAAAGCCTGACAGGGACATTACAAGAAGGGAAATTATAAACTAATCTCTCATATGAACAAAGTATTAATAAAACAAATTCAGGGATGTGCAAAAAGGGTAGTAAATAACAACCAAGTGGGGTTTATTCCAGGAATGAAGGTTGTTTTAACATTTGAAAATCAATCCATACGACATTATAACAGTAAAAAGGAAAAAAAAACGTGATGGGAACAATTGTTTGATAAAAATATCTATTCATGATTTTTTAAAAATCAAAAACCTAGAATACAAGGGAACTTTGTTTATTTGAATCAAGAGTATCTACAAAAAATCTAGAGAGGGGCTTGCCTGGTGGCATAGTGGTTAAGTTTGCATGCTGCACTTCTGTGGCCTGAGATTTGCCAGTTCAGATCCCAGGTGCAGACCTACACACTGCTCATCAAGCCATGCTGTGGTGGCATCCCACATAGAATATAGAGGAAGATTGGCACAGATGTTAGCTCAGGGACAATCTTCCTCACCGCCCCCCCCCCCCAAAAAAAAGAGAAAACATCATACTTAATAGTGACATATAGGTAGGGACATTCACTGTCACCACTTTTATTTAACATTGTACCAGAGGTCCTAGCAAGTGCAGGGAAAAAAAAGGGATGAAAGAAAAGAGGTGATATAAAGAATAAAGAAAATATGTAAAGATTATAAAGGCAGAGTTTAAACTGTCATTATTTGCTGACAGAATGATTGTGTATATTAAAAAACCCAAAAGGTTCTACAGATAAACTATACAGAGTTAATAAGTGAACTTAGCAAGTCACTAGATACAGGATCAGTATATAAAAATTCTTTTTTTCCTATGTAGTAGCAACAAAGGATTAGAAGAAGAAAAAAATGTAAATACCATTTATAGTATATCAAAAATTACCAAATACCTAGGAATAAATCTAATCAAAGATTTATAAGTGTCCTACCTACAAATGTGTAGAGAGAAATTAAGGAAGATCTAATAAATAGAGGAATATATTATGTTCATAGGTTGGAAACTCAATCTTGCAAAGATGTCAGTTCTTTCCCAGTTGACCTAAAATTCCATACACTCTCAGTCAAAATCCCAACAGATTTATTTGTCAAAATTGATAAGCTTATGAAATTTATATGGAAATGCAGAGGACCAAGAATAGCCAAGACAGTAGTAAAGAATAAAGCTTGAGGGGTCAGCCTGGTGGCATAGCGGTTAAGTTTGCACGTTCCACTTTGGCTGCCTGGGGTTCGCCGGTTTGGATCCCATGTGCAGACATGGCACCGCTTGGCAAGCCATGCTGTGGCAGGCGTCCCACATATAAAGTAGAGGAAGATGGGCACTGATGTTACTGCAGGGCCAGTCTTCCTCAGCAAAAAGAGGAGGATTGGCAGGAGATGTTAGCTAAGGGCTAATCTTCCCCCCCCCCCCAAAAAAAAAGAAGAAGAAGAAAGCTTGAGGACTTACATTACCAGACCCCAAGACTTTTACAAAGCTCCAGTACTTAAAACAGAGTGCTATTCACCTAGCAGCCAGATCTTGGTTTCTTAAATACTGCTCTCCAATAAAGGGGACTAAGATTCTTTGGAAGAAGTGGTTAATTGTACAGCTAGGGCATGAAAATACAAAATGAGCCTGGAACATCTTTTGGTCCCAGTAAGCAAGGAAATGCATGGAAAAGGATGAGGGCAGGTTAAAAGGACACAGGAGTCAACCTGGTAGAACTCCTAAAGGTCAAGCCTAAATCAATTTGAGCAAGAAAATACATACTGATCATGTTGTAACCCATAGACTAAAGCAAATATCCATGAGTCCATACTGATATAAATAAATGAGGGAGAAGGGACATCTCTTCCTTACGGAAGAATTCCAATTAATAAATGGACAAGGGATTAGGAGACTACAGAACCACCACCAGGCAAACACTAACATAATTGTTGCAAGCAAAATGGGTGCTAAAATCAGTGGGCAAAAGCTTGAGGAAAAATAGAATATTTGCGTAATTTCAACATATCTCCCCCAAGATATTGATCAGTTACAAAGCGGAAAATTGTAACTTTACAGTGGAGAGACCCAGTAGACACTGCCATAACCAAGTGATCATGGTTAATGTGTCAAAATCTTGAAAGACAAGGGGAAAAAAAAGGAACTGTCACATATTGGAGACAGCTAAGGAGACCTTATGAGATGCAAGGTGGGATTTTGGATTGTACCGTAGAACGAGAAAAGGTTATTAGTGAAAAAACTGGTTAAATTCAAATAAAGTCTGTTTAGTTATTATATATCAATATTAATATCAATATCATATCAGTGTTATTTTCCTGGTTTTGATTATTGTACTATGGCTGTGTAAGATGTGAACAATGGAAAACCTGGGAGAAAGGTATATGTGACCTCTGCTATTTTTTGCACCTCTTCTGTAAGTCTGAAATTACAAAATAAAGGTTTTCTTTAAAAAACTAGCATGATATTGACACTGTACATTAGTTTCCCAGGGCTGCTATAACAAAGAAACACAAAGTGGGTGACTTAAAACAACAGAAAGTTAATCTCACAGTTCTGGAGGCCAGAAGTCCAAAAATCAAGGTGTCGGCAGGGCTGTGCTCCTCTGAAGGCTCTAGGGAAAGATCCTTCCTTGCCTCTTCTAGTTGCTGGTGGTTACCAGCAATCCTTGATATTCTTTGGCTTGTAGCTGCATCGCTTCAGTTTCTGTCTCTGTCTCTGTCTTCACCTGGCCTTCTTCCCTGTGTCTCTGTGTGTCCTCTCTTCTAAGGACACCAGTCATACTGGATTTAGGATCTACTCTAATCCCAATATGACCTCATTCTAACTAATTAATAATCTGCAAAGATTCTATTTCCAAATAAGGTTACATTCTGAGGTTCCAGTTGGACATGAAATTTTGAGGGGATACCATTCAACTCAGTACACAAGAATAGACAGATAGACCAGTGGAACAGAATAGGAACTCTAGAAACAGACCCACATATTAGGTCTGACTTAAGACAGATGTGCCACTGCAAGGTGTGGAAAATGAGGGTCTTTTCATAAATGAGTCAAATGAAAATCTGCATGTGGATAGAAAGAATCTTGACCCCTACCTCACATCATACATAAAGACTAATTTCAGATGGATCATAGACCCAAATGTGATAGGTAAGATAACAAATAGTTTTCACAATACACAGAAGAGAATATCTTCATGATCTAGGGGTAGGCAAAGATTTGTTTAACTAGACACAAAAGGAACCACCCTTATTGGAAAGAGTTGATAAATTGGACTTAAATTAAAAGCTTCTGTTCATCAAAAGATACCATTAAGCCAATGAAAAGGCAGGCCATAGAGGAGGAAAAGATAATTGCAGTACATAGACCTAACAGCTGACTTGCATCTAAAATGCATGAAGAATTCCTACGCATCAGTAAGAAAAAGGTAGACAACTCATTTTTTTTAAATGGGAAAAGTCTTGAACAGGCATTTCATAAAAGAAGATATTGAAATGGGCAATAAGCATAAGAAAGGGTTCTTAAGCGCCATTTGGGAAATGAAATGAAAACTGAAATGAGATAACACTGAACACCTACCAGATTGACTAAAATTTTTTACGCTGACCCTACCAAGCAGTGGCAAAGATGTGTAACAACTAGAACTCTCATGCATTACCTATAGGAGTAGAAATTGGTACAAGGACTTTGGACCAACAATTCTACTCCTAGGTGTATACTCAACAGAAATGAGTCTATATGTCCACTAAAAGATATGTAGAAGAATTTGTATAGCAGCTTTATTCATAATAGCCCAAAAACTGGACGTAATCTAAATATTCATCAACAGGAGATGGGTAAATTGTTTAATATTCATACAATGGAACACTCTGTCAGTCAAAAAGGACAGAAATATTGCAACAACATGAATGAGTTTCACAAGTCATTGCTGACTGGAAGAATCCAACACAAAAGAGTATATACCAAATGATCCATTTATGTGACGTTCAAGCAATAGTTAATCTGCAATGATAGAAATCAGGATAATTGGGTACCTCTAGGGGTGGATATTGATTAGGAGGAGTCATTTCAGAGGTGCTGGAGGCATTCTACATCTTGATCTGGGTGATAGTTACACTGGGGTGTGTGTGTGTGTATATATATGTTTAATATTTAGCTGTAGTCTTAACATTAGATCTATGTTACTTAAATTTTTTAATAAAAAATGTGATGTATTAAATATTGAAATAAATGGACTATCATTATAAAGAGAATTGAGCCTTCATTGAAATATTTGTTGTATTGAGATTTTGTTTTAATGAGATTTCACTTGAACTTAATTTGGCTGACATTTTATGGTTCACTAGTCACTTTCTCATAGCATAACAGATATATCATTTGGGTTATTCCAGGATAGAGATTGATTTTAAACCATAAATTATATAAATTAATACGAAAAATTAGTTTTTAAATTTTTTTCAAATTGTTATATTGGTATCTCAATGCTCATTTCTGTCTTTTAGGCTAAGGCATCAAGCACACAAAGAATTTTATGCCTACAAACAGGTGAGAAATTTCCTTAAGATTGGCTTTGATTGTGTTTTTTAACGAAAAAATGAGAACTCAGATTTCCACTTACATTTTAAACTGGGACTGGATTTACTTGTGTTCATTTTAGCATTTTACTTGCCAGTTTACAGTACAAAATAGATCAACTTCAAATATTCTTCTTTTCTTTCCTAAGTATTTTTGAAATTATAGAAAGTTCAGATAATATAATAATATAATTTAACAGAACTTTAGCCAACATTTTGCAAAAGAAAATCGTATAGCTTATAATCCCTAAATTTACTGTTATCCTAATTAGAGTTCAGAAATTCCATTAAATGAATTTTTTTCCTCCTTCTGCATTAGAAGACACGTCAGAGATGACCAGCTATGTTAGAGTGACCTCATTTCTTCCCCATTGTACTTTAAATGTTAGTTCATGTCACATCACTAGAAGTCCAGATACTTGGATCATCGCTATTAACCCCTAACCCTTTGTCCTATCCCTTTACTGATTTGTTCTTTAAGATAATAAACTTAGCTTTTCTTGAAGGTCAAGTAAAATTTATTTTGTTCTTCCATGTGCCATCCATTAACATTTTACCACTGACACCAAACAATGGGCCTAGGTGTTCCTTAATTTTCTTTTTGGCCCTAAGCATAAAATTATTTTTGTTGTCGTTAGCTTTTTTGGGGGCTAACTTCAGCTTATTTGGGTCTTTAACCTTACTGACCTGATGTTACAGAATCATGTCACCATTTTAGGATTCCATATCTTTTTGTCCACGTCTCTTTGAAATCTGAGCTCATTGGCGAATTTCTTAGATGTCCACACTGATGTCCCTAGGTAACCCCACGCTCTTCCCCATAGGTCTCATGTGGGATTCACACACAACTTGAATGTTTTAGTTTGTCTCAATTCTATCATAATCTTGACTACCTACAAGATATTTGTATGTAAGCTAACTAGGAAGTAAAATTGGCCTTGGGGGTCATTTAAAAGTTGAAATTGACTGATAGAACTGATAAAGCCACAAGACAGTAAAAATGGTCTTTAAAGTATACTGAATTGGAAATTTAGTATATCCCTGCCTAGGTGGATGGTTGCTTCTGGTTGTGATTTCTGAAAACGAGATTTGCCCTCAAAACCATGTTTGGTTCAGAAATGTAAGATACTCAAAATTGAGAGATTTTCCCCAAATTTCACTTGCCTGTGTTTTCACTTTAAGATGAAATATAATTCTAATAAATTAACTTTACTCTCAGAAATTTTCTTTTTAAATAGTAATCTGCCCTTTTATCACTTGGCATTCCTTTTAACTGATCTTCAGTCACCACAAAGTCAAATTAGGGATAGCACCTGGATGAATTTTAAGCCCATTTACATAATTCTGGGCAGAGCTAAAGTTTCTGAGGATAGTGATTTATAATAATAGGAAAAACTTCCAAAATTATGATTGATCTTACTTTTTAATCTTTTATGAATTACTAATAAGTCAGTCCCATCAGCCAGTGCTGTGTTTTACTGAATCATGAGACAATCGGCCTCATTTATTTTCCCCCATATTAGCCCTTAGTCCAGATGGGCATGTGTTAATGTCTTTTCCCAAAAGTTAATATATTCTCAAACAGATTTTAAAATTGCTTTCCAGGAGAGTATTGTATCATTGCTCAAGTTAAAGGAATGTTGCTAAAAGGTTCTGTCTCAAACTGTGAAAGAGGTTCTCTCCAATATTGCATATGGGGGAAATGAGCTATATATACAAAAGAAAAATATTTGTGAGTATAATGAGAAATATTTTAAACTACAGATTTAAATGGGTATAAGAACATACTTTTTTGTCTTACAGGTTATATTAAAAGAGAAAGTAAAAGAACTGAATTTACATGAGGTAAGTAGCCTATAAATATTTTAATATTTTCTTGAGCTATTTTCTAATAGAAGTAGTATGCCGTGGTATGCTTAAACATCTTTATTTTCAGAAGGCGAAAGAAATTAGGCTCATTTCGATCAGCTTAATAGAATATTTGAGAGTGAGGTCACATAAAAATCAGTTATATGAAGACTTTAAGAGAGTAACTTAACTCATATTTTTAAGAGATGGCGCCAATGTAAGATTTCATAGCAGAGATGCTGCTTGCTGTCCATGCTATATGTATAGGAGATAGATACAGTTTTTCTACTCAAGATGAATTTGCATTAATTTCACTCTTGAAAATGTTCCCAGCAGCCCCTTCTTACCACCTGCACAAAAAAGACAGTGATTACTTCATGAGGGTGGGAGTTTGGGGAGGCGAGGCAAAGGAATGGAATAGGGAAGAACATAGAAGGAGAGAGACGAATCCTCAGGATTGTCTAGTGACGAGTTTGCATGATTGGTTCACAAGTGGCACAGGTGTTCACTATGCTATTATGCTTTGTAACTTAAATACAAAAGTGTGTATATCTTGCTGGGCACCTTCAGACACCTTAAGTCTGTAAGAATTTTTTTCATTTTATTCCTTGTGTTGCCTCTGACTACAAATATTCAGAATTTTTATTTTTAACTTTAGGGCCCTTTCTCGTCTTCCCTGTCTGAGTTTCTGAATTGGTGTTAAAGCCAGGAAAAGTTGGAAAGTTGCACATTGTAATATCTGTGTTTTATATAGTCTAACTGTGGTGAAGCTACATTGCCAGTCTTCTTGATCCTTTTATCAAGATGTAATATCCCTCTTCTTCCCTGGTAATTTTCTTTGCTTTGAAATCTTTGATATTAATATAGCCACTCTAGCTTTCTTTTGATTAATGTTTGCATGGTATGTCTTTTTCCATATTTTTATTTTCAGTCTATCTATATAATTATATTTGAAATGAGTATTCTTATAGACAGTACATAGCTGGGTCATTTTTTTAAATCCACTCTGCCAATCTGTCTTTTAACTGATGTGTTTAGACCATTTACATTCAATGCAATTATTGATATGTTTGGAATTAGGTCTACCATTTTGTTGTCTTCTGCTTTTCCCTCTCTTTTTCTTTCTTCTATTTCCCTTTTCCTGCCTTCTTTTGGGTTATTTGAACATTTTTCTTATTCCATTTTATCTATTGTGATTTTGACTTTATCTTTTGTAGAATTTTTTAGTGGTTCCTTAAGGATTACAAAATAAATACTCAGAATGAATTTTTTAGCACTTCAATTGGAATGTAGAAACCCTACTGCCATGTAGATCCCTATACCTTTTCCCCTTTTATGCAATAGCTGTCATATTACACCTGTATACATGGAAAATCCCATCAGACAATGTTATGTTTTTTACTTTTAACTATCAAGTATATTTTAAAGAATTTAAGAGAGGAAGAATAGTCTGTTATATTTATCCAGATATTTACCATTTCTGTTGCTCTTCATTCCCACTATTCCAAGTTTCCTTCTTATATGTTATTTTTCTTCTTTCTGATGAATTTCTTTTAGTTACTCTTTCAGAGCAAATCTGCTGTCTATAAATTCTGTTACTTTGCCTTTATCCAAGAATGTCTTTATTTCACTTCATAACTCTGGGTTGACAGTTCTTTTCTTTCAGCACTTTAAAAACGTGCCATCTCCTTCTGGCCTCCATGGTTTCTGATGAGATATTCACAGTCATTTGAATCATTGATCAATCCCCTATCAGTAATGCATCATTTTTCTCTGGCTGCTTTCAAGACTTTTTTCTTTGTCTTTAGTTTTCAGCAGTTTGATTATGATATGGTGTGCATTTCTTTTGATTTATCATGCTTGAGATTTCCTAAGCTTCATAAATATGTAGGTTTGTCTTTCACCAAGCTTGGGACATTTTCAGCCATTATTTCCTGAAATTTTTTTCCTACATTGCACTCTTTCTATCCTGCCACCCCACCAGAGAAGGCTTCATCCACCTGCCGTGGCCATATGGGCCAGTCAGAGCATGCATAGCCTTGCAGAACCCTGAGCCCACATCCACAGTACAGTGGTACAGCCATTCACATACCTTTTGAATTTGAACAAGTTTGGGTCCATTCCCTCTTTCCTCGGGTGGTATTGACTGTATGTACAGAAAGGAAAGGAGAACCGGCTCCCCTCTATATCTCAAGAGCATCTGGGATCCTAGCTGCACAAGGACCAGGAAGAGCCATCTTACGGTCAGTTTTCCTGGGTGAGGCAGGGAGTGGATAAGGACTCATGTGGCAGACATGCTGTGGCCCTGTTCTGCCCTACTTTCCACAGGAAGAGACTGCAGAAAGGTAACCCCATCAGAGTTGCCCCCTGTGTAAAGTGGAGTTAAGGACATCTTTTCCTTCTCCTCACCTCCCCACAGGTTCATCCCCTTCCCTTTGCTCCAGTGAGGAGGTAGCTCTGGTGGTGCAGTTTTGCCACATCCCTTACTTACGTAGGAGGAGATTTAAACCCACTCAGTCTTGCTAGGATTATTGATCAGTCTTCTTATAAATCACATTCCTGGATTTTATTTTTATTTTATTTTTTTTGTTTTAAGATTGGCACCTGAGCTAACATCTGTTGCCAATCTTTTTTTTTCCTTCTTCTTCTCCCCAAAGCTCCTCAGTACATACTTTTACACAGTAGTTCTAGGTCCTTCTACTTGTGGCATGCGGAACACCATCTCAGCATGGCTTGATGAGTGGTGCCATGTCTGCGCCCAGGATCCGAACCAGTGAAACCCCAGGCCACTGAAGTGGAACGTGCGAACTTAACCACTCAGCCATGGGGCCGGCCCCCCTGGATTCTATTTTTAAATTAGTATGCAAATTTTTGGAGCCCAATTGAGGTTTGTCCCAGTTTTAAATTGTTAAAATAGTTAAAAACAAATCCTATGTAGGAAGCTGACAATATATAGGACCCTAGAGATTGAGTGGGCAGAGTATAGTCCCTCCCTTCCCTCAAGGAATACTGGTCCCATGGGAGAGAAGGTCCCAAGTCAGTGAGGCAGTACAGTAATGGGCCAAGCACATGAACACGTGAGGGCCATATATTCATGGCCCACTGTACTTCTTTGGAACAAAAAAGTTGGATCTTGGGCCAGCCCTGTGGCTAAGTGGTTAAGTTCATGTGCTCCGCTTCAGTGGCCCAGGGTTTTGCCGGTTTGGATCCTGGGCACAGACAAGGCACCGCTCATCAAGCCATGCTAAGGTGGCATCCCACACAGCACAACCAGAAGGATCTACAACTAGAATATACAATTATGTACTGGGGGGCTTTTGGGAGAAGAAGGAAAAAAAAAAAGATTGGCAACAGATGTTAGCTCAGGTGCCAATCATTTTTTTTTTAAAAAAAGCTATTAAAAAAGTTGGATCTTCCCTGAGTAGCACACCCATCCTTAGGTTGTTCTCTTAGCTCTCAAAGGGTATCTTTTGCCTTTGGAGATGATGTGATATCCTCATAACCATTCAAGGAAAGGCATAATAATGAGTGCCCACTACCACCATCATAGAATGATTATCTATTTAAAAGAAAACCATTTTGAGTAAATCACCTGAGCTGTGGGTCATTTTTCTTGTGTGACGTCTTCCCTACATGATTCTCTATTCCCTAGTTTGCATTTGAGGTAAATTTATCAAATCCTTACTTCTTGGACATTTTAGAGGTCATGCACACAGTCTGTGAATACTAGAAAATTAGGCCTCTTTCCAGTGTACATTTGTAGTCACTGTAAAGTCATTTTTTTCCCTTGAATTTGTTTTATTTATGGGTATAATCTCAGTGTAAAGTATATGGAATCATGTATACAAGGTGTCAATATTACCAAGATGTCTGTTTCTTCATATAATTGTCTTAGGAGCAGGGGAACTAAACTTCAAAAAATTTAGAGAAGGTAAGTATAATTCTTTATTTTGCATTTGTGGAAATTGAGTTTAGGAAATTGAGTAGAATGGACACATCATCCAGCTTCTGAGTGTGGGGAAAGAATGTCACCCTATCTGTTTGAGTCTAGAGCCATCATATTGTGATGCCCCTACTACTCCCAAAGACTTGAAGCTTCTGTTCCCCAAGCTACAAAAAATTACTTTGGAGCAACTTGACCCAGCTTCCTGCTACTCTCTGCAGATGCCATCAATTAAGGACCTTTCCAACTTTTAATGTGTAAAACAAACTCAAATATCTATGGACTGACTAGTCAGTAAATATATGTTCCTAACCCAGCTTCTGACAGGGCTGACGTTATCACAGGATCCATTCTTTGACTTCAAAAAATGAAGAGTGATGGGGAACACTTCGTATCTCGCTCTATGAGGCTGGTATTACCCTAATATCTAGAGCAAAGACGTCACAAAAAAAGAAAACTCCAAACCAATATCCCTTATGAATATAGGTATAAAAATCCTCAACAAAATACAAGCAAACCAAATCCAGCAGTTTATAAAAAAGATTATATACCATACGCTAATGGAATTTATCCCAGGAATGCAAGATTGGTTCAACAAAGGAAAATCAGTCAATGTAATACACCCTGTTGAGAGAATAAAGGGGGGACACATGACCACCTCAACAGATGGAGAAAAAGCATTTGACAGAATTCAACATTCTTTTATGATAAAAACACTCAGCAAACTAGGAATAGAAGGGAACTTCCTCAACTTGACAATTTGGGCATCTATGAAAAACCCACAGCTAACATCATACTTAATGGTGAAAGACTAAAAGCTCTTCCCCCTAAGATCAGGAACAAGACAAGGATGGGACTCTTATCACTTTATTCAATATTGTACTTGAGGGTCTAGCCAGAGCAGTTAGACAAGAAAAAGTAATAAAAGGCATCCAGATTAGAAAGGAAAAAGTAAAACTATATTTGCAGATGACGTGATTTTGTAAATACAGAAAACCCTAAAGAATCCACCAAAACTCATGAGAGCTAATATATGAGTTCAACACATTTCCAGGATACAAGATCAATATACAAAAATCAGCTGTATTTCTATGCACTGGCAATGAACAATCCAAAAATGAAATTAAGAAAACAATTCCATTTACAATAGCATCAAAAAGAATAAGATACCTAGGAATAAATTTGACAAAAGAAGCTCAAACTTGTATCCTGAAAACTACAAAACATCATTGAAAGATATTAAAGACCTAGATAAATGAAAAGACATCCCATGTTCTCGGTTTGAAAGACTTACTATTGTTAAAATGGAAGTATTCCCCAAAATATTTACAGAATCAACACAATCCCTATCAAAATCTCAGCTGCCTTTTTTTTTAAAAAAAAAAAGAAATTGACAAGCAGATCCTAAAATTCACATGGAAATGCAAGGGACCCAGAAAAGCCAAAAACAATGTTGAAAAAGAAGAGAGTTGGGGGACTTCACACCTCTTAATTTCAGAACTTACCACAAAGCTACAGTATTTAAGACAGTGTGATACTGGCAGATGGATAGACATACAGATCAATGGAATAGAATTGAGAGTTCAGAAATAAATCTATACATTTATGGTCAACTGATTTTCAACAAAGGTGCCAAGACAAGTCAATGAGAAAAGAATAGTCTGTTCAACAAATGGTGCTGGGATAACTAGATATCCACATGCGAAAGAATGAAGTTGGAGCCCTGCTTCACACTGTTTACAAAAATTAATTTTAAAATGGATCAAAGACCTAAATGTAATGACTAAAATTACAAAACTCTTAGAAGTAAACCTAGATATAAATCTTCATGGCTTTTGATTAGACAGTGGTTTCTTAGATAGACAACTAGAGCACAAGCAACCAAAGAAAAAAATAGATAAGGTGAACTTCATCAAAGTTAAAAACTTTTATGCTTCAAAGAACATTATCAAGAAAGTAAAAAGACAACCCTGAGGGAGAAAATATTTGCAAATCTTATCTCTGATAAGAGTATAGTATCCAGAATATATGAACTCGCACAACTCAGTAATAAAATGCCTACAAAATAAAAAGATCTACAAATATTTTATCCCAGTCCTTTCAACCCAACAGAGACTTTTTCAAAATAAATTTTTTTAATTGGATGAAGTCCGATTTATCAATTTTTTTTCTTTGGTCACTTAGCTTTAGGGGTCATATCATGCTTTTGGTGCCTATGGATGTCCAATTGCTCCAATATCATTTGTTGAAAGGCTGTCCTTCCTCCATTGAAATGCTTTTGCACCTTTGTCAAAATCAGTTGGCTGTCTGATAAGGGATTTGTGTCTAGAATATATAAAGAACACTTACAACTCAATAATATAAACAAAAATAACCCAACTGAAAAATGGGCAAAGGATTTGAATAGACATTTCTCCAAAGAAGATAAACAAGTGGCAAATAAGCACAACATCATTAGTCATTAGAGCAATGCACATCAAAACCACAAGAAGATACCACTTTACACCATCTAGGATGTCTATAACCGAAAAAGACAGACAATAATAATGATCAGATATGGAGAAATTGGAACCCTTGTACACACCGGTGGAAATGTGAAGTGGAGCAGCCACTTTGGAAAACAGTTTAGTAGTTCCTCGAAAAGTTAAACATAGAGTTACCATATGACCCAGCAATTCTACTCCTAGGTTTATACCCCAAACAATTGAAAATTCAAACAGATGCTTGTACACCAGTGTTTAGAGCAACATGATTCACAATAGCCAAAAGGTCGAAACAACCCAATTGGCCATCAACAGATGAATGGATAAACAAATATGGGATATCCAAGTAATGGCATACTATTTAGCCATAAAAATGAAGGAAGTTTTGATTTGTGTTACAACATGGATAAACCTTGAAGGCATCATTCTATGTAAAAGAAGACAGACAGAAAAGACCACGTATTGTATGATGCCATTTCATGATTCCATTCTATTCTGGAAATGACCAGAAGAAAGAAATCCATCAAGACAGAAAGTTGATTAGTGGTTGCCAGGGACTGGGGAGAAGGTGGGATGGGGAGTGACTGCTTATGGGTGTGAGCTTTTGAGAGCAGGTGATGAAAATGTTCTGGAATTAGATAGTGGCGATGGTTGCACAACTCTTTGAATATACTAAAAACTGCTGAATCGTATAATTTAAAGAGGTGAATATTATGGTATGTAAATTTTATCTCCATTTTTAAAAAGGGAGGGGAAGTCACACTGGAGAAATAATCTGTTGTTGAAATACTGGAAAGTAAAGCTTATTTGCAAAATCTGATCTGTAAAGTTGTAAAATTAGTTTGACCCTTCAGGGAACTTCTAAGAAGTCAGAGCTGAGGCTTTTCTCTTCGTGATTGCCCTTGGCTTTTGGTTGCCTTTAGCAATTAAAATGTCAGAATTTGTCTTATTTTTTTTTTCAGGTGACTATGATTTTAGAATTTAAGAAGAACATAATAGCACACTATAACCATTAATGGTAACTCCATTTTCAAAAGGCTATAAATCTAATTTTGCCTGGAAAACTAAACAAATAAAAATGAGAGATTTGTCCAACTTCTTGCCATTTGGTAGGATCAACACTGAATCTCCAGAGGGCAGAGCCAGCAGCCCTGACCCTGTCTCAGGAGAAGGCTATGCTGGGAGAGAAGCTGGGTGTTACAAGGCCAGAGGGCCCGTTCACACAGTCTAAGAGGTGGAAACATCATTCCCCCTTTATAGAAGCTGAGGCCCAAAAGATCTCCCCAAGGCTGGAACTGCTAGTTTCTCATCTTTACTCCCAGCTTGTTCTCAGCCTACTTGCAGAAAACAAAACCAGGCTTGAAAATTGTGTTCCCATCACAACATTTAAACATGAATAAAAGCAACTGGTACTCGTAGACTGATTGCCTTACTGCCTCCTCAGCCGTGCCCCCCAGCCTGAGCTGATGACAGTCCTGTGAGGGAGGCAGGGCAGGTAGTGTTCTCATTTTACAGATGAAAGAATAGAGCTTAAGAGGCATCATGATAGCAGAGGTCACACAGCTAGTAGGTGTCTGAGCCAAGGCCAGCCGCCTGTCCTGCCTTCCTCCCTACTCTCCTGCTGTCTTGGCAGTAATGCTGAATCTGACAAGACAGTTATCCATTCTCCTCCTCCTGTGAAGATCCCATCTGCTGTATACACAAGGCCCTGAGAGCTCCCTGGAGAAGGGTGTTGGAAGACCAACATCCACAGAACTGGCCACGGGGCACCAAGAGCCACTTGTCCTTGTCACACAACCTAAGAAGACTGAATTACATGTTATAGGTTAAGAAACAGGTGCCAGGAAGGCCATGTCAGCAGTGTGGGCAAGAAACGTGATGGTTGAAACAGGATCTCTAGAAATGGACAGGGAAGCAAGCAAGGAGGAGTTCAGGCTTTGGGCAAGAGACAGAGTGGTACAGCAGTACATCGGTGCAACAGACCTGGGTCCCCAGCCAGGCCTGGCTACTCAGCAACTGCTTAGCCTCCAGCAACATGGTTACTGCTCTGAGCTTCTGTTTTCTCATCTGTAAAGTGGGTAAATGCAATGATACTTGGTGTCTCTGGGCACTGGTAAGTGCCCAAGAAGTAGTTGTTGGAACTTAGCATCTGGGTGTGGAGGAGAAGGCTCCACAAGCAGTGGAGCCAACTACCTGTCAGAGAGCACTCCTCGCCCTATCTGTACATAAGTTTAAATTCAGTGACCCTTGAATAACTTTTTATGTGACAAAGACAAGCACTGACAGAAGGACAGTGCCAAAGTGAGGGGCTCCATGTAAAAAGCATGTTACTGCAGACTGTGCTGTGGTTTATAGTTTGCTTGTTGTGAAAACTGGAGAATGGAGAGCCCCAGGGCCCACCCCAGCACATGAGCAGTCCCCTTCAGGAGCTGTGGTGCTGAGCAGAAAGTCAGCCCCTCAACACACCACAGGAAAATTACATTAGGTTCAGCCTATGTAGTGAGAATAAACCTAAGTCAGACTCTCTGACACTGAAGTAAAGGAAACTGCCTCTTACTTTCTTTCTTCTGTCTGCTCTCCATCTTGAAAACGTACGACAGGAAGAGTAGGAGACTTCGGAAGACCTCACCCTATTTGAGCCTATTTCTTTCACTTAACGAGTTGTGGGACATTGCAAGTCCCTTCAGATAGCTGGGCCTCAGGGGCCTGCACTTTACTTTGTGGCCTATGAAGAGTAGACAGTTTGCCTCAACTGTGAATTTGTCTTTCAGCTCTGTGCAGTGTGTCTAGAAGACTTCAAGCCTCGAGATGAGTTGGGGATTTGTCCATGTAAGCATGCCTTCCACAGAAAGTGAGTATTGGTGTGGAATTATTTAAGGGGACCTGAGTTTGAGGCACATCGACCAACTTACTTGTGGGCTTGGGCCAGTGCCAGACAAGCTTCATGGCTTCCTGACTGGTCTATAATGCAGAAAGCTGACAGCACACTACATGGTGTGTGTGTGTGTGTGTGTGTGTGCGCGCGCGCGTGCGTGCGTGCGTGTACGTGATGTCAGGAACATGACCACCACGGCAGTACTTCTTCGAGCAGAGAGCCAGATGAACCCATACCTCCTTGGAGCCCAGGCTATAAACAGCTATTTAACTAGAACTTTCCAATGACAGCTTCCATTCCTAAGAACTTATTTTAATCAAAACCTTAGTTATTTTAAATCAAAATAAAAGTCTGAATGTAAATGGTAGTGTGGGGCCATCTCCTCCTCGCTTCTCTTGCAATTTTGTGTTTTGTATTTCTATTAGAAAATTTTATTTCCCCTACTTCCCACCACCCTCCTCAGTGTACTTCATTCTTTAAGAAGTCATGGATGACTGAGTGTAGTATAGCATGCCGACTGTAGCTTCTTAGTATCACCGTTTGGAAGCTTGGAGGCCCTGGTTCCTCCAGAGGGAAAAATGTGTTCTCTACCTAGTGGTGGAGCTCCTCAAGACCTGGCTGTTGACACCAGCCCCTGGCTCTGGGCAACAAATGTGTTCAACATGTGAGGCAAGTGGGCAGGGAGTACCATGAGCATGGGACTGACATCTTCCCTCCTGTGGTGTTTCATTCTGCAGGTGCCTTATTAAGTGGCTGGAGGTTCGGAAAGTGTGTCCACTGTGCAACATGCCAGTTCTACAGCTCGCCCAGTTGCATAGTAAGCAGGACCGTGGACCCCCACAGGGGCCCCTACCCGGGGCAGAAAACATTGTATAGCTTACCACAAGGATCAAACTGTTGGGGGATCCAATGTCCATGTGGAGCCAGGAGGAACACAAGCGGTCTCTGTGTTGGCTGCTCTACCTGGGGCACCAGCTGCCACTTCCTTTGCCTCATGAAGAACTCTTGGGCCAGCTAAACTGGGAATCCAGACTTCTGGGTCTTGTGATAACCAAAGCACGCTGACACTACCCCATGCCAAGAGAAGAGGAGTGGATGAGCCTACAGGTTTGGCTCAAGAAACTTCATGAGGGTCTCTTGCTAACTCCATTGCACTCTGTCTCCCAGACACTTATCTCCATTTCAAGGTGAATCTTTATCAAGCAGAAGGGAAGATAAACACAAGTGTTAGAGAAGGGAACTGATGGCAGGTCTTTAAAGCCACCCCCCACCCTCTGGACAGATGAGCTTCTCTGCAGACCCTGCATGCCTTTGCAGTGCAAACCCTCCTGACAGCCCCTGAGCCAAGTACAACCAGCAGTTACCTCAGCCGAAGCATGACCGTTGCCAGTGGTTGGTGAGGCAGTGCCAACAAAGCTTTTCACTTTATGTTCCTTTGATAAGGCCACCTTGGAACCCAAGGGCTTTAGTTACAACAGAGCAGCAGTGCCCCTCGTCACTCCCTCTCCCTCAAGTTCACAACACTTGCTTAACAATTTACCTAAGCTGAAAACATTAGGTACACTTGGAAAGGCCTGGTCAGAAGCCATTTCCTCTTATTTCCCCCTCCTACTCACCAGAGAGGCACAGCCAAGCCACCTATCAGGAGCCCCAGCAGGGGGAGGGCCTCTGAGCCCATGCTGTCCCTGTGTGACCCAGGGGGCGTCAGGATGCTTCCCAGATCTTCACATACACAGTGTGGTTCCAGTGTAGCCGCTGGTCTTGCCCCACTGCTTTTGTGGGAGCCTCTGTGAGCCCCTCAGAGGCTCTGAAGAGGAGCATCTTTCTGAGAATGGCCACTCCTCCTGGCCTGCTGAGATAAGAGGAGGATGCTGACCCCCTTGCCTCTCCCCTTATTCCTTCTCTCTGTTCTCTTCCCTCTCTTGCCCTATCTCTGTTTCTACTTAAGAGAAAATGACTTTTAAAAATTTAAAGCATCCCAGATAAGATCCCTATGTAATTCTGAAGCCAGGGATCCACTTGAAATTGTAAATAGTTTCAGGAGGCTCCTGCAGGGCTGTTCACCCATTGGTGTGTGCCTCAGTATTCAGACTTGTGATAACTAATTGAAGGTGTCTAGAGGAGAGAAATGCATGCTGCTCTTTGGCTCTTCCTGTCCAACTTTTCTAGAAATGACTCAGAGTCCATTAGGATTCATGAATATTGTATAAATTAGCTGTATGAAGCAGCATTGGGTCAGATAGAGTTCTTTTCCACAGCCCTGCTCTCCACCTCCTTCCATGATAGGAGTAGACTCTTCATTGACAGCTTTGCCTCTGCTCCATCCCACAGGTATGAGTGGGGCAGTTTTTCATTGGAAATACGGTCTGCATGTTATGGAGGGAGGGTGGCGGAAGCTTTGCTACTCTGTTCATGGTATGTCTCCAGGAATTTTTTCTGGAATCTAGCCTCAGCCGTCTTAGAATGGGAAAGGGAACCTGTCCTTGACTCAGGTGGCTGGTGTCAGAAGAGGCGGAAAATTCCCATTAGTCTAGAAAAGTGCTGGGCAGAATCCACTTTGGAAAATTACAGATCTAGTTGGTCAGAATTGGCTGTTTCCCATGTGTGACCTATTCGTGGTATGCCAACTGGACTGCTTCTTAAACAGGGCAAGGGAAGTGTGGAATATTTTTCTATGAAAGCCTTAGCCTGCTTGGCGCCGTGGAAAGAACCATTTGTACACTCAACCTTTCACCCTCTGATTCTGCCTTCTCTACTTGTAGCACAATAGAGTGGAATGCTGCAGAACACTCGGTTTACAGTGAAATGTTTTCAGTAACCAGTGTCAGAAGTAGGCTTGCTTCTGACTATCCTCATTAATGGCCAACACTCAGCACTTTCCATGGCATGGCCTTGAGACAAAGGTCACCTTGTTGTTATGGGGTTCCAATAGGAAAGAGAATTTTTCCCCTCAAAGGAGGAATTCTTGTGCTCTATACTGCAAATTATTTTGACTCACAGCTCTTGTAGGATTTTAGCCTTTCAGTTGCAGCCTTTTTCTGTCCCTGTGCACCAGTACCAAGGAGAAAGACTCAGAAAGTCCCTGTATTTGTAGGGAGGCAAATTAATTCATTTCACTGTGTCACAGCTAAAGGCAAGCACTGGACCAGAGGTGCAGAGCCCAAATAGTGCTGGCCATTACAAGAAAGCTCGAGAATGCTGTGCACCATTGTAGGTCTGCTTTGCCTCACGAGGTACCACTAACATGACCCCAACACTTGTGAATTTGGGAGGCTTTTTAAAATGCAGCTCTTCTGCTAAGGTCAGGCTGGACACTGGGGTGGTGACTGGTGGCTCTGCTCATAGTCATCTCCTGTTTCTTGACTTGGTGTCCTACTGCAGCATGGCCAGTGTCACTCAGCAGTAGTTCCTGTGACTCTTAGCAACAACCTGAATGTGTTTGCATCCCACATCTGGGTCCTCCTCCAGAACTTCCCTGTGCTGCACCGCTGTAACTGCAGTTGGTCAGAGTTTAATTTACATCTTCCTTTAATTCTGATGAAAATCAGTTTTGTGTGAAGGACAAGGTTAAAATCTCCATCACGAATTTTTTTGAAAAAAAGAGGTAAGGATCCCTTAATACTCTTGGCTCAGGCCTCACAGTGAGACCACTGAGGCCGCCCTGTCTGCATCTGTCTCCATGAGTTGTTGGTGACCTTTTGTTAATCTGTAGACACGTGAGGACTCGGGTCTGCTCTTGGGCCAGTGGCTGGTGGCATGGTGATTTTTTTTACTTTGTCTTAATGTTTCTTAAGCAGCTCAAAGATTAGGTGTTATTTGTGTGCTGTGGGTTAGTAGAGCAGAACTCAGCCCCAACTGGACTCCACAGGTGGCTGAATCATTATCCAGTTGTTGCCAAGGGTACAGCTGAATTCACCTGGCTTTAGAAACGGAACAAAACCAGCCTGACTTGATTTCTGGTTGAACAGGCATAAGACATTAATAGTTGTCATCTGCCACTTTTTTTTGCCAGTGTTATTTGGTTAGGCCCACCTCTGGCAGGTAAAGTCCTTGTAGCCAGTGCTCACCTAGGCAGAGAGCAGGACAAATCAGAAATGGCCAGATGGGAGCAGGTGGCCCCTGGGAAAGTCTGGCCTAAGGGATACAGGACCTCCCACCATTGCCAAATAGTCTGCTCTTGACAAGTCTTGACAAACGAAGATCATTTTCCCCAGTGCCAAGCCCCTCAGATCCATCAGAGGAAGACCTTGAGCCCTGTCCCTTTCCACAGCCCCACTCCAAAGCCTGTCATCTCCATGGTCTGATCCTGCTTTGCTAAGCTATACTGAATGACTGTAGTAGTTATTTTTCTGAGAGACTTTCTGGGAATTATACACACTGGGAGGCATCCCCAGAGCTCTGGACAGAAAAAGTGCTGAGAGGGATTTGAGTCCCCTCTTGCCACTCACCAGCCACGTGCCTTTCTGCAAGTTAGCCTCTCAACGCCTGATTCCTTATCTGCCACCCAGGGATTGTAGTAACCGTGTCCTTGCCAGCTCTTGTGAGGATTAGCCACCATGTCCATGGCAGGCAGTAGGCCTGGGGTCCTGAGAGCTGCTGATACTGGGTAACATCATGTCACACGGGGCTCCTCTGTTGTCCTGGTAGAACAGAACCACAGCATGAGCCTCCCAAGGCGCAGGGGCTCTCCCTGGGGTCCAGGTTCACCTGGCTCCCTTTTCCTCTCCTGGTCTTCCCTAGTCATCTCCATCTACCTTTGCCCAAAGTGTTCCCCAATTTGTTGCTCAGTGCTGAATATTCCTTTAACTTTTTGAATAGGTAATCCCTTCATATGGTTCACAAATCATAAACAGTTAGTCTTCCCTTGCATCCTTGACCTCCAGCAAGCTCAGCTTCTCCCTGCTTGAACACCCACTTTAAATTCATTCCTTATGTATCCTTCGAGATCATTTATGCACATACAAGCAGATACACACACGGGTGTGTGTGTATATGTGCATGTATGTATGTATGTGTGTGTGTGTGTATACTTCTCCTCTTTTACTTGTGATACCAGACAAGTATATTCAAGGAGCATTCCTCTTCATGTAGGAAGAACCATCCCCAGAAGTCAGAGTATCTGTAAAAGGTGAGCCCAGAATTGGGGGTGTTTCACAATCACATTCCTTTTGAATAAGGCATATTTGTTACTGATTGCAGTATAGTGGAAGTCTAGTTTTCTATACAAATCAGAAACTGCAATCCCTCCTGACCCTCAGATGCCCAGGTAATACTCGAGCACAATCAGTTTCCAGGCTGGCTTTCTAAGCAGGCTCTGTAGCTGGGAGCAGCAGTGCAGGCTTCATCCACATCCGGCAGCTTTTGCAGGGGCCTGGACAAGCTGCCTCCCAACCCCCCGCAATCTTGGCCAGTTCCAAGTGAGGCTCAAGCATTCTGCAGGGATGTCTGGCCACAAATGTCATGGTTTCTTAGGTGAACTCCTGTGTTTCTGAGGCAGGAGTTTGAGAAGCAGCAGCAGCTGAAGGCTGAGGCATCCTTCTATTTTGTGGGACAGACGTTGCTAAGAGGTCAGTCTCGGAATGTCCATGTTCAGAGTTCAAGGATCTGCTCCCTTGCCCTCCCCACTCTTTATGCACACACTAAAAAGAAAATGCTTCCCAGAGAATTTTCTCCTACTGGAACACTTTTTCCATCCAACAGAAATTACCCCACCAGTAATCTTTTAAAAAATCTTTTCTTCTAAATTCATTTTTGCCCCTGCATGAGCGGAAAGTTAAAGCTGCTTCCTCCAGGCACCCCTGGGGAGAGGGGCATGGACTCACACCTCTCGGTCCTCATCCACCTCCCTGGTGTCCTGCCACCCAGGGCAGAAGCCTAGGGCTTCCCCTGGATTAAATGTGCGGTTTGGGCCCCTGACCTGAAACTTGAATTATATGTGAAACTCCACCCTTCTGTCACTTGATCTCGGGCCCTGGGTTAATGTGTCTCTCACATTAGCTCTTATATTTCTTGAGTAAAGGAGATGAATGAACGTGTCTAAATTCTGGTGACATTTGCAGTTAATAACTGGAAAATGCTGTCATGGTTCTTTGGTAGATTAATGAAGGATCCCACGTGCCATGGAATGTGTTCCCATGAGTGGAAATATCAGGAGGAAAGAGGGGCTTGTTCACCAAATCTGTCATTTTTCCAGTTCAGCTTTAGAGCCCAAATTGTTGCAAGATGCAAACAGTTTTACCCCACTTTTAGACCAAGCATCAGCGTTCTTGGTTTACCAATCCAGTGCTCACTTCCATGGCTATGGGATCAGGAAGATAACCTCCTTGCTCCAAGGACATGGACCTAGAACCTGGGTCCCTCCCGTGTCAAGGGACGTGTCTGTATTTCATGAAGCTCCCTCAGCTCCCTGTGCCAGTACAAGCCTGCCAGATCTGCATCTTAGGCCATCTGCGCAGTCCCTCCCCTCCCAGGCCCTGCTAGAGCTGGTGGGCAGATAGGTCCAGTGTCAGAAGTCCTTCCTGCTGACAGCCCGGTCTTCCAAGAGAGTGTTCCCGGTAACTGTTGTCTCTGGGCCTCTTGACAGATCATTGCCAGGAAGGAGGGAATTTTAGTCTTGTAGTTTAGTCCATTGGGGTTTATTCACTAGATATTGTATAACTCCCTCAAAAAAATGTTTATGAAATGCTGAGCCTCAGGTTTCATAGACGTGTTTGTACACTAAGAATTCTGCAGCAGAATATTTTTAAACATTCGCAGTTTTTTGTAAGCTATATTTTTGTATATTTAATTGCTATTTTAAAATTTTAATGCATTTTGCTAATTACTCTTGTTTAAAAAATAAAACATGCATGTAATTGACTGAAACAAATGTAAATAAAAAGCAGATTTTGAAAACACTTCATGTTGTGTATGTACCCTTTAACTCAGAGGGCCTGTAGTCACCCACACTCCATTTAAGGCTGTGCAGCAGGAGTTGAAAAGTCAAGATGATTGATTGTGATGAAGGAGCTTCTGGCCTGTCCCTTCCAGTGGCACAGGTGGGGTGTAGGTCAGCATTTATGAGGACAGCACCAGGCCACAGCAAGGGAGGAGGAAGAAAGGCCAAGGCCCTACCAGCCACCCTGGCCTCAGCTCTGCAGGTGGGAGCTGAACACAGACGAGCAGTCTCCCACATGTGGACACTGGTGCTCAGGGCAGCCAAAGTGACAGAACCAGCCCACACCCTACTCCTCTAGCGATATCCCAGGGCTGGAAATACCAACTATTCTGACAGAAGGAGAAAAAACATCTCTTGGTCCCAAGTCATCCTGTGGCAGCCAGTTTCTCCTCACCACCTCTCACTAGGCCCTCTGCAGGTCAGCTTCTGCCCCATGGCTTCAGGGAAACTGCTCCCTCCAAGGCCATCCATGAGCCTACAGCCAAATCTGGGCCACCTCATAAACCTCTTAATGCAGGAGCCTGGAGAGCTCCCCTCCCCTCAGTCTCCTGAGCAAGAGGCCCCCACCAGTCCCTCCTCTGACCACGCTTCAGTTTTCTTTGTGGCCTTTTCCTTCTCTGACCATCACTTGTTATTCTCACTCTACCTTGGTATTCACTAAATTCACACCTATTTGCACATCATTCTCAAGTCTGTTATCTCCAGCCCAAATATCCAGTTGCCTATTTGGTATCCAAGTCATGAAGTCCAAAACCAAGGCTCCCCGCCAAGCCAGGTGCCCTCACAGGACCTCCTTCCCCCATATCCAACCTCCACATCCCAACAGAGCCCACTAAGCAAGCATCTCTCTCCACCTGACTATCGCTCCGTTTTTGGTTTAGGCTACTCCATTCTCACCTGGACCGTCATCACAGCCACCCCTCCCCCACTGCCTCTAGAGGGGAGCATGGGTGGCACCCTCGGGCTACCACTTGGAGGGCAGACCTAGAGGGACAACTGCTGAGACAGGGCAGTGTCTTACATCAGGATGGTGGCAGTGATGACTGGAGATTGGTTTACATGCATCTTACAAGCTGGAGGTACTGAAGTGGTGGTAACTGGGAGAAGATGCCAGCGGAGGTTCAGGAAGAGGATGTGGACATTTCTGTGTAGAGATGGCCTTGGAGATACCCAAGTGGAGAGAGAGGAAGGCAGTCAGTGCCTTGGGGCTGCAGCTCAGAGGGCAGAAATTGGGCCAGGCATGCTACCTCGGAAATCAGTCAAGGTGAGTGCTGATGACTGCTTAAAGAGCTCCAGGACCGCACCTGAGGGCTGGCAATATGTGTCTTCAGAGGATATGCTAGTAGAGACAGAAGTGGCCTGGAAGGCAGAAGGAAAAGCAAGAGGGATCTGCTGTGTTAGAACTGAGAGAGAGACATGAAACATCCACTAGATTTAGTAACGAGATTCACTGGTGACCTTATCAAGAACTGTCCCATGGAGGGATAGTGTGGGCTGAGCACAGAGCCCTAAGTGAGGTCACAAAGCGGGAAGGGAAGCCGTGGGGCCCCAGAGGTGGGAGGGATTGCAAGGCAGGAGGGGGCTCTGACCAGTTCTAGCTGTGTGACCTCAGGCAGGTTTCCTCCTCTAAGTTGTGGTGATGATAAGGGCTGCAGGAAATGACCCATGTAAAGCACACACCTCGTGAGCACAGCAAGTTTAGGGTGAGCACGGGGACCAATAGCACGGGGCTGCGCCTGCATGGGGAGGGCTCGCTCCTGCTCCCTCCCTCCTCTGCCTTCTCAATAGGCCTGGGGATCACTGCCCAGAGGAAGTGGGGAGGAGGGCCTGGGGCACCAGAGGCTATGGTATCAGTGAGCCCACGAGCGGGGAGGTGGCATTGTTTTGCTGGCTGTAGGAGAAAGGTGGGACCACCAAGCCTGCGTCTGGAAGGGGCCCAGGGTAGAGGACAGGATTGGAGGCGGCTCAGGCAGGGCCAGGAAGGGAGACAGCAGAGACAGCAGCAAGGACAACAATCACTACCCAAGGACGGCGATTCCCATCCCCCCAGCCTCCCTCCAGCTCTGCGGCCTGCGCAAGGCCAGCAGGACCCACAGCCCAAAAGCGCCTGCGATCGCCCTCGGGAAATGGCCGCTCCCTTCCTGGAAGGCAGCCTAGGCCACGCGCCTCTGCTGCCCCCACGCGGCCCCCAGCGCAGGCGTCGAGGGAGCCGAGCCGACCTAGGAGTGGCGCGCTGTGCCCCAGCCCCTCCTGCGCCCTTCCTCCCTTGGAACCTTCCCTGCAGGTCTGGTGTCCGCGCTTCGCCTGAAACCAAGCGGCGCCAGGAGGCTGGAAGCCTTAGGGTTTCCTTCTATTTCAAAGGCTGCTTTATACAAACCCTTCACTGCCTTCAACAGTGAGGCAGGCACCAAACAATACACAAAATAAGACAAACGTTGCTCTATCTCCAAGGGGAAGGTTTTTTTTACATCAATTATTCTGCACAGCAGAAAGAGGAGGTTCAAAGTCACTCTCTACCAAGACTCCATCTATAAACCTCTCTCCTCAAAGCAGCCTTTTCAGACCAGGCAGTTTCCGGCAGGTAGGAAGACCAGAAGTGGGAGAGGAAGGCTCTCGCGAGAACCCGCCCTGCTCCCCACGAGTTAATCAGTACCCATCTCAACTCCTCGCTTTCTACTGGCCTGAAAGTATAACCAGATTCTCCCCGTTCCCTGAAAAGACGTCCACTCCAGCAGCCCTTTTTGTCTGGTTTTAGTCTTCCAGATTGTGCTTTTCGTACCAGCTTACTTCCATCAGGTCAAGAATCCCCCCACTACCTGAGAAAATTCTGCCCTGGGGAGAAGTCCTGTCTTTCCAAACAGACCTTTCCAGGATTTACAGTGTAAAGTGACCCAGAACTGCCCTTCCAAAAGCTGCTCAATTGTCAAAGTTACAGGTACAGAATTAACCTGCACAATTCAGTTCGCAGAACCTTGAAATAAAACATGTTTTTACAAAGGTTCACACAAAGGCTAAATGACAGCAGAGTTAATGCACAGATGATCTCCAAGGCCATATGGACGAAACTGCGGCTAGATGGTAACACACAGCAGCTCGCCTTATATTTAGCAAGTTCAACAGGACACAAAACTACAGTCAGCGGAACACAGAACAGCTCTCCCCTCAAGTGGCTCCAGTGAGTGATGCTGAATTTCAAAATACACGCAGGTTTAACAAAGCTATACTGAAGAGCAAGTGAAATACAGCAAGTCCCCACTGCCACGGACGTGGTCCACTTTTTATATGCATCTTTCCTTACTGGTTACTAGTTTAGATTGAATTTTTAAGGATTTATCTTGATGACTTAAAAAAAATACACTTGTCCTTTCTTGCTTTGATTCAGGCAGCACACAATTATAAAACTGAGTCTCTTAAAAAACAAAAGTCCACAGATCCCATTGTGGAAGGTTCCAGGAACCCCTCCCCAGGTAACGATCAGGGGATCTTCAACAGCTCAAGGAGTGCTCCAACGGCTCCAAAATAACCCTGAAAAAAAAATACATGAAAAATAAGAGCAATTTTCCTTAGAATTATTTAAATTACCATAGATATGATTACTAGTGTTAAAGCCAACACTGCTTAGTTCCTGACACCCATTTCCTGAGCACCTATTTTGCTCAGCCCGAGGCCAGCCTGGGAGCAGAGAAGCTGTGAGGAGCTCCAGGGCTGGAGAGGAGGGTTGGATATACAACAAGACGACAAGACTTTGGCCTGTCAGATCAAAACGCACAGCAGGAGCTACAGGTGCCATGAGGCCTGCAGCGGCCCAGGTACCTCTGGGAAGAGACGGTACCTGGGCTGTCTCCCAGGGAATGAGATGGTGAGAACCAGCAGAGGCCTGGAGCACTTCCAGACAACTAAACAATAAAGGGGAGATGGAACATGAAGTGCATCGAAGCAGGAGAAGCGGGGGAGTGGGAAGGTCACAGAGGACGGGGGCCTGACTGGGCTGGGGGTGGAACGGAGAGCAAGAAGGGGCTGAGGGCAGCAGGAAGATTTAGGTCCCTTCCATGCGTCTGGTGATACCACCCCTGAGAACAGGGACATAGGAACAAGAGATGTGGACAGCAAGGAGGGGGCTTCCATACAGAATGTGCCAGGCTGAGGCACCCCAGGCAGCCGAGCAGCCGCACCCAGGAAGTAACTGGATGTCTGGAGCCAGCACAGGGTGGCGGTCAGGGAAGCACTGGCAGAGGGCACAGGCATGAGACCGCAACAGCAGCTGAAGAGGCCAATGCAGACCATCTCCACAAGTAACCAGTCAAGGTCAAATGCAACCAGGAACCAAAAACCAAGACATGCTAACCCAAAAACAAGGATTAAATATAAGAGAAAATGAGACAAAATCCTCAGTGGCAGAAAAAGACTGCCAGCAGGAATCTGAGAGGATTCCTACAATGATACAGAGGCATCAGTCTCCAAAGGATAAGACTGGACAGTAAAGTACTTTAAGACAGACAGAAATGACTGAGAAAAGAATATGGAAAGATCCTGAAAGCCTTGCTTGTGGGCTCAGAAGAACGCACTACAGTCTCTGCAATATCATAAATAACTAAGGTCCACTTTATTTCCCAAAAGTTTCTCCAAGAAACACGGGGCCACACAACAGAGAGGCTGAAGCCAGACCTTTCACTCTATTCTTGGTTTTCAAAAACAGGCAGTCACTGGGGCCACCCGGTGATGCAGCAGTTAAGTGAGCACGTTCTGCTTCGGCGGCCCGGGGTTTGCCGGTTCGGATCTCGGGTGCGGACATGGCACCGCTTGGCAAGCCATGCTGTGGCAGGCGTCCCACGTATAAAGGAGAGGAAGATGGTCATGGATGTTAGCTCAGGGCCAGTCTTCCTCAGCAAAAAGAGGAGGATTAGCAGCAGATGTTAGCTCAGAGCTAATCTTCCTCAAAAAAAACAAAAACAAAAACAAAAAAACAGGCAGTCACACAGATCTGTGTTATGAGAAGAGGCCAGAAACTGTAGGAGAGACACAGCTGAGGAAGACTCAGCAATCAGGAATCCCCAGCCACAGTCAGAGGACAGACTCAAGGGTGTTCATTTTCTAATAGCTATACACTTTATGTGGTTTTCTACACCTGTGTTTCATTTTACAACAAAAAAGGAAGAGATAAACTTAACCATTATATTGAGTTCCACTGAAGACCCAAAACCTACTATCAAGTACAAAATAGAGGCTATGACAAGCTACAAAGTGCTAGTCTGAGAGAAGGATGAAAGAGAAAAGCTTGAGAAAAATCCACACAAAGCTTTCACATCAATGGTTAAACTGACTATAACTATGTGAGGCAGGAGAATATATCAAGATTTGGCCTAAAATAATCAAAGTTCCACAAATGCAGAAATCAACACTAGAGTCAAAGGCCTAATGTAAATGGAAAACAGAGGCAAATGGACCAGCAGGGCCAACTAGAGAGGAAAATGAAGTCAGCAGGCAATAAGAATGGCAAAATCTAAGAACAAAATTTCATGAAGGGTTCATATTATAACTGTTACGATATGAAGATACAAATTTAAAAAAAAAAAGGTAGCCTAAGAAATTGACCTCTATGTTCTGCCTAGGAAAAGGTTCGACAAGAGGAGAAATTCAGCAGGAGCAAAGTTATACTAAAATACAACACTACACAGGGTTTCTTTTTATTCTAATATAAAGCAAAATAAAACAAGTCAAAGATCACAAAAGGCAAGATGTATATAAAAGGTGTAAGAAACTTGATAACTGAGTGCCAATTTAGTAATAACAGTAGAAGTAAAAAGAAAAGTTAGATGACAAACTTTAAGGTTTTGGATATGGGGAATTTGTGCAGTCTGGGTTTTAACTGTGAACTCAAGCAACTTAAAAGGAAAACCAAAGTGCAACTTTAAAGGAAAAAGCAATCTTTCTTTATAGCACTTAGAATCCTACTTTGATTTACGTCAATTCATAAAAACACTGTTAAAGTAAATATGCACACTGAAAGATGTTCATGATAACACTATCGAAAATCCAACAAAACTTGAAATAGTTCAACTGCCCCACAACCAAGGAGGAAAGAGAGCCCCTTCCAGAGCTCTGATTCTATTCTTCCCCTAAACTGGAAAAACGGAAAGGCACTTTTGGAAACACGCTCTCAGGTGGAGAATTCAATGATTCTTTTCTATTTGTCATTCCTAGTCTGTCTAGGTGTAAGTTCTTGTCATAGGGTGGTTCTAGTCCCGGAATGTTTTTTACTGATCTATTTGTTTTTAGAACATACATCTTAAATGAACTATATCAATACATAAAAACTGACATCAAAAAATGAAAAAAGCAGAGCCCAGAGTAAGTGCACTTACAAAGCACAATGGGAAAAACATACAGAATGGCTCAGAAAAGAATATGGCATCAGAAATACAGCTGAATGTTCTTCAAGACTTTTTTCTTTAAAATTGCTGAAGCTCACAAATGAACCAAAAATCTACCCTGCATTAAATCAAGAAAGAAATAGCTTTTGAACATTACAATCAATGTTAAACCCCATACCACACAATTATGAAAATAATTAAGAAGCACTGAGGGGCCGCCCCATGGCCAAGGGGTTAAGTTCACACATTCTGCTTCAGCGGCCCAGGGTTTCACCAGTTCAGATCCTGGGCACGGACATGCCACCGCTCATCAAGCCATGCTGAGGCGGCATCCCTCATGCCACAACTAGAAGGACCCACAACTAAAAGTACACCTATGTACCAGGGGGCTTTGGGAGAAAAAGGAAAAAGAAAATCTTAAAAAAAAAAAAAAAGAAGTGCTGCGCCCATTTCACCTCTATTCCAAGTGCCAAAAAGTGTGAACTGCACGCCTGTTATATATGTCACATACCACAAGAAACCCACTTACCTCATGTTCCGAAAAAAGTGCTTTCAACTGTCCCTTGGACCAATAATCCAAAGCATATGCCAAAAGCCGCATAGCGATCGTATTAATTCTCAAGAAATTTCCAACAAATATCACCTGGTTAATGTTCTGAGCACATCAAAAAAAGGCAATTAGTTTTCATCTTAATTTCTGTTCTCTCGTAAAAGCTACCCCAAACAGAGCACCATGTGCATAGTTTTTAGCAGCAAGTTGACTGCTGATCAAAAAAAAGTGTTTACATTTAATCCAGCTGATCCAGGGCTATGTAAATTTGATCCCCACACAACTCTGACCCACTTCAAAGCATGCCAGAAAATGTCACAGAAGAAAACAAATTAGGAACAACATTTGTATTAAATATGACAAATAATAACTATTAAATAAGTTTCATACAGATAAGTGAAAAAAGATAGTAAGACCAAATTCAAAGAAGGAAAGTGACACAAATAGGCAAATTATACAAGAAATACCACAGAAAAAAATTCAACCTCACTACTGATCAAAGTAAGTAAAATTTTAGACATATTAAAAGTTAGCAAAACAACTAACTGAAGTTCCACCCACCAAGTTAGTCAAGCTGTGGTAAAACTGACCCATTCATTCCTTGTTAAAGATGATCTGAACTGGCGCAGCCCTTGTGCAAAGCACCTTGGCAATACCAGTCAGGATTCATAAGCACGGTCATATTCTTTAGATGAGAGTCTCACTCCTGAGTAAGTTCCTTATCAAGAATAAAATTCAACCAAGGAATAGCTTCACACTTAAAAACACTTTAGCACAGAGCTATCACTGGCAAGCAACCAAATGCCCAGCTCTATGTGAATGACTTATGATGTGAAAAGAAATCAAATATACAGCCATCAAATTTACATTTAAGTAAAAATATGAAATGGTACATACACCAACTAAAATCTTAAAATACACTGGCACAGGAAAGGGAACATGCAATAAAGAAAAGAGTACTGTTAACATATTCAAATGAAGATTCTTTTTAATTACTGATGCTGATACAGTATCTTTTTAACAATGAGACAATCCTTTCATACTTTTTGAGGTTTCATTTTTAAGCCACATGCCTGTATTATCTATTTAAAAGAATAATTTTAAACAAACATGTATAAATAGGATAAGCTATAAAGCTGCACCAACTGGCTACCCAGCGGACGGCCATTCTTGGTTCTTTCATAGCCCTGTACAATGCTGCTTGACCTGAATGCTACAAGGCAGCACTGTAAAGAAGCTGAAAGCACGAAGACACAGCTCTGCTGCGGTGGAGGGGGCAGACGGGGGTCACTCCTCGGCCCGCTCAGTCTTCTCCCAGCTTCAGAGACTTCCTCTGGATTCCTTCCCAGGGACTCAACAGCCCCATGATGAGCACGGAGTCTAGATTCAGCATCGCTATCCATCACCACCACCCAATAGTCCCGTCATCTGGTACACTGGCTACCTTCCTACCTTCCTCTACTTCTAGATAGTAGCAGTGTTTATCTTCAGTAAGATTAATCCACATGTGAAGAGTATGAACTTCGTCAATGAAAGAAACTCTACTACATATGACTACATTTAGGCACTCTCTGAAGAAGACACATGTTGTACACAAGGTGGGGCCTACTTAGTAAGTTCCGTATTTTCCTCAGAGCAACTAAAGAAACCCATGTTCCCTTACTTCATTAAGGGCACACATTCTTGCTATTGAGCCAATGTTGTTGGTGATGGTGATCAAAGTCGCTCTGGCGAGGTCCTCTTTACTGACGGCCTCTCGCTTCTCCTTGCTCATCATGTTTCCAAAGCTGTGATGGAAAAAGAAAAAAGTTGCTTAACCAAAGGCAATACAGCTCAACAGAATTTGAATGGTACTTTACTAAGATAAAAGTGACCTTGTAGGGCGACAGTGTTCAAATCTTCAAACTTTTTATTACAAAATAACAGAGCATCTGCTCGAAGAGAAAGAAATGCAGCTTCAAAGAGAACCCTCAAGCGTTCTGAATGAGCAAATAGTTTTCCCTGTGGTTTCCACTGAAATCTAACCTTACTACCAGATAGTTTGAACATTCAGTAGGATCTCATCAGATCCACTGTAAGGCACCACTGAGCCTTCTGAGACCAGGGAAAGGTCCAGGAAGACACCTCTGTTAGCGCCGCAGCCCCACTGCACAGCTGTTCCACTCAGCCGAATGTCACTTCCACAGCTGGTAAGCTGCTTATCAGAGCAAAGTGCAGACAGCTGAGTCGAGTAAACTACTTCAGAGTTGCAGATTTCCCTAGAAGCACTTCAAAGTAGCTGACCAGCAGAAAGGCTACGTTAACAACCGTGATCAGAACAGAAACCCAACCAATCAGAAAAGGAAGTTATTACCAGTGAGACAATGCTGTACACATAGAAAATAAAATCTACAGCATTTACAAAGTGCCTACAATTAGTAAACAAGCACGTATCTATGAGTGCCTTTTCTATTATTAAAACCCACATGCCCCAATACACAAAAAACAACTGTTTTTCCAAACAGTCTGGAAACAAACTTAAGAAAACAATTCCATTTACAGTAGCATCAAAGAGAATAAAATGCTCAGGGATATATTTAACAAAAGTGTAACACTTGTACACTGAAAACTACACAACATTGGTGAAAGAAAGCAAAGATCTAAATCAGTGGAAAGAGACTCCAACTTCTTGGATCAGAAGACAATAATGTTAAGATGCAGTACTCCCCAAAATGATATACACATTCAACATAACCCCTACCAAAATCTGTCACCTTTCTTTGCAGATATTGACCAGCTTGATCCTAAAATTCATATGGAAAGTCAAGGGACTCTGACCAGCCAAAACAATCTTGAAGAACAAGCTAGAAGATTCACACTTCCGAATTTCAAAACTTAGTACAAAGCTAAAGTAATCAATGTAGCATGGTTGGCATAATGATAATCATACATTTAGATCAATGGAACAGAACTGAGAGTCCAGAAATAAACCCATACATTTATGGTCAACTGATTTTCAACCAAAGGGCCAAGAGAATCCAATGGGGAAAGAACAGTCTATTCAAGAAATGGTGCTGGGAGAACTGTATATCCATACGCAAAAGAATGAATTTGGACCTCTACCTCACACCATATACAAAAATTAACTCAAAATGGATCACAGACCTAAATGTAAGAGCTAAAACGATAAAACTCTTAGAAGATGGGGGCTGGCCCAGTGGCGTAGCATTTAAGTTTGCATACTCCACTTGGGCAGCCCAGGGTTCACTGATTCGGATCATGGGCACGGACCTACAATCTGCTTATGAAGCCATGCTGTGGTAGGTGTGCCACATATCAAATAGAGGAAGATGGGCACAGATGTTAGCTAAGGGCCAATCTTCCTCAGCAAAAAGAGGAGGATTAGTAGCGGATGTTAGCTCAGGGCCAATCTTCCTTAAAAAGAAAAAAAACTCTTAGAAGAAAATACAGAAGCAAATCTTCATGATCTTAGGTTAGGCAATGATTTCTTACACGTCACACCAAAAGCACAAATTATGAAAGAGACAACAGATAAGATGGACTTCATAAAAATTTAAGACTTCTATGCTGCAAAGGACACTATCAAGGAAGTCAAAAGACAACCAAGGGAACGGGAGAAAATATTTGCAAATTACATATCTGACAAAGGACTTGTATCCAGAACACATAAAAATTCCTACAACTCAATAATAAAAAGATAACTAAAAAATGAACAAAAGACTTGAACAGACATTTTTCCAAAGCAGATAGGTAGACAACCAATAAGTACACAAAAAGATGTTCAACGTCATTAGTCATTAGGGAAATGCAAATCAAAACCATAATGAGATTACTGTACACCTATTAAAGCAGTTACAACCAAAAAGACAGACAATAACAGGCATTGGCAAGGATGTAAGGAAATTTAAACCCTTATATATTGCTGGGGGGATTGTGAAATGGTACAGCCGGTTTGGAAGACAGTCTGGTAGTTCCTCAAAAGATTAGACACAGAGTTGCCATATGATCCAGCAATTCTACTCCTACGTATATACCCAAGAGAATTAAAAACACATGTCCACACAAAGACTTGTACGTGAATGCTCATAGCAGCATTATTCGCAATAACCAAAAAGTTCAAACAACCCAAATGTTTACCAACTGATAAATGGATAAATAAAAGGTTGTATATCCACACAATGGAATATTATTCAGCAGTGAAAAAGAACAAAGTACTGATTCATGCTACAACATGGATGAACCTTGAAAACATTATGCTAAGTGAAAGAAGCCAGTCACAAAAATCACATATTGTATGATACCATTTATATGAAGTGTTCAGAATAGGCAAATCTAAAGAGACAGAAAATAGATTAGTGTTTACCAGGGCCTAGGGGTGGGGGAATGGGGAATGACGGCTAATAGACAGATGATTTCTTCTGGGATGATGAAAATCTTCTGCAAGTGATCCTGGTGATGGTTGCACAACTCTGTAAATACACTAGAAGTCATTATGTTATACACTTTAAACATGTGACTTCATAGTATGTAAAGCTGTTTAAAAGGAAAAATATTTTATATTTTATTCCTTTATTTCTGAGAACACACACGACCCCTTACCTTGAAGCCACAGCCCAGCCTGGCAGTCCAAACCTCTCATAGTCCCCTCCATAAATGTCTCGCACTAGTTTATCCACTTTGGTGCTATCACCACGAGATGCCATTTCAAGAGCTTCTTCAAAAGTGGTACAGCCAGTAAGAAGACAGCAGAGACCAAAAAAAGTTCCTCCTCCAAGACTGATTAAAAACAAACAATATAGTATTATAACATTTTTTAAAATAAGAATAGGAAAGTAATATTTATGAACTCAAAACTATGTTCATGTATCAATCCACTCTAGCCTGAACCCAATCATGCAGATGCCACTGGTAGGACAAGTATTTGAAAGACAAAAACGGGTGCCTAAGAGACACCTTAATAATACAGAGATGTGAGCCAACAAGCAAAGTGGCAAAACACAGGGCCCACCTCCCTACGCAGTCTGGTCATCTGCTGAGTACAAGCAGCCCCAGGGGCAGAGCAGCCCGACGCACCCAGGGCCATGCTGGCACCTCCTCTCTTGCTCTCTCCAAGCCCATGCCCGGAGTCATCCTCATCCAGGCAGCTTGTCACCCTGGCTCAGCAGCCCCCGACCCCACCAGAACTCCTCCATTAATGTGTTTTCTCCCCCAAAATTACTCCTCATTCTTTAACTCACACCTGTTTTGAAAAAACTTGTTTATCCCAATCCCCAGCTCCTTGTTTTTCCTAAAGTGATCTCTGATCTTTAAACTAAAACATATTCATTCTCATCTGCCATCTAATTCTCCTTTCAGACCACCCTCTCCCAATCACTTTTCTATTGCTCAGTATCTCAACTTCCAGATCTCACACCAGCCCCTTGCTGTGCGTGTGTGTACATGTAATATAAAATCTAGGCCAGTTTCAAAGCTGGGATCTTGCCTTGCCTTTTCCTTATAGATGTTACCTAGTAGCTTTGGTTACTTTATGGTATACGCACACCATACACTATCTGAGGGCAGGACCATGGACTCAATGAATGTGCTGATATTTTATGAAACTATGGTAATGAAGTACTGAGCAATAGAAATTAAATAAAAGTAGGTCATGAAATTAGAATTTTCAAAGAGAAAACATCTGTCTGCATAATCCCAGAAAAAATTTATACCTTCCACACAATTTTAACAGGTTCTTGAAGGTGTACTTATATGCAATACCTGAAAACTCAGTTTTAACCCATTATGATTTCAAGAATAAACAATGACCTTTATATAAAAGACCTACCTGGTACCCGTGACCCGCTTGTAATTATCTTTGGAATATACCGCTAAGATGCTAACCCCAGAGCCAATGTTCACCAGAAGCAGAGGGTATGGATTTTTCAAATCAAACGGTAACTTCTGACATTTTTCAGAATCAGCAGGGTTTTCAAAGTAATAGCATTGTGACCGTCCATTGAATCCAACTGAGTCAATGTATAAAATTCCTTTTACTAAGCAATCTAGTTCATCAAGCTTGCAAAGCTGAAGATCACCTATCTGTAATGAAATAAAAATGTATTCAGATTTTTCAACAAGCCAAACAGAAATAAAAACCTCATTTAATAAGGCATCCTTCTACATTAAACAAACCATAAAAGTGCTCACGATGTGTATTTTTTATGCATGCTTTACAGAATAGATCTGGGGACAAAAAACACAGGGATGGGCTGACAAGACAGACTCCTAGTCCCACAGACCCAAATACACTCCAGCCACAAAGCACTGCAGCAGCTGGAGAAATGTGCCAGAAACCCAAACAGAAAACGCAATGTCTGCTCACAGGGCCCATGAGGCGGGAACGGAGCTGAGCTCACAGCCCTGTCAGAAAGCAGACTCCAAGAAATCCAAGCACCTGGGGACACGTAGCGGGAGCTGCAAGGACTCTGACATCTGCCTTCCGGAAGACCCCATTCAAGGCTATGGAGCAACCAAAGGAGGCCACACTGTATTATTAAATGCCTGAAGCCAAAGGGCTGAAAGTGTCCAATGAGAAGCTAAGATTTTTCACTATCTCAACTGGTTACAGCCTCTGAAGAAGGGAGGATTTTAGAAGTATCAAAATTTAAAACATTATCAACTTAATTCCATTTAAATAATTAATAAAGGAATGATTAAATTATTATTCATATTATGGAACACTGTATAGTAATTAAGAATGAAAAGGATAGGATCTTCATTCAATTTAGCATTGAAGTGCGAAGAACTCCAAGACATTCTTTAGTCAAAAAAGCAAGCTGAGAAACATTTTATGCAATCCGATCTAATTCGCCTATTTTTAAAACCATGTTTATATGCACACGTATATGTCATACACAGTCATGCACAGAAAAACTAAACAGATAGACAAACTTTTAACAGTACTGACCCTGGAGCAATGATATAAAGAAACTTCCAAGCTTTACTCTCTGAACTTCTAACCCATGTGAACATTTACAAGCACGTATATTCAATATATGTGACAAATGTAAAGATGCCCCAACCCCCTAAAGCACCTACTTCTCTTTACAGCCGAGTTTAGCCCTGCAAGTTCTCCCCCTTTAATTCAACTCCTGTTTGATTACATTTACAATTTATTCTGATCCACAGCAGAGACAGAAGTTAACAGATAACTTCGTCTTAATCCTTAATTAATCCCTAATTAAGACTATTAAGTTACTCCTCTGATCAAACCCAAGCACTTGAAGTGTTCATCACTGTCCTTACTTCATCTGCTGATGCCCTCCCTGCCACAACGAATTCAATACCCACTTCCCGACACTTGAATCTCAAGTGCCAGCATTTTCATTTCTAAGTCAAATCGTTTTACACTGGTGGCCTATTGGAATCAACATAATTTTCTGTCATTGTATGTCACACCAGTATCTCCTTTTATTCGTCCCATAATTCACATTATCCTGAAGTGTTCTGCTGTGCTATTATTCCTAATGAATCCCAGCCTATCTGCTATAGTGAGATGCCTGAATGCACAGGTAATTTCACTAACTCAAGTTACTCAGAATGTAGGTTTTGCAACAACAAGCAAACTCAATATAATGTGAGGAAATCTCATTCACATTAAAAAAGAAACAGTGTAAACTCAACTATTTTTTTTTCTTATTTTTTTAAATATTTTATTTTTTCCTTTTTCTCCCCAAAGCCCCCCAGTACACAGTTGTATAGTCTTCATTGTGGGTCCTTCTAGTTGTGGTATGTGGCACACTGCCTCAGCGTGGTTTGATGAGCAGTGCCATGTCTGCGCCCAGGATTCGAACCAATGAAACACTGGGCCGCCTGCAGCGGAGCGCGTCAACTTAACCACTCAGCCACAGGGCCAGCCCCTAAACTCAATTATTTTTAAAAATATCTCACTGTGGTTTATTAAATATTAGTCACTCCTAATGCACAAACAGGATTTGATAGGCATTTCATTTGATAGTTTTCAAGGACATCACTGGTGCACACAAATCAGAAACCCCAACAGCCTAAGAACCAACTCCTAAGGCACCCTCTCCTTGGATTACCACACGACACTGAACCTCTGGTAATAGCCTGAATGGTTTTCAAGTATGTTCCACATGAGTCCTGAAAATAGAGAGGTTTTCTCCTCTACCTCTCAGCTGTGATCCAGAGGTCACTATGAGGCTTTCACAGAAGAGGGGAACCTCCTCTCCGCCTACCTCCCCCTTTACTTATAGGAAAAGAAACCACTGAAAACCAACGACCAAGAGAAATCCAAGAACAGAGTATAAAACCTTGTTGAAAAATTCATGTCAATTTTATGTTATGATTATGGTCAGTTATGGGAGAAAATCAGGAGACAGAGGACAGAGGAGGAGGACAAGGTCACAAACCATACAATGACACATGGGTTGGGGTGGGGGATGCAGACTAACAGGCAAAGGCAGAATATTTGGAACAATATTCTCATTGGTGGCATTAAAAACATGGTCAGTGGAGCTATTTTAAATCTATACTGCACCCTAAGGGTCTGAGTCCTAGCCAATTCACTTGTCAACCCCCTCACCTACCCCCACATCCACCCTCAAAGGACCCAGCCTCAAGGTCTTGCCGTGTTCACTGAATGAAGACAAAACCAAGTGCCTGTGGGCACAGCTAGTGTCCAGACATGATCCACAGACTTGTAACAAGTGTGCAGCACAGAACACATCAGCAGGCACTTGAGGAAAGGAGGTTCTGCTGTGGACCACCTCCTACTAACCCTGAGGTCTGAAACCACTGCTTTGGACCTGAGTTCCTTGTTTTTTTAATTAGTAAACTTGCCAAGAAACAACTGAGGGGGACAAGAAAATTATGTGGTAGACGAAACTGGAAACAATTTTATGACACGAAATGACACTAATTTTTAAAAATTATTTTTCAATCTCATTGTTCAAGATTTAATGATGTTGTTCCCCACAGGTAGTTCCTTACTCTGCTTATCACAGATTCACTGTTTTTTCATACTCAAAGAACAATAGAATGCTATCTATGCTTTTAGTGGTTCTGATTCTCATCAACTCATCTGAACTGGGCAAAAAGTAAACTATACGACAATGTCTCCATGGCTAACTCCTAACTATCATTAATTTATATTTAATCTTAATTTGACTCAAGAAATTTCAAATTCCATTAGAGATGGAAATGATTCCACCATTTGCTATTGGTATTACTTTTAACAATCAGATTACCATAAATCGTATATAAGCTAAAAAATGCATACTGTGCGAAAATCCTGCTCAAATTTGTACGCTCCACCTCCAGTAGCACAAAAGACAGTGTGGAGACTCGAGAAGTTTTTATCTCTGCCCATTTGAATAAAAGCAGGCATGTCATGGGTGGGAAAGCGTATAAAGTGCAGATTGCCTTTGCGTCCACACAGAGTCAGGTCCTTCAGCTCCAGGTGCACGTCCCGAATGCCCGTGGACCCATAAGCCACATTGGAGGTCAGGTACTTCCGAATGCTTTTAAGACTTTCCACTTCTTCCTCTTCTTCTTCAGCAGTGATGTCTTTGGGTTCAAAATAAACCAGCTTGACCAACGTTCCACCAATATCCAAGCCAAACCATGGAAAAACTAAAGAGGAAGAGAAAAAAGTCAGAAGCAGCTTTTTTATGAAAATTAAACTTATACTTAGTAGATCAGCAACTTATTTCATACCCTGACGTTTCCAAGGACTACATAAAGAAAAAGGTTTTTGGGAGAAGAAATATGATTCTGTCTGATTTGGAAGCACATCTTAAAAAAAAAAAAGAAACTACAAAGTTCAAAAACAAAAGCACCAGAACACTGAGCCAACCCAACCCTCTTATACTGCCCACACTACACTATGAAATAACAAAAAACAATAAAATGACTACCCATGAACCTCAGCTCTGAAAAAAGAAGACTGAGAATGAAAATCTTCATCCTTTCCATGGGCTTAAAAAAGAAACGTTGAGAATTTTCAAAGTTCTAGTTTTCTACTCAAACGAGAATAGAGGAAATTCCCAAACCTAAGTACATATAAGCTCCAGCGGTCAATTTCTCTCAAAACCTGACATCCTAAAAGAAAGTTTCAATGGACTTCAACAGAACAGATGTTCCAAAATATATGTTTCCAAAAAATCTTTCCCAAAAAATGGCTTCAGGAGATTGGATCAAGATGGACTGCACAGACATACATGCCATCCCTTCCCACCCTAAATCTAAAAATGACTACAGTTACAGATTATGTTATTTTCTAAAATAATTCTGGGAAACAAGAAGCGATACTATCAGCAGAACTAGGTTGATGGAGGCAACAACTATTCAGAACCCTCAAAAGAGGAATGCTTAAAAAAACTGGGAGCAGCTACAAGGGTGGGGGGAGCACAGAGGCACTCTATCCAAGCTGTAGATAGTGGTTGCTGCCGTGGGGAAACAGAAGCAGTCACGGGTGATCTGTGGGGAAATACATTTGGTGCAACGGGACAGGCCAGCCACTTCCGTCTACTGAGAACCACATCCCACCTCCACTCCCATAGAGGGAAAGTCTTCACTGAGCACAGACACTTGAGCCCAAGAATCAGAATGGCACCCACCTAGCTGCTGTTACCTAGAAGAAATGGGGAGCCCCTATATCTGGCCATATATCCCATCTCTCCCCTACAATTCATCCTGACAGGTAAACAGACACTGCATCCACTGACAAGACAACAGCAATTCCACATAAAATGGCATAAAACATTCCATTTATATGAAACTCCAGAAAAAGGAAACTAATCATTTTGCATCTGATAAAACGCAGATCATACCATGGGGGAGGGAAGGAGGGAAGGATTGCACAGGGACAGGAGAAAACTTTCCGTGGTAACTCAAATCTTGATCGTTGGGGGCAAAGGAGGAGATTCGTGGGTGTATATATCTGTCAAAATGCATAGAACTGTACACTTCAAAAGGATGCAGTTTATTGTACATAAATTATATCTCAATAAAGACATTTTTATAAAAGAGAAAGACTGACTTCCAAAATAAAGCTCAACAGATACATTTGACAACAAAAATGCGCACAGAAAAAACAAATGGAAAAGGAAACAGAATTCTCCCAAGATGCCTGTGGAGTATTAAGACAAGGTAGATATACAGAATATAGAACCAGAAAGTCCAATATCTATCTTATGTGAGTTCTAGAAATTTTCTGTGGGAGATGGGGGATGGAGAACACGAACCATTGGCTTGAAAGACCCACTAAGTGTTAAAAAGAATCAATTAGTGGAGAAAGGGGAGACTCAGACCCATCCTATTGAAATTTCAGGAAATCCTAAAAACTTACAAAGGAAAAAAGTCAATTCCTACAAAGACACATAAATCATGTAAAGGTAAAATGGGACTTTTCATCAACAACACAGATGCTAGAAGACAATGGAGCACTAACTTCAAAGTTATAAGGAAAAAGATTTTGAAATTCATATTCAGCTGAATCATCTTTCAAGTGGAATGCAAAAGAAACTTTCACACATGAAACAGCTCAACGTTTACTACTCTAAGACCTCTGAAATAGTAAGTCGATGCACTTCAATTTAAAAAGGATTCAAGAAGATAGGAGCTGTAAGAAACAATGATAAACAAAGGAAGTAATATATGCCGACTTCTAGAAAAATAAGCAATCTGGAACCAAAACACTTCCATGATTTCAACAAATGAAGTCGAAGAGGGAACAGACAGGAAAGGGAGGGGAAAGCAAGGAGCATTTCTGTCTAGTTGGGGAAAGGAAGATATAGATCTGGTTAATCCCACACAAGAATAAAGAAGTGATGGTTTAAACGTGTTAAAAATTTACATGTAACTCCAGAAGAAGAGAAAAATGAACATATGACCTTCGAACAACTAGGAAAAAAAAAATCAGTTCAAAAACAAAGAGGAAAATAAGAATGGTAAACACAAAACGAAAAATGACAGGAATGAATGTAAACATATCAGTAGTCACAAACAGGTCAAATTTCTCTTCCAGATTGAAGAGGAAGTTCAACTTTATGCTGATATAAAAAGATGTGTCTAAAACAAGATAATTCAGTAGATTGAAGGTAAATAAATGGTAAAACACCCACAACAGAGTCCCATCATAAGGAATTGCTGCTAGCTTTAAGATGAAAACGGCATTCAGACAAAGGTACTCATACCCACATCTCAAGCACTCACTGGAGACTGACACATCAGACACAGCAGCGGACTTACATTTAGGAACCATGGTGTAGTAAGAGTCAAACCTTGGGCTTCAAGACCGGCGTTGCATTTAATAGGGGCTATTAGGCTCACAACTATGAGAGGTGCCCCTCCAAACAGTGATCTACCAAGGAAATAAGATTCACAACTCTCATACCCACACTTACTTGAAATTATATATTCACTGACCAAATCAATGGGAAGAATCACTGGCACCATTTATTTAACTGATTTGCCACATTTATATAGTTGAATTCGGTTAAACAAAATAAATGCCTGGACAATGTTACTCCACTGTATCAAGCAAATGTTAAAAGAAAGCAAATACGATACTAGCAGACTAAAGAGAACTCAAACAAACAAAAAGCATTAAAAGGGGACAAAAAGAAATGGTCCTGGCCAGCCCCATGGCCAAGTAAGTTCCATGTGCTCTGCTTCGGCAGCCTGGGTTCGCAGGTTCCGATCCAAGTGCAGGCCTACTCCACTCATCAGCCATGCTGTGGAGGCATCCCAAATACAAAGTAGAGGAAAATTAGCATGGATATTAGCTCAGGGCTAATTTTCCTCAAGTGAAAAATAAAGAGGAGGATTAGCAACAGATGTTAGCTCAGGGTGAATCTTCCTTACCAAAGGAAAGAAAAAAAAAAGAGGGGCCAGCCTGGTGGCACAGTGGTTAAGTTCCCACATTCCACTTCAGTGCCCCAGGGTTCACCAGTTCGGATCCCAGGTACACCTCAAGCCATACTGTGGCAGGAGTCCCACATATAAAGGAGAGGAAGATGGGCATGGATGTTAACTCAGGGCCAGTCTTCCTCAGCAAAAAAGAGTACTGGCGGCAGATGTTAGCTAAGGGCTAATCTTTCTAAAAGGAAAAAAAAGAAAGAAAAGAAAAAGAATTGTCATATGCATTAAAAAGCGTAATTGATATGATCCTGACACATACTTCAAAAAACATTAAAAACAAGGAGAAACTGACAAGTCTAAAAATCAGTGTGAAATGACACAGGTCTCAGAAATTTGCACACACACACAATAAAGGCATACATATGATTTGAATATCACAGCTAATAAGGTGGATCTATTAAATACAAATAACTTTGTATCAAAAAACCAAATACACTTTCCTCTCAAATACCCATAATCCTTCACAAAAATTAATGGCACTAGCTTCAAGAACCTCAAATTCCAAAGAACAAAAACAAACCACATTTACTTTCCACAACACCTCAAAATTAGAAGCTAAGCCAATGGACCAAAAAAACGCATTATCCACCTGGAAATTTTTAAACCCACTTCTATTACTCTGAGATTAAAGAGGAAATCAAAACAAAATTTATTTTAAAATGACAATAAGAACACTATATATCAAAACCAATAGGATACACCCAAGATGGCACTCAAATGGAAATTTCTAACCTAAAATGTTTATCAAATGTATTCAACAAGAAAGCCTGAATAAAAGGAAATGTCTCATACAATTTGAAATGCTAGAAAAAGAACAAAACAGACTCAAAATAAGCAGAAGTTATTAAAGATGAAAGCAAGATGTCACAAAATTAGAAAAACATCATCATGTGAACAAAGCCACAACAGAGGTGATCAATAAAATCAGGTGCTGGGGGCTGGTCCCATGGCATGCTGGTTAAGTCTGGTGCGCTCCACTTCAGTGGCCTGGGTTTGGGGGTTCGGAACCCAGGTGCAGATCTACACCACTCATCAGCCATGCTGTCGTGGCAACCCACATACAAAATAGAGGAAGACTGGCACAAATGTTAGCTCAGGGCTAACATTCCTCCAGCAAAAAAAGAGGAGGGTGTTAGAGCAAATCTTCCTCACCAAAAAAAAAAAAATCAGGCTTTGAAAAAGCTACTAAAACAGACAAATTTTTGGTACATGTATCCAAGAAAAAAAGAGAAGATGTAGCTTTTCTTAAAAGAAAAAAAAGATGAAAGAGTACAAAACCAGAGACTGTACAAATAAGCTAATATACAATTTTATAACAATAAGTTTAAAATGTACACTAAACAGAGGATTAGCTAGAAAAAAAAGTACAAAAAGTGGCTCAAAATTAAGTAGAAAACACAGAAATAAAAGAACTGAAAAATTTTTTTAAAAGGTCAAAGGTCTACCACCCAAACAACAACGAAAAAGCACCAAGCCCTAACAGTTTCCAGGCAAACCTTTAAGAGCTTCTGGGCACAGAAAAATCTAAAGATTCCCAAGTCATTCTAACCTGATATCAAAACTAGAAAAGTATCTCACAACACAAATGCAAAAACATTAAATCGTTAAACAGGAGAATCCAGTTGTGCAATACGTGTAACACATGGATGTTGGCCATGGCCAACAGTCTCCTCAGGAATGCAAGGATGGTTTTCACATTAGAAATTCCAATTAATGAGGCTTGCTTACATCAGTAAATTGAAGGAGAAAAATCATGATTATCTCAGTAGATTCCAAAAAATAAAAACTAAGAGAATCAAACCAACAGAATAAAAAAATTTTCATAAGTATTTGGATACAAAAAAATATACAAATACCAATAGCTTTTCCTATTTAATAAGCAAAACCCAACAAGAAAATCACATGAAAAAATGTCATGTATAACAAAAGCCATAAAATATTTAGAAATAAATCTAATACTAAATATGTATGATCGCTATTAAAATGGTGTACTGAAAGACACAGCAATGGGAAGATGCATCCTGTTCCAGCAAGGAAAATTAAATACTAATAAATGTCAATTCTCCCCACGTTAATCTAACAATGTCAATGCAATTCTAAAAACACTGTGGCTGACTCCCCAGCAACCATTCCACCTCAGCCCTAGGGACGGTCCTGATGTTTTCACACCAAAAAAAATTCCATTCCCAGTGACCACCTAACCTAACCTGGCATGATTCATGAAGTCTGTCCCTGGCATTTAGAAGATAAGAGAAGTTTCTTCACTCTTCAGAAAGCAACAGTGCTAGATATGATCGAAGCAAGGAGATTCAATTCCTATTTTCCTACTAGTGGCACCATTCTTTAACCATCAACTTTAGGATGATGCCAACCTTGTGGATAGAAAAGAGGAGAGAGACAGCACTCTACCAACAAACATATCACATCAAGAGGACTGGAATCTGAAGATCTGGATATATCTAAGACCAGTGGAAGATCTTCTAAAGCTGAAAGCAAATTAAGCCTTACTCCCCTTTCCTTGGATTATAAAATTGAAACATTAGTATATGGCCATTGTTTTCAAAGACCATCTGTTAACAGCCAAGCATTATATTAGGCACTTTACTGATGAGTTTGTTTAATGTTTACAATAACCATATAAGGTAAATTCTATAATCATCCCACTTTACAGATTAAGAAACTGAAGGGCAAAAGAGCCCATGGTCACAGGCAAGAAGAGGAAGAGGTGAGACTCAAACCCAGATTTCTTAAATCCTTTAACAAGTATCTCTTAACAAGTATTTATACAAACGTAGGAGCACAGAACACATATTCTTGGGTTGATAAGAAAATAAAATTAAAAAGCAGTTCAATAAAATTCACATACTTTTTAAGTAAATAAAGAGGATCGACAACATATAAGGAAAAATAAGGAGCCTTAAGCAAAGAGAATAGCTCAGTTCATATCCTTGTTATAGCCTTTAATGGTTTTTGGATTTTTCTCATACTACTGATCCAACCATCTATGTATCCAAGAATTAGGGGGCAGTGAGAGGCATGGAAGGTCCATTAGACACATGCTCTCTGATAATGGCTGAGGCAAATGTCTCAGCCCTACAACTCTGTTATTTCTAAACATTTAGCCTGTCCAAAGGGGCTTAGATGCCTACCACTGACTGTGAGACCACCCTGTATACTATAACATAATGAATACTGGAATAAGCCTTCTAATTCTTATTTAAAACACTATGTGTTTCTGGTGGGAAGTCATGGAAAAAGGAACTTTGCTATACCATCACATTCCTCCCATCTCACCAAAGGAAACCTGTTTACCACTTCTAATTAGTGAGTCTTTCCATTAATTTTCAGATATTTTAGTCTGTTTGAAGCCCTTAGCACATTTCCTGATATTAAGACCTCCAAGGTACTCAGTCTAGACAATCTATACTTGACTTAGGACAATTTCTACAAAGAATTTAAACCCTCCCTCACAGATTATTTATGTAAAATCATCATTAGCACAATGTCTCTCTCATAACAGGAATCAACAAGTGAAATACTTTCCAATGGAAAATATACGGTTTATAAGAGTATGCTCAATTTTAACATTATGAACTACATCTTATCAAACCATATGTGGTTAAGATATTACAAACTCTGAGGCCAGCCCCATAGCAGAGTGGTTAAGTTTGCACTCTGCTTTGGCAGCCCAGGGTTTCGCCAGTTCAGATCCTGGGCACAGACAGCACCGCTTGGCAAGCCTTACTGCAGTAGGCGTCCCACATATAAAGTAGAGGAAGATGGGCACAGATGTTAGCTCTGGGCCAGGCTTCCTCAGCAAAAAGAGGAGGATTGGCAGCAGATGTTAGCTCAGGGCTAATCTTCCTCAAAAAAAAAAAGGAGAAAAAAATATAAACATAGAAAACCTAACAGACTACTAAAAAACTGCAAGATGCTTTCACTTTTAGAAACTAAACTTTAAGGGGCTGGCCCCATGGCCGAGTGGTTAAGTTCATGCGCTCCGCTGCAGGCGGCCCAGTGTTTCGTTGGTTGGAATCTGGGCGCGGACATGGCACCGCTCATCAAACCACACTGAGGCAACGTCCCACATGCCACAACTAGAAGAACCCACAACGAAGAATACACAACTATGTACTGGGGGGCTTTGGGGGGGAAAAGGAAAAAAAATAAAAACTTTAAAGAAAAAAAAAAAGAAACTAAACTTTAAGCCATTACAGTCATGCATCACATAACAACACTTTAGTCAACAATGGACCACATACATGATGGTGGTCCCATAAGATTAGTGCCATATAGCCTACGTGTGTAGTTAGGCTATACCATCTAGGTTTCTGTAAGTACACTCTATGATGTTCGCATAACGACAAGATTGCCTAATGATGAGTTTCTCAGAAGAAATCCCCGTTGTTAAGTGAGGCATGACTGTATTTAGAAAAGTGTTTTTACATCCTAGTCAGTCTCACTGACTAAACTGAGAAAGAACATAAACTGAGAAAGAACAGTGTGTGAAGATAAAGATACCCCAAGTTATGAACCTGAAAAATGATCACGAGGTTATAAATTTACCCCCAAGAACAGCATCACTCTTTTCTTTTTTTTGAAGATTGGCACCTGAGCTAACAACTGCTGCCAATCTTTTTTTTTTTTCCTGCTTTTTTTCTCCCCAGATCCCCCCAGTACACAGTTGCATATTTTTTTTGTTGTGGGTCCTTCTAGTTGTGGCATGTGGGACACTGCCTCAACGTGACCTACTGAGTAGTGCCATGTCCGCGCCCAGGATCCAAACCCTGGGCCGCTGAATCGGAGAGCGCGAACTTAACCACTCGGCCATGGGGCCAGCCCCATCATCGCTCTTTTAAACGATCAATCAAAATAGCTATTCTTTTCACTGCCTACTGAAGTCCTCTCCAACAGCCTACAGTCTATTATCTTGTTCACTCTCTCTCCTTTTAACACGTGCTGAAGCAAAATATTTTTAATAGCATACATCTCTTCTTGCTTATTGTTCCCCAGATAAATAGAGGGCAGGGATACCAACACTGAACAATCATATTATCTAAATTCATGATTCATACATTGGACCCTAAAATAATATACTGTACCATTTTACACAGCTACATAATTGGACTATTTTTAGGTCCTGCTTAATGCTTTATATTTGTTATACCTCCTAAATGAGGGCCCATATTTACTTTGATTTCATTTAGATTTAAAGATGATATAACAATAGCTTAAAAAGCATCCTCTCCCATTCCATCTCTCAAGAATGGGTACAAAGCAACAGAAATCTACTTTTTCCCTGAGCTCCTAGTGGGCAGCCCTTCCCAATTCCCTAACTGAAGATGTGAAACACTGCACCTGATAAAGGGCTCCAGCGCCAGTTCCATTCTGCCAACACCGACACTCCCCTGAAAGCCAAGAGAAAGCAATCCATTTTCTAGGTTAGGATGGTCAAGCTACAAACAAAAGTTTTATTTTCTAGACTAATGGAGGTTAAAGGTATTCTATGATTGGCATGAGTCCAAAATCAGCACGTCCCAAAGATCTCCCTGGCGTGCTACATGGCTGGGAGTCACCTTCAAAATCCAGCTTGTCACCCACATGCCATGGAGAATTACGATCCCAGGGTTCCCATACCTCCTGCACATCTGCGGTCCTTGCTTAAAATGTATGTTCTCTTGTCACCTGCGTGTATTCATTTGTCAAAAATGTCCTGGCCAGCCCCATGGCCAAGTGGTTAAGTTCGCGTGCTTTGCCTCAGCCGCCCAGGGTTTCGCCAGTTCAGATCCTGGGCGTGGACGTGGCACTGCTCATCAGGCCATGCTGAGGCGGCGTCCCACGTGCCACAACTAGAAGGACCTACAACTAAAATATACAACTACGTACTGGGGGATTTGGGGAGAAAAAGCAGAAAAGAAAAAAAAAAGATTGGCAACAGTTGTTAGCTCAGTACCAATCTTTTAAAAAACAAAAAAGGCCACTATATGTAATCATGCCTCAATAAAATTTTAAAAATTAAAAGATGCACGTTCTTAAACCCCTTTGCAGACCTGAGTTTTTTTTTTTTAAGCTTCTAAGCGATTCCACATAAGAACCACTACTCTGAATTATACTGAACGTACCTTCCCCTAACCAGAATGGGGAAGGTCAAGAACACTGGGTCTGAAGTCAGACACCCAGAATCAAAACACAGCTCCATTACGAACTCACTATACGCCCTTGGACAAAAGGACAATTTCCCTGAGCCTGTTTCCTCATCAGGAAACTGGGGATAAAAAACACCTACCTCACAGGGTGATTGTGAGACTTAAAAGAGATGTTTATGAAATATCTGGTGTAGTGTCTAACACAAAGAAGTAAGCACTATGTTACCATCATTAGCATCTTTGTTTCCACCATTTAAACCAATCTTTGGTATTTCTCTCAGTCCTCTGAGGCATATTCCACCTAATCTAAAACTTCTGAAGAACTTCTTAGAACACAGGGCTAGCCTCATCCCTAATGACTGTGATGCATTAAGTCTGAGATTGGGGGACTGGCCCCGTGGCCGAGTGGTTAAGTTCGCGCGCTCTGCTGCAGGCGGCCCAGTGTTTCGTTGGTTCGAATCCTGGGCACAGACATGGCACTGCTCATCAAACCACACTGGGGCAGCGTCCCACATGCCACAACTAGAAGGACCCACAACGAAGAATATACGGCTATGTACCGGGGGGTTGGGGGAGAAAAAAGGAAAAAAATAAAATCTTTAAAAATAAAAAAATAAAAAAAAGTGTGAGATGGGGACAAGTTTGGGAATCATACTGCTCCAGGGAAGAAGTACAGCAGAACAGGACTGGGGCCCACAAGAATTCCTAAGATAACTGAATAGTTCCTTCTACATTCAAACGACAAGTAGTCTTCTACCTTTAGACAAGTAGTGTAATAATGTCAGAATAAGGTTTCTAGCCTCAAAAGAAAGGTGGTACCACGCCACACCCAACTCTCCCATCAATAAATATAAAGAGATGTAGTCTTTATTGAATTCTCTCCAAGTTAAAACCAAAGTACATTCTTGGAGGGCTCAGCAGTCTACACACTGCCTCTCCACCTCACAGGTGCACCCCTGGACAGTACGCAAAGAGCAAATGAAAGAACAATACCTTGTTTATTTCTTTAGCAGGTCTCATTACCTGAGAGATGGCTTTTCATGATTTATCAGTCAGTCAGAGAAAACAAGGAAGGGGACCATAACAAACACCAGACACCAAAACAAAAAAATAAATCCTACACCATGAATATTTGTTAGTTCCTCAAAAGATGTTTCAAAACCCCGTTATACACCACCACCACCTCCCAGACAGTCTAAACCAGTGTTTTTCAGAGTAGTCTGAGTCACCTATATCTGAATGATAGGAGGAGCTTGTTAAAAATGCAGCTTCTTAGAACCCTCTCCAGATTCTGATTCAAAAAAGAGAGAACTGGACCCAGAGTCTGCATTTTTAACTCTCAAGGTCATTTTTATACTCAAAATTTGGAAGTACTTCCACAGTAGCTAGAAATTTTCAGCTCAAGTAAGAGAGCCTTAAACACAAAAGATGATAGTGACTATGCTTCATCTTACAGCAATGAAGAAAGAGCTAATAGGACATAATGCAGTAAGGCACAGAGCTCAAGAGCAGGGGCTATGAAGCTAGAATGCCTGAGTTTACACTTCTAGTCCACCGCACACTAGCCATTCGTCACTAGGCAAATGTGCCCCAGTTTTCCCATCTACAAAATGGAATACTACCACCTACCTCAGAGATATGAGGGCTAATGAGTTATTAAAGCTCTTAGACGAGTACCTGAAAAAAAAACTTAAAAATTAAAATAATTTTAAAAACAGTGCCTGCCTCGTGCAAACACCCAAACTACAATACTTATTTAGAATCTCTGTGGCCATCAGCAACAAACAGCTGACTCGATGGCTGAGAATCTTATTTGCTGCATCTCTAGAATTTACATCCGCCTGTAAGGATGGAGTACAAAACCATAAAGAAATAAATGTTTTGCACCGCTTAAACATGAGGTGCTTCTCAAATAAAACACAAATCAGACAACTGACTCTAAAAATGGTATAGGTCGAGAGTGGATAATCTGTTTTCCAAATCTCTTTCAAGAAGATAGGAAAAAACCAAAGAATTGAAAACTCCCAAACTTTTCATAGCAAAATAGGGTTACATTTAGTATTTAATCATCCAAATCACAGAAGATAAGGCTAAAGCAACTGGGTGTTTGGGCTGAGGTACAAGACTACCCAATAAAGACCTCACACACTTTCTCTCACTCTCATGATCTGCATTTAAAACAAGATGACTTCCCGAAATACGAACTTGGCAACAAGAACAAAAAAAAGTCTAACCGTATGTAAGATGTCACAATATTGTAAAGCTCATACAGAGCATCAAGAGCCGATACTTCCAGACAGAGGACCTGAAGACCTGTAAAGGGGAGAAACTATTTGGACCAGATCACAACACAGAAAAAGAAATCTGATGATAAAATGGAGAAACCGATTCTCTGGAAAGAGCGTGTGCAACTCCCTAGGCGAGGTTCCCTCAAAAGAAAAAGCCAAAACGCCCAGAACGCTCTCCGGTCCTGAATCGTGAGCATCAGCAAATAGACAGAAAAGAGAGGAGAAATCTGGGGGAGAGATGACCCGAATTCCCACGGGAAGAAAAGCAGCCAAAGCCGAGTGCAGAGAACAGAGAATCCAGTTTTAGGCCTGCAACAACTCAGGGGGCAGTTAACCATTTTCCAGGAGGCCCGAAATCTCCAGATAGAAAGGGTTTAACGTCTTGGAGCGCAGCTCTTTGGAAACCCACGGGAAAGAGACACTGGGGATTCAAAGGCTTGGGGAGGAGGAGAGAGGGGCGGTGGAAATGAGTCAAAAGAGGGCTTCTCGGGGATAAAATCATGTGACTCTCGAGCAAAGAACGCCCAAGGAGCTAAAAAGAGGGAGGAAGGGTCCTGGGGAAAGGCCCTCCATTCCGACCACCGGGAAGCGCAGACCACGGCGCGAGAGGGCCGGGCGGGGGCCGAACCCCAAAACCCCCGCGTTTGGACCCGAGGCCGCCAGCCGGGTGCCAGCCCACGCACCAACCTGGGACCACCGTGCGGGGGCACTGTGCCTGCGCCGGCGCGCGGGAAAAACGGCGGCCCGGCCGGAAGGGGGCAGGGCGAGCCGCTCGGACGCCCCGCCGGGCACTTACGCGGCCGCTTCTTCCGGAGGCTTTCGACGCGCTGGCGGGAGACCGAGGTAGCGCCGCTGTAGGAGCCGGGCCGCTCCCGCCTTACGCTGTCCGCCAAGGCCGAGGCCCCAACGGCGGGCGCCGACGCGCTGCTCGCCCGGCGCCGCAGCGGCTCCCGCCGCCGCCCATCGGGCCCCCTGGGCGCCGGCTCCCGGGCCGATGAGTCGGAGGTGGCGGCGGCCCTGCCGTGGTGTTCCATGGGCGCGCCGAGCCGTCCCGTTCCCATCCGCAGCAGCCACCGCTGCCGCCCGAGCCAGCCCCCCAGCGCCGAACCCCTCGTCGCTGCCTCCGCGGCCGTCCAGCCCGATCAGAAGCGCACCCTCGGCGGGCCGCCTCTTCCGTTGCGCCAACGCGCAGCAAGCCAATCCAAGCAGGCCGGGGGCGGCCCGAAGGCCTGGTGTCCAATCAGCTACCGGACTCGAGGCGGATCGACCGCCCCTCCGTCCAATGAGAGGCTCCCAAGCCGGGGCGGTGCGGAGAGTGGCGGGGGAGGGGATCCGTGCTCGGCGGAGGAGAAGGCGGTGTTCTGGCCAGAGAGTGATGGCGGCGCCGCCCAATGGACGCGTGGGTGGAGGGGCCCGTGTCCCCATCTCCCTCCACATCCGCCTGCCCGGATGGACAGGCCGGAGCCTCGGGCCCCAGAACTCTCCCGGGACGCCTCCGCGCGCCCGAGTGTCGTCCCCCTGCTGCGTCCCATCCTCTCCTGGCTCGCGCCCTCCTCCAGGCCAGCAGTGCCCTCGCAGCGTCCGGCCGCCAGTCGTTGGCAGACAGATGGTCTTGAACTGCGGCTGACCTTAGCCTTTGTCCCTCGGCCCGGTTCCTCCGCTGCCGTCGAGGCCGCCAGCCCCCCGCGCTATTTTTGACCACCGCCCCCTCCCCCGGCACTGCCACTGCCGTGTTTGGTCTAAGCCCCCTCCATTCCGCCTGCGTTGGAGAATGTTCCCGGTACCAGAAGGAATAAAAGGCCTGGGGTTGGTCTCCATGGCAACTGGAAGAAAGAGGTGGGTTATAAATCCTTCGCCACCCTCCTGTGGAGAAGGAGGGGGTGTGGGAGTCGGGAAGTAGGGCTGGCTTTTGAAGGAGAGTCTGGACCCCCCTTTCTCTGTGGTGCACTGGGGGACATAGAAGGATTCGGTGGCCGCCTTGGAGCCTGGGTTGTTGGGGATTTTTGGTTTTTTTGTAACCATCTTAATTCCCTTCTTTTTTAGGGTGAGAAGATGGTCACCCCTAGCCCTGAGACGTTTCTCACACTTGCCAAAGGCCCTTCCAAGCATCCTTCTCCCAGAGGATACCCAAGCCTGGAATGATCTCGCCCCGCTCTGTACCCCCAAAGCACCCCCTCACTCCGTCAGGTGTAATGGGATTGTGAGTTTATCTTGCTCGCTAATTATTTCATAAGTGCCTCCCCTGGGAGAGTGTAATGTCCCTTGTGTGATAGCCCTTATTTTCTTCACCTTTTCCGTAATGATTGCTAGTAGCAGGCGAACAAGAATGATGAGCTGCTCTCTTCCTCGTTGAAGAGAATTACCATGCTCACTCCAAACTAGCTCACCTCACTAGGAATAACTCTGGAAACCCTACTTCCCAACTATGGAAATTCCAGCTTCTGCAGGGAGCCACCCCAGATGGATCCTGCAAGAACCAAGAACACATAGCTAGTCCAGTATCTCAGTGCCCAGCACTGCCTGCCTTTCTGCCCCCCCACCCCCAAAATAAATGATCTTCCTTGACCTGAGAGACTTTCTATCCAAGTCTCTGAGCTCTGATAGAAGGTCCTGAAGAATCAGGAATCATCCAAACCTGAGGTTGCCAAGGTGAACCCCAACATCAAAACAACACCTGAGGGGCCAGCCCAGTGGCGCTGCAGTTAGGTTCACATCTTCGGCTTTGGTGGCTCAGGGTTCACCGGTTTGCATCCCAGGTGAGGACATGGCGCCTCTTGACAAGCCATGCTGTGGCAGGCGTCCCACATACAAAGTGGAGGAAGATGGGCACGGATGTTAGCTCAGGGCCAGTCTTCCTCAGCAAAAAGAGGAGGATTGGCAGCAGATGTTAGCTCAGGGCTAATCTGCCTCAAAAAAAAAAAAACCTGAAATACATGTAGCATTTTTTTTTACAATGTACAGAGTGTGTTTACACATCATTTAATCCTCCTAACAGCATTTGGATGGTGAGGCAACTTATCCAGAAGCACACAGCTTGAAAAATGACAGAGCCTGGATTCTTAAGAGGTTGAACTCCTTTCTGCTTTATGATAACCAAAAGGCACAGATTCAGTGAAATTCCAGTAAATTATTGGAAGGCTTTTTCTCCTCTTAAATACATTTATGTGTGTTCACTTTCTAGTGTGAACTTGCTGATGGTCTGTGGCTATCATTCAAGTTTATCCAAAATAACAAGTGAGGCAATTAGACAAGATGTTTATAATCCTAAATCAAAAGTGCAAATAAATTGAGCAAGAGAAACCAGACACAAAAGAATACATGCTGTTTGATTCCGCTTATATGAAGTTTAACATTAATAAATGATGCTAGAAGATAGGATGCTGGTTTTGAGGAAGAGGGAGAGAGTAGTGATGAGACGGCACCAGATGGGCTTCTAGAAGGCTGATAATGTTCATTGTCTTTGATCTGGGTGATGGTTACATGGGTGTGTTCATTTTGTCATAGTTCATCAGCATGTTCACTTGATTTGTGCACATTTCTATGTATATTCACTTAAAACTTGCTTTTTAAAAAAGGAGAAATTGAAGATTTGCCTTAGAGCAAAGTAAAACCATGATTAAGCTTAGGTTTTTTTTCAAAAAGCAAAATGAAAGTAGCAATTAGAAGGTTTCCTTTCTCCGCCGTTATTATAATAGTTTATAGAGAAAGCGTTACTAAGTTCTTTATCGCTTCTCTCACTTATTTACCCTTGGGGAGAAGCCAGTTTTCTGGTGTACGCACCAGATGATAAGCACAGGGCTCATGGTAAGGATAGTACTTCAGAGGAACTAACCAAATTCTGAAGTAGTGACTTGCAAATCTAGAGCCATTTCAGTAACGAAGCATTGTACAAAACACATCTACCATATTAGTTGCCTATTGTTAGGTAAAAAATGCCCCCAAAACCTAGTAGCTTAAAACAATAATAAATATTATGTATTATCTCAGTCTCTGTGGGTCAAGAATTTGGTAGTGACTTAGCTGGGTGGTTCTGGCTCACAGTCGTTCATGAATTTGCTGTCATTTGAGGACATAATGGGCTGGAGGATCCACTTCCAAGATGGTTTATTCACATGGCTGGCAAGTGGGTGCTGGCTGATGGCAGGAGGCCTCAGTTCCCACAACACAGGCCTCCTTAGGGGTGCTCCAGTGTCCTCACAACATGGCACCTGGCTTCTCCCAGAGCTAGTGATCCAAGAGAAAAGGCAGAAGTCACAATATCTTTTAAGATCTAGCCTGAAAAGTCATACTCCATCATTTCTGCAATATCCTGTTACTATACAGATCAGCACTATTTAACTGGGTTGGTACTACACAAGGACAAGAATACCAGAGGAAGAGAACCACTGGAGGCCAGCTTGGAGCCCACAGTCTGCCCTCTGGCCCCCAATGATTTCACGTCCTCATTTCTTAGTACTTTCTAAGAACAAGGGACAGACCCTCTCTGAGTTTCGATTGAGTTTTCTTGCAGCTAAAGTAGAGCATCACTGGGGGGTAAAAATTAAAATATGATCACAAGAGTGCTAGGCCACAGAGGTTTACAGGCCAAGTTCTTTCTCCTTTCATTAGGCTCCATTGGTGCCAGGAAAATGAAAGGTATAGATCAGGCCCCTTTTAAGCACAAGGCCTTTTTTGCAGAGTATAATGGCTGGGAAATTTGGGAAGACCCTGTCTACTGTCTCTCCCAAAGGACAGAGATGTGGAGAACATGAAATTCTTAAGCCCCTAGACATTCTTCTAAGGCCTGGCCCTGGGCCCAGAGTCCACTACTGAAGAGGGATAGAGCTGTGTGTTACATGGGCATGGACACACACAGCATAACTAGCATGTGGCTTTCTGGTGGCCCTGCTAGAACTCACAATTAATATGAAAGTATTGCCTGCTTTTACAAATAAGGCTCAACTTGGTTCAGGAGAATAGAGAAGGCAACTTCAAGACAAAATATAATGAGTTTAGAACAAAGAGTTTCCTAGATTTGAAGATCTATCCCTTCCTAAGTATTGAAGGGTTGAAAATTTCTCTTGGTTTCCAAACTGAAGTCCTATCTTATCTTTGACTAAATATCCCTAATTTCTAGTAATAGTTTAGCACTTTAATAGTTGTTAGAAAAGCAATCTGTGCTCAGATAAGTTTGGGAAATATGAGGTATAGTTAACTGCAACTTAAAGCTTTTAATATGCTGAAGGGCATGATGAATCTCCAAGCAGAGGCTGGGGTATGTAGCTTTCTTCCAAACGTAATTGACCATGGAACACTTTTTTCACAGAATTTCTTCCTCAGACACACATTAAGAAACTCATATCTGAGGCTGGCCCCATGGCAGAGTGGTTAAGTTCATGCGCTCCACTTCGGCGGCCTGGAGTTTCACTGGTTCCCATCCCGGGCACAGACATGGCACCGCTCATTAGGCCACGTTGAGGCAGCATCCCACATGCCACAGCTGGAAGGACCCACAGCTAAAATATACAAGTACATACTGGGGGAACTTGGGGAGAAAAAGCAAAAAAAAAAGAAGATTGGCAACAGTTGTTAGCTCAGGTGCCAATCTTTAAAAAAAAAAACTCATCTCTATGGGGGCTGGCCCCATGGCCAAGTGGTTAAGTTTGCGTGCTCCGCTTCAGTGGCCCAGGGTTTCACCAGTTCAGATCCTGGGCGCGGACATGGCATCGCTTGTCAGGCCACACTGAGGTGGCATCCCACATGCCACAACTAGAAGGACCCACAACTAAAAAATGTACAACTATGTACTGGGGGGATTTGAGGGGAAAAGAAGCAGAAAAAAAAAAAAAAAAGATTGGCAAGAGTTGTTAGCTCAGGTGCCAATCTTTAGAAAAATAAACTCATCTTTGGATATAAAAATCACTTGCATCTCTCTTATAGTAAAGGCAATGAAAATCCAGTTCTCTCCATTTTGAAAGCTTGATAGCTAGGATTATTTTCACTCCCAAATAAACCTGTTAGAGCATCTGTTTTCTGAAAACATGCTTGTCCTCTTTTCTCTTAAACAGCTCCACTTTCCCTCGTTCTCCTATTGGTACTGCCATTTCTGTTACCCTGAGCAGCTTGATTCTTCCCTCTCATTTGACTCTTTCCTTGAATCCAGCAGTGTTCAATAGAAATATAAGGCAAACAATGTGTGTAATTTAGAATTACTAGTAGCCACATTATAAAAAGTGAAAAGAAACAGGTTAAATTAATTTTAATATTTTATTTAATCCAGTATATCCCAAATATTATCATTTTAACATGTGACACTAGTCACATTAAAAGTGGTCAATAGCCATGAGTGTCTAGTGGCTATCAAAACAAAGAAGCTGTAATCAGTAATTTATTTCAATTGCCTCCTAAATGTTTGTTCTACTTCTAGTTTCTCTTCTCTCCAGGCCCACTGGTCCCAGAACCATTGTTCTGTTTATAATCTCTGTTTGAAAGGTTTTGGTGGTTTCTTTACCTACAGAATAAAATCCAAACAACATAACGTTGAAGGAGCCCCACCATTTGGCATCTTTCCACTTTTCCTCATTACGTCTCGTATGCTTGCGTAACATGTTCTAGCAAAATAAATCTCACAGTTCTCCAGATAGACTTTACTCTTATCCAGCTCTAAGCCTTGGCTCATCCTACATGAAATTCCTTCCCTCCACATCTGCTGATCCAACCCAACTTTCATGGCTTAGCCGAAATGATACCTCCTCCTCAAGGTCTTCCTTAATTACCACAGTTAGCTATGAACCTTCTGATCTTTTATAATATCTCACTCTTAATGGCACTGATCACAGACTTACTTGTCTTAAAATTCTTGGTGTACGTATTTTATAATTCCAACTAGATTATGAGAGCTATTAGGATGAGTTTGCATCTTCGTATCCCCCACAGTGCCTTTCACAGAGTAACGCACACACACAATGGGTTAACAGATAAATGATTACAGTGGTGATAGCAACTTTGGGATTCTTTAAAATATTAACATCTTTGTAGTAGACAATGTTTGGTATCTGCCCAGCACACAACCATTCCATCTTCTTCAAGAAACCCCCGATACCCTCTAGATTAGGCCCCAACAGCCATGTTTGTACTTCCTAACCGCACCACCTTGGAATAGGACTCCCTTCTCGAAGCGTGATGCTGCATCTCCCATGCAGGCAGAGGAGCAGAGAAAGCAGGTCTGCAGAGCGACCCAAGAAGGAACAAATACACAGAGCCAAACAGAAAAACAGTGCTTTTCCAGCTCTCCCAGTCCTGCTGTTTGCATTCTTCCCTGGGTTAAACATTCCTGTCTTTGGATTCCTTCCTGTGACATTAAAGTACATTTCCTGAGTCTCCTCCTTCCTTCTTTTTTTCCTAGTCTAGTTTACATTGTCTTCTGTTAATTGAAACCAATGTCTTAAGACAATAAAGATGGAGACCAAGCCCTCATTATCAAGGCTGTTTATCCTATCCTCCCCCATGACCCAATATCCTGAATTATGACTTTCCTGCCATAAGGGCTCAGAGCCCATTTCTTAAGGATCCTCAAATTTCAGGCAACTAAAGAGGCTAGCATGCACAAAGGAAAAATTGTCTACCTTATTTTGGCAGATGGAGGCTTCTGCAGAGCTTTATTGTGCTCTCCTTTCAGGATCCCTGTCACTGATCATATTCACTGAAAGCAAACGCCAGTCTACATTAATGAGAGTGAAATTTGTCATTTTAGTGAAATACTATTTGTATTACTCTCAAGTCCCCTCATACATTGACTTAAATGAATGGCTTATAAAGTGTCACCAAGAGGTCATTATGAGACCTGTACCAATGAATAAATGAGGCTTCTTAGTTATTAGTCACTATCTTTGCAGATTAGAGGGGTGCTATTCAAATTCTTCAAAGATGTTTTGCTACTTTAAGTAGGCCAAACATCTCCCAGCCAATCTTCTTCATCCAATTAATTATCACAGCAAAAGCAGTTTTCCTTTACTCTTCCCTACCCGGAAGCCTTTGTATCTGCTATTCCTCTTGCCTGGAGCACTCCTTCCACAACCCCGGCCCACCCATCTACACCTGTCACTCCTCTGGCCCTTTTCTTGCACAGGTCTCAGCTTAAATACTCTCTCTCAGAGAATCTCTCAACACTGCCCTCTCAGAATACGTGTGGCTTTCCCTCCTGTGCATTCCCCCTTTGTTTTTTTTCATTTCCTTTCTCTCTACTCCACTTGCTTTTAACCAACTTTACTGAGGTATAATTTACTTTACATAACAAACTGCATCATTTAAGTGAATAGTTTGATGAGTTCCGGTGAGTGTAACCACCATCACCACAATCGACAACTTTTCTATCACCCCAAAGTTTCCCTTGGGCCCCTCTGCAGCATCCCCCACCCCTGGTCCCAGGCAGCCACTCATCTGGCTTCTATCTCTATAGGTTATATTTGCCTTCTGTAGGGTTTTACATACATGGAATCATTCAGTATATACTCTTTTGAGTCTGGCTTCTTTTTCTCTGCATCATGTCTCTGAAATTCATCCATGTTGTTGGTGTATCAGTAGTCTGTGCATTTTCATTGCTGAGTAGTACTCCATTGTATGAAAATACCTTACTTTGTTTATCCATTCATCAGCTTGTGGACATTGGGGTTGTTTCCAGTTGGCTATTGTGAATAAAACTGCTATGAAATTTGTGTACGAGTCGTTCTGTGGACACGTGATGTCATCCCTGGGAATGGGTCATATGGTAAATGTTTATAAGAAACTTTCCCTCATTTGTTCTTCATCATAGTTCCCTTCAAGGAACTTAAAACGCTTTTTCTCTATATGCTCTATTTTCTCATTTCACACCCATCTCTCCACCAACTACAATTCTATGAGACAGGGACCCTGCATCATTGCTTTGCCACTATGCCCAGAGGGCCTAGCACAGTGCTCTTAATATTTCTGATTGAGTGTCTCAATAGAAGAAAAACCAAATTGGCCTCTACCTGAAATATCTTGAATTTGAAATCAAAGTTCTCCAAATGAGTGAAAGAAGCCTTAACTATAAACCCCAAGGAGTCTAATAATTTGTAAAAATGTCTTCCAAAACACCTATCTGAAAAATAAAAAAATTTTCAAAAAACCACCTATCTGTACTGAAGGATGAGCTGTTCATAGTGACCTAACCCTCCTGGAGACTGCAAAAGTTGGAGCGGCTGGGTTCTGGGAAGCTAACACATTAACCTGACAGACCCGCGGAGCCGGTGAGCTCCTGTCACATGCCCAGCTATCACATGACACTGGGGCTGGCCTGAAGCACGGCCAGAGAAGACAGCTGCCTGTGTGGTACAGGTGTGGCTACTTCCCTCCCCGGAGGAGAAGGACTGTACTGTCCGATTGGTAGATTTGAAAGAAGGAACTGGCATGCTTGGCTGGGCCCTAGCTCCCTCCCCTGCGGGTGTCAGGGGCTTGTGGGGTGTGTGCTTTCTGGTCTGCTAGCTGCCATCTGGTAAGAGGCCTACCCTGGTGGGGGTCAGGGCGAGGCCTGAAGTATCCAGAACAACTGTGAACAGGTGGAGAAGACTGTCAAATTCAAGGCTTGAGCACTCAGCCGTAGACCTAAAACCACATTCTCCAACCAGCTTCAGAAGTTTAAAAAGATGGTATTTTGATCACTATCTGACTCCTGTCTCTCTCTCTCAGAAAAATAGAAAGGGGTGTGGTGCTTTGGGCCTATAAACCTCAATACTCTCTTCTTACTGTTTCTAGGGCTTACCTCAAGGAGAAAAACAGCAGGTTGTAAACACCTTGAGAGAAGTTCTGGCTTTATTGTCTTTGTATACGTGCATCCAGCCCAGTAGATAGGCGGATGGCACACAGTGGGTCATCAGATGTAAAAATAGTACTTACTCCAGGTAAGGTAATTGAAGCAGGGCTGTAACACGGCACCAGGCTGCTCTAACTTAGAAGTCACCTGATACCAATCAACTCCTGCCGGCGAGCCAGCTTAATAAAGAGCAGCTTAGTGATGATGGAAGAATTCCTCAGAACAGGCGGCCTTCTGGGACAGTAGTTCTCAACTTAGGCTGCACCCGGTAACCACCTGGGGAGATTTCAGGAAAAAAAGATAGCCAGGCTACATCCCAGACAAGTGAAGTTGGCATCTCTGGGCCTGGGACCCAGGCATCAGAAGTGTTTAACACTCCCCAGGTGATTCCAATGTGCAGTCAAGCTCGCGATGCAGTGTTCCAGGCCGGCCTTGCTTTGGCGTAATTAGTGGTTTGTAAGAAAGGGAGACTCTCAGGCTCCACCCCAGACCCACCTTGTCTGCATTTTTAGCAAGAGCCCCAGGTGATTCATATATGCATTAAAGTTGGGGAAGCACTAGTTTAGAATACAGGTTGTGGACTCAGGCGAACCTTGGTTCTAATCCTGGCTGTGGCAGCTGAGTGATTTGGGGCAAGCTACTTAACCTAGCTAAACCTCAGTTGAATAAGCTATGACAGGTCAACATAATGGAACACTACGCAGTCATCAAAATGAACTCGTGATATCTTTACATACTATGGAGTGATTCCCACAATATTTTAACTGAAAAAAGGGAAAAATATAAACATATATATTGTATGTTTTACTAGAAAGATAAAGACTAGGCCGGCCCTGTGACTGTTTAAGTCCACACACTCTGCTTCAGCAGCCTGGGGTTTGCCAGGTCGGATCCTGGGCATGTGCCTACACACTGCTCATCAAGCCATCCTGTGGTGGCATCCCACATAGAAGAACTGGAATGACTTGCAACTAGGATATACAACTATGTACCGGGGCTTTGGGGAGAAAAAAAAAAGGGGAAGATTGGCAACAGATATTAGCTCAGGGCCAATCTTCCTCACACACACACACACACACAAAAAAGATTAAAAACTAAAAAAATGGCCTTTGGGGGAAAATTAAATAATTATGTAGAGCCATTAGCATTGTTTCTGGCACACAGTAAATGTTTAACAAATGTCAGCTATTGTTGTTCCTTCACTGATGCAGTTACTAGCTGGTAACTCAGAGAAATGATGTGGGTGCCATGGCTCTGTGGTTTCCGCAAGGCACTTAGGGAAGTCTCATGCTATCAGGAGACAGAAGAAAAATGTGGGCTTTCTAACCTTTTATAATGGAAAACTTCAAAAACGTACAAAAGTCAAGTATCTCGAACTCTCACCTTCTGCTCACCCAACTTTTTTTTTTTTGAGGAAGATTAGCCATGAGCTAACATCTGCTACCAATCCTCCTCTTTTTGCTGAGGAAGACTGGCCCTGAGCTAGCATCCATGCCCATCTTCCTCTACTTTATATGTGGGACGCCTACCACAGCATGGCTTGCCAAGCAGTGCCATATCCGCACCTGGGATCTGAACCAGTGAACCCCAGGCCAGTGAAGCAGAATGTGCGCACTTAACCGCTGCACCACCAGGCCAGCCCCATCACCCAACTTCAACAATATTCAATTCATAGTCTTTCTCATTTCGTCTTGTTTGATCCATGCCTCAGTGGATTACTTTGAAGTAAATCCCAGACATACCACTTCATTATAAATACTTTGTATGTACCTCTAAAAGATGAGGACTCTTTTTCTTTAACACTCTCACAGAACTATTATAACAGTTTAAAAATTAGTAAAAACTTCCTAATATCATTAACTACTTGTCAGTGTTTAAATTTGCCTGATTGCCAGCCTTGTTTTGTATTTTTTTAAAGATTGGCACCTGAGCTAACATCTGTTGCCAATCTTTTTTTTTTCTTCTCCCCAAAGCCCCCCAGTACATAGTTGTATATTCTAGTTGTAGGTCCTTCTAGTTCTTCTATGTGGGACACTGCCTCAGCATGGCTTGATGAGTGGTGCTGTGTCTGCACCCAGGATCTGAACCGGTGAAATCCTGGGCTGCCGAAGCAGAGTGCACAAATTCAACAACTCAGCCACAGGGCCGGCCCTCAACCTTGTTTTTTTCACAATAGTTTGGCTCAGATTAGTTTCCAAACAATGTGAACATATTGCATTTGATTGCTTTGTCTCTCAAATCTTTTTTAACCTATAGGCTTCCCCTCCATCTATTTTTCCTTGTAATTTATTTATTGAAGAAACCAGGTTATTTGTCCTGAAGAATTTTCCACATTCAAGATGTTGACGACTGCATCCTTGAGTTTAACCCGTTCTTCTGTCCCCCTATAGTTCTTGTAATTAGGCAGAGCCAAAGCCCTGATTGGATTCAGGTTTGCTTTCTTTAAAAGCATTCTTCATAGGTGGTGCTATTTACTTCCTAGTTGTCTCATCAGGAGAACAAGAAAATCCTAGTTCATAACATTAACTACTTATTTGCATTATTATCTCTTTTTGAGATGTTAAGATGGGTCAGTTGGTTGAGGGTCCATACGTTACAAAGTTCTCCATCAGCTTTTCACCGACCGGTTTTAGCAACTGTTGGTGATGTTGCCTACTGGTGAAATATAAATTATTAGGGGCTACAAAATTGTGACATTCTAATTCTACTGTCTCTTCTGCACTTAACTGGAATTCTCTTATAAAGAAGAACCTTCCCTCATCAACTCTTTGGTATCCTGAAGCACAGCTCGTATAGAAAAGGTAAGATTGATTGTCTCTCTTTATCGACCAATTTTCAGAAGAACTGGTTTCCTAGCAACCTCTAGAGGCAACTAATGAATTATTTTCTTTTTAGTATTATTATGAACTCATGCATTTTTAAAACGCATTGGATGAATTTCAATCCATTGGAGTCACTCTTCTTTTTGATGTTCAAATTGTCCCACATTCAGCCAATGGAAGCCCTTCAGATTGACTCCTTAGTCATTTAAACATGACTCCAGTAGTCTTAAATAGCTTCCTTGTTCTCTAGTATGACAAGAGGGTCCAGCCTCAACTCTGCAAATTTCCTGCCCCGATCTTGAATCGGCCATTTCTCTGAGGAGTAATTGTTCCTTTCAGCGGGAAATGGTATTTAAAGGATACAATTTGGACACTGGGAGTGCTCATTGCTACTGGGTTGTTCGTTGTTTCTAGGCCCTTTTGGTGAATAGAGTTAGAAAATGCATGTTTAAGGAGAAAAATATGAATTTATACTAATATTTTCCATTCATTTTTAAGGTTACAGAGTTTTTACTTAATTTCTTTGGGTTTATGTTTATTTTATCTTACCCTGAAAATCTAAGTTCTTAACATTCAGAACTTATTTGCTTTATCATTGTCGATGCAAATAATCCATAAATCAAATCATAAATCATAAATCTATAAATCAAAATTGAGGTGAGTGTATTATATAAGCCAGTCTTGAGGACTACAGCTCAGGGGAATGCCTCCACCAAGGAAGGAGGCTCTTCAAAGAAGTGGGATGTACAGTGTGGTTACATATCATCTTGGAACAAGGAACATCCATCAAATATGACAGGAATCTCTCTTTTACTAGTCACAAGATGTTTTGCTAGCACAGCAGGTCAGTGTTCACAAGATGAGCAGAGTAGGTCAGTACTTAATCCTTAGTTTCTGGGAAGAAATGCTTATCTTTAAAGAAATGCTGATGTAGAGGGAGGTATACATCCCTATCTTTGCAGGCATCATTCTTAGCTTTGGGACATCGTAAATGTTTAAAGCAGATGTACAATGCAGGCTCGACAGGCACAGTCAGGCCTTTCTGGAAAAACAAGGTCAGGCTGAATTAGTTTTAAACTAAATGGCTTCCTCGTACCTCAATATCTTACTGCTTTTCACTTATTCATCATCATTAAATCCATAGATAATAGTTTCTGAACAAAAATATCAATATTATTACCAACAATGTGATCACTAAATGCTGTTTCAGATTTCTTTGCAGTTCTTTTTGTCCTTAGGGCGCACTGCACTAGGGTGAAAAATAAAATTGTTGTGCTTTAAAGTCATTTGGAATAATTACTCTCTGTGTAGTTCAGCCATCAGCTTGATACACAAGTCCATTTTGTTTCCATTTTGATTCAGTTTTTAGAGATTTAAATTTTTTAAATTTAATTTTTTTATATAATTATGTAAAATAGTAACATAGTTCCAAAACGAGGTATAGTCAGAGAAGTCTAAGTTCTAACCTTGAACCCTTCCCTCTGTTCCCTCCTCTCCCCCGCCATGATAACCATTTTTTAACTTGGTTTCTGGTTTACCTTTCTGTAAAAATAGACAAGAAATTCCCATCTCAACTTTTTTTTTTTTGAGGAAGATTAACCCTGAGTTAACTGCTGCCACCAATCGTCCTCTTTTTGCTGAGGAAGACTGGCCCTGAGCTCACATCCATGCCCATCTTCCTCTACTTTATATGTGGAACACCTACCACAGCATGGCTTGGCAAGCAGTGCCATGTCCACACCCAGGATCCAAACTGGTGAACCCCGGGCCGCCAAAGCGGAACATGCACACTTAACCACTGCACCACCAGGCCAGCCACTCAACTTTTTTTAAAAGCCTATGATTTTTTATTTTTGAGGAAGGTTGCCCCTGAGCTAACATCTGTTGCCAATCTTCCTCTTCTTTTTTTGCTTTTTTCTCCCCAAAGCCCCAGCACATAGCTATAACCTAGTTGCGAGTCACTCCAGCTCTTCTATGTGGGATGCCTCCACAGCATGGCTTGATGAGCAGTGCTTAGGTCTGCAGCCAGGATCTGAACTGGCAAACCCCCAGCCACTGAAGCAGAGAGTGCCAACTTAACCACTCAGCCACAGGGCTGACTCCTCTTTTTTTGTTGTTTTAGTAGTAATTTTTTTGGTTTAGTGTTACTCATGGCTAAGACTTATTACAGGGGAAGGACACAAAGCAAAATCAGCCAAGGGGAAAGCTGCATGGGGCGAAGTCCAGAGGAGACCAGGCCCAAGCTTCCAAGAGTCCCCTCCTCCACCAACCCTCAACTCTTAAACAAAACCTTTATTTGGTCTTTATTAAAACAAGCTGTATACAATTCCCCATTTTGCTGTTTTTTCATTTAGCAAAACATCATGGAGTTCACTCCATAGCAGTATAAGAAAATTCCTCATTCCTTTTTACAGCTGCCTAGCACTCCAAGGTGGAGATACCATGGTTTGTTCAGACAGTGTCCCTTTGACGGACACCTGGCTCATTTCCAGTCTTTTGCTATTTACAAAGTGTGCCATAATGAACAGCCTTGTACATACATCTTTGTTTATTTTTGCAAAGTATCTTTGGCTTAGATTTCTAGAAATGAGATTGCTAGGTCAAAGATAAATATGTATGTCATTTTGCAGGACAGAGCCAAAGTCAATTCTCGTGGTATAAAACTTCTAAGATGATGCTCCCAATGATCCCCACTTCCTGGTAAATTGCCCTTTGAGTGCAATTTACAAAAATGGTGGGATGTCACTTCCAACATAAGTTACAAAAGACTGTGACTTCTGTTTTGCTCTCACACTCCCTCTAGTTCTTTTCTCTTGCTTACTCTAATGAAGCAAGCTGCCATGTTGTGTGCTACCCTATGGAGAAGTCCATGTGGAAGAACTAAGGGCAACATCTGGCCAACAGCCATCAAGGAAGTGAGGTCCTCAAAGCAACAGTTCAGTGAGGAACTGAATCCCGCAACAACCACATGAGTGAGCTTGGAAGTGAATCCTCCCCAGATTTAGCCTCGAGATGGCATCAGCCCTGCTGGCACCTTGATTGCAGCCTTGAGAGAGACCCTGAGTTGGAGGACCCAGCGAACCTGCACCTGAAATCTTAACCCACCGGAACTGAGATACTAAATGTGTTGTTTTAAGCTATTAAGTTTTGACATCATTTCTTGTGCAGCATTAGTTAACAGATACACCTCCACAAGGGTTGTTTTGTGTATACTCTTACCTATTAGATGACTGTAGGGAGAGTAGAGTGCTGATTAATTGACTAATGACAAGGTCAGTTGGCCAATGGTCTTGAGTAGCATTGTGTGGGGCTCTGGCTTTGCCCCGTTCTCCATTTCATCAGTGATTAGGGTGGCTCATCCTGCACATGGTGGGAAAAAATCCAGAACCAGAGAGTCCTCAACCAACTGAAACAATGACCAAATTGTTTGGATTGTTGCATAACTAAATTCAATTCAGCAAAGACTTACTAAGCTTGGTAACAATCGTCTGTGTGGCGCTACAGGGAGCTGTAGAGGAGGCTGGAGGCCAGAAGGCCCTGCACTCACTGCTATGAACAGGACCTCAGAGTGTCCCCAGCCCCAAAGTCAAGGATGGGATTAAGTCAGGGCTACCAAATGGCACAGAAGTGCATAGAGAAAGGCAAGGAATGATGTTTATCAAACCCCCTAAAAAGAAAACAGGATTGCAGGGGAGGGAAGGGCATTTTCAATTGTTGCTCTTTGTCTTTACTCAAAAAGGGCTCCTTAGAAATGCAGTGACAGTGAGTCAGCACTTGCCTTTAACAAGATCTCGTGAGGATTTGTACCTATCCCGAAGTTTGAGAAACTCTGGCCTATATAACTGTATAGTTTGGTATTTTAACGTCTTACAGCAAGCACATATTCACGTATTACTTGTATAATTAAAAGATTTTTTTTTAAAGATTGGCACCTGAGCTAACATCTGTTGCCAATCTTTTTTTTTCTTCTCCCCAAAGCCGCCCAGGACATAGTTGTATATTCTAGTTGTTGGTCCTTCTGGCTCTGCTATGTGGGACGCCGCCTCAGCACGGCCTGATGAGCGGTGATATGTCCACGCCCAGGATCTGAACCAGCCAAAACCCTGGGCCAGCGAAGCGGAGTATGTGAACTTAAGCACTCAGCCCCTGGGCTGGCCCCTAAAAGATGTTTTAAAGAGACGAGACTATAAGGAAGTTGAAAATTCAGAGGGGAGATTGACACCCCTGGATTGGGTGGGAAGGAAGGAGTCCACAGAGCCAGCCCAGAAAGTGACAGCCTCCTCCAGGCTCTGAGTGCTGCGTAGCTTGTCTCTGAGTAGAACCCCCTACCCCTCTCCCCCACCCGCCCTGAGAGTGAAGCAGGAGGGAAAAGGGGAGAGGTCCGAACAAGCCCCCAGATTGAAAGCTCCGTTTACATCACTGCAGTAGCCTCACTAGGCTCGGACCTTCATGACTATGGGCTGAACGAAGGAAATGGTAAAGGATTTTAAGTTCTAGAAGTAATAATAGCAGAATGACTGCAAACAAGTGTCCTTGGACTCATAATTCTAAGGACATCGTGACAGCAAGTAGGAAAAAGAGCAATTCTTTCAACGATTACCAGCTTCTCTCTTTCCCAATTCCTTTGGATAGGCCTCGTGCAAGAAGCCGATTTCCAGCTGCATGTGATGATGAAAAGATTTTTTCTTTCTTCTTATGTTAAATACAAGCGAATTGATTAAATAGAAGACAGCATCTGATTGCTAGGAAATCAGTGATTCAGATAGTATGGCAATGGCACCTGGGGCTGGGGGAGGAGCACACAGGAGGGGTAGGAAGCTGGCGCAGCCATTAATGCCAAGGACACTCAAGGGCTGGGGGACTAAGCTACGGAGGAGGCAGTATTTGACATCACCTGGTCCAGCCTCATGGTTTACGGGTCCAGGAGGGTGAGGGACACCAGGAGTTGGCTGTGTGGACCCAGAACTAGAACCCAGGGCTTCCTCCCCTTCTTCCCCTTTCCCACCCCCTCCCATCTTCTCTCCTGACTTCCACCCTCTGGCCGCCCCCCACCCGATCCTGTCTCTGAGTACCCTTTTTTAGTATGTATGTTTTACTTGAACAAAAAGTTGTGAGTTTGGGGGCATGTTATTTTTTGTTTTGTTGCTGTTGCTTTTATAGAAACGGCACTGAGTAAGTGGAAGGAAAATATTCAGTGTAGGTTTTTCAAATGCAAGGAAGGAGATGGGAATTTACACAGCAGAGGCTGAGGTAAGCCATGGGAATTTAGGAAGGCTAATAAGTGAGAGGGGTCCAATCAAAGAAGACTTGGAACAGGAGCTGGGCTTTAAGCCAGGCCTTAAAGAAAAAAAGAACCTTGGTGGGTGTGATAGCTAAGCAATACTGGGAGCAGAGCCTTCTAGCCACTGGCCTCACGTTGGGGGAATGGGGGGCACCACTGACCCCAGGGAGGGATGAGATGTGGAAGAACTGTGTATGTGCCCACCCCCAGCCCATTCCAGCAGTGGAGGCCCATACGCTTCCCTCCTAGAGACTGAATATACGAATGACAGTGGCCAGACCATATATGACAATAGAACTCTCTGCAGTAACCAGCCTGGAAAGCCAAACCACCACCTCTGCAGCAATGGGCCCAGCATGATCAGGACTTGGTGTGCCAGCTTCTTCCCAATCCCCAACCACTCTGCCCTCTCTCCAACTCAGGATCAACCAGAGAAAGCCAAATATGCTTCCAACCAATCACGGAAGATGCCCCCCTTCTGGTCAGGCCCCCTCCGGCATCCCAGGCAAAGAACCTCCAATCACAGCACACCTGGAGCCTCCCTTCCTTTTTTCACCGTAAAGTTTTCCCACTCCCTGCCTGCTTTGAGTCCCTCCCTGCCAAACGCAAGTGATGGTGGCTGACTCCCTTGCAAGCTCTGAATGAACAGCCTCTGCTTGTTCTCATTTGGATGATCTTGGTTTATTTCCACATCTCCAGCAGGAAGTCTGAATACAAACTGAAATACTCATGAAACCAACACCCAAACCAGGAGGTAGAGCCACGCCCCAGAACACCCATTCCTGGCTCTATCCCTCCCAAAGTAACCATGCTGACTCCCAACACCATAGATCAATTTTGCTTATTTCTCTATTTTTCTACAAGTAGAACCATCCAGCGAGCACTTTTGTGTGTACTGTCTTCTTTTGCTCAACATCGTGCCTGTGAGATTTATCCATTGTTACGTGTAGCAATATTTTCATTCATACTCATTGCTGTATACTAGTATTCTACTGTGTGACTACACCACAACTTATATATCCATTCTACCGTGGAGAGACATTTAGGTGGATTCCAGTTTGGGGCAAGTATGAAGAGCGCAGTGAGGAACATTCTTGCACATGTCTTGGTAGACATAAGCTCTTGTTTCTGTTGTGTATGTATCCAGGGGTGGAACTGCTGGGTCTTAGGTTGGCATGCGCTCAGCTTTAGTAGATACCGCCAATTTTACAACAGGGTTTTACCAACTTACATTTCCCCCAGAGTTTGAGAGTTTCAGTTGCTTTATATTTTCGTCAACACTTGATCTTGTCAGACACTTTCATTTTAGCCTTTCTGGTGGGTATCTTTGTAAATTTATACTTAATATTTTTCTTATTCCCTATAGGCTCTAAGTGTTACTGTTTTCTTGGATTTGGTGGTTATAATTATTAATAGTATGTAACTGATCAAAACAGTTGTCCCTTCCGTCCACCCCCCCTCACGCTTCTGGAACACCTCTTTAGACCACTCACAATTGTATTGGAGACAATGGAAGGGGGTTCTTGGGGTGGGGTCTTTGCTTTATTATTCTATGTCTCCAAGACCTATCCCAGTACTCTGCACATAGTAGGTTCAAAATAGATATTTGTTGTATAAATACATGAAAGAATGATATGAAAGTCTATTTGTATCCACCACACTTTGTGGGCCATCCCCAGCCACCGGAGGGTATGCAGCTGTCTTACTCATTTTAGGCTTGGACTTGGCACGGGAGAATCTTTTAATAAACAATGTCTGCCAAACCAAACCGGCCTCTGGAGGTCTGGCATTTTAGGCTTGTGTCCCCTGCCCCACCTCACACGGCCTCAAACCATTAAGCCTGGGCACACACAGGATGATTATAGTCATATTGTTACAACATCTCTGGGACTATATTAACTATCTATTGCACAGTATCACACTATGACAGCAGGTGGCAGATCTTGGCACACTGGGCAGAGATATGCTGGTGTGAAATCTCACTTTAAATGGGGTCCCGGGTCCCAGACACCCAATCAGCTGTGGGTCATGGGCGTAGAGAGCATCCATCTCTGGGAGTCAGGGTCAGAGATTTCCCTTGCATTGTCACCTCTGGTCCTTCCTCCCTCCCAGTCCTGCAGACCAGTTGTTAATTGGGTCATAATGGTACCCCTTTCGTAGGGTCGTTGTGAGGATTAAATGAGTTAATATACGTAAAGCACTTAGCCCAGCGCCTGGCACACAGTGAGGTAAGGGGTAGGAAAGTAGCCCTTTTTATTATTGCTGTTGTTAACAACGGCAGCAGCAGGAGTGAAGAATGCTGGGTGAGCAGGTCCAGCACCAGGTGTGAACTTCATGGCTCTGGGCTACAGGGAAAAGAACAGAAAGGTGAGCACATGGGGAGCATGTGATTCTCATCCATGGAGAGTTATCACTTCCAGCACAGATTAGACCGGGGATCCTGGACACCACTTTCCCTGGAGGTGGGGGGACGGGGTTCCTATCAGCTTCTTGATTGTTCGTTGGTGGAAAGCAATGGACCTCAAGGCCCGAATGACTCTATTCCTAGGAGACTTCTGTAAGAGCAGGAGACATGCTGTGGAGTTTGAATCTGGCTCAGAATGGAAATTCTGCTGCTGGAAGGGCTCTGTCAGATTATAGAGGAGGCCCCTGGTGTAATGCTGCAAACTGCCACTGCACACCCCCATCAATCATCACCTGGCACAGGAGAGTAGCCAGACCCCCCAAGGAGCTTGTCAGTGGAGGAAGCCCTCTGGTCCCCTCCTAAGAGAGGGACCCAGTGTTGCTCATACTTGGAATTGGTTCAATAGGGATGTCACCCACAGAGGCCAAGAAACCAAGAGGGGAATTCTTCATTGTTACCTAACGCTGCCTTGGGAGAAAGTCCGCCCCTTGGCTTTCTGAACCCTTCACTCTAACTTACAAAAGGAACCTATACAGAAAAAGGGGAATTGGGCAGGGATGAACAAGACTGGCTATGAGTCCACAATTATTGAAGCTGCGTGATGAGCACATGGGGGATTATTAGTCTGTTTTCTCTACTTTTGTGTGTATCTGAAAGTTTTCCATAATAAAAGATGTTTCTTGAAAGAAGCTATGAATAATCCAAGGCCTGAAAGGGTAAAGGGCATCTTTCTGATCTTTGACTAGAAATTCCCCTAAATCCTGTTAAATCTGAGTACATCCAGCAAGGGAAATAAGGTGAGAGTCTGGCTTCATAGGTCATCAAGCAGGGTCCACAGGTGTTTCCCAGGGAGAGAGAAGCAGTGGCAGCTCTCGAGCTTTGAGGGAAATGTGTCAGTGGGAAACAGAAGGTGGAGAGGGAGTTATACACGGGTACCTTGGCTCCTGGTGAGTTTGCACTAAGTGCTCAGGATGGCACTGGGCCCTCTGGCCCCTCTCCAGCCTCTACCCCTAGGGGAAGTGTGTTTTCCCAAGTCTCCAACTATAGGTGGCTGGGCCCACCACTGGGGGTAGAGGTCCTCCCTCCCTCCCATTGGGTTCTGGCCTCCACGTCATCCATGCCATGGCAGTGAGGGTAACCTGCCTGGGTCTCTGTCCTATATGCACCCTCCTGCAGCTGAAAGCCACACTCCAAACCGAGGACTCCGGAGATCTGACACATCTTATCAACTACCCCAAACCCTCTCCTGGCCACAGGCCTCAATACACTAGCCAATTCCCAATCCTGCTTGAAGGTGGCATTTTAGAGGCCTTCAGGCTGACGACAGCCAAGATAGGAATGCTGTTCAATGCCGGCCAAGTCAGGGCTTCTGGGAGGCATAATTTGAAAAGTGCCAGGTAGATCCCTGAATGCTTCCTACACACCTTAGCCAAAAGTATCTCCCACGCAGCTGGTCAATGTGCTTGAAATCTCATCATTTAAGTAGTGTTCTCTGGGACTACACATTGCTTTTTTTGTGAAACTTTCCAAAGCTACGCTCGGAGGGTAACACATTAAAACTAATACCTGTGCATTAACTGTTTACTGACCTGGGTGCCTGAAAGGGAGGGAGGAGCACAGAGGGCTGGTCAAGAGCAAGGCTGATGGGGCGTGGTGCAGACAGCCTGGGTAGGGACCACTCCTGGTTTCAGGGTGCAGGTTGTTGCGTTTGGAGCAAGGGTTGAAGAGAAGTTCAGAGGTTGAAGTAGAGGTCATTAGGTCACTGAAATCCCCTAGGGCAGTGCAAAGAAAGGCTGTAGCAGCCTAAGCAGGGTGCAGAACCCTGCAGACTCACAGCTTGGGGGTGGGCCACGGCAACCCGTACCCCTGATGTGTCCCCAGGGCTCTAGTCCCTGTCCCTTGCAGAGCCCAGAAATGGAGGTAGCTCCAGAGGCTCCTGTGCCTGCCCCTTGTCCAGCAATGATGGCGTGAAAAGAACCCACAAGGATACCCCCAATCCACCTGGCTGCTGGGGGCACCCCAGCCCCCATCCTGCACAGCTGCCCCAGCGGACATGCCTCCCTCCCTACTCCCCAACAATTCCCCAATGCACAGGACAACATAAGGGGCAAATATAAAGGGGCGAGGCAGGAGGGTCTGGGTCTGCCTCTAAAGGTGTAGCCAAGTGCTCCAGTCCCTCCACATTTGAACAGTGATAATAACAACGTGTCCCACTCTTAGCAAATGCCAGGAACCATTCTAAGATTTATATAGATAAACTCATTTAATCCTCACAACAACACTAAGAAATATATGTATATATAAGTTTGCTATTCATCCCCAATTTACAGGTGAGAAAGCTGAGGCACAGAGAGGTTAACACCTTGCCCAAGAGCACAGAGCTAGTGAGAGACAGAGCAGGATGCAGGCCTAGGCCGCCCTACACGGCAGAGTTGCAGCCTTACCCCTGGGCACTCTGCCTCTTATGCCCTCACCTCTACCAGGCTGGGCAGGGGAGAGGTGGGGGAAGCATTTAGTGGCTACCTGCTCTGGGCCAGGCACTTGACAAACACCCGTATGTTTCAGTCTCAGAAGAACCCAGTGAAGGATGAGCCACGATCTTCACTGTCCAGATGGGGAAGCAAGACCAGAGAAATCTGATCATCTGCCAAGGCCACACAGCCCAGGAAGGGGTGGAGCTGAAATCCAAATCTTGGCCTGAGCTCTGTCCCACAGGTGCCCCCTCCCCAACCTTCCTATAGAGCTGAAGAGAATGGAGACCAGGAGGGAGGGAAAGAGGAGAGGGGGTGAGGAGGTTGGAGGGAGCTCTGGAGGTGGTCCTCAGGCCTAGCAGCTGCCTCGGTCTCCCAGGGGTCCACAGGAATCTCCGGGCCTCCTCCTTACCCTTGCCTAGAAGAGCTGCATCCCTGGAGACGGGCCACCCTACGGCTTCTGGGGCAATGGCGTCAGGCTGAGCTGCTGGGGGCTGGAGTGAGGTCCTGTAAGTCCCCACCCACACATCTGCTGTTAGCTGCCAGGGACCAGGGCAGGATGGGGGGCATTGCCAACCTTCTGCACCCTCCAGCAGCACCTCGTGATCCACAGACTTGGGCAAACAGGGATAAAGCCTGGACAGAGGCACCTCCCCCAGAGGACAAGCGCAACAACCCAGATTGCTAGGTGGGTGAGGTTTGGAGCACACCAGGTAGCCCAGGGCTCAGAAAGCCGAGGATGGTGAGGGAGCCACAGAGGGCACAAGCTGGGATGGAAATGCTGCCTCCCAGGACTCAGTCCAGGCATGACTCAGCCTCCTGCCAGGCCTGAGGCCCCCTGGCTCCCCTCTGATCCAGGCTCTGTCAGCCCCGAAAAAGGGACAAGGCGGGCGGGACAGCCCAGCTCCGTGGTTCAGGTCGGATGTACTGCAGGGAAGGAAGCAGACACAAGGCAGGAAGGGCCCAGGGGCGTCACTGGAGCAGGCGCCTACGGTACAGCGCAGCCAGGAACGCAGCCAGGATCGCCCCAGCTGCAGCCACCCCAAGCCACTGAACCCAAGGGACAGTCCAGCCACACAGCGTCTTTTCGAACTCCTGGAGATGCTGGTCAGTTTGCGGCCTGGGGTTGCCCTCCAGTAGGTCGGGACTGGGGTCCTCAGCCACATGGATCCTGATGGAGTCCACCGACCCTGAATCATACTCATTCTCCTCCGGGACGTTCTCAGGCCCTGTGCCCAAGCTGTCGCTGGAGCTGATGGCGAGGTCCGCGGAGCAGACTGACAATGGCTGGTTGTCCATCCGGGATATCAGCCTGCCGGGCTTGCTCAGCTCTGACTCTGAGCCCCAGTTGTTGGAGCTGCTGTCTGGCCAGGGCGAGCTGCCTCCAGCAGCCGCAGCACCTGTGGGTGCTAGAGATGCTGGAGTCTCCTGGGAAAGAAAGGAGGGGCTGGAGTTGGCAGCGGGGCAAACTCAGGTTGGGTAGCCCCACTCCCAGGCCACGGCATGAACCAGTACCCAAGCCCCCAAATTCCCAGCCCATAGTGCCCTTGAGGCCACCCTCTCTTAAGGACTCAACCTATTGACGGTGCAGGAGGGCATGGGGGAGGAGGGGACCAAGGCCTGGCAGCAGCATCAGCGGTGACCTCCTTCAGGGCAGCCCTCTCTCTACTCACCAGCCTGCCTGTGAGCTCACCCCCACCCCAGGGCCTTTGGTCATGTGCAGCCCCATCCTACTTTGACATTCTGCCTGAGCCTGAGGGCCATAGCCCAGCCATGGGGTCAGAAGCCTGGCCACATGCTCAAGGAGCCCCATGGACTTGGTTCCTCCAGGCAGACAGCAGCAGTAGGGTTACACATGCAGGCTCAGAGGGGACAGCTGTGGGGGCTGCTGGGTCAAAGCAGCTGCTCCAGGCTGGATGGACTGGGACCGCAGTCTGTAAAACTCTGGTCACGGAGGGGCAGGCATGACTGGGATATCCATGGAAGGTCACGGATACCTGGTGGTGAAGAGCAAGGCATCGAGGCAGACAGGCCGCCCTGCTCTACCCTACCCCTCACAGTTTCCTCATCTATAGAATGGCACTGCTAAGCTTAACAGGGAGCTGTGAGCTCTACGTGGGTTAATGCATGTGACTAGCAGGGGTGACCCACGACACCTGAGCCTCCTGAGGCATCCTCACTTAAGAGCTCCAATGTTTATTACTACTCTAAAGGACACGGTGTGGGATCTGGAGGAGGCTGGGTCTCAGTTGTCCCTACACCCTGGACCAGTGCAGGCTGGAAACAGAATGGAGACTGGAAAGAGTCCAAGGACAGGGCTGGGGGAAGGGGCCTGGATCACTGCTTAGAGGGCCAAGGACTCACCTCCTCAGGTCTCTGGCTGCTCCTGATGGTGCGCACGGTGTTGGCAGGCACCTTGCTGGGCATCATGCTCATGGGTATCCTGTGGTCAGGAGCCAAGCTAGTAGCTACTTTGGGTGGCACTGTGCCAGCACGCGTTGAATTGATGGGCAATTTGGATGGTGCTTGATTGGCAGGCACTTTAGTAGGCGTTGTACCAGGGGGCTTCGAGCTGGTAGGCAACTTGGAAGGCACTGTGCTGGGAAATGCTGGCTTCGTGGGCACTTTGGAGGGCACTGTGCTGGTGGTCATAGAGGTGGTGGGCACTTCCACCCCACTGGAGCAGATGGTAGCCTCAGCGTGGTCACCAGCACTCCCTGAAGAGGCCAAGATGGTGGAGGAGGAGGAGGTGTCAGTAGACAGAGCTGACACTGGGGGTCCAGGCAAGCGGCTTGCCCTGGGGGTGGAACGGGCCAGAGGCTGGAAGGAGACGGTTGGAGACACAGGCCCACGGGGTGACGTGAGGCCGGAGACCATGCCTGCAGGTAGCAAAACAAAAGGGGAAACAAACCCACCAGAGTGTTACCCTAAAGTCACAGTAGCTCTGGGATCAGAGGGCTGGAGAAGGGTCCCCTGTGCCCCAGCTCAAGTCCCTTCTGCATCCAGGCCTCCCAACCTCCTACCCATGGAGAAGTCTCCACAGTTCCTTTGCTCACTGCTCCCAGGCCCAAAGGGTCAACAGCTGCAGACACATCCTTGGTCCCGTCTATCCTCAGTCCTTGACCTGCAGCCCTAGGTCTGTTTTCTCACAAGAGTGAAATGGTCCCTCCCTAACGGTGTCTAGGAGCTTGAAGATCATTATCAATTATCCTCTCTGCTTTTTTTTTTTTTTTTTTTGAGGAAGATTAGCCCTGAGCTAACTACTGCCAATCCTCCTCTTTTTGCTGAGCAAGACTGGCCCTGAGCTAACATCCATGCCCATCTTCCTCTACTTTATACATGGGATGCCTACCACAGCATGGCTTTTGCCAAGCGGTGCCATGTCCGCACCTGGGATCCGAACCGGCGAACCCCAGGCTGCTGAGAAGCGGAACATGCAAACTTAACCGCTGTGCCACCGGGCTGGCCCCTATCCTCTCTGCTTTTTCTTCTCCTGCCTGGGACAGGGACAGGCCCCCTTTCCTCCTGTGTCTGCCTTTTCCATCTTCTCCTTAGCCTGGTAGAATTCTGGATGCTTCTCCCACTGCCATCTTTCCTCCTCGACCACCAGCAGGAGCAATCCTGGACCGGGGCAAGGGGCAGCAGGATGGCTCAAGCAGAAGAGTTCACACCAGTCCCGTGGCACCAGAGGCAGGCTTGGGGCAGTGGAGGGACAAAGCCATCCCTGAGACGAGGGCCTGAACTGGGGGAAGCAAGAGGGAGCAGGTGGTGATAGTCCATAAAGGCAGTTATATCAGCATTCCCCATGGACTTCTCAGAACACACATTCCAGGCCCTACAGCTGACACAGGCCGGGAGTGATTCTGATGTGTCCCTGGTCCCAAATCGAACACCAAAGAATCTCGTGGGACCTGTGTTCATGCACGTACTGAAATCAAAGTGCCCTATGCCTCCCTGGTCCATGGCAGCCTTTCCTGAAAGGTGTTCCATGGCAGCGTCTCCTGAAAGGTGTTCCACGGAAAGCTAACATTGCAAAGTGCAAACGGGTGAATGGGGCAGAGTGTCAGGGTGACAGGAGAGTTAGGCACTAAGATGGCTTCTCTGAGCCTTTAACTGCTCACGTGCCTTGTGGCTGTCCCAGGAGCACTGAGGGCTGGCTGGGCACCAGTATGTGGAACACAGTTTGGGAAATAGCAGGGCAGAGAGACGCCAGTCTGGGAGGTCAGAGTGGACAGCTTTATATTCCTGAGGGGGAGCACTGAGGTCTGGTGCGGGGGTCCAGGCCCCGGACTGATGAAGACCATACTTCCTCTGGGGGCTGAGAAGTTTTAGTGATTTGCTGGGAGCTAGAGACCCCTTTGGGGTAGGACAGTGCCTACGGGCTCCCCTGCCAACAGCTGGCCCAGCCCTGTATTCTCTCCTGCTCTGTCCTTCACGTCCTGGTGGAACCCTACAGAGTCCCTTTGGTAGAGTGCAGAAGTGGCCCTAATTCTCTTCCCCTACCTGTATTCATGCCCTCTGCAATGTGACTTTGTCAGGCCTCTCATCTAGAGACGGAATTTGTTTCCCTACCCCTTGGGTCTGGGCTGGCCTCGTAACTAGCTTTGGCCGTCAGAATGAGGCAGGAGGAACGCTGTGCCCGTTTTGAGCCTATGCCCCAGGAGACCCTCCTCTCTCAGAACTCTGCTCAGCTGCCATGAAATGGGCTTGTCTGCTTGAGGATGAGAGACTCATGGAGGACAACCAGCGTGCCCCAGCCAACAGCCATAAGCAGAACTTATGTGTACACTGGTGTGTATACCAGAGGGAATTCAGCCAAAATCAGAAGAACTGCCCAGCTGAGCCAGCCCAAATTGCTGACCTGCAGAATCATGAGCTAAATAATTAGTCATATTTTAAGCTACTAAATTTTGGAACTGTTTGTTACACAGCAAATGCTAACCCTTACATCCTCTAAGGAATTGGGTTGCTGGGGCCAGGCCTGTAGCTGAGTGGTTACGTTCACATGCTCCACTTTGGGGGCCCAGGGTTTCACTGGTTCCAATCCTGGGCGCAGACATGGCACTGCTCATCAGGCCATACTGAGGCAGCATCTCACATGCCACAACTAGAAGGACCCACAACTAGAATATACAACTATGTATCGGGGGGCTTTGGGGAGGAAAAAAAAAAGGAAGATTGGCAATAGTTGTTAGCTCAGGTGACAATCTTTTTTTTTTTTTTTAAAGATTTTATTTTTTCCTTTTTCTCCCCAAAGCCCCCCGGTACATAGTTGTATATTCTTCATTGTGGGTCCTTCTAGTTGTGGCATGTGGGACGCTGCCTCAGCATGGTTTGATGAGCAGTGCCATGTCCACGCCCAGGATTCGAACCAACGAAACACTGGGCCGCCTGCAGCATAGCGCGCGAACTTAACCACTCGGCCACAGGGCCAGCCCCTCAGGTGACAATCTTTAAAAAAAAAAAAAATTAAGGAATTGGGTTGCTCCCTGGCATGAACTCCCTTTCTTCCCACTCTTGCCTTCTAGGAGTCCAAGGAAGCCAGAGGGGCAACTCTAATCCTCACCTTCACTGGGAGGACAGAGAGGCCCTAGGACTCCAGTTTCCATGCATACCTGCTGAGTGGGTGCTGCCCAGTTCTGTGTCCTGCTCCTGAGGCCCACTTGAGGTCAGAGGGCTGGTGGCTGCCAGGTCAGAGGAGGGCTCCAGGGGGCCATCTGGTCTCCTCAGGACAGCCCCAGGGCTGGGTGTTTCTGGGGCTTTCCTTGAACTCTGCAAGAAGGAAAATGTGAATAAGGCAGTTGCTTCTCCCAGGAGCTGGCAAAGAGCAGCTTGCACTCATGGGGCCTTAGACCCACCAGCCTCAGTGCATGCCATGGAGCACAAGAACCAAGGAAGCCCCTGCCTCGACTTTGATCGTTGCCAGGCCCTCTGTCTGCAGATAACCTTGAACCCACCTCATAGAAAACACACACAAATCCCACGGGGAGTCCCCATCCATCTGTCTGGCCCTGTAGAAAGGTCTCCCCCCCTGCAGCCACAGCACAAACCCCTTTCTTGAGCTTCCAGTCCACGGTTTGGTGTTTTCTGGACACCCCACTGCCCACTCATCATATCTCAATAGAATCGGTCATCTTTCCCCCAAACTTGGCTTTACTGGCAATAATCACAGCTCTACTAACCCCTCCTACCCCAGCATCTCCTGCTTCCTCATTCCCCTCTCATATGTCATCCCCTGGTCCCTCGCCAAGGTGAACATCTCACAAGATCATTGCAAAGACCTCAAAACTGTGACCTCACAGCTAGTTGATGACAGAGGGCTGGGGGCTGCCACAGGGTAAAGCCCTGGTTGGCAGTCTGGCAGCTGGTCTGGGGGAGATCCCCACTGGGGGAACCCTGGGGTTCCTCGCAGAGATTAGGCAAGATTTGTGGTGGGCAGGGAAGGCATTCTGGAAGGCTGGGTGAGCAGAAGTAGGCAGACAGGAACACAAAAGCAGGGGGCCCAATGGGTCTGGCCCCGTGGCCGAGTGGTTAAGTTCGCGCGCTCCGCTGCAGGCAGCCCAGTGTTTCGTTGGTTCGAATCCTGGGCGCGGACATGGCACTGCTCATCAGACCACGCTGAGGCAGCGTCCCACATGCCACAACTAGAAGAACCCACAACGAAGAATACACAACTATGTACCGGGGGGCGTTGGGGAGAAAAAGGAAAAAATAAAATCTTTAAAAAAAAAAAGCAGGGGGCCCAAGGTAGATTGTGAGGACACACCTCTCCCTCGGGCTCTGGCGGCCGCGTGTCCTGGACAGGCATGGGGTAACTTGGCTCCTCCCCTCTGTAGCCGTTGTGGGGGGCGCTGGGGGCCTCAGCGGGGATGGAGGGCTCTGGAACCTCAGCAGGAACTGATGACGGCTCCAGTGGGGCTGGAGGGCGGTTAGAGGTCCCTGGAGGACAAAGATATAGCAGTGTCAAGGAGGAATCAGGGTTGCTCCCAACAACAGGAGAGCCCTGGGTGCTCTTGGACCTCCAGCTCCAAAGCTGTCCTGATGTGGGGTGCACTCCTCAGAGGAGACAAGCTTCACTGAGCGGGAGGCAGGAGTGGGAGGGAGAGAGGAGTTGGAGACGACAAGGAGAGGTAGGAGGGGGGCGCGAGTGTGTGGGGCGCCTCACGGGCCAGACTGGGTCAGCAGTCACCATTTCTCTGTCCCCAGGCATTCTGGGACTCAGTGGCTTTCTCTTCCTCATGGGTGGCTGTCACCACTAACTGATCCCTGACCTGATGCTGCCTCCTCAGCCCCTCCTCTTTGCCCCCAACCCCCGGCTTTTGCATTCAGGGTTGGGGGGAATACTGTTAATCTCCACAAATGAAGAGACACAGTAGGAGGGAGGGGAGGGAAAAGGAAGGGAAGAGGAAAAAAGGCCAACATGGGGATATTCTAAGGCTGTAAATCTGAGCAGGGTCTCAGGAGTTGTCTCCAGTCTGAAATATAAATAGTCTGCCTTGAGTTTTCTTCCTGTCTCGGCCCCTCAGACCTGACCTCATCAAATCCTCTCTGGCCTGGGCCTGGCAGGGAGCACTGAGAGGGAGCTGGGGAGTAACTGGGTCGCTGAGGTGGGGGACCAAGAAGGTCCTAAGGGAAACCATGGGGAGGGGAAGAGATGTGGAGAAAGGAAGGAAGGAACCCCCAAAGGAGAAAGAGGAGGCAGTGAAGGGAGGAGAGGAGAAGAGAGGAGTGGAGAGAGGGAAGATGAGCCGAGGGAGAGGAAACGGGAGGAAGGGAGAAAGGGGTGGGAGGCCAATGTCACAGCCACAGAAACTAAAGGAGGCTCCATTTGCTGAGCACATAGGAGGTGCCTGGTGCCAGCTAAGCACTCAACACGCCATCACCCCATGGCGTCCACTGCAGCCCTATGAGCTAGATGTTGCCATTAGCTCCATTTTATAGAGGAGACCAAGGCTCAGAAAAATCCAGGGACTTGGCTAAAAGGACACAGCTAATAACTGGCTAAGCTGGGATCTACACCCAGGCTTGTCCACTGCCCAGGAGCGATGGGAGGGAAGGTGACAGAGGTGATAGGGGTATGGGGACAGGGAGAGTGGAGGCCAGGGGAATCAGGCAGGGGTTCGAGGAGGAGGGCCGGGGCAGGAGGCTCACGCGGCAAGCTGCTGTGGTATATGCGGGCCACTTCATCAGCGAGACCAGACAGCTCACAGGCCCTCAGTGCCCCAATGAGGGAATGCACCCAGCCGTTCCGCCGCCGAAGGCTGGTGAAGAGCTCCAAGAGGGTGTCCTGGTTCCCCCAGCGCTCATAGGTGGCCCGCAGTCGGTCCTGGAAGACAGGAAGACACAGCCCCGCTGCCCTGCTCAAGCCAGATGACCCTGCTTCCTTCCCTACTCAGGAGCGTGCAGCTGCAGAGGAGGGCCCTGAGAAAGCACAAGAGGGAGGCAGCCATCTGAAACTGGGTCGGAGCCCAGGACAAGGCCAGGGTTTGAGCCCAAGTTTCAAGGCAGCTACCAGGAAATGGGCTCTCACTGTGTTCCAGGCTCTCCACTCACGGCTTCGTGTGAATTATCTTACATAATGCTATTATTACTCCACTCTACTGATGAGGAAACTGAGGCTTAGCACATACGAACAACGAGACAGGAGAAATGAAAACCCACAGAAACGTTTACTGAAGAATGAGGGGGCAAGGTATCGTCACAAACCCCAAAATACAAGGGGGAGGGGCCGAGGCCCGTTAGCCACGGACCTGCATGCCACCCGCACCTGTGCGGAGGAAGCAGAAAGCCATGGGATTCCATTTGAGAACTGCTAAAACTGAGGGGGGCGTCTGGCCCACTTCACTAGGGGCCCACAGAAGTCCTAACGGGCTACTGCGGCCTGGTTCCCATGAACTCTCAAAACGGAGCCCCAGGGGCCAGCCCGGTGGTACAGCGGTTAAGTGTGCACATTCCACTCTGGCAGCCCAGGGTTCACCAGTTCAGATCCTGAGCACAGACATGGCACCGCTTGGCAAGCCATGCTGTGGTAGGTGTCCCACACAGAAAGTAGAGGAAGATGGGCATGGATGTTAGCTCAGGGCCAGTCTTCCTCAGTAAAAAGAGGAGAATTGGCAGCAGATGTTAGCTCAGGGCTAATCTTCCTCAAAAAAAACCCCCAAAAAACCCCCCAAAAATGGAGCCCCAGGCTCCCTGCCAGGACAGGGTCCCATGACAAGGAGAATGAAATCAAAACTGAGCATGGGGTCTTGCTGGTGGCATACTGATTAAGTTGACACACTCCACTTCAGCGGCCCCCGGTTCGTGGGTTCAGATCCTGGGCACAGACCTACGCATTGCTCATCAAGCCATGCTGAGGCAGAGTCCCACATACAAAATAGAGGAAGATTGGCACAGATGTTAGCTCAGTGACAATCTTCCTCACAAAAAAGAAAAGAAAAGAAAAGAAAAAAACTGAGCAGGAACAAGGACAAGAGAGTTGAAGAAAAAGAAGGTTCTGATAAAAGTGGGAGAGGTGGAGCCCGGAAATCTCAGAGAGCCAGCGCCATGTTTTTGAGAACTACACCAAAACAACACAAGAGGGAGCTCAGGGAAGTCGGAAAGGTCACCTTGAACAACACTTCATTCTGAAAGAAGTGTCAAGGAGAGGGAGAAGGAAGGAGTTGGCCCTGGCTTGGGTGAAGCTCGGAATTCCACAGTCCTGACCCCAGTGCATGGCTGGCCGTCACGCCCTGGCTCACCTGATCACTGGTTGTGAGGCAGGACAAGTAAGGCAGAATCTCCAGAACATGGATCCGGGAAAAATTGCTGTGATGCTGGCGGATATACTGAAAAGTCTTGTCCTCGGCAACCGTCATCGCTGTCCAGGTTCTGAAGTGACAGAGGGCTCTGGCCCATGAAGGGTGGATGGACTGAGAGAGATGAAAAGAGACTAGAAGAAGATAGACCACACATGGCAGCAGGGGTGAGCGTGGAGTTGGACAAAAGGCAATTCTTTCTTTCTCGACTCTTTGGAATTTTTGCTTTTGTCTTTAATCATCCTATTTTATGATTGCCTGAGTCCCAGAGGCCCTGTGTGAATTTGCTTACAGATGAATGGAGGAACCAAAAAGAATCAGATCCAGAGGGTCTAGGGCCCATGTGTGCCCTGAGGGTTGGCTAGGGTTGGGGAGCGCTCTGGCTCCCCCCACATCTGCCCCAGTTCTGTATGTGCCCCTAGCTGCTGATAATAAGAGGGCTCCACCTAGAAATGCTGCTGCTTTGGGGTATACTGGGGGGAAAAAAGCAGCAGCCCAACATGATAATAACAGGATCCATCCTAATTTAAAGGCGAATAAAATGAAGTACCAAGAAATTAAGGGGCCTTGCTAGTTAGTAGAAGAGCAAAGAACTGAGGATCCAGAAGCAGGTTCTTTCCAGAACATGACAGCAGGCCACCTCTAAAGCTTGCTACATACATGTGCTTAGAGTAGGAGGCTGAGTTCCCCTCACTGTGTGACCTGGTGCAAGTTACCAGTCTTTTCCAGGCTTTTCCTTACCCCTAAAATGGCTCAGAGAGCTTGTTTTGACATTACAGTAGTTCGGTCTTATAACCTGAAATATAAAAGTGCCTCAAATACGAGCAACTGCCACCAGATGCTTAGGCAGCACTTACCACAATTTGCAATTATAGATGTGTTTGTTTCCTTGCATCTTATTTGCCTCTCTCACTGGGGAGAGCTACAGAGAATCAGACAGACAAGACCTCTGCCATCATCCAATTTATATTCTATTGGGGTGAGATAGATAACAAATCAGTAAACATCTACATAAATAAGAATTCCAAATAGTAGTAAAGGTTATAAAGAAAATAAAGCAGGGTAATGAGACAGAGCCCCTGGCCAAGGGCACGCTGCTGGAACCACGATGGTCAAGGAAGCCTTTCTGAATTGGCAACACCTGAGCTGAGGTGTTCTTGGCTGTGAGAAGATCGGTGTTTCCAGCAGAGGGCACAGCAAGTGAGAAGTCCTAGGGTGGGAATGAGCTTGATATGTTTAAAGAATAGAAAGCAGGTCAGTGGTCAAGGTTTAGAAAGCTAAGGGGAGGGACAGAGATCAAGGTCAAGGAGGTTGGGACGGACCATTCATGTAGGGTGTTAAAGGCAAGGACTTTGGGTTTTACTTGCAGTGGAAAAGGAAGCCATCAGAGCGATCTCAGCAGGGAAGGGAGAGGATCTGACTTACGTTACTCTCTGCCAGCGGCTGTGAGGCCCCTGGACTGTGGAAGGGCCAAGACGGAAGCAGGGAGACAAGTCAGGAGGCCAGGGCAGGGACACATTTAGGGGTTGGCTGAGATGGTGGTGGTGGTGGCGAGAAACGTTTGGATTCCTGGTGTTTTGTGGATGTGGGAGGTGAGGGAGAGAGAAGAATCAAGGATGACTCCTCAGGCAGTGGGTGGATGGTTGGTGCATTTAACAGGCCAGAGAACCTGGGAGAGGAGCAGTGGCACAGAGGGGACTCTAGAGTTCCATTTTGAACAAGTGAAGCTTGAGATGCTTTTGGATGTCCAAGTGGGTTTTCAGGAAGGGAAGGGGGCGGAGGAGAGAGGGCCAGGCTGGAGTAGAAACGTGGGTCTCAGGCCTGTCTCTAGGAGACAGTTCTGCAGAGCAGAGAGTGCCCAAAAGCTGCTGAGGCCACCAATCCCTCGCCACATGGGAAACAGGGCAGCAGTCCTGTCTACCAGCTTTACAGCCTCACATTGCATGACTTCGTTTGCCAACTACCAGGAATGTAGCACAACATCCATGATGGGGCCGCTGCTAATGACAGAGGTTAGGAGGATGGGGGAGATGAGAGTCCTCTGAGCCTTCAGATGAGCAAAGAACAACTCTATGGTGGCTAATAGACCCTTTTCTCCTTGCCCCATGGCATCCAGGAAGGTACCAGGAGGGAGCCAGGTGATGCATTCTTCTGCATCCCAGTCTCAGCCCTTTAGGCACAGAGTTTGGGTGGTATGGGGCTATGATGTGGTCCAACCAAAAACAAAGGAAGCCCGTATTTGTTCACGTTTATTGAACGTCCACTATAAGCTGGCACATCTTAAGTTGCTTTCACTTTATCCTTGCCACAATCCCATGGGAAGAGAAGAGATGCCACGTTGCACCGCTGACCACTGGCTCTGACATGACTTTGAACCCTGGACTTGCTGCCTTGTTGAAGCTCACCATACACTTCGCAGGGCACAGAGGCCCGTGCAGCAAGTGAGGCTCACATAGGCCCCGTCTTCAAGCCCTGGGAGGGGCCAGGAAATCTTTCAGACAGGGCTGAGGACATTCTAACCCCCCCTTCCACGGCAGCTGCCATTGCCAGGTCGCCGACCGTCCTTCCAGATGTTTTTGAGGTTCCACAGCAACCATACGGAGAACGCAGTTTTTGTTTTCCCGGCACCTCCTTCGCGTCTCAGAGAAGAGGGCTGGCAGAGTGTTTTGCACCGACGCGGCGAGGAGAGTTGCCGACCTGACTGCCCCGGAGATTCTGGAAAGAAACAGCCACCCACGCGGGCGGGGCGACGCCCCACCGCCTCGGCTCGGATTCCCGGATTCCTGGGCCGGACCCAGGTTCGCGGAGGGAGGGGAGACTGTTCTGAGCAGGTGTCACCACCAAGAACTGTCAAGATCCTGGGGAAGGCGGCAGCTCTCGACCCCCAGGCGCGGCCGCGCCCTCAGAGGTTGGTGCATCCGGGCTAGGCCTCACCAGAGGTCACCCTGAACCTGCGGGCGGCTGGAGGAGCCCTGCAGCAGAGGCCGGTCGCCTTCCGGCCTAACCTCGCCGAATCCGGAGCAGACGTCCTGCGCCACCCACCTCCTGACCCCGATGCTGGATGCGGCGAGTGGAGCCCTCTTTGGACCCGCTCTTCCCCGGCCCCGCGCGCCCTGTCCCCTCCCCGGCCCCCCGCGCGCCCCACACCCCGTGCGTGCGCCCCGGCAGACCCCGAGTCCCCCTCGGCTCCTGCCGCCACGGGCCACTTCCCTGAAAGGCGTCCGTGCACCCTGAGCCCAGAGGACCGAGCACCCAGGGCAGCGAGCTTACCTCGGGTAGCCACGACCCGGGGTCCTGCCGACCGCCGCTGCCAGCTCGGAACCGGCTCCCGGGAGGCCGGGGGGTGTGGGGAGGGTGGGGAGAGGGGGGAGGGTCTGGGCCGGGCCCGCGCGGCCATTGGCCAGGCGGCGGGGGGCGGAGCCTCGCGGCCGCGGGAAGCCTGGAGGCGGGGTGCCTGCCCCGGGTCTCGGGGCCTCGGCCGGCGGTACCGGCGCTCGGGAGACCCGGGTTCCTGCTGGGGCGCGGGGAAGCGGATTATTTTCTTCCCTTCGTCTCAAGCAACTCCCGGGAGAAGTCCAGGGTGTGGCTAGAAACCGAGCGGGCGTCTGACCTCGGAGTCTGCGGCCGGCTCGGTCCCCACGCTTCCTATGCGCAGCAGCTTCTCCGCCGAGTAGCTTGAGGGGGCGAGGGTTTTTATGTTGTTCGCTCCTGGGCCTGGCACACAGTTAGTGATCGATAAACGCCGAATGTCAAGCAAAATTCACAAGGGCGCGAGTGCCCAGCCTGGCGAGGCACATGCTGGGCCTGAGGAAGCAGGATCGGGGTGGGGGTAGGCGGGGGAGGTGGGTGCAGCGCAGGGGCGCCAAGGTTGGCTCCCCAGGCACGCAGGGTGTGGGCCGGAGTGCTGTGTGGGAAAGGCCTCTCCACCCAGGGATCTGGGGCCGGCATCTTCCTGCAGTGCTTGCCAACCCCCTCACGCTTCCTCTGGGGCAGAGCCCAGCAATTACTGAGCGCTCACTGTGTTCCTGGTACAGGCTTAAAGTCTTATACTGTAGGGCTCATTAAATACTCTCACAATAACCAGGTAGAGGTTTATTTTTCCCGTTTTAAAGAGAGATTAAAAGATTTGGGAAAGTGTTTGGCAGCCCTTTCTAAAGTTAAATATGTGCCAATCCTATCACCCGTCAACCACTCCTGGGTGTGTGTCCACCTAAAAACACGCACAAAAGATGGTGTTCATAGTGGCTTTATTCACAACAGGAAAACTCTGGAAACAACCAAATGTCCATCGGCAGGAAAATGGAGAAACAAACTGTAATGTGCTGATATCATGGAATAGTATGCAGCAGTGAAAAAGGACAAATGATTGATACACACAACATGGATGAATCTAAACGGGATGAATGGGCACTAACCAAGTCAAGCACAAAGAGTACATGCCACTGTTCCCAGTTACAAGGAAAGGTAAGATTCAAAAACAGGTAAACCTCATCTACATAAATAGAAATCATTTCACTGGTTAACCCCTGGGGGATGGTGACGGATGGGCTACAAGGGAGCTTTCTAGGGGGATGGAGATGTTCTATATCTTGATGTGAGTGGTGGGTACATGAGCCTGGGCATATGTAAAAATGCATCAACTGTACACTTATTGTTACACTTTATACTGCAACTTAAAAAAGGAAGAAAGACACTGAGGGGTTAAGAGGTTTGGCAGAAATCACGTGCAAATGCGTGAGTACATACCTGTCTCCAAAGCCAGTACTGAATCCCAGACTGAATTGTAGGAAGATGCCTGAACACTCTTTAGGTAAGATTTTATTAGTTTAGTGGGTAACTCTGGGGATATTTCACAATATTCAGCATTTACAAAGTGTTAATATCAGACCTGAACTCAACTAATAAAGTCAGCTCTGTCTTGTTTAGCCAAGAGAGGGTGAATATTGATTGGTTCGAGAATTGCTCCTGCCTGCTACCCACCCCAAGTCCAGTGACCTCATATCTAATTCGTGCAGGAAGAACATTGGGAGTGTGGTGACCGGCTTCCAAATGCTGTTGTCACCCTGTCTTTGCTGCATCTCACAGGGTGTTAAAAAAATATAGCTTCCTCAAAAACACAATGAGATACTTTCTTAGTCCATTCGGGCTGCTATAACAAAAACATCACAGACTGAGTGGCTTAAACAACAAACATTATTTCCCAGTTCTGAAGGCTGGGAAGTCCAGGGTCAAGGTGCCTGCAGTTCCACGTTTGGTAAGGGCTGCTTCCTGGTTCCCAGACGCTGTCTTCTCGCTGTGTCCTCAAGGGAGCTCTTTTGGGTCTCCTAAAAAGAGCACTAATTCCATTCATCAGGGCTTCACCCTTATGACCTAATCACCTCCCAAAGGCCCCACCTCCAAATACCATCCCCTTAGGGATTAGGTTTCAATATATGAATTGGAGGGGTAGGCATAAACATTCAGTTATAGCAGATATCAACCATTAGGGTGGCTATTATACAACAAACAGAAAATGACAAGTGTTGGCAGGGACGTGGAGAAATTGGAACCCTTGTACATTGCTGGTGGGAATGTGAAATGGTGCAGCTGCTGTGGAAAATAGTATGGCAGTTCCTCAAAAAATTAAAAATAGAATTACTATATGATCCAACAATTCCACTTCTGGATACATACCCAAAGAAATGGAGGCAGGAACTCAAACAGATATTTGTGTACCTACGTTCATAGCAGCATTATTCACGATAGCCAAAAAGTAGAAGCAACCCAGATGTCTACTGATGGACACAATGTAGTATATTCATACAATGGAATACATTAAAAAGGAAGGAAATTCTGACAAATGCCATAACATGGTCGAACTTTGAAGACATTATGCTAAGTGAAATAAGCCAGTTGCAAAAGGACAAATACTGTATGATTCCACTTATATGAGGCCCCCAGAGTAGTCAGCTTCATAGAGACAGAGAGTAGGATGGTGGTTGCCAGGGGCTGGGGGAGGCGGAATGGGGAGTTTTTGTTTAATGGGTAGAGGGTTTCAGTTTGGGAAGGTGAGAAAGTTCTAGAGATGGATGGTGGGGACGCATGCACAACAATGTGAATGTCCTTACTGCCACAGAACTGTACACTTAAAAATGGTTAAAACGGTAAATTTTATATATATTTTGCCACAATAAAAATCCTAGCCTCAGTGGTTTCCTGCCATCTTGGCGGGGAACCAAAGGTAGACACAACATCACATCTATGGTATTCTTGCTAAAACTCATAATCTGAAGCGAATCATGAAGAAACATCAAACAAACCCCAAATGAGGGACATTCAACAGCTATCCTGTCCAATACAGTAGCCACTTGCCACATGTAGCTATTTTAATTAAAATTAAATAAAATGTAAAATTCAGTTCCTCACCCCTGCTAGCCACATTCCAAATGTGATTTTCATGTGGCTATCATATTGGACAGCACAGATATAGATTTCATAATTTTCTATCTCCCAGAAAGTTCTACTGGATAGTTAAAAAAAAAAAAGTTATATTGAACAGCACTGATCTGCAGAATAACTCTTCAAAAATGTCAAGGCCATGAAAGACAAGACTGAGGAACTGTTCCAGATTAAAGAAGAATAAAGAGACATGACAACTGAAAGCAACGTGGCATCCTGGGTTGGACCCTGAAATAGAAGAAGAACATCTCTGGGACAAACGGTGAAATCTTACTAAGGCTTTTGGACTAGTTAATAATATTCTATCAGTGTTAGTTTTCTTGTTTTGATCATTGTACTGTGGTTATGTAAGATATAAACATTTGTATTATTTTTGCAACTGTTTTCAAAGTCTGAAATTATTTCAAGAAAAAAATTAAAAAGTGAAATTTAAAAATCATCTTTTGACCCAGTCTGGCTATTTATATTATTTTATCTTATATTGTTGATTGCATTCTGCCCTGTTTCATGAGTAGAATTCATTGATCGTTGTCCATTTACTAGTGGAAGGGCAAGTCTAGAGAGTGATCTGTGCCCCAGGCCACCCGCCAGTGAAGGCCTCAGAGCCCCTCTCCCCCATAAAGCTCATCCCCAAGCAGGTGGCCCATGTCCCCAGGCCAGTGCTCCACGGAGGGCTGTGGCTCACGTGTAATGAGTCAGCAACCACCAGCTCATGTCTTCCCCCAGAGAGCAGAGTCAGGCCCAAAGATAGCGCCAGAGGGCCCCAAAAAGGGACATGTTCTGAGTCTGAGTCTCTTCAGAGAACTCTCCAAGACTGGAAAACAAAATATAACCCCTACCTTTACAACCTCGTTTCAAATAAGTTTTTAAACCGTTATTCTTTAAACTACTTTATTTTTTCAAACAATTTTATTACAAAAAAATATATATGCTCAATAAAGCTGGGGAAAAATTAATAGAGGCATATATATTTAATATGGGAAAAAAATAGAAATGTTTGATGAAGAAACCCAAAATCTGTCCTCATACTGCCACCACCCAAAGGTAATTGCTGGTGATCCTCTGGAGTCTTCTCTTCCGGTAATTTCTTTTCTACAACACAAGGTCTCTGAGTCCTCTGGCTTCCTGAGGTCACCCTTGCCTTGACCAGCCACATGAGATGGGCCAAGCCATGATCTGGGACATAACAGGGTCTGCTATAAGCCCACCTTACCTCTTAGGGGTCTCAGAAGGAGGGGGAGCTTGGTTCATGTCAGCTCCTGGGTCAGTCCCTGCTACAGCTGGCTCCTTCAAAGCTATCCAGCCCCTGTGGTCAGCATGGCCTCCTCTCTGGCCTCAGGGCATTGTGTTGCTGGTCACCTGCCACTCAGGAGCTGCCATCCTGCCCTTCGTTACTGAGAACCACTGATACAGGTTGCTTGGCACCAGACATTTACTGGAGGTTTCATGGGAAGACAGGGAAATGAGCCCACGGGCAAGACATGCCATCGAAGTTAGAAATCAGAGTTCCTAAAATTCATGGGCCTCCTCTAACACAGCAGACTTCTCTTGGGCCACATCCCTCCATGGCCCCAGCTTCCTGCCACACTGCTCCTGCCCTGCTTGCTTTCGGCCCCTCTTATTATCTCTTGTCCTAGGGCCCCTCCCCCAGGATTTGGAATTCAGTGCAGAAAACAGAAACTACCATAGGTATTTTGTGCATGGAAGGGTTTTGTTTCTCAAAGCATAATTTACGTTCCGTGAAATACATCAATCTTCAGTGTGCAACTTGATTAATTTTTATCCAAGTAACTACCTGTGTAACCAGCACCTAGATCAAGATCTAGAATATTTCCATCTCCCCAGAAAGTTCCTTTGTACTCCTTATCAATCTCCACCTCCAATCATTATTCTGATTCCATCATCATAATTTATTTTGTCTGTTCTTGAATTTAATATAAATTAAATCATATACTACATACTGTTTTGTGTCTGGCATCTTTCATTCGACATATTTTTGACATCCATCTACGTTGTTGAATATATCAGGAATTTGCTCTTTTTCATTGCTGAGTAGGATTCTGTTACATGCATATACCACATTTTGTTTATCCATTCTATTTTTAATGGAATATTTATGAATAAAGCTGCTATGAACATTCATGTATAAGTCTTTTTGTGGAATTATGCCCTCATTCAAAAATTGCAGGATGATAGGGTAGTTTGGCTTTATTAGAAGCTTCTAAACAGTTCTCCAAAGTGGTTGCACCACTTTACATTCCCACCAGCAGTGTAGTGAGGGTTCCAGGTACTCCAGTCCAGTCCACTTCTTCACCAACACTTGACATGATCAGTTTTTTCACAGGAAGGAATTTAATGCAGGGAATTACTGGTTACAAAATTGTGAGTGGGGCTGGAGGAACAGGAGTCAGGGGGCTGCCCCTGGAGTAACTGAGTTCAAGAGCACATCACCACAACCATAATCAGAAGTGAGGAGGAGGCCCCTGCTGCCACCCCTAGCTCCACACGGCTCTGTCTCGACATCTGCTTAATGCAGGAATGCTGAGTCTGACTGCTGAGACTGGCGGGGGCCCTCCTGTCTCCGTGTCCTTGCTCTCAGAAGTGACAGCAAGAAGATAGCCTCTAGCCCCCCAAATCTCTGAGGGGGCATCTAATTGTCAGACCTTAGTTTATATTCATCACTCTAGTAGCAAAGATGTCTTGGAAATGTATTCTTTCAGTTTCCAGTCTCTGCGAAATATAGGAGAGCCCCCTATAAGGAGGTAGAGGGAGACAGTTGTGTTAGTTGGCTTTTGCTGAGTAGAAATCTACTCCAAAAGGTAACAGACTAACATAGCAACCATTTATTTAGCTCAAAGTTCTGCAGGTTGGTAATTTGGGGCTGGGCTCAGTTAGGCAGTTCTCATCTTATCTGGGCTCACTCATGCTTTTGTAGTTAGTTGCCAATTCTGTTGGGAACTGATGGGCCTAGGATGGGCTCAGCTGGGATGGACCATCTCTGCCCTACGTGGTCTCTCATCCTAGCCTAGGCTTGTGTTCATGATGGCTGGGCAGGTTTCTGAGAGAGAGAAAAGTGCTCTTTAGGCCTATCAGAAGGCATATCACTTCTCCAAAATGGCATATCACTTCTGCCACATTCTGTTGGCCAAAGCAAGTGACAAGGCTGGCCCAGATTCAAGGGGAGTGGAAACAGACTCCAGCTCTTCCAGAAGGGTGTAAAGCCACTTTGCAAGGGTATGAATAAAGGGTGGGATGAACCGCCAGGGCAATCTACCACACTCATCCACGGAACGCCCCACATCTCCCCGTCCTGGAACTAGCCAGCAATCCCAGGTACCTTGTTTCTTTTTTGCGCAAAGCAATAAGATTCCCTGTATCTTGCCTTTTCTTTTCTTTATTTTGTCCTGTCTCCTGGATTCCTTAACTTTATTTTCCAAATCTTCTTTTTTTTCTTTTAGGAAGATTAGCCCTGAGCTAACATCTGCTGCCAATCCTCCTCTTTTTGCTGAGGAAGACTGGCCCTGCACTCACATCCATGCCCATCTTCCTCTACTTTCTATGTGGGACGCCTACCGCAACATGGCTTGCCAAGCGGTGCCATGTCCGCACCCGGGATCTGAACCAGTGAACCCCGGGCTGCCAAAGCAGAACGTGTGCACTTAACTGCTGCGCCACTGGGCCGGCCCCCCTAATTAATTTTTAATGTAAGCAATAATATTTTTATTTTCTGAGAACTTCTTGTTCTCTGTTGTTCTTGCCTTTGCTTTATGGATATGATATCTTCCTGAAGCTAATTACTGAGAATAGTAGTTAGAGAGCCTTTTTTGTTTTGTTTTTTTAATTCTCTTATGTTCCCTGCATGGTTTTCCTCTGAAACCACTCTTTGCTGTTTGATTATTTAGTTTCTCTTTTGTGTTGCAAGCTTTCCCCGAATGTCTGGTGGACTTTGTTTGCATTAAAAACGAGGCAATAAAAAGCATTGAGGAAGTTCTGTGCATATCCACTGGTTGGCTTGCTTTTGGGGAGGGGACAGGTCGGGATGGGCCTGTAGAAGAGCCCCTGCAGGCCAGAACGCGAGGGTCTCGTCCATGGGGCTGTTCTGTTGCTTTAGAGCATGGGTGCTCAACATGGTCAGGCCAGTGACTCCTCGGGCTGTCTGGTAACCACTAAATAGTTCTCTTTGTCCACATGTTTTTTATCTTCCACATATGAGTAGAATCATACAGTGTTTGTCTTTCTCGATCTGGCTTATCCTAGGCCAGAACAATGTTTTTAAAGGCATTTAAAGATACATAGAGTTACCAAAACAAAAATCCCAATTATATTAAAATATAATTATTAAACTATCACACATTTTTTTCATTAAATAAATATTTAAGTAATGCAATGCATAAATAATAGTCCAAGGTATCTGCATCAACTCTATCGTGACCTGGAAATATCTGTAATTTCTTTTGGTGACTGAGTCACATGTTCTGCTAATACCGTTGTCGTTTGTGGCTGACATTTAAAAAGGAAGGGAATTACCAAAGGCACACTTTTGCAGAGGGTTATTGATACGTTCATCATCTTGATTGTGGTGATGGTTTCATGGGTATAAACATATGTCAAATCTTGTTAAATTGTGCACTTTAAATATGTGTAGTGTTGGGGAAATAAAGAATCCTGCCAACGGAAAGACCCTGATGCACTAATATAGCGGAGAGAGAAAACACTATTACTGAAAATGTAATCGGATTACAAACATGCAAATGCTTCCCCATTTGTCCCAGTACTGCGGATGTGCACTTTGATCACTTGGTAGGAGGTGCCCTCCGGGTTTCTCCACTGTGGATTTACTCTTTCCCATTTTTAGTTAATAAGTAATTCACGGAAGGGCACTTTGAGGCCATGAAAAATCCTGTTCCTCATCAAACTTTCACCCATTGGTTTTAGCATCTCAGTATACTTCACAGTCTTTGTATTGGTCTGATGTATTTCTAATTATGTCTGATCCTAGGCATTTATATTTCTTGTCTTTATCCTGAATGGGATCTTGTCTTTCATTGTATTTTCTAACTCCTCATTCGTGAACATAGGGAAGTTACTGATTTTTGCTCGTCACTTTTGCTATTGGCCACCTACACTGGGGCCTCTCTGAGTCAGGGAAGGCTGCTCTCTGGGCCAGGACTTACTTCGTTTTCATCACAAGGATATTACAGGACCACATGAGCCAGAGACAGACCTGTCAAAGGGGTTTAGTGTCCTTTTACTTCTGATCAAGTAGCAACCCCAAGTAATGCCCAGAGAGGAAAGGCTCTGCCCCTGGCTCTAGTTTAAGATGGAGTCTTCGCTGATCCAAAGACTTCTGGGCCCTCCAGCTGGTGTGGCTTATATAATTGGGGTGGACACAGAAGGTGTCGTTCTGACCACTGCCAGGCTTTGTAAATCCAGGTGGCTGTTTCAGTGAGAGGAAGAGTTCCGACCTTTTTTTTTTAATTGAGGTTACGATAGTTTACAACATTGTGAAATTTCAGTTGTACATTTTTTTTAAGTAATTTTATTTATTTTTCTTCCCAAAGCCCCCCTAGTCCATAGTTGTGTATTCTAGTTGTGAGTGCCTCTGGTTGTGCTATGTGGGACACCGCCTCAACGTGGCCTGATGAGTGGTGCCGTGTCTGCGCCCAGGATCTGAACCAGTGAAACCCTGGGCTGCCAAAGCGGAGCATGCAAACTTAACCACTCGGCCACGAGGCCGGCCCCTCAGTTGTACATTATTGTTAGTCATCTTATAGGTGCGCCCCTTCACCCTTTGTGCCCACCCCCACCCCTCTTCCCCCTGGTAACCACTAAATAGTTCTCTTTGTCCACATGTTTGTTTATCTTCCACATATGAGTAGAATCATACAGTGTTTGTCTTTCTCTATCTGGCTTATTTCGCTTAACATAATACCCTCAAGGTCCATCCATGTTGTTGTGAGTGGGACTATTTTGTCATTTTTATGGCTGAGCAGTATTCTATTTGTGTGTGTGTAGACACACCACATCTTCTTTATCCATTCATCAGTCGATGGGCACTTAGGTTGCTTCCCCATCTTGGCTATTGTGAATAATGCTGCAGGGAACAAGTCTCTTTGAATTGCTGATTTCAAGTTCTTTGGATAAATACCCAGGAGTGAGATAGCTGGGTCATATGGTATTTCTATTTTCAGTTTTTTGAGAACTCTCCATACTGTTTGCCATAGTGGCCAAACCAGTTTGCCTTCCCACTAGCAGTGTGTGAGGGTTCCCTTTTCTCCACACCCTCTCCAACATTTGTTAGTTTTTGTCTGACCACTTGTTTACTCACCTTTCTTAGGGGCAGAAATTGTAGGCCTGTGGTGCTACCCAGTCATAACTCTGACCTCTTTCAGAACACTGAGGGGAGAGACCGTTCCTCTTCACTAATAGTGATGTAAAAAGTAAGCCGGCATAACTTCGGAACACAGGGGGCCTTGTAGCAGGAGACTTGCATATGCTACATGATTGCTTCCTTTGCTGTAAGCAGCAGTTTATCATCTGGGAAAGGGACATGTGGTCCCAGGCACATCACTCGAGAGATAACACAGCCTATTGTTTCTCTCTGCTTCCCAGGAGAAAGGAAAAGTAGTTACATGGTGATATTGCAGAGTCCCTGGCCCCAAGGGTCTCCTATAAACCACCTACTGATTCATTTGTTCAATATATACTGGGTGCCTGCTATGTGCCAGGTGTTAAGTATAATGTAGAAAACAAGGGACACAATATAAACTCTCCTGGAGGTTATAACCTGATGGGAAGATGAAACATTAAATAACACACACAAATAAACAATTGCAATGGTGGCGGTCGTTGGAGAAAGCTGTTAAAAAATTAGCACAGCTATTCCTGCTCTTAAGATGAAATATGACTCACCCGTGGAAGAATCTATCTTTCTATGGTCCCCTTCAGCTTACAGACATTCATGGGGAAGGAAGTTATGCCTGAGAACTTAATCACGTCCCACAAGAGTTGATTTCAAGGCAGAACTGAAAATGTGCTTTAAACTGCTGAAGATGGAGCCCCAGAACAGGCTTTTTCCTTCTCTTTTTTAGGTGGCACAGCTATGCGGCTTGGAACCAAGTTGGGTGAGGGATGGAGCCCTAAACTGCTTTGTAAGAACAGGAAAGGAGGAATGAACAGGAATGAAATGAGGATGCTGGAGCCCAGAGAGCAGAGGGAGCAGGGAGAATCATTGCCTAATGGTACAGTTTCTGTTTTGAAGGATGAAATCGTTCTGGAAATAGAGACAATATTGTGAATGTACTTAATGCCACTAAATTGTACACTTAAAAATGGTTCAAATGGTCAATTTTATTTCTGTATATTTCACAATAAAAAGAATAAAGAAAAACAATTTTTTTTTTGAGGAAGATTAGCCCTGAGCTAACATCCACTGCCAATCCTCCTCTTTTTGCTGAGGAAGATTGGCCCTGAGCTAACATCCGTGCCCATCTTTCTCTGCTTTTTTTTTTTTCAAAGACTTTTTAAAAAATTTTCCTTTTTCTCCCAAAGCCCCCCGGTACATAGTTGTGTATTTTTAGCTGTGGGTCCTTTTGGTTGTGGCATGTGGGATGCCACCTCAGCATGGCCTGATGAGTGGTGCCATGTCCGCACCTGGGATCTGAACCGGCAAACCCCAGGCTGCCAAAGTGGAATGTGCACACCTAACTGCTACGCCACTGGGCTGGCCCCAAGAAAAACAATTTTTAATAAAAAAATTAAAAAGGAGGGAGCAGGGGCCGGCCCAGTGGCGCAGCTGTTAAGTGTGCACATTCCACTTCACTGGCCCGGGGTTTGCAGGCTTGGATCCTAGGTACATGGCACCACTTGACAAGCCATGCTGTGGCAGGTGTCCCACGTATAAAGTAGAGGAAGATGGGCACGGATGTTAGCTCAGGGCCAGTCTTCCTCAGCAAAAAGAGGAGGATTGGCAGCAGATGTTAGCTCAGGGCTAATCTTCCTCAAAGAAAAAAAAGGAGGGAGTAGCCTGAAGGTTGATGAGAAGCCAAGGCCCCTGAGGCAATAGGAGTGAGAAGACCTCCTGGGGGTGAATGGTCAAGAGATTCAGGGAACAGGAGTGTCTGACAATCAATCTGGAGTTATTTGCTCTGTCATTCTTTGAGATAACTCTCCTCTATCTCCCTAAACTTTAGTACAAGTCTGCTATACCCAAATACCTGATTCTTGGGGGGCATCAAGAGAAAGAGCATGGGGCCGGCCCTGTGGCCAAGTGGTTAAGTTCTCGTGCTCTGCTTCGGTGGCCCAGGGTTTCGCTGGTTCCAATCCTGGGCGCAGACATGGCACCACTCATCAAGCCATGCTGAAGCGGCTTCCCACATGCCACAACTAGAAGGACCCACAGCTAAAAATACACAACTATGTACTGGGAGGCTTTGGGGAGAAAAAGGAAAAATAAAATCTTAAAAAAAAAAAAAAAAGAGAAAGAGCATGTATTCTGCATCTGGGAAGACACAGCAGGGCAGAGAGGAGGGAAGAGCCACGTGCCCTGAGACCCCAGTGAGACTGACATGCCACAGAAACACAAAATGAGAACAAGTGATGCCTAGGAGACATATGCCGTGCTGGGGCGGTGCTGAGTGCCCCACTGCAGGCAGGACGAGGGCTCAGGTAACTGGCACTGGAATACTAACCAGATGTTAGAGATGGACCAGCTCTACAGGGGTGGAGGACCTGGAACGGCCCAGAAGGCAGAGAGCTGAGAGAACACGAGCCTCATGAACTTCAAAGCCTGCAGGCTCTCTCCTAGCTTAAGCTAAACTGGGTCCAGGGGGGACTTTGCGCTGCAGTTTCCACCTCGTTGAAAATAAGAGATACATCTTCAGGAAAAGGGATTTTTCTTTTCTGGTGCTTTCTGGGATCTGCCACATTAAAAGGATTGGGGGGAAAATGATAGCTATGGACGACAGGCAAAGGAGAGCCAACTAGTGCATAACTGGAATCCCTGAAGGGAACAAAAACATGAAATACAATAGCTATTTAAAGATATAATTCAGGAAAGTGTTTCTGAAATAAAAAGGGATTTCAGTCTATGTTTGAAAAAAAAATATCATGTTTACAGTACAAGATATATTCTAGTAATGTTACCAGAAAATAAATAATATTTGGGGCACCCAGGTGAAAGATCAAGTATAAAGGCTCCAAATTTTTTTTTAAACCTACAGGAACTCAGGAAGACTGTTGTTATGAGGTCACAGAGAAATAGTGTATTAAAGAGGCAAAAACGGAAACTGCAGATTTTCTAGAAAACAGCACGTCAGCACCTATGGAAGACAGCCAAAGCAGTGGTCAGAAGAAAATTCATAACTTAAACACTAGTACCATTTTTTTAAAAAAGATTGAAAACAAAAGAATTAAGCATCCTCAAGAGTTATTATAGGGGCCGGCCCCATGGCTGAGTGGTTAAGTTCGCATGCTCTGCTTCAGCGGCCCAGGCTTTCACCAGTTCAGATCCTGGGCACGGACATGGCACCACTCATCAGGCCATGTTGAGGCAGCATCCCACGTGCCATAACTAGAAGGACCCACAACTAAAATATACAACTATGTACTGGGGGGATTTGGGGAAGAAAAGCAATAAAAAAAAAAAGAGTTATAAATAACCCAAATGAAAACAGAAGGAATGACTTAATGAAAATAAAAGCAGAAATTAATGAGTTAATGCTGTTTTTTTTTTTTTAAGTTGAATGATGGGTACTTGGATGCTCATTATATAATTCCAAGAACTTTTTTATAAACATGAACTATTTCACAGTAATTTTTAGGTTTGTTAAATGAACTATAATATATCCACATAATGGACAAGAATAAAAAAGGATAAAAATGCTATGTCCTGCTATGAAACGATCTCCAGGATACACTGTTAAGTGAAACAAGCAAGTGCAGAACCCTATTCAGACGGTCCCCAACTTACAATGGTTCAACGATGATTTTTCAACTTTACGATGGTGTGAAAGCATTCATAGGAACTGTACTTCAAATTTTGATTTTGATCTTTTCCTGGTCTAGTGATATGCAATACGATCCTCTCTCAGGATGCTGGACAGAGGCAGCAGCCGTAGCTCCCAGTCAGCCATGCGATCTCGAGGGTAAACAACCCATACACTTACAACCATGCTGTTAACCCATACGACCACCCTGTTTTTCATTTTCAGTACAGTATTCAATAAATTACACAAGATAGTCAACACCTAATTACAAAATAGGCTTTGTGTTAGATGATTGTGCCCAACTGTAGGCTAATGTAAGTGTTCTGAGCATACCCAAAACAGACTGGGCTAAGCTATGAGGTTTGGTAGGTCAGGTGTATTAAATGCATTTTCGACTTATAATATTTTAAACTTACAATGGGTTTACTGGGATGTAACTCCATCATAAGATGAGGAAGATCTATATGTAGTAGGCAGCATCTTGTGTAAAAAATAGTGCAGGCAGCAAGTGGAATAAGAATACATGTTCAGAGCCAGCCTTGATGGCCTAGCGGTTAAAGTTCCGTGTGCTCCACTTTGGCGGCCCAGGTTCAGTTCCTGGGTGCAGAACCACACCACTTGTCTGTCAGTAGCCGTGCTGTGGCAGCAGCTCACATAGAAGAACCAGAAGAACTTACAACTATGCACAACTATGTACTGGGGCTTTGAGAGGGGGAGAAGAAAAAGGAGGAAGATTAGCAACAGATGTTAGCTTAGGGCGAATCTTCCCAAGCAAAAAAAAAAAAGATATATGCTCATATTTGCTTATATTTGTGTAAAGAGAGATAAAAAGATATATAAGAAACCAAGAAAGGGGCAGTAGGGGGAACAGGGTGGATAGGGACGGAGGTGGGAGCAAGTTTTTCAGTGAAACCTTTTTTATCATTCTGATATCTAAATCATATTACCTATTTGGCAAATAAAATTTAATTTAAAAAATAAACATTTTAAAAAGTCAAGGCTGGGCCAGATGGATTCACTGGTAATTCTACCAAACATTTAAGGAAGAAAATATACCAATTCTCTACAGTCTCTTTCAGAAGATAGAAGCGAAGGGAACACTTCCTAACTCATTGTATGACGCCAGTATTATGCTAATACCAAATCCAAAGACATTACAAGAAAAGAAGACTACAGACCAACACCACTCATGAGCCTAGATGCAAAAATCCTCAACAAAATATTAGCAATAGAATCCAACAATGTATAAAAAGAATTATACACCATGACCAAATGGATTTATCCCAGGTATGCAAGGTTGGTTCAACATTTGAAAATCAATTAATGTAATCCATCACATCAACAGACTAAAGAAGAAAAATCACATGATCATATTAATAGATGCAGAAAAAGCATTTGACAAAATCCAACATCGATTCATGATAAAAACTCTCAGCAAACGAGGAATAGAAGGGAACTTCCTCAACTTGATAAAAAATATCTACAAAAACCCCACAGCAAACATCCTACTTAATGGGAGAAACTAGAAGCTTTCCCACTAAGATCAGGAACAAGGCAAGGATGTCCCATCTCACCAGTCCTTTTTAACATTGTACTAGAAGTTCTAGTTAATGTAATTAAGACAAGAAAAGGAAATAAAAGGTATACAGATTGGGAAAGAATAAAAATTATCTGTTCACAGATGACATGACCATGTAGAAAATCTGAAAGCATCAACAGCAAAAAACTCTTGGAACTAATACACGATCATAGCAAGGTTGCAGGATATAAGGTTAATACTCAAAAGCCAGTCACTTTCCTCTATACCAACAATGAACAACTAGAATTTGAAATTAAAAATACATTACCATGTATATTAACACCAGCCAAAACTAAATATTTAGGTATAAATCTAACAAAATATGTACAAGTCTATATGAGGAAAACTGCAAAATTCTGATGAAAGAAATCAAAGAAGAATCAAATAAATGGAGAGACATACTCCATGTTCATGGATAGGAAGACTCAACATTGTCAAGACATCACTTCTTCCCAACTTGATCTATAGATTCAATGCAGTCCCAATCAAAATCCAGCAAGTAATCTTGTGGATATTGACAAACTGACTCTAAAGTTTACATGAAGGGGCAAAAGACCCAGAACAGCCAACACAATACTGAGAAAGAACAAAGTTGGAGGACTGACACTATCCAACTTCAAGACTTGCTATAAAGCTGCAGTAATCAAGATAGTATAGAACTGGTGAAAGAACAGACAAACAGATCAATGGAACACATCAGAGAGCCTAGAAATAGACCCCAGAAATGTTGTCGACTGATCTTCGACAAAGGAGCAAAGGCAACACAGTGGAGCAAAGACAGTCTCTTCAACAAATGGTGCTGGAACAACTGGACATCCACATGAAGAAAGATCACTGTAGACACAGAACTTACACCTTTCACAAAAATTAACTCAAAGTGGACCATAGACCTAAATGTAAACACAAAACTATAAAACTCCTAGGACATAACATAGGAGGAAATCCTTTGGATGTTTAAAGCACTTTGGATCAATTCAGTGACGCTTAATGCTGCTTTGCAGGCATCTGTGCCCAGCTCTGTCCCTCCTGGACCCTTGGGGGCATCTCATACCCTGCATAGCACCTAGCAGAGTGTCAGGCTCATGTGAGGTAAGTATAAGAAATTGTAGTGGAAACCAGGCTCAGAGCTACTAGGGCAAAGTGGGACTGCACGGGAAGGGCGCTGGGTAAGTTCGTGGGGTTAAGGAAACCCGGGTATTATCTGGGCATCTGGAACAACAGAAACCAGGGGCGCTGCGGCCCCAGGGCAGGGTCTCGGTCTCTGCCATTCTCTGCGCATCAGTTTCCTCCACCTGATGGGAACCAAGGCTACCAGCTCCACCTAAACCGAACTTCCCATAGCTTCCAGGGGAGTGGGGTCTCACCCTCATCCTCAAGTTCAGTCTGAAAAACAGGCAGAAACGTTTCAGACCAGCCAAGTTGGGGCCCTTCAACCAAGGCCAGAGGAGCCTGTTCTTGTGAGAACAGTCATTCCACCAGGACCACCAGCTTGGAGCAAGGGGAGGGGCAGCCCAGGAGAGCAGACAGTAAAGGACAGGGGTGGCCCACTAGGGCCTGTGGGACATTTCTAGCGGCATGGTTTGCCACATACACAGACTGAGGTCACTCTAGGTCTTCAAGGTCAGAGGGTGATTTGTGGCACCCAAGGATGGAGAAGGTGGCCTTGTTCCACTGGTGACGGTGGTGGTGGAAGGCACGGCATGGCTGATGGCCTTGGCTGCAGACTTGGAAGGGCAAAATCCTGATCACAGGAGCTGCCTCCTAAGTGGGTGTGTGTGTGGAGGGGTCCTCCCTCGGTGCCAAAGGACAACTGGGTCTTGGCAAGCACAAGATGGGGCCAACACCTGCACCCTGACCACCTAAGAGGAGGCTGTGCAGCCCACTTGAGAAAGCCACATCTCACATGCAACAGGCAGCTCATGAAAATAGATATAGGGGCCAGCCCTGTGGCCCAGCGGTTAAGTTCACGCACTCCACTTCGTGAGCCCAGGGTTTCACCAGTTCGGATCCTGGGTGCAGACATGGCACCGCTCAACAAGCCATGCTGAGGTGGCATCCCACATGCCAGGACTAGAAGGACCCACAACTAAAAATATACAACTATTACCGGGGGGGAGGGGGGTTGGGGAGAAAAAGGAAAAATAAAATCTTTAGAGAAAAAAGGGGCCAGCCCAGTGGCGCAGCGGTTAAGTGCGCACGTTCTGCTTTCGCAGCCCAGGGTTCACCAGCTCAGATCCTGGGTGTGGACATGACACTGCTTGGCAAGCCATGCTGTGATAGGCGTCCCACACAGAAAGCAGAGGAAGATGGGCACGGAGGTTAGTTCAGGGCCAGTCTTCCTCAGCAAAAAGAGGAAGACTGGCAGCAGATGTTAGCTAAGGGCTAATCTTCCTCAAAAAAAAAAGTGGGGGGGGGGAGCAGCCCGGTGGCACAGCAGTTAAGTTTGCATGTTCCGCTTCAGCAGCCTGGGGTTCACCGGTTCGGATCTCAGGTGTGGACATGGCACCGCTTGGCAGGCCGTGCTGTGGTAGGTGTCCTACATATAAAGTGGAGGACGATGGGCATGGATGTTAGCTCAGGGCCAGTCTTCCTCAGCGGAAAAAAGGAGGATTGGCAGCAGATGTTAGCTCAGGGCTAATCTTCCTCAAAAAAGAAAATAGATATACACTGAGGTTTTTTTCCAATTGAATCATTTTAAGCCAGGACTAGGAGCTGCTGATTAGACTCCTAATAGCAGTTTGGTGCCCCACCATAGGGTCTGACCATTGTGTGGGCAGGCACAGCTCCACACTGCCTAAGGGCTTTTTCTGGGGGCAGAATGAGCCAGGGAATTTTCCCTGGGACAACTCACAGCCACTGACTGGAGGGAGCTGCAGACCAACACCCACAGGTCTTCACCCCTTGAGTGAGTCATTCAGAGGTGACTGTTGTGCACTGGTTCCCAGAGGTGCTGAGCTCCCTACCTGTCCTGGATAACACACCTGTATGGGCTGCTTCCCCTTCCAGGGCTTCCTGGGATCACCTCCCATACAAACCACTTGCATCTAATCCTTGTCTTAGGCTCTACTTCTCAGGGATCCACATCAACCCCCCACATCCTGGTAGAAGACGCAAGTGCTACCATCCAAAGGAGGCACAGGAGACAGAGATGATGTGGGGGACAAGAGGTGGAGATCTCCCAAGAAGCTCTCAGGGGCATCCTTGACCCCCCGCTCAGGGTCACACAAGCAGATGTGCATTAATGACACTCACAGAAACGGAGGGTGAAATCAAACAGCTGGTGCTTTTAATTCAAAATGGGAAAGATGACATCACCCAGGCCAGACCTCTTGCACCCACCTTGAGAGTACCTTCTCTCCCTGCAGACAAGGGAAGCCCATGATTACTCGAGGCTGCCTGGTGGGCACAGGCTGGACCCAAAAGGAGATACAAAATCCCCCTGCTGAACGACTGACACATCTGTGAACTGTGGTGGGCTGGACACCAAGCAGGCCCTCACCAACAAAGTCCTTGTTTTGCCTAAGTGGGTGCAAAGGCAGGGGCCAGCTCCCCAACCCTGGGAGCCTCAGAGAACCCTTTTGCTCTGTGATGACTGCAGGTTTGGAAGAACAAAGTGGGCTGAGTTCCAGGCAGCCGCTCCTCACTCTCCAGCAGTAGTGGCTGGTGATCTGCTTGGGGCTGGCTGGCAGGGATGGGAGCAAGCAGGGTCAAGGACAAGGGGGCTGGCCCAATGCACTGGTCTGAACAAGTCACAGGACAGCTCCAGGCACAGGATGCTCTGTGATCTCTCCCCTCCACCCTCTGCCCGACCCCCTTTCTGTCAGCTTGTCCTGTCCACTTGTGCTGGGTGTGGCAATACACCACAGCTGGGAGCAGGCTGGGAAGGAGGCAGATCGTGAGCTCACCTGGCTGTGTGTTTGTCCATCCCCATTCCCATCTTCCCCTCCTTGTACTCTTGGGAAGTCCCAACCCAGTAAGGAGTCAGCGAGGACAGGCAGCACTGAATTCCTTCTCCAGACCCTGGACAAACTGGTCATTAAGGAAGAGCAGCTGACCATGGGGCAGGAAGCGGGCGAGGATGCCCTCAATGCGGTCAGCCCGCAGCAGGAGGTTGGTGCCGGGGGCCAGCAGCCGGAGGTGCTCGAGGAGGAGGCGTGCCAGCAGCCGGAGTGTGCCCTCAGCCAGCAGTAGGTTCTCGTGGGCGTCCAGCACCAGGGCAAAGCCTAAGGAAAGCACGCCCAGCCAGACCACCGTCCGCGGCTCCTGGAAAGGGTCCCCTGCTGCCAGGCGGAAGGCCCCACGTGGGGCCTCATGCAGGGGCACTGGTTCATCTGAGGACTGGGGCTGCAGGTCCATGGGGGGCCGGCCAGACGCCTGTTGCTGCAGCCGGCACATGGACTCCACCTGCCTGGGGAGAGCGGGTAGGTCATTGACTGTCATCCTTATGACCAGCCCTGGACCTAGAAGCTGCCATTATCTCCTATCTCAGATGTAGAAACTGAGCCCCAGAGAGACTAAGTGAGCTGCCCAGGGCCACAGAGCAGGAAGCATGAATCTGGATGGGAATTCAGGCTCCAGCCTCTACTCCCTGAACCATTTCATTCCATGTGGCCACAAGAAGGCAGGTTTTGAACACAGCTCCTCAGGCTGGGAAAGGGCACCAGGGGAAGAAGATCGGACTCACTTGCTTCACGGAGGCCTCCTCAACATAAAGAAAAGCAAGCAATGAGAAGCGGAGTAAAAGCCACGGCCAATCCAGGCTGTCCAACCCTCCACCCTCATCCATTGTGCAACCCTCTCCAAATAAAGACGGACTCCTCACTGGCCACCCAGGCTTTTCACAGCACTCTACAATCCCTCCTGAAACACCTCTCAATCTGGGCTGTGCACAGGCCAGCCTTAAAAGTATCTGTTTGGTTTTCTGTGCCACAAGAAGGGGAGTAGGCCCAGAGGAACAAGCGGATGGCAGGAGGCTGGCACAGAGCTACCCCAGAGTGTAAATCTCCTCAGCCAGAACACAGAGGGGCCAGGAGATTCTGGCACCTGCCGGCTCCATCAGGGTCTGGGATGGGAAGGTCCAAGGCCAGCCACCCCATCCGGAACAGTCTTTCCAAACTGTGCTCTGTGCATCCCAGGCTTTGAGGAAGCTCTGGGCACACAGAGTGCCCACATGCCACATTCTCTTTCCTCCTTAGAGATTGCTAAAGCTTAAAGGCACTGAGAACTTCTGCACTGCAATGCATGTTTAACTGGTACCCAGCTCTGCCTGCCCACAGTCAAATCCCAGCTCTGGCTCTTTCTACATGTAATCTTGGTCAGGTTAAGTTCCTTAAACTCTCATTACCTCAGTTTACTCACCTGTAAGGTGGGAGAATAAGTGTACTTACCTCAAAGGACTGGTACAAGGATGAAATGAGTTCATATACATGAAATACTCAGAACATAAATGCTTAGCACATACTTACAGGCTCAATAAATGCTAATTATAATTGTAACGATGATGATAAATAGCATTATTATTTCTTTAACCCTTTTTCGTGTAACACTTGTGAATGAGCGTGGAAGACTTTGGAAAACACCACTCTAAAGCTTTCTGCCTCTTAGTCCTCCTGTTTCTCTGTGCCACCCAGAAAACCTATCACAATTGGTCATGCGTTCAAAGAAGGGCAGGGGCTGGGCTGGGCTGTGTGGTTACCTGGCTACAGCCAAAATCTGCTCCTTGCGGAGGAGTCTGTCCCTCTCGGCGCCATGTGGCCGCCCGTCATCAGGTGAACTCTCAGCACCAAAGACGCAGGAGTAGAGCACCCGGCAAAGGCCCTCCTCCGCCTTCGGGGCCCTCAAGGTGTGGATGAGGAAGGCGTGGACCATGGCTCCGGGAGGGTCCTACAGGGAAGCCAGAGACCTTAGTGAGACGGGCGCAACCACAGAAAGGGTCTGGCCTACCAGGGTGTGGGAGCGTGTGGCTGGTCACTGGTCCTCCTGGGCCACCCAAGGCACACTCCCAGCCTCTGAATAACGACATCTGGTCAGCACCACCTCTGCCCGTAAGAGTGTAGAGGTGAAGAAATCTCAGACAACCCCAAATCCAGTTCTACAAAACAGCTGGCCAGGAATCTTCCAAAGTGTCAAAGTCACCAGAATCAAGGGAAGCCGGGGAGCTGCTCCAGACTGAAGGAGACTAAAGAGACGGGGCAGGTGGATACAACGTGCGACCAAAACAATAGGGCATTATTAGGACACCTGGAAGCATTTAAATACGGACTACAGATTAGATAACAGTCTTTATCATTGTTACCTGGTCTTGAATGTAGCACAATGTCCTTGTTTGTAGAAAATACACACTGAAGTACCTCTAAATACAGAGGTCAAGAGGCATCATATCTGCAACTAACTTAAGTATCAGAGACTATACGGGAGTTCTTTATAAGAAAAGGGTTGACGTTTGGGGTAAGTGTGAGATTGTTTCAAATAAAGACTAGTAAGTAATTAATAACAATAATAGCGTCCGTCTGGCTCAGTGGCCAGCTTGGGGTTAAAAGGCAGCCGGTACACAGGAAGCAGATATCTGTAGTTAAGGGTAAACAGATTGTCCGTTTAAATTGTCAAACAGGAAGATTCGGGAAGGCACTTTGGGAACCGGAGTCCGCTGACCTCCGGTGACTCCGGTGACCTTCTAGCCGCAAGAAGAGCGCGTCACTAGCCTTCGCCACCACGTCCCGCACCCCCGTGGAGAAATGGTAGCGGCCAAGAACCTTTACGTCACTGCCTCGCGCAACTCAGCGGCGCAGTGCATTTGGGGGTTCGTAGTTCCTTGCTCCAGTCACCCAGGCCTACGCAGAGCACTCCGCACTCACTGTGCCGCCCTGCGGTCCGGGTCCGCTGTCCTCAGGATGTTGCACTCACCCTTCCTTCCCGGACCGCCGACTTGTAGCAACAACCCACTTCACTTGGCAGCACGGGAGCGAGGGCGGCTGCGCGACCCCTGGGCGTCTGCGCACGCCAGCCGCGGGCGCGCGCGCGCGCGAGCATGACGCGCGCCGGCGGGCGGGGCCCTCACGTCCCTAGCGCTGGTCCGGGTGGGGGCGGGGGTGGTGCTGCGACTCCTGCACACCGGGAGCGGCGACTTTCGTCGTCAGGCCGAAGACCGTCTGCTTCCAGCTCCGGGCGGGGCCCACACCGGTCATTCCCCGCCCGGGTACACAGGGTTCGCACTCGAAGCCATGGACCCACTGAGCCCCAGGCCACCGCCGCCAGCGGCCGCGAGGGGGCGCCGCGGCCCGGCGCGTGACCTCCCCGAAGAAGCCGGAGCCGGGGCGGTCACCGCTGGCGGGGTGCGGACGCCGCGGCCCCTGCCGGCCTGGTGCGGCTTGCGGGGCCTGGGGTGCAGGGCCGAGTTCTCCACCTGGCCAGTGTGCGTGGGGACCGCGGGGGCGCCTGTTAAAGTGCAGCTTCCTGGGCCGTAACCTTGGAAATCATGACTTCGGGAGGAAATACGCATATTTGGGGCGTTTTCGGGGGGATTCTGGGTTGTGGGCTTCTGCGGTGGGTTAAGACGAGGACTCGGTGTAGAGTAGAACGATTCAAACTCTAGTCCCAACCCTGTGACCAGCTGTGTGTCCTTGGCAGGCCAGTCACTTCGTTGGGCCCAGTGAAGCCCCATAGGGTTTAGTAGGCTGCTAGGTTTTCCTTTCACACTCCCGCCTCTAACAAGCTCCTCCATCCCTCTCGGAGTATAGCGGTATAGGTGCACCATCAAAGGCCGAGTGAGGAGGCTTATACCTTAAACTTGAAAAGGGCGCTGCAGGGGAAGCCTCCAGAGCTGCGGGTAAAAGCTACACTGGAGGCTTGGCGCAGAGGTGTTTGGGGCCCCACAAGGCATGTCTGGGCCGCACCGCCTGCCCTGGGAGCATGCACAGGCACACACGTGTGTACACAGTCTGCCTCTTGGCATGTGAACGCTGGAGCCTCCCCAGCTGCGTGCCGGTGTTCTGGGCCTCAGAGCCCCCAGCCTGCCTGGTCCTCAGCCCGGAATGCCCTTTCTTCCCCTTTTTTTGCCTTTCAAAATGTGCTCAGACCAAAACTTAAGGGAAGCCTTCCTACCCGGACTGCCCGTTAGCATTTTTTGCCCCCTTGGCACCCGTTGTGAACGTCTGCATATAGTGGTGATTTCTCCCATGGGGTACCCTCTGGCTGTGGTACCCAGCTTCACTCCCCAGGCCATCCACAAGGCAGGTCTAGAGCCCACCCAGACACACTTCTTGGTGACTGAAGAAATGAAGGACGGGGGAGCAGCCCAGCCAGGGACCCTGGAGCCAGGGGCCTCTAAGGGTCTGCACTATGGGCCCCTCTGACCATAGGATCTGGGTGGGGGGCACTGAAGGGAGGCTAGAGGAGGTAGCCCAGGGGCTGACCATGGCATATGGGCATTTTGACCACAGGTACAACACATCAATATATTTGTAGATGGAGGGGCAGGCCCAGAGAAGCGTGGGGCCTCAGCCACAAGGCTGGGGGTGATGTTGGCTCAGTGCCTGGTCCCCGGTCCCTATCACTCTCACCCAGGACTCATGTCTGCCAGCTGATTACAGAAAGCTGGCAGAGGGCTCTGGTTGCTGGGAGCCACCTGGCATCTGGAACCCAGTATTCCAGCCTCTGTCCGTTCCTCAGGCAGTGAGTCCACTCCAAGTCCTAGGCCACTGGAGGGCTGGCCTCGTGTGAGTTGCATGGGGGAGACAGCAGTGAGAAGCTGGCCTGAGCCACTACCCTGGAGGCAGTGGGGGACCCAAACGGATGTGGTGTGCAGATAAGTGGGGGAGACTCAGGTGCGCTCGATTTATGCAGCCCTTAGCCAACTTATGCCCCCAAGGTCAATAGCTATGTGGCAAAGACAGTGAGGCACGAAGGAGCCTGGGTCCCACGAGACTGTGCACAGCATTCTTGGCGAGTGAGAAGCACAGACAATTATTTTGTTAAGCCGTTGAGTGGGGTTTCTGTTACATGCAGCCTCACTCATTCCTAAGGGATGCAGCCTGTGAAGTGGGCAGGGTGGAGCCTGGCACAGAGCAAGCACTCAGTAAATCAGGGACTGCTGACAACCGTTAATGCAGAAACAGTATGAGAGAAGGTGTCAGAGAGGCCTCGTCAGCACTGGAAACAGGTGGGGCCTTCTGGTCTGGGGGCAGCTCAGGGGGCAGGATGGACAGGCCTAACTTCCCGGTGCTTCCTGGAGTTACAAGATACCCACCCCCCCCCCCGCCCCCGAAGACAAAATGGAACGGTCTGAGTGTGGTGGGGCTCTGTGTGTGCGTCTTCATGTGTGCGAGGCTTTTATTGGTTACCCTAGAGATTCCTGCGGGGCCAGGCACACAGTAGGTGCAGATGTGAGTTTGTGGGATATGAATAGAGTATGCCTGGGTGACAGAAACAAGAGAGAAGGAAGAAAAGGAAAATAAAGGACTCCAAAAAAATAGAGGAGCTTGAAGGAAGCAGGTGCCTGGCTTTGAGGCCCTGTCCACCTGCCTAGAAGGGCCCAGGGGCTACACCTCCCGTTGTTTCCCCTCCCCCTCCTCTGGCTGTGGGCAGAGGTGCCCATTGCCCCACTCCCCAGCCCTGCTCTTCTTGGTGGTCCTCTGAGGTGGGGATTTGCCTGCAGCCCTTTGTTTGGGCCCCTTCCCCACGCTCCCAGCCTCCGTTGTTCTGTACCCATGTCAGGGTGAGGCCTGCGCCGCCACAGTCACAGGCAGCCTGGTGCTTGCCTCTTGATCCCCTTGGTGCCCACCACTGGGGTACGTGTGGTGATCGACACTGACTCAATTTGGAAAGCAGTTTCCATTCCCCACCTACCCAAGCCACCGCAGGGTCCTGAATCACTGATGAGTAGCCTTGCTTGGGAAGCTTTGCTGCTTCTCCCAGACATCAGGACCAGACCCCAGGACCTTCTTACATGCCTCCAGGGGCAGGGAGCTCTCTCCCTTGAGAGGGCCGCATTGGTTTTTGACAGCTGGAAACCCTTATTGATGATCTTTACAGACCCCAAGACCTCAGGCCAGACCAGTTGAGCCACCACCCACTTCTGGATGTGGGGAGGGCAGTTAGGTGGAATCTGTCAGCCCCAGGCAGTGAGTTTTTTTGAATGACTTCCTGATAAGGGCAGTCTAGACATTTCTCAAATTGTAGAGCAGGAAACTAACAGGAAGAGGGGTTCTGCTTTATTGAGAATCCATGTGGGCTGAGATTGAGCAGATATGGTTGCTCTAGAATAAAGGGGACCAAAGTCAGGCAAGCCTCGTCCTTCCATCCTCTCCACCTCCCTGGGCCGTCTCAGAGATGCCATCACCCTGCATGGGCCGCCTCCCACAAGCCACCAGAAAGCTTCCTCCTCCTCTGTCTCCACGAAACCCCCATCCACAACCTGCTGACTGCTACCCTTACTGATGCAGTCAGCCCTGGGCTCCTACACACAGGCTGGGCTTTTCTCCTGTGACAGGACACCCAGCAGCTTGTCCATATTCAGAAAGGGGAGGAAACCCTCAGGCTGGCTGCTTTCTTTTAAGTAAGTGTTTTGGGGCTTATGCTTTTTGCCTGTCTGATCTTGTGATCCCCACGCTGGCCCTCAGTAGTAACAGCCACAGAAGACTCTTGTTCGGCACCTACTGTGGGCAAGCCCTGTCCTGAGTGCTTTACATCCACCAACTCATTTGATCCTATCTACACCCCTTTGAAGGAGGGGCTTTACGATCCCCATTTCACAGATGAGGAAATTGAGGCAATGAGATCAAGTAAGTTTCCTGATGTTGCACATGTGCTGAGGGGGGTGTACATGTTGATAGATTTCAGCTTGCCCCTTCACCTCCCCTCGTGTGTCCCTTTGTCCCCCTGTGCCCTCATGGTCACCCCAGGGGCTGGCTCAGTGCCCACGCAGCTCCAGGAGGCCATAACCCCAGCCCTGCTTACTCTCTACAACCCAACCCTGGGAGATCTGTTCTCACCCCAATTGGATGACCTCCTTCCCCAGTACTCTCAATTCCACCCCAAGAGGCTCCCCTGCTTCCCTCAGGGAGCCCCAGGCCCCGTGGAAATAGTCTTGGCTAGGCCCCAGGAGGACGAGGCCATATGTGATTCGTCCTTTCAAACGGCCACGCTTCCTGCAGGGCTGAGAGCCAGGAGGCCCCACGAGGCAGCTCGGGCCCAGCCACGTGAGGCCCCTTCCCCTCCCGCTGCCCCAGGCCCCGCTGACTCAGAGCCTGGCAGCTGCAGTCACCACCCACTCGGAGGGGAGTGTGTGCCAGTGTGGGCTGTGGGCTGTAGGCTGGGTGGGGCGGAGACAACCCTTGCGGCACTGCCTGGAACCCACACAAATGCCCTGGTGGGTTGGGTGGGAATGCTTCTTGCCTTCTGTCCCATAACCAACTGTCTTCTTGGAACAATAGACTGTGAATAACTCCATGTCATCCAGCCTCCTCTCAAGGCATGACTTTCATGGCTGCGCAACAGCAGCTTCTCCATCATTACTCAACTTCCCTCTCCTGATCCTTTCCAGATTCCACGTGGCCGTGGACCTCCTTGTCTAAACATCCTTTCTGCACCACCAACAGTTTCGTTGCCTCTGGAAAGTAGGGGGCCTGTTCAATTCCAAGGATAAAGACTTCTTAGAAATCATAAATCTTCTAGATGGTTGTGAGCTGTCGTCAGTGGAGGGACCCAAGCCAGTGACGTAAGCCAATTAACTCCAAAGAGTTACTTTAACTCTTTTAAGAATCTGACTTGAGGAAGACATTAAGACTAATATTTCAATGTAGGAGAGTCCAAACCCAGGCTGGGTCTATGGCGCGTGAACCCCTGCTCCTGCCACGGCACGGCGTGGAGGCTCAGCACTTGACAGTTATCAGAGCTCTTTGCTATATATGACAATCAAATTTTCTAGCTAAGAGAGAGAAATTAAAATTTACCAATTTTGATAAGAATGTGGAGCAACACACCTCTCCAGACACTGCTGGTGGGAAAGTAAGTTGGTAAATCAACCGTGGAGAAGTGTGGAAATTCCTAAAGCTGAACACACACACCACACCTAGCAATTCTCTCCTGGGTATGTTCCCAGCACAATTTGAAGTAGTCCCAAATAATCCATCAAGGGCAGAATGAAAATGTTCTATGTCTGGCTTATGGTGATGGTTACACAACTGTATGCATTCGTCAAAACTCACAGAACTGTACGCTCAGAAGGGTGAATTTTATTGCATATATGTTATACCTTAATTTTTTTAAATTTAAAAACGAGAAGAAAAAGGAGTAGAATGAATAATTCATTTAGGAGTATGGCCATATAATGGACATACAGCAGTGAACTAGAATAAACTCCTGCTGAAGGAAAATGGATGCATCTCAAAATCATGACGCTGAGTGAAAGAAACCAGATGCAGAAAACTACAAACTGTACGGTTTCATGTACATGAAGCTCGAGAACAGGCAAAACTAACGTACCCTGATAGAGGTCAGAATAGTGGTGACCTCTGGAGTGCGAGGAACTGGGAGGGAGCATGAGGGAGCCTCCTGGGATGCAAGGAATGTCCTGAGTCTTAGCTGTGTGGTAGGTAGTTCCTCGGGTCTGTGCCCTATGCTTCAGATGTGTGTCCTTGATGAAATGTTAATTATTCCTCAATTTAAAAAGAAAACATTATTTTTTTAAATTTGTCATTGCAAGTTAGTCAGTGAGCAGTTCAGACGGTGCCCAGACCCCACTGGTGCTGCTGCCTGGACCCGGCCTGGCTCAGGCCAGCTCCCCGCTGGGCCCAGCCCCACGCAGCTCTTTAACCACGTGAGCCGGCTGCACGTGGCTGCTCCCAGGCTCCTCGCCGGCTGGAATTCCTGCCCCACCCTGGCCCGAGCAAAACAACCTTTAAAACTGGCTGGCAGCCCAGGATTTTAAACCACTTCCCTGCCTGATCCTCTCCTCTTTATGAGCATCCAGAAAGAAAGTTCTCTTGCTCAGGGGAAGGGGGATTGGGGCACCTCTGCCCCATCCCCTGAACTTCCCAGGGGCGGAGGGGTCCTAGCCTGAGTTGGAGAGGTGAACCCCTGGAGCCCCTTCTCCCAGGCCTAGGCCACACCTCCCTCAGGGTGGATGTCATCTCCAGGGCCTTCTCTTGGGGTAGAGTTGTCTCCTGGCTTGACCAAGTGTCCCTCCCTGCCCTCCTCCTCCGTTTCCCCTGCAAAATGAGCTGAAAGCTGAGCTGGTGGGTCTAAGTCAATATGTAAGTGTCTGGAGCAGGCTCAGGGCCCCGTGACTGCCGCTGTGAGTGTGATCGTGGGTTATGGGAGAGGAGAGCGGGCGTGGCCTCTGATGTCAGCCCCTGGCACACAGCCTGGGCCCTATCAGACACTCAGCACCCGTTGCTCCCTTCTCCCCATGTGGCCTGATCCAGATTGATGGAGTGGGAAGTGGACACTCAGAGCAGAAGCCAGGCAGCCTAGCCCTACCCTTTTGGCTGCTCTGGGACCAAGGGGTGTGGGGGTGAGGAGTGGGAGAGTCCTGGGCACTAGAATGCCTGCTCTGCTTGTATCTGCTGTGTGACTTGGGTCAAGTGAGTGCCCTCTCTGAGCATCCAGCTGCCTTGCTCCTCTGTAAAAACGGGAAGGGGGAAGGGGTCACAAGACTGCCCGAGCACTCAGGGTGGAGCAGGCAAGTCTCAACATGACAGTGCCCAGGGCTCACTCTCTCCCCTCCTCTCGTTTCTCTTTCTCAGAGGTCTGCACATTTATTTTCGCTTTTCTGGGGCAAGTCCCCTCACCCAAATAAATGCTGGTCTTCGTGCCAGCTGCCTGCTCAGTGGAAAGGGGCTTCCGGAGCCTTCAGGGCCCCTCCCTCCCTCAGCAGGGGCCTAGCCCTCAGACCATCAACACTACACCCCACCACCCCCAACCCGTTGTTCCTCTCCAGGGGGCTCTGCACCAAGAGTGAAGACCAGTCCTTGGGGCATAAGAAACCTTGGGGACAAGGTGGGAGACAGGGAGGTGGCCTTTAGACTCAGCCTGGGAATCCAGAGTCCCTGCCTGTTGCTCTGCTAAGAAATAGCCTCCATTTTCCCATCTGCGAAATGAAGTGAATAATCATCGCACCACCTCGCACTACTTCAGAAGGCAGATGAACTTTGACAGAAAGTGGGAAGGATGCCTGACGTGTGTGCGCTCTTCATCAGGCGGCATCTTATTCGTACATTTGCAAAGGTGTCCCCGCAATCATAGATAGTGCACATTTGGGGGCCGGGGGGTCATCTTCTCATCCGCAGTGGTATTCAGAGGGGATGTCCTGAGACACTGGGCTCGGGCCCGGGACTGGGCTTGTTCTTGATTGGCCCTTTCCCACTCTTTTGGTCTTGAACCAAATCTGGCCCGATTTGGTGGAACCTCTGCAGGGTGCTGGGGTATCTGAGAGGAAAACCATTTCCCTGACAGGCCAGGAAGGCTTCTGGGAGGAGGTGACATTTGAAATCAAATCTTAAAGGACTAATGGATGGGGGACAGCACTCCTGAGGATAATACAGCAGATGCAAAGGCAAGGAAATGTGTAGAGCAAGCTGTGGGCGTTCGACTCAGCGAGAGGTGAGGAGTGAGGCTGGGGAGGGCCTAGGCCCTCAAAGGCAGTGCCAGGAGACTTTTAAGTTTATCCTGAGGGCAATGGGGAGCCATTCACAATTCTAGAGGAGTGATGGCATCGCTCTTGCCTTCTTGGTGTGAAGTTTAGGAAGGATGAGCCCAGTCAGAGGTGCTTGAGCAGCCAGATGAGGGGCACGGGGAGGCTGAATCCAAAATCTGGGCAAGACTTGGGAAGAGAGCCTGAGACCTCCTCCCCAGGAGTCTTCCAGCCCCAATCTGCTGACCGGCTTGCCCCTCACCCTGTGCCACCATCAGGGTCTGCCATGGTCTTGTCAAGGGCCCCAGGACACGATGCTGGTTACTCAACTTGCTCAGTGCTTTATTGAAACAAAGCCCTAGCAGGTGACTCATCAGGGCTTCTACACAGCCCTTCCCACATCCTGAGATTCAGAATCCAGACGTGGCTCTGTCCTTGGTTTAGCTGCTTCTGTGACGTTTCCTCTTGAATATTTCCAAACCTTAAAGTGTAAAGATTTTGTCCACACAGATACACATATATCCCTGCCACAGGCTGTCACACTCACTGAAATGCTTCCACTCCGCGGGTTTGTGTGTGCAAGGCATTGTGCATCCACGGCCATCCATCCATCCATCCATTCATCCGTCCGTCCAGGACAAGACAGCAGCAGGTCCTGACCAGTCAGGCCCCAGGGTTCACAGCAGTGGGAGCCGGGCTTGCAGCGGGCTCAGGATGCAGGCCGTAGCCCTCACCGAGGGCCCCCAAGGATAACAATATCCCTTTCTGAGGCAAAGAAGCCGGGGCCAGTAATTAACATTTGAGTCTCTAACCCCAACTGCACAGGGGGAACCTAAACCTCAGCCTGTGAATATCCTGAGATGACAGAAAATCAGACCAACAAATCAAGCAGGTAACACTGAAACAGGAAAGAGTAAGAGCTTACGTCTGTGCTGGAAGTGTTCGTGTGGAGGGACAGGAGGGAGGGAACATGGCAGACACCCCCAGGAGAGCTGCAGAAGGCCAGGCACAGGGCTCACTCCCAGGGTAGGGAGCAGCGCAGCCTCGGCCCCTCCTGGGGGGTGGGGTAGGTTTCCCCCAGCCTCGTACATACAAACAAAGCCCCTGGGAAAAAAGGGGGCCTTCTGGACACAGGAAGACAAAGGGCTAACCCAAACAAGGAAGAAAGAAAGCAAAAAGGCTCCTGATGGACACAAAATACTTCCTTTGAGCTGGACTTAATCCAATTTCAACAGGCTGGGCTCTTCCAGGGGTGAGGGGAGGGGGGGAGCACCAGAATATGAAGTATGGTTGGAGTGAGACAGGAGATGGGGCGAGGGACAGACGGACAGGACACCCTCGCCGTGTTTCCCCTGGACAGCACCTGGGGCCTCCGGCAGACCCTCGGCCCTGCAGGCCACTGGGCGGCTGGCGCCCAGGCCACGCGAGGCAAGGAAGGCAGGTGGGACTGTCGCCGGCCCTTCACTGGTCCTGCAGGCGGCTGCAGAGCTCCCGCCGGCTCCGCTCCCCAGCCCAGCTGCGCGTCTTGAGGCGGAAGGTCTTCAGCTCGTCCTTGAAGGCCTCATGGTTCATGGGCCGGTAGTCCTGGGGTTCACAGAAGGTCTAGGGCAAGATGGGAGGGGTCAGTCAGTGAAGGCCCTGGGTAACTCTGGGGGGGACCCAGCCCTTCTCTGAGGGCTACCACCTGCCCAAGCCCTTTCTCTGCAATCCAACCCTCCCACAGAGGCTGTGGCCACCCCCAGCCATGGTACCGGGTGCTGTGGGAAGAACTCCTTGTAGCCGCCTTTAAGGATATACATCTCAGGATAGTAGAGGCTGGGGTAGTCGTTGGCGGCGCGGTCTCTTTCCCTGATGAAACGGCACCTGGGACCAGCAGGGGTGTGGGGGTCAGAGCTGGGCATGCAGTGGGGTGTACCTCAGGGGACCTGCTCCCTGCACCCACTCCTTTGAGGGCCTTGGGGAGCGACAGCAGGTTTCTGAGTGCAGGAATGTCAGCCACAAGAACACTATTAGACGTCTGGTTAGGGCTTAGAAGAGGTTAGGGAGATGGAAGGAAGGAGGTGAATCAAGGGGGCTCTCTGTTTCTAGAAGGCAGTTGCACAGTCTTTCTTGGCGATATCTGGCCTGGACTGGGAAAGGGGAAGCAGAAAGGAAAGAAGTGGACAAAGTTCAAGACATAGAATTCAGGAGTTCTGGATAAGACCTGGTGAGGACAAGGTGGGGAGAGGAAAGGACAATCGAACTCTGAAGGGTCCACGTCATGAGGATTGGGACAGGGCCCCTGGATTTTAAGGACACTGCTGGAGACTTGGAACCAGATTTTGTGGGGGTGGCGGCAATGGACGGAGGGTGGAGGGGATGCCTGACCAGAAGGACAGTGAGAGGGAGATGGGAGGAGGGTGCCATGCACAGGGAAGCAGGCTGGGGTCTGCTCCAGGCCATCAGATGAAACAAGAGGCCCAGGCTGAGGAGGGGTGGGAGCTAGGCTCGGGCCTCTTGGCCATTCGATGGCTCCAGCATGCACAAGCGTGGGTGGGGAAGTATAGGAGCAGACACTAGCCGGCTGGGCAGAGCTGGGACTCACATGCGGGGCCCGCGCTCAGATGAGAATTCACAGTGGAAAATGAGGATGATTCTCTTGTCCAAACTACGGGGAGTGATAGGGCTCTGCAGCAGGAAGGTCTCGGCATCCCGTTCCAGGGGCAGGTTCACAGCAGTCTGCCAGAGGAGGCGGAGGTCAGGCCACAGCCCTGGGCCTGGGCAGTGGACCCCTCCCCTATGCAGTCCCCAACTTTCAGACAGGTGGCCCCACCTCCTGCTGAGAAGGATCCTTCCCCATGAGAGGGTGCACCCACCATCCACCAATTCACCCTCCTGGCACAGAAAGGATAGAACAGGGTGGGTCTTCAGGGTCTCTCCCTGTGACCCTGCCTCACCTTGATGTGCCCTCCTTCATACTCGTACGGGTATCTGCAGTCCACAATCAGAAACCTCTCCACGATGTTGCTGAACTTGCCCATCAGCAGGGCCACCATCTATAGGAGGCCATGGACGTGGGTCCCAGCAGGTCAGGCTGGCAGACAGGAGCTGGTCCCTAACCTTACAGCTGACCCAGTGCTTGCAGCCCATCCCCAGGGAAAGTTAACAGGCAAACAGCAGTCCCAAAGATGCCCGGAGAATGGCTCATCCCCACGTACCGTTTCTGGTGAGATGTACTTGAGGTCTTGGTGTTTTCCATCCACAGTCTGTAGGAGGAAGGCCTGAAAGGAAGCGGGGAGAGAGAGAGATTGAGACAGAAAGAAGAAAGAAAGTGAAACTGGTAAGACTAGGAGCCTGGAAAGAATGGAGTTTCATTCCCAAGCCCAGAGGCCACACCTGCTTTGACCTTCAAGGTCAGCTCTGGTTCCGATAGCAACCAACAGGCGTCTCTTGAATCTGACACCCAGGGAATAACCTTCCAAAGGGAAATAAAGAAGAGGAGCAGAAGAGATGAACTCTTGCTTCCTGTCCCCATGCTCTGCCAAGTTGGGGATGAGGCCCAAGGAGTTTCCAAGCTAGATGTTAGTTAGTTTGGAAATGTTTTCCAAGGTTGAGATACAACTGATGCCCTGGACAGATTTGAGATAGAGTCAGGAGACCAAGGAGAGTCAGAGAGAGGAGTCTAGATGAGAATAAAGGATGATAAGATTCGAAGGACAAAGCGAAGGTGGCTCCTGGGAAGAGAGGGAGGTGCTGAAGCAGCTGCTGGGCTTGGGGGCCGCAGTCAGTAAAAGGTCGTGCCTCCTGAAGGCCCCACTGCTGGTACCTTGGAGTAATCCCCAATCAGTTCACGGTGGTCACTGTCCAAGATGTTCTCAATCTCATCGTGACACAATGACTTCGAGCGGAGAACGCGGGCTTTCTGTGAGGCAGACGGTGGCCAAGGTCAGGGGTGAGGCTGCCTCTCAGTGCCCCATCTGGCTGGTATCCCCTCTTCCCTGCACCCTGCCCTCTGCCACAAACCCGGCTGAGAAGGGCTTGCAGAGTGGACCAGGAGAGGGCACTCACAGGTTCCTCGGCCTCCCGCTGCTCCTCTGAAGGGGTCACGCTCCTCCTCCGCTTGTTCTGTATGGGCAGGTCCCTGTCCTGGGGCCGCTCCAGCCTCTTGAGGATGGGCCGGATCACGCTGCAGGGCATGGATGGAGAGCGGAAGAGCCGCTGGCACTTGCTGTGCATGATCAGGTCCTGGCAGGGGCAGCAGGTTGGGGGTCAGTGTGTCCAGCCCCTGCCCCCCAAATCCCACCTGAAGGGTAGGACCCTACCCCTCCAAGTCCTGAGGGGCCACCCCAGAGGCCCACCTGCTCCTCTTCCTTTTCCGAGGTCTTGACCAGTGGGGCGCTAATGAGGCTCTCCATGCCTGGAGGGACTGCATCTTCATCCTGAGGCCAAGTCAGCAAGGGTATGGTCACATCCTCAGGCACAGGCCAAACCCCTCAAGGCCCTGAGACCTCCAGCGCAGCCTTCCTCGTTCTCCCAGCAACCCCCAGGCCAGCAGCCCTCGCTGGCCCTGCTAGCACCTCCACACAGGGCAGCCCCCAAGAACCAGGAAGCTGCAGGGCCCCACTTGCTGCTGGGGCTTCTGCAGAACTGTGAGAAGTGTAGCCAGGCAGGAGGGCCAGCCTTCCCTCCGCCCTGCGCATCCTCCTCTGACTGCAGCCGCCTGCTCCTCTCTGATTGGCCAGAGCTCAGACTGTGACTTGGTGACCTCCAGTTCCTCTTCTGACATTGGACTGAGGTCACAGTCTTGCTGCAGGAGCTCAAGGCTCTCTTCTTTTGGGAGATTCCAGGGAGGGAGAGGAAGGGGGCCTGATGGCACAAGCCTGTTTACCTTTAAGTCACTCTCCAGGATGTCCACGAATCCATCATCCTCCTCGGTGGCCCCCTTGGTGGGGGTCAGGGAGAAGCAGCATCGGGCCAGGGGACTCAGCTCCTCTACTTCTATCTTGCGCTCAGGGGTGAGACACTGAATGGATGACAAACAGAGACGGGCTACTTAGGGGTGGGGACCTGAAGCAATCCCCATCCCTCATCCTTCTGGGAAATGGTTCCCACTGCCTTGGGGCTCAGGATCACCCTCCCATCCCTGAGGCTGCCGTCAGGAGCACCCGCCCTGCCTGCACGCCTGCCCTGCACAGGTCAGCTCTCCTGGTGTACCATCAGGTCGGGGGCCGAGCTTGGCCTCTGGGCAAAGGCTTCTCTGCGGCTGGCCCACTCTGCCAGAGCATGGGCGTGGCTGGAATGTGTGGGCTTCCATGGCATCTTGAAGACAAATCCATCCTGTGGGCAAGATCGGGGTTGGGGGGGGGGACATCATCAAATGCCAGAAAAGCATCCCAGCACACCCCCTTCTCTCTCTGGAATGCTCCCACTCCAGCCTTCTGGAAGCGCACATTCTCTTTGTCCTCCCCAGAGCTGTGGGCAGCTCGGCTGCATGCCTCGCTTTTCCTCCAGCTGCCGGACGCTTGGGAGTTGGTGATGTTCCGTAGTACAGGACTGTGACCCAGAAGCCTCACCTAGGGAGTCAGGAGGCAGCAGGTGCTGAAGGCTGCATTCCTCTGGCAACAGCACAGTCCCGACCTTCTCCCATCCCTCCTCCAACTCCTCCAGCTCCTCCATCTACCTCCGCAACTCCATCTCCCACAGCCAGACCAGGGACACCTGACGGCTTCAAGTCTAACCTCCGGAAGTTGACCCCAGAACCCTCCTGCTCCTCCCCAATCCTGGTCAACGTGGCTGAACTTCCCATGAGGCCTGAACCTCCCATCAGGCCTCACAGGGCACTCACCGGCAAGGACTGGAAGCGCCGGATGGAAAACTGCTCACTGCAGAAGGAAACAGGGACACGTCAAGACCCATGACAGAGAGCATGCAGGATGCCCCTCTACCACAGAGCCCTGTGCACCCCATGGGAGGGCCTGGGAAAGCACCCTTCCTTGCTTACTCTACCCAACCCCAGCTGGGCTGTGGGGGGAGCCTGTGGTGGGTAGCCCACTGGAGCCTGCATGAAGAAGGCCAGAGCACTCACTTTCGAATGACCCGGCTGGCTGCCTGGATGGCCTGTTCAAACCTAGGAGAGAGAAGGGTCCCATGCAGTCCACGTCCCGCTACAGTCCATCGTCCACCTCAAGCATCAGGTCCCCAGTCCACAAGACTCAGGGGCCAGCACTCAGGCCAGTGGAAAGAGGAGATAGGAAGAATGCCAATTATCAGGGGGCCCAGGTACTGGGGAGGGGGGAGATGAGAGGCAGCCTGGGACTTTAAAGGCTGCCCTGAATGGAAGAGGGCTGAGAGAATGGCAGCGATGGAGACAGCTGGGGCAGGCCACAGGGTGGCTGAGGCGTTACCAAGGCAACAGTCTCACCAGCCTGCCCACAGGCCTTCCACCTGTATGCAAATCACCTCAGCGGGGCCATATGGCCGCCAGGAAAGGCATCCATCCATGCCACGATGACAGGCCTTGGCCCAACAATGTGGGTATCTCCAGGGCCTGGATGCCAGCAAGGCTGGGCTTCCTTCCCCTTATGTGGGACTGTCCTGGCTCCCCCCAGGACAGGGGCCTGGTTAAGCACACCCCTGGATCAGCCCCAGGCTGCCACACCAGACCCCTGAGTGACAAATGTGCAGAGTCACATCCTCTCCTCCCTCCTATGGAATTTTCCAGGACCCAGCCTCTGTCCCACCCCCTCCTCCTGCCTTAGAAGAGGCCAGCAGGCAAGGAATTCCAACAGATGTTCCTTTTGAGGCTAGGGCACAAGCTTCTATAGATAGGCCCCACCCCGCTAGCTATGTTACCAGAGACCACCTGCTACTTGGGGCTTTTATGTGTCTATGCATACACACACACACACACACACACACACACACACACTTCTTTCTGAGAAACTGTGTAACTGTCAAAGCAGGTGCAGAGGTGGGGGGGGTACTTAGGGCTAAAATGTCAGGGGGATGGCTCCCAGGTCCGGGGGAGGGTGGCTGTGCCCAGCCAACCTGGCATCAGGGATGACCAATTTCATTGGCTTGTTTTCCGATCTGCACCTGGGCCTTGAGGGTTAAGCAAGGACAGCTCTGTGTTGCCACCAAAACCTAACCTGTGTTTCCCCACACCCCCACCCAATCCCCCCCCCCCCCAACTCATTTCCTGTTTGTGAACGAACCCTGCAGCCCAGCCTAGTCTGATCAAAGACAATGGGAGGAAAGACAACCACTACCCTAAACCCAAAGCCATGGTCCCCCAGCCCAGGCTGGAGATGCCAGCTGTCCCCACTATTGCCTGGCAGCTGCTCTCCCTGCTGAGGCCCAACAGCTGGATGGGAACAGCTGTGTTCTGGAAGGTGCTCCTCATGCCCCACAACCAAGGGAAAGGGATCTGTCCCAAGTAGAACCAGCTCCCTCTCACAAAGGGCCTGGTCCAGGGGTTGGCCAGAGGGTCAAGTGTCACTGAAGCCAGAGGTTGTTGATAGGATGGCCGAAGGCCAAACCAGCCTGCAGCAACTGTTTTGTTTGGTTTAGAGCGAACAGAAAGGTTTTGATTTAGTTGGACTATATTTTAAAATTGTGATATTCCACAGAAAAATATGTGTATAGGGCAGAAAGAAAAACAGGATCCACACCAGGCCTGTATTCCCATAAGACAAGGGCTGGCTGGAGTCAAGTATCTACTACTACCAGTGGCCACTGTCCCCACCACTCCAGCCCTGAGCCCACTCTCAGCTGCTCCCGTGAGAGCAGACCCTTCTCTGAGTCAGGGAGCAGAATCCCAGGACTTGGGAAGGTCAATTAGTCCCCACAATGGGGATGGGGGGGGGGGTCTGTCCACTTTCCCAGGCTTCTCCAGAGTTCATGCTAGAAATGGGATTCCCAGGGGCAGGCACCAACTCCTTGATGGTGGGAATCCCTCTTCTCTACTCACGTCTGCTCCGCCATCTGGGGGTCCATGGGGCTGGGAGAATCCATACAGAGACCTGGGGGGACAGAGCGCCTTGGTCTGAAAGGAGTGGGATTTCCTGCACTTTCTCCACCATTCCCAACCCTATTCAGAGAAGCGAAAAAACCTGTTTCTATTTTAGATCTTGGCACATTACAAAATGAAACAAAAAAACCCACCCATGGACCCTAAGGACTCCACTCCCTGTTTACTATGGAAACTCCTCTACATAGGTTTTTAAACCTAAACTTCGCTAGGTGTTTTTCTTGAACTGGTTTAAAATAATTTGTTCTAGAAGAAATAACAACCTTTTGAAGGAAAAAGTTACAGCTAAAGGCAAGTGAATGTTATAAAACGACCAACTTTCAGCCCTAATGCCTCCCAGGCAGGACTGTGGTTCAGGGACTTTGGCGCCCAGTTTCAAATAGGTAAGATCTGTCTCCTCAGAGGGCCCCGCCCAACCTCCCCGCTCCGCCAGTCTGGGCTGGGTGTGGTGAGCCCCATCAGAGGTGGGCTGAGGGAAGTTCCTGAGCCCACCAGGTGTGGGATGGGTGTTAGTTTGATCTGCAGGGAAGTGGGGAGGCTCAGGCAGCCCCCCAAACTCCCCTGGCACCCCTGGGCCTCACCTGCATCAGAAGATTCAGAGGACTCAGACGACAGGGAGGATTCAGACGCCCGCCGGGACAGGGATAGGCGTGTCAGCAGGCTGCCTACCTGAGTCTTTGGGGTCTCGCTGGGAAGGGAGCAGGGACCCAGAGAAGGAGAAAGGTAAATATGGGGCTCAAGGGCTGGCTGGCCCGTGTTCCCACCAGCCACCCACCTCTGAAGAGCGATCTAGCCTCTGCACTGCCCCCAGGGAGGTGATGGTGTAGAGGGCCCACCCTCGTCTCAGGCTTTCTACAGAGGCCCTAAGTGTCTTGTCTTTGTCGACTGATTTAAGAAAGGTCTTCCTGGGTACAGGGGGAGGTGAGCCCAGGGCAAGAGCTAGCAGGTGGGCTGGGGGCCATCCCCTGGGATGGTGGGGCAGCAAAACGGCCCTGGAGGGCCTGCCCCTAAACTCTTGAGGCCCCTACCCATCCACGAGCCTTTCTGGAGGAAGGATGGAGACTTGGGTCTCTATTGCTCAAGGACAACCCCGCCTGGACCCTGCAGACTTGCTCAGGGAGCAGGACCAGTTTTAACCCCTTAACCCCAGGGAAGAACTGGGTGGAGGGAGCAGGGGCATGGACATATGAGAATGGGACAGCTCTACCACCCTCAAGTTCCCCCTCCAGGCTCAGGATCCCTTGCCTGGGGCAAAATGGTGGCAATTCGGGCAGAGATTAGGGAGACAGCATGGTGGAGGAACACCGAGGGAGGAGGGGGAAAGAGAAAGAGGGTCTCCAGAGACTGGTGCTGGCCAAGAGCAAGTCACCAGGAGCGGGTCAGCAGCGCAGCCCTGGCCTCCTTGCCCTTGTCCCGAGCCCCTGAAGCAGGTTCTGCCCGGGACACCTCCCAACTCTGCCTCTCGGATTCGGTTCCTATGCCGGGTTCCCCAAGGAGGCCCGGAACCAGCACCCTGGTGCGGGCCTCTCATCCCACATCCAGCCTCCTTGGGGCACCCTACCTGCCAAGCCCGGCGAGGTTGTACATGGTCTGGGTGAGGGTGGTGACCGGCGAGGAAGCGGCCGCGCGCTTCGGGGACCCCAGGAAGCCATGAGCTCCCAGCCGGAGTCCCGGGAGGTGGCCCGGACGCTCGGCGCCACCGCGCGCGCCGGCCGGACTGAGAGCCAGGCCAGGCGCGGGCTCCGGCTGAGGCAGCTCCATCGCGGTGGGGCCCGCAGAAGGCTGGCCGGAGGGCTGGGCGCAGGGCGACCAACAAACGCTGGGCACAGCTGGCCGGGACGAGGTAGGGAGCGGGCCCGGGGTGGAGGGGGGAGGGGGGAGGAAGAGCAACGGGGCCGGAGCGAGGGAGGAAGGAGGAGAGGGAAGCGGGGAGGGTGGGGAGGGATGGAGGGATGCGGGGGACCAGCCACCACGTCGGGACGCCTCTAGCAGCAGCTGCCACTTCCACCTCCTTATATATTCGAAAAATAACAGCGGCCGCGCCGCCGTACGCCACCAATGGGGGCGCGGGTTAGAAGAGGGCGGGGAAGAGGGCGGGGCCCGCGGGAGTGAAAGGCGCGGAGGCTGGACCAGCATGGCACCGCCCAGTCCCAGGCTTTGGGTGGGGTGGAGGAATTGGGGTTTCTCCCACGCCCTCCGCAGCCCCCCAGCCAGGGCTCGAGGATCCTGGCTTCCCAAATTCCGCTTCTCAGGATGTGGTTTGGAGCTGCACACCCCCAGCGGAGAGAGCCCCAGAGAAAGCAGCAACCCCCTAGGGTGGCCTCAGAGGGACCCCAGGCAGGTTTAATATAATTTACAACCACCGTAGGCATCTTGAGAGGCTCCGCTCTTGGAGTTTGCCAAACACAGCTGCGCTGCACGGTCTGTGTTCGCCTCTCCACAGACCCGACTTTGAGGCGTGCAGAAGTTCATTAACTCGTTCAAGGTCACGCGATTGGGCAAGTGGTGGAGCCGAGATTCGCCCCAGGCGCCTCTGCTCCCGCAGCCTCCCTGCCCCCGCGACTGGCAGCGTGGAGTGGCGCCAAAGCGTAATTCCCACGCGCAGCCCCCCAGCGCAGGAGGTGGACCGGCGGTGGGGGCCCACGTGCAACTGATGAGCGCTTCCGGGGGCCCCAGGTTAGATGTGACCCCAAGGGGTCCGATTTTCTTCGGCAGCCCCAGAGCAGGCTCTAATGGTTGGCCTAGGCATGAGTTTTGGCAGTGGGGGCCAAAGAAGGTGTCGGCGACCTCAAAACCCAGTTATGGAAGTATCTCATAACCGTTGATGGTTTGGCTAATGTGGTGCCAATGGCATCATACTGTTTAATTGCTGTTTGATGATCAGGTAGGCCAAATTTGTCACTAGTTTAAACTGAGCATCTTCTAATTATCTAATCACCTTCCAGCGAGCTCACTTTCAGAAGGCTGCGCCCGACATCGAGGGGGCGGTAAGCAGCTTCCGAATCCGATCTTCCCAGGGAAGAGGTGGCCTCTGGCTGGGCGGAGCGCAGCCCAGGAAGGAAGGAGCTGCGGCCTTGCGCCCCTAACCGTGCAGCCCCAACCCTCGGCCAAGGCTGCAGTGGGTCGGAGTGGCAGAAGGGAGAGCCTGGTGGTGGGGGTTTGGGTGAGAGGGGCGGGGGGACACGTAGAAGAAAGGGGTGGGAAGACCCCAGTCCTACCTGAGAGGGGCGATGAGGACTTTTGCTTCTCTCAATATTTTGCCCAGTTTATGTGCTGTGCCAGGCGCTATGCTACGCGCTGAGCAGGGCTGAGGTTTCCGGTTCATCGTCCTAGGTCAAGGATCTAGCTACGGACCTCCAGCCACTACTCACAGCCCAGGCTGTGACTGCCCTGGTTGGGGAAGGGGAGGCGAGGAGGAGGAGGAGGAGGAGGAGGAAGAGAAGGAGGCAGACTGTGAGGCCTCCCACCTCAAAGACCGGAAATAAAACTTCCCTGAGGGTTGCATTTTCAAAATCATCCCATCAGGTGTTATCCACACACACACACACACCTCTACCGGGTGTGGGGAGGGTGTGGGGCTGCGGCGGGAGATGGGGGAGTTACATTCTTGAATCCCTAGAAATCCCAGTCAGAGGTCACCTCTGGGCCAGTGAAGAGGGGCCAGGATCACAGAGGAGTCATTCCAGAGCATCCCACACATCAGCTCTGTGTATCTTCCTGAATCTCCTTTTGCCAAGTAGATCATAGATTACGTGCTCAATTAAAAAAACCAAAAAAACAAAACTAGTCAATAAAAATAAACTAAAATAAATATTTGCAACCATATTGTAAGAGAAACAAATCCTCCCATCCAGCCAGGCCCTGGTTACAATGACACTTCTGAGCTGCAGAAGGCTCCATCCACCCATGGAAAGGAAGGCCCTGGTGCTGGACTGTACACATCAAGTTCTGGGCTCATTTGAGAGGGTCTAGTGTGACCCTGGGCCCTTGGCAGAAGAGGAGGAAAAATTATTGCATGTTTGCCAAATCCTTCTGCTTCTCCAAGCCTCTTCCCACACAGCATCTTCTTGGTAGGATTATTTTTTCTAGTGCCTTTTCTGTCATGGCTTGTGACATGTGAAATGTTTGTTGTTTTTTGTTTTTTTTTGAGGAAGATTAGCCCTGAGCTAACATCTGCCACCAGTCCTCCTCTTTTTGCTGAGGAAGACTGGCCCTGAGCTAACATCTGTGCCCATCTTCCTCTACTTTATAAGTGGGACGCCTGCCACAGCATGGCTTGATAAGTGGTGCGTAGGTCCGCACCTGGGATCTGAACCGGCGAACTCCGGGCTGCCGAAGTGGAACATGCAAACTTAACTGCTGCGCCACTGGACCAGCCCATGAAATGGTTTTCAAATAGAGGAGAAAATTCAAATGGTATAAAAGGGCAGTGAAAAGTCAGTCTCCCACCCCACATAAAGCTTCAGGACCCCTCCCCGGAGGCAGCTACTATGATAAATGTGTTCCATATTCTTCTGGAGATAGTCTAAAATGGTCCTAGCTAATAGAAACACAATGGAGGCACAAATAGGAGCCACATATGTAATTTAAAATTTTCTAGAAGCCACACTAAAAAAAGCAAAAAGGAAACATGAAATTTTGATATTTGACTTAACCTCATACATTTAAAATATTATCACTTCAATATATTATCAATATAACACTTATTAATGAGATATTTTACATACCTTTTTTTGGGTACCAAGTCTTTAAAGTCCAGTGTGCATTTTACACTCACAGCACATCCCAAATTGCCACATTTCAAGTGCTCAACAGCCACATGGGATCAGTGGCTACCATAGTGGACAGTGCAGGTCTCTACATTTACAAGCATATATATGCCCATATTTTTATAAATACACCAATGGTAGATGAAACATTGTTTTACACGTTTCTTTCTTTATTTTACTTGGAGATGAATCCATATGAGTGCCATAATGGTCTATATTTATTCAATTCTCTAATGCTGAACATTTAGGTTATTAGGTTTTACAATGATGCACCAGGTATGCACAGAATAGATTCCTAAAGAGGAAGGTATGGGCTTTATTTGTTGAAATCTCCCTTTCCCTTTCCTGAATCTCATCTCCTCAAGCTGAGTGAGCTATTGAAGAACAGGGATCAAGTCATTTACCTCTTCTCCTGTCTCCCAGCACCTCGCATAGGCCAGAGCCTCAAGGCTGGCCTCTGACCCCACTATCCCACTTCTAGCGATTTCTTTTAAGGAGATGATAAAAGTACACACAGACATATGTTCTCTGAGTCATTGTTAATATCAATGAAACAGAGATATGGGTGTCCGTTAATAGGAGAACAGACAACGAGGGCAGTTTCTCCATACTGTGCAGTATCTGCAGCCTTTAAAAGAGAACAAGCGTGAGTCAGGGGGGTGTAGGCTGCCTGGCCCCTGGCAGGGTCCCAAAAAGTAATTGTTGATTATTGAATGATTACATATTGGGCTTTTGGAAAATAGTCTTTTGAAGGAAGGATTCTCATAGTAAAAGAAGTTTGAAACTCAATGATGTAGATGTTTATTGACATGAAAAGATGTTCACAATATGTGCTACAAAATATTATGCCAAGTATGGTCTCATTAAAAACAATATGCACAGAAAAAGTATCCTACAAGGATATTCTCTGAGCGATAGAACTAAAGGTGATCAAATGTTTTTATCTTCAAAATTTTCTGTTTTAAAATATTTTCCAAAGAACAGATATAATTTTTGGATTAATTAAAAGAGCATGAACGATCTCAATCTGGCAGTTCCTCAAACAATTAAACACAGAGTTAGCATATGACCCAGCAATTCCACTCCTAGGTATATACCCGAGAGAAATGAAAACATATGTCCACACAACAACTTGCAAACAAATGTTTATAGCAGCACAATTCATAATTGCCAAAAGGTAGAAACAACCCAAATGTCCATCGACTGACAAATAAACAAAATGTCATACATTCAGACAACAGAATATTATTCAGCCATAAAAAGAATAAAGTACTGATAGATGCTACATCATGGATGAATCTTGAAAAAATGATGCTAAGTAAAAGAAGCCAGTCATAAAAGACACATATGATCTGATTCCATTCATATGAAATGTCTAGAACAGGGAAACAGAAAGTAGATTCGTGGTTACTTACGGCTGGGGAGGGGGCAGCGGCAGCTAGGGAAATGATAGCTAAAGGGTATAGGGTTTCTTTCTTTCTTTTTTTTTGTTTTTTTAAAGATTGGCACCTGACCTCACTGTTGCCAAGCTTCTTTTTTTTTTTTTCTGCTTTTTCTCCCCAAATCCCCCTGGTACGTTGTTGTGTATATATATATTTTTTAAAGATTTTTTATTTTTCCTTTTTCTCCCCAAAGCCCCCTGGTACATAGTTGTATATTTTAGTTGTGGGTCCTCCTAGTTGTGGCATGTGGGACACTGCCTCAGCGTGGCCTGACAAGCGGTGCCATGTCTGCGCCTGGGATGCGAACCAGCGACACCCTGGGCTGCCGAAGCAGACTGTGTGAACTTAACCACTCGGCCACGGGGCCGGCCCTGGGTTTCTTTCTAAGGTGAGGAAAATGTTCTAAGACTTACTGGTGTTCTAAAATTGTGGTGATAGTTGCATGTATCTGTGAATTGTATACTTTAAATGGGTGAATTGTATGGTATGTGAAATATATCTTGATAAAGCTGTTAAAAATAAAAGCATCTTCTATAGAGAATTGGGGGAGAGATGAGGTATTTCTCTTGGGACTCTTGGCTCTAGGAACTCTAGGAATGTCCTCGAATGGCTGGACAACCTCTTTCCTGCTAACTGCATCTGCCCCCCACCAACAGGCCCACATGTCTTCGACGTCCAGGCCTATCCTGGGCATCATACAAATGGCACTGGTACTGCCACTTCCAGGACAGAAAAGAAGCCACACACAGATGCTGATGGCATAGGCACTTCCAGACACCTGGTGTACCCACTGCCTGTAGCAGTGCACAGGGCCCATTTCCACTCCCTCTCAACTGACCATTTCCCACACGAGTCCATCTGGAGCCCTGGGGATCCCCCCCCCCCCATAAGCCCCATCTTTCCAATTCTCCACCTTAGGGAAGTCCACAGTCCACCTTCTCTTCTCTTGGCTCTGGCTATCCAAAGCTGTCCACCAGGCTTAATACCCATTCCACTTACCTAATCACTATTCTTCGTGCCGCTCAGTAAGGTTTCCATTCTCCTATTCAAATTAAAGGGGCTGTAGTACTTGCTTATTGAAGAAAACTTGGAAAATTCAGCAAAGTAGAAAAAAAAAAGCCCACCCACAGTCCATTTACCCAAACACCATTGATTATAAGCCAGGATGGGTGAGGAGGCAGGAGGGACACATGTGCACATGGATGAAACCTCCAAAATGTAGACACGGTTTCCTGAAGATGCGGGGGAAGGAGTCCTCAGCCAGGTGGCCCTACATTCACCTTTGCATAGGGCCCATACACCCATTATGGGCCAAGCACTGATCTGGCTCCTCTAGGAAAAAGTCTCTCGTGTTTTTTTCTGGGCCTTGTGATTAGAAGACTATTTTTTTATATTTCATGGGTGGGAAAGGCCTCTCTAAGTAAGACACAAAGCCCAGAAGCAATGAAGGAAAAAATTGACAGACCTGCCTGCTTGGAGACTAAAAACTTCTCATATCTAAGACTCCTTAGGCTAAGTTAAAGGATAAGTGGCAGGCTGGGAGAAAATATTTGCGACATACTTAAAGTATTTTATGTTCAAAGGATATGAAGAGCTCCTAAAAGTCAACAAAAATACAAGAGAATGTATTTGGGCAAAGGATATGACTAGAAAATTCACAAGATTCAAACGGCCAGTCCCCATAAGAACAGAGAAATGCACACTAAAAACAAAAGGGAGTTACGCTTTCTTCCCTTGGCTTCCAGAACACCACACAGGCTTGGTCTTTCTCCTACCGCTTCAGCTGTTCCTCATGAGTTTCTTGTTAGTCCTTTCCTGAGCCCTTGACCTTGGAGAGCCCAGGGCACTTCCTTGGTCCTCTTTTCTTTGTCTGCACCCACTTGCTTGAAGCCTCAACCAGTCCTAGGTCCTCAGCCTGTCCCCCGGGGTCACAGCCTTCCTCTCTGCCTACTCCTCATGCTACTCCAAGCGGTTTTTTAAAACACTACAGTGCAGTCATTGTTTTAAGAATTTGTCATTTTTATGTGTTTGCTGCAAGAGGAGGTTTCAGGGATTCACGTGTATGTGTGCTTATGTACACACATGACATTATTTCCGTAGGTGCAAACACATACATTCATGGCTACATGCATGGAAAAGCCCAGAAAGCGACGCACCCGGATGTTAGCAGTTTATCTATGGATTGTGGGATTACCATCAAATAGATTTAAAACTGTAATGTGGCTTATAAAAATAACCATTTAAAGGGGTAACAATAGGTTACACAGATTGGTGTTCATCCATAATCCGAGCAGTATACAACCATTAAAAAGCAGGTTGGCAATACTTTACCGATATGGCAAAATTCTCATCACTTGATGCCAGGTAAAACAGCAGGAGATGCCAGATATACAGAAAATACAGTCTGATGCCGCTTTTATGCAATAAATTAAAAAAAAAAAAAACAAAAAACGGCATGCGCCTAGAGAAAAGACTGGAAGGAAACGTATCAAAATGTTACCTGCACATTTCTCCAGGTGTTGAGGTGAAAGATGATTTTTAGTTTCTTCTATTTTTCAGTTTCTGCAAAAAACGTGAGTTATTTTTACCGTAATAAAACAAAATACAAGATACAGTTGGTCTTCTTTATAAGCAGTAAATCGCTGCCCACCCAGCGCAGAAGCCGGACACCGCGCCCCAGCCCGCACTGCCGCCCGCAGGTCACCGGACGCCCGAGCGCAGGCCGGTACAGCAGGCCGCAGCGCCCCCCCGCGGTCGGCCCGGGGCGGCGGGGAGAGGGTGGGCGCGGAGGGCGGGGAGGCGGTGCCGGGCGTCCCCGCGCTTCCCGCGAGATCCCGCTCCGCCCGCTCCGCCCCGCTCGCCTGGCTCCCCGCTCCCCGCGCCGCGGCACTTCCTGCCCACCGTGCCCGCGCCGCCCGCCCTCGCCCGCGCCCGCCGCCTGCCGCCCGCCGCCCGCAGCCCGGCGCCGCGCCCGCCGGCACCCCCGAAGGTGCCCCCGGCCCGGCCGGGTCCTTCCCCGCCCGCCGCCCCGCGAGCCGCTTTGTCTCGGGCGGGGCGCGCGGGAGAGGCCGCCAGGTGCCCCCCGCCGCGGGCCCGGGCCCCCCGCCCCGGGGCGGCGGCGGTGGCGCCGGGCCCCGGGGCGGGGGGCGCGCCAGGATGGGCCCCAAGCGGCGGCAGCTGACGTTCCGGGAGAAGTCGCGGATCATCCAGGAGGTGGAGGAGAACCCGGACCTGCGCAAGGGCGAGATCGCGCGGCGCTTCAACATCCCGCCGTCCACGCTGAGCACCATCCTGAAGAACAAGCGCGCCATCCTGGCGTCGGAGCGCAAGTACGGTGTGGCCTCCACCTGCCGCAAAACCAACAAGCTGTCCCCCTACGACAAGCTCGAGGGGCTGCTCATCGCCTGGTTCCAGCAGATCCGCGCCGCTGGCCTGCCCGTCAAGGGCATCATCCTCAAGGAGAAGGCGCTGCGTATAGCCGAGGAGCTGGGCATGGACGACTTCACCGCCTCCAACGGCTGGCTGGACCGCTTCCGCCGGCGCCACGGTGTGGTGTCCTGCAGCAGCGTGGCCCGCGCCCGGTCGCGCAGCGCTGCCCCCCGGGCCCCAGCGGCTCCAGCCAGCCCGCCCGCGGTGCCCTCGGAGGGCAGCGGCGGGAGTACGACCGGCTGGCGTGCTCGGGAGGAGCAGCCGCCGTCGGTGGCCGAGGGCTACGCCTCCCAGGACGTGTTCAGCGCCACCGAGACCAGTCTGTGGTACGACTTCCTGCCCGACCAGGCCGCAGGGATGTGCGGAGGTGATGGACGGGCGCGCAGAGCCACCCAGCGCCTGAGCGTCCTGCTGTGCGCCAACGCCGACGGCAGCGAGAAGCTGCCCCCGCTTGTGGCCGGCAAGTCGGCCAAGCCCCGTGCAGGCCAAGCCGGCCTGCCCTGCGACTACACCGCCAATTCTAAGGGTGGTGTTACCACTCAGGCCCTGGCCAAGTACCTGAAGGCCCTGGACACCCGCATGGCTGCAGAATCTCGCCGGGTCCTGCTCTTGGCCGGCCGCCTGTCTGCCCAATCCCTGGACACCTCGGGCCTGCGGCATGTGCAGCTGGCCTTCTTCCCATCTGGTGCCGTGCAGCCGCTGGAGCGGGGAGTGGTCCAACAGGTGAAGGGGCACTACCGCCAGGCTATGCTGCTCAAGGCCATGGCTGCGCTGGAGGGCCAGGATCGCTCAGGCCTGCAGCTGAGCCTCATGGAGGCTCTGCACTTCGTGGCTGCAGCCTGGCAGGCAGTGGAGCCTTCGGACATAGCTGCCTGCTTTCGTGAGGCTGGCTTCGGGGGTGGCCCTAATGCCACTATCACCACTGCCCTCAAGAGTGAGGGGGAGGAAGAGGAGGAGGAGGAGGAAGAAGAAGAGGAAGAAGAAGAGGAGGGTGAAGGGGAGGAGGAGGAGGAGGAAGAGGAAGAAGGCGAGGAGGAGGAAGGCGGAGAAGGAGAGGAGCTGGGGGAGGAAGAGGAGGTGGAAGAGGAGGGCGATGTTGATGACAGTGATGAAGAAGAGGAGGAGGAGGAGGAGAGCTCCTCTGAGGGCTTGGAGGCAGAGGACTGGGCCCAGGGAGTAGTGGAGGCCGGTGGCAGCTTCGCGGGCTATGGTGCCCAGGAGGAGGCCCAGTGCCCCACCCTCCATTTCCTAGAAGGTGAGGAGGACTCTGAGTCGGACAGTGAGGAAGAAGACGAAGATGAGGATGATGAGGAGGATGAAGATGAAGATGACGAAGATGAGGAGGAAGATGGTGATGAGGTGCCTGTACCCAGCTTCGGGGAGGCCATGGCTTACTTTGCTATGGTCAAGAGGTACCTGACCTCCTTCCCCATTGACGACCGTGTGCAGAGCCACATTCTCCACTTGGAACATGATCTGGTCCATGTGACCAGGAAGAACCATGCCAGGCAGGCCGGAGTTCGGGGTCTTGGACATCAAAGCTGAGCGACTGGGCCTAGCCATGCCCCCAACTTGGATGTGGCAGCACCAGCCCAGGGCAGAGGACTCTCCGGCAGCCACTGTGGATTGAACCAGAGTGGGGAGCCCCAGATCCTTTAGTGATGTTCTCCTGGCCCTGTGACAGTCCCAGTCACCTCGGTAGGGTCCGGGGCTGGGGTCAGCCTCACTGCCTGCTTATTGCCTCTTTCTCAGAATCCTCTTTCCTCCCCATATGCCCCTTGGCTTGGGGGACCAGGTGGGGAGGAGGGGGGAGCTGTCCGGTGCTACCACACCGTGCCATCAGTGGACTAGGCCACAGCAGCAGCCAGGGATGGGCCCTGGAAGCTCCCGGCCGGAGAGTGCCTCTCCCCTCTGCCGTCCACACTAGGTCTTTGGTGGAGGGGACCCCAAAGCCATTCTGGGAAGGGCTCCAGAGGAAGGTCCAGCCTAGGCCCCCACAAGGCTGGCAGCCCCCCCATCCTGCCCCCTGGGCCGTCTCAAGAAGCACAGTCTAACTCACTGCAGGCTCCTGAGCCTGCCTCTGCCTGCTTCCCCTCTTCCCCAGTCCATGTTACTTTGGCCCTTGGTTTTCTTTCCAGATTGGAGGTTCCCAAGGCACCCTCCAGAGGAGTGATAATGGGCGCTTCCCTTGTGGGCAGCTGCAGGCCCCATTCCTCTTCTCCGTCTCTGACAGGGCCCTATCCTGGGTAGGGGGTCTGGGGCTGGGCCCAGAGTCCAGCCAACCAGCAGCTCCTTTCCCAGCCTGAATTCAATAAATCTGTCCACCCCCCTTTTGTGGGGGTGAACGTTTTAACAGCCAAGGGTGCATCCTTCATGGTCTGGGCTTGCGTCTGTCTTGGGGACATGTCCTTCCCTGGTTCCCTTTGGGCCTTCCTCTGGCGGGACATGGAAGCAAATGTTGAGAGGGTGGCCACAGCCCTGGCCGTGACGTGGGTAGGGGCAACATCCATATCTAAATGTTATCTAAGCTTGGGAAGGAAGGAGTCTTCACTACACCTGCCTGGGGGTGGGTTTGAGGAAGCTGGGCCTTGCACTGCTTTGGGGTTAGAGAGAAACTCGGTGTCATTTGGCTGGGGCAGGAGAGAGAACCAGCAGTCCCTGCTGGGCCAAATTAAACTATAGGTACCTGGGATCTAGGCCTAGCAAGGCCCATTAAAGAAGGGCCTTGCAGGAGTGGGGCCAGAAGGCAGAAAGAGAGGTGTGTTGGGACAGCTCCTGTGGTCCAGGTTGGAGTTTGGAGGGGCATATAGGGCGTCCCTTGGTTTACCTTTGGTGCCTGAAAAGGGAGCCCTTTAGGCCTTTCAGTGATTGGCATCTCCAAGCCTGGCGGCTGTCCTTGGGAACAGTGGCAGGAGCAAGGTGAAATTGCTGACTCATGAAATTGCTGGGGACACACTGCACCCCCAAGAGGCTGAGGATGAGTTGGCAACTCCCTGTGCAGTGCCCTCCAGTCCAAAGGTGAGGACTTTGCAGATTGGCGCCCCCTGTACTCCCCGCCCCCCTTTTCTTCACTGAGGCCCTCAGGCCCCAGTGGTTCCAGGTAGAGGCAGGCTTGAGCTTGAGCAGGGCAGGCAGCTCTGCGCCCTAAACCGGTTTTCCCACCTCTGCTGGGGCTGGCACATCACCCTGTGGTTCCTCCCTGCCACCACCTTGCAGTTCCTCCTCTCTCCACCCTGGAATGTTAAGGGGGGTGGGTATCCAGGTCATCTTTTGTCCCTTGCCTGCCCTGGGTGTGGTCCCTTCTAGAAAGGCAAGGCCACTGTAGGACTTAAACAAGAAGGTGGGGTGACTTCCACACTTGGCCTTCCACACTCCTGGCACTCAGGGATCCCCTCCAGGATGTGAAGGCTTCAAAACTAAGTGACAGCAAAAAGCAGTTGAGAGTTCCCTCTTCCCCCCACCTCATCTGAGCCCTAGAGGAGGAGACCAGAGAGCCATAAGGAAGCCCAGCCTTCTCCCTGGCCTGCTCTGGAGTAAGTAGGTGGGAGCAATAGCCTTCTCCCCAGGTGCCCCAGCCAACCCAAGTCCGTCACCTCAAATACCAACAAGGTAAATCACTCCCATTTGTCTCCTGCCAACAAGAACACCTCTTTGCTGGAACTGAGATCATCTCATCAATGATAACACCAACTGATGCTAATAGGGCTCTTGCTGTGTGCCAGGCTCTGTGCCAAGCGCTCTGGATGCTCACAAAGCCCCTATGAGGTAGGTAAAACCACGAGAAAACAGGCATAGATAGGTCCAGTAATGTGCCCAAAGCCACACCACTAGTCTGTGGCAGAAGCAAGCTTTCTCCCTAGGCTGACCCAACTAGTGTCCCTTTACTGCTACTCTGTACCCGTTCACTAAGGACGGACCCATATTCCTAACCCTCCTAAATATAGTGCTCTTTTAAAAAGGAACTGGTTACTGAAATCAGTTTCTAACCTATGGAAGAAAAGCTCTTGGAGGGAGATGAGGGATGTGGAAGTGTCTACAGGAGCTCTGCTGTACCTATAGCCAAATCCCATTCCCCCAGTCCCCATACAAATACAGGTGTTCTGTAACTGCCCTTCCCATTCTCCTTCCCTTTACTGCACTGGAACAAATAGGTGTGAACCATCCCCATTTTACAAAGGAGGACACAGGGTTAAGGAGTTAAATGACCTGCCCAAGGCACTGGCCTTGAGCTCAAGTGTTCTGGGAGTCTGGGGTACACGTTAAACGCCCCACCAGGACACTGCTGGGAGCCAGGGAGTGGTGATGGCCCTATAAGCACAGAGTTTTGAGGAGGGACACAGCAAGGAGGCACTGTCACATAGCCTATCACACATTCCAGATGGAAAGCAGTGGGTGATTAATAATGGACCTCCCAGATAAAGCTGACAAACATTGGAATGCTGCCTTCATTTGGGACTGATCCCTAAAGGACTCAGAAGGGGGGGTCCCAGCCCTGGGGATGCTGGTGTAGGGGCTCTGCGGGCCTGGTTGGCTTTGGTAGGTCCCAGAGTGGACCCGTGGCTGGTCAGCAGGTGGCGTGGGCGTAGAGGTGATTTCTCCTTGGGAGACGGGGAAGATGAAGCCACCTAATCGCCTTTTCAAAGCCGGGGCCTTGAGAGGAGGTAGCGGGAGAAAAACTACAAATCCCAGAACCCTCTGCTCCTCGGCGAGTCACGGATGGTTGCCATGGTTTCAGAAAACAATATGGCTGCTCCCAGCTGGGACACAAGTCTTGGGATTAGAGAGGCAAAGTTGGGTCTGGGCGGCGGCAGCGGCGAGAGAGGAGGCGCTTGAGGGATCGTGAGGTTGGGCTTGGACGCTGCACAGCTGGAACGGCCTGGCCTTGCCGAGGGCACCAATGGCGGGCAGCGTGGACGAGGAGGCGCTGCACCAGCTGTACCTGTGGGTGGACAACATCCCTCTGTCCCGGCCCAAGCGAAATCTCTCCCGGGACTTCAGTGACGGAGGTGTGCGCCCAAGTGTGTGTGCGTGTGCGCGCGTGCCTCTGTGTGTCCGTGTGTGTCTACATGTTTTGTCCTGTAATATGGGTTACTGTAGGAGTCTGTGTGCATACATGTCTTCTTTGTGCTTGTGTGCGTGTGTTGGGGGTGTGTTTGGGGGATGTCTGACTATCTTCTAGGACTTCAGTTGTATAAGTGTGTGTGTATTTCTGTCTGCATCTGTGGGAATGTGCGTGTGTGTGTGTCCATATATACGTCTACATGTTCTATCCTTTATGCATGTGTGGTATGTGTGTGTGTGTCTCTGAGTGTGTGAGTCTATGACTCCCTCTTGGGACTTTAATGACTATGATGTGTGTCTGTATATGTATTTGTGCATCTCTCAGTGTGTGCACATTCATTGCTGTATTCTATATTGTCTGTCTTGTGGGAGTCTTGTGTGTGTTCAGATGTGTGTTGACACATTCTGTCCTGTATGTATGTAGAAAAGTCTTGTGTGCATATGCCTTTCTTTGTGATTGTATAGATGTCTGTGTGTCTAAGTCTGTCTCCTGGGTTTTTAATGACAGAAGTATGTGTCTCTCTGTGTGTATATTGGTGTATTTATGACTTGTTGTGCTTGTGTATTGGTGACTGTCCCTTGGAACTCTACTGATGGAAGTATCTCTGTGTGTGTTTGTGCATCTGTGTGGTTTTGTGTGTGTGTGTGCTATATGTGTGCCTGTGTGTCTATATACACTGTGCTATGTGTATATCTGTAGAGGGATCTTATCACATATATCTGTTTGTGTGAGTCTGTGACTCTCTCCTGGGACTTTGGTGTTGGTGTGTGTGTGTGTGCATCTATATCCATGTGAATTCCTAGTGTGAGGCCCCAGGCTCCTAAAGGGCTCTCTTGGAGACTCATTCTCTGCTAGAGGGCCAGAGACCTCAGTTTTCATATGCCCTGAGTTAATGGGGAAGGGATGCAGCTCCTCTGGGGTATGCTGCAGGCTTAGTCTCTGACTGATCAGTGATCTCGCTTTCTTGTTCCCCACTCTACTACCACTCCCTCCCTGTCATTATTCCCCTTTCCACCTTTCCACTTGGCCCCACCACTCTGCCACCCCTGATTCTCCCACCCCACCCATTTCTTCTCCTTCCCTCTTCTCCCTTACCCAACCCCCCACCTTCCATATCTGCTCCCACCCCTACTCCCTCAGTCCTGGTCGCAGAGGTCATCAAGTTTTACTTCCCCAAGATGGTGGAAATGCACAATTATGTCCCTGCCAACTCTCTCCAGCAGAAGCTCAGCAACTGGGGTCACCTGAACAGGTAGCAGAATACCTGGGCACACTAATGGGGACTGCAGCCCCTATCTGGGATCCCAGGAAGGGCTGCCCAGCCCCTCCACCTCCTATGGTCTCCACAGCCCAGGCTGGGACTGTGTTGGTTTCAGGGAGGGGAGGGACAATGCAAACAGAATCCATCTGGTAACAAAATCAAGGGACTCTTCAATTGGGGAGGTGACAAGGAACCTCCGCACTCCCAAGCACGGGGCTCAGATGCGTGCCTTCCCATTCCCCCAGGGCTGCACACTTAAGGACTGCAACCACCACACCCCCCTCCTTCCTCTCACCCCCCTCACTTCATTCTCCCATGACCCAGTCCACCATCCCTCTGTCTATCCCCCAGGAAGGTGCTGAACAAGCTGAACTTCTCGGTACCAGAGGACGTGATGCGCAAGATTGCCCAGTGTGCCCCGGGCGTGGTGGAGCTGGTGCTCATTCCACTGAGGCTGCGCCTGGAGGAACGGCAGAGGCGCAGGAAGCAGGGCACGGGCTCCTTACAGGTGCCACCCAAGTCAAGCTTCTCCCACTGCTCTGGGGGAGCTGCCCGGGCAGCAGGAAGCCCCCCCTGTTGGCCATAAGTGTGGGAGAAGGGTGCCTGGCTATAGGGAGCCTGGCCTGGGGGATCACAGAAGTGACATGGGGCTCTATGGGGATGGGCAGCCTGAGCTCACAGTGGCCCCTGGGGGTGTTCTTTCAGGAGCTGGCCCCCCAGGATGGCACTGACTACATGGATGTGGGTAAAGTGGCCTTTATTTTTCCTTCTTCCCAGGAGGAGCCTTCCTCCTGTTCTTCTTTCCTATGTGGGGTGGGGGTGGGGAGGGGAAGGAAAATAGGACTCCAGCACAGTTACTCCTCCACATGCCTTATCTCAGGTTTGTCCCAGAAGGCCCCAGGGGAAGGTGCCCCAGACCCCCAGGGAGGGGGGCAGCTCAGGTAAGGAGGCTGGCAGTTCCTGGCCTCAACAGGCCCGGTGATCTCTGACATCCACACCGAGCCGGGAGGTGAAGGTGGGGGCAGGTTGCACCTAGAAAGGTAGGGAAGTCAGGGACGGGGTGGGGAGGTGAGGAAGGTAGGGGGTAGGAGGGGAGGCCAGGCTGAGGGACAGGTGTGGGTGGGGCCCGAAGTCTAAGCCTCCCCTAAGCTGCTTCCCACCCCAGGCGGGGTTGGCTGCCAGCGCCCCGGCCTCCAGGGTATACCCAGGCGCTGCAGGGCGACCCAAGCTTCGTCCTCCAGATCGCTGAAAAGGAGCAAGAGCTGTTGGCCTCGCAGGAGACCGTGCAGGTAAGAGTGCACTAGGAAGGCGGGGGATTGGCGGGGAGGCCTTGCAGCCTGGAGAGGCAGGGGCAGAGGGCAGCGGGCCGTCAAGCTTGACTTCTGCGTGGCGCGGCCCAGGTCCTGCAGATGAAGGTGAGGCGTTTGGAGCACCTGCTCCAGCTCAAGAACGTGCGCATCGAAGACCTCTCCCGGCGGCTCCAGCAGGTGGAGCGTAAGCAGCGGTGAGAGGCAGCCCCCGTACCCGCCAGAGCCCAGACGCTGCGACCAACGCACCCACCGACGGAAGACGGACGGACGAATGGGTGGGCGGAGCCAGCAGCTCCAATGAGCCTCCTGGGGCACGAGCGCCCCTCTCCCTTGGGGTAGGGGTAAGCGTCGGGGGTGGTGGGACAGAAGCCCTTCCCCGCAGAGCCCCTGACTGAGCCACGTCCTTCCACTCCATCGGGGTCAGGAGAATGGACCGCTTTCCAGAACCCAGAAGCCACAAGCAGAGACCTGGCGTGCCCCACAAAGCAGTGCCTGACACCGGGGTCTCCACTTTGGCGCTCCCTGCCCTGGGCCTTGGGGGGTCGTCCACTGGCTCAATCCACAACCCTAGAACTGGGTCCCCGCCCAGCTCTGAGGACAGCAGCGTCTCCATCCAGGCTGGTGCTCGGCACCTTGGGCCGTGGGGGAAGCTGCCCCAGGCAGCTGAGGGACTCCCCTGCCCCTCCTGGGTGCTCACCTGGGACCCAGCTCAAGGTTGGGGAGTGCAGCAGCTGGAGAGGATGGGGTGAGGAATGGGCTCAGCTAGGAGTGGGGAAGCCATTGCTATGCCTATACCAATGGCCCTCCCCTCCAATGGGTACTGTTGAGAATGTTTGGGGGATATGGGACAGGGCTACCCCATTAAAGGTGTTGTGCTCTCTCTTCTGTGCCTTCCTTCTGTCTCTGCCTGGATTCCTGAGGGCAGTGAGTTCCTGCCCACCTTGGCTGCCTCCCACCCCTTGAGTGGAAGAACCTTGTAGGCCCAGAGTGGGTCTCACCTTGTGAGCATGTGGGCCCTGGGTGGCCATTGCTTGGTAGGTTGATGATATCACAGGGGCCAGGTCTTGTGTACTAGGACAGATTGACTTCTAACTCTGGCCTTAGACTGACCCCCAAACCCACCCTCACAGTGTCCTCCAACCCTGTCCAACCCCAACCCCAAACCCAGGCTTCAGATTCTCCCCAAATGTAGCCACACAATCACCTTCAACTCTACCCAAGGACTGACCCCTAAATCTGTCCTCTGTATCACTCCCATAGACTGATCCCAAGTTCTGTGGACTGAGGCCAACCTTGACTCCCAACCCTGACCAAGATGCCATGGCCATGGTGTGACCCTAACTCTGATCATTTACTGACTACCAGTAGCATTGAAAATTTGTAAATCCTGAGACCTCAAAATTCTACTTCTAGGCATATGCTCAGTATATACCCAGGGGAAACTTAATCTCTTGTGTTCTGTGTTCTGTAACACATGTACAGCAATGTTCATAGCAACATTCTTTGTAATAGCAAAAGAACTTGTATTATCTATTACCATGTAAGAAATTACTACAAACTTAGTGGCTTTGAATAGCATACATTTATTATCTCAAGAGTCCAGGCATGGCTTAGCTGGGTTCTCTGCTTCACAGTTTCTCACAAGGCTGCAGTCAAAGTATTGACCAAAGCAGTGGTCTCATCTGAAGGCTTGACTGGGGAAGGACTCACTTCCAAGTTCACTTGGTTGTTGATAGAATTCAGCTCCTGTGGGCTGTTGGCCTGAGGGCTTCAGTTTCTTGAAGGTTGTTGGCTGGTGGCTGCCCTCATTTCCTTGCTATGTGGCCATCTCCAGTATGGTAGTTTACTTCATCAAAGCCAGCGAGGGAGAGAGTTAACAAAGTCTGCTAACAAGATGGAAGTTACAGTCTTATCTAATGTAATCATAGAAATGACATCCATCACATTTGTTGCTAGAAGTAAGTCACTAGGTCCAGCCCACATTCAAGGGGAGAGGTACACATGGATGTGAATACCAGGAGGCAGGGATCATTTTAGAAGCTGTCAACCACAAAGAGGAAAAAGCAATGAAAGGATAAAATCTAGCATAGTGGTTACCTCTGAGGAAGCAGAGGCAGAGATGCAAGAAGCACATGAGTAAATATTATTTGTAATATCTTAGTTCTTGGGGCAGGTGGTGGGTTTACAGGTGTTCATAAGTGGACTGTTTATGGACAAGTGTGGAGAGAGTGTCTTGAAACAAGGATATGTGTAGTCCAATTCTGTTCACCTGAGTTCCTAAAATATTAAATAAAAATAAAGGTTGATGACTACTCCTGACCTTGGTCTGAACCCCTTCCTTGCACTCAGCCTGGACTTAGATTAACACTTGCTTCTGCATGACCTTCTGCCTTCCCCAAATTAGCCACCAGCTCTTCACACATACTAATCCCAGCTCTAGCACTGTTCTCTCTCCATAGTCTGCACTGGGTCTCCAGAGTTCTGTTTTCTGAACCTTTCATCCATAGACCACATCTGTAGGCTCCTGTGTGTGGAGCTCATAGAGGTAGATTGTGGGAGGGGCCTGAGGACCAGCAGGTGGGGCAGGGCATGGTTCTGCCTGACAGGAGCACAATGGGCCCAGAATGCGGGTTCAGTGATTGAGATCACTCCCTGGAGAGTCTGCTGGCCTCCTCCAGGGCAGAGGCTGGGCCAGGTCCTGGAGGTTCCTTTTTATTGAGTTCCCCCTCTCTATTCCTAGTATCTAGATATGCCTCAACCCACAATCACAGCTCACAACCCTACAAATCAAACCCCAAAAGCAATGGAGAATTCTACTGAATGTTTCTTGGGAATAAATGTGAAGGTGGATTACATGACACATTATAATTCTTTTTTTTTAAAAAATTTTTAATTAATTTATTTATTTTTAAAAGATTTTATTTTTCTCCCAAAGCCCCTCAGTACATAGTTGCATATTTTTAGTTGTGGGTCCTTCCAGTTGTGGCATGTGGGACACAGCCTCAGTGTGGCTTAATGAGCAGTGCCATGTCCGTGCCCAGGATTCAAATTGGCAAAACCCTGGGCCGCTGGAGCAGAGTGCATGAACTTAACCACTCAGCCATGGGGCCAGCCCCGACACATTATAATTCTACAACTCTTCTTTCAACATCTCTCTTATTCCCCAAACTTCCACTCTGACAGCCATTGACATATTTCTCCTGCCCTGCTCCTCACTTCCCTCTCCCCTTTCTTCTGGTTCGTTCATTTATTTATTCATTCCTTAAATGTTTATTGAGCGTCTACTATGTACTAAATGCCAGGAACACAAAGATAAGTTTATACATGATTTATCTCCTCCAGTGTTCACAATCCTAGAAGGGGAGGAGGCATGTAAAAAAGTATTTAAATTTTTTTGTTATTTAACATTTTAAATAGATAAAACATATAATTAAAAAAAAACATATAAAAAGTGAAAAGTCTTGCTTCCCGCACCTCCAATAAGCATCCTGTATCTTTAGTTTTTGTGTATTCTTCCAGAGTGTGTTTATGGGAATACAAGCAAACACCCACATTTATTGTTCTCTTACCTCTCTCTCTTTTTTTAAACGTAAGGGGGGAGCATACTACCCACTTTATCCTGCATCTTGATTTTCCACTCAGCAAGATTGCTTGTAGATCTGTGATGGTCAATGTTATGTGCCAAACTGACTGGGCCATAGGGTGCCCAGATATTTGGTGAAACATTATTCTGGTGTTTCTGTGCGGGTGTTGTGGGATGAGATTAACATTTAAATGGGTAGAATGAGAAAAGCAGATTGCCCTCCCTAATGTGGGTGGGCCTCATCCAATCAGTTGAAGGCCTGAATAGAATTAAAAGCCTGACCATCCTGTGAGTAAGAGAAAATTCCTCCTGCATGATGGCCTTTGAATTGGGACATCAGGACATCAGCTTTTTTCCTGCCTTTGGGGCAAGTGGTGGGTTTACAGGTGTTCATAAGTGGACTGTTTATGCACAAGTGTGGAGAGAGTGTCATGAAACAAGGATCTGTGTAGCCCAATGGAGTTCTTTGGACTCTAAAACATCAATTTTTCCAGGGTCTTGAGCCTACCAGCCTTTGGACTGAAACTAAATCATCATCTGTCCAGCTTGCTGACTCATCTTACAGATTTTGAAACTTGCCAGCCTCTATAATCACATGAGCTAGTTCCTTATAATAAATCAATCTCTCTCTCTCTATGTATATATATCTCATTGGTTCTGTTTCTCTAGAGAACTGTGACTAACACAAGATTTTTATGTATCAGTCCATTGAAAACTTCTGTTTTTAAAGCCGTATGAAATTCTATTGTCTGGGGGGCTGGCCCAGTGGCTGAGTGGGTAAGTTCATGTGCTCCACTTCAGCAGACCGGGGTTTGCAGGTTTGGATCCTGGGCACGGACCTACGCACCGCTCATCAAGCCATGCTGAGGTGGTGTTCCACATAGAGGAACTAGAATGACCTGCAACTAGGATATTCAACTATATACTGCGGCTTTGGGGAGGGAAAAAAAAAAAAAGAGGAAGGTTGGCAACAGATGTTAGCTCAGGGCCAATCTTCCTCACCAAAAAGCATACCTTAAAAAAAAAATTCTATTATCGGCATCAAATTTATCAGTCCTCTATTTAAGGACATTTTAGTTGTTTCTAATCTTTTGTTATTAATAATGGTAATGTAACAATGAATAACCTCATACATTCATAATTCAGTATTGTATGCAAATATATCTGTACGATAAATTCCAGAACTGGGGTTGTTATGTCAAAGAATATATACATTTGCAATCTTGATAGATATTGCGAAATCGTCCTCCACAAGGGCATGGCTCAGAGCAGAGGCTGAAGACTGGTGGTCTGTTGCCTGCTTTGGCTTGCACAGTGTTGTGTTTTTACAAAATTAATTGCTAATTTTTACGCTGATGAGGAGGTGAAGCAACAAGAATTCTCATACTCTGCTGATGGGAGTATGAGTACAACCATTTCAGAAAACACTTTGGCAGTTTCACACAAAATCAAACCTATGCCAATGCTATTCTATCAGGGTTCAATCAGAGAAGTGGAAAGGATTTGTTACGGCGATTTGACTTCAAGTAACTGTTCAACAGTCTCTGTAAGGCTGTCATTTTTGCATCTGGTGCTGGAGCTTAAAGTCCACAGGTCAGGCAGTTGGTGAGGGAAGATGGACATAAAGTGGAGGAGAGAAAGGACAAGTTGGAATCCATGAGCATAAGCTGGAACCCTTGAGGACAAATTGGACCTCATGTCATTTCCCACTGCCTGCAAACTTGATGAAGTGGGTATCCTGCTGGAGAGGCTGGCCTCCTGTGTTATCTGGCCCCAGGAGTCAGAGAAGCTGAAGGAGGACTCAGGGAAAGGTGGAGCAAGCCTGGCTGCTACCCCATGTCAGGGAGCTGAGCCAGCAGATCAGCAACAAAGTGCATGGGCTACAAAACTCCTGCCTAGACCCTGCAGGTGTAAAAACCAATATAGCCACTGCTTTTCTTCCACTCTCCAAATCTCATGCAAAAATGTCTGTTGTGGCCCACCCCAACTGGAAACATAGATAGAAGGAAATTCTGGGAAATATTTTTCACCATAGCTAAGTTGACACACTATAAAGCCACTACAGCTATGTTCCAGCAATTCCATTCTTCAATATATACATGTTTACCAAGACATGTACTAGAATGTATAATACAGTGTATACTATTTTTGTGTCAGACTTCTTTTGCTGATTATTGTCTGTGAGAATCATCCATATTGATGCATGTATTCAGTAGGCTGTTCTTTGGCATTGCTGTATAATATGCCACTGTATGAATATCGTGCACTTTATTTATTCATTCTATCATTGATGGGCACTTTGGTTATTCTAAGTTTGGGTCTACGACAAATGGTGCTGCAATGAATATACATCTGTGTCTTTTGGTGTATAACTAAGGTGGAATTGCTGGGTCATAGGGTTGGCATTTATCAGCTTTATTAGATACTGCCAAGCAGTTCTCCAATGAGTTTACAGTCATTTAATTTTTATTAAAAAGAATAGAGTCAGGAATGCCATGTGTTTGGAGCAGGAGTGAATGTTTTACATGTGCTCAATCTGTTTTCCTAAACTGGAGTTGCGAATTCCTCCCCAGACTGGCCTCCTCTCCAAGGAGCCTGGGGATTCCCTCAAACAGCCATCTAGCTCTGGGAAGGCCTTTTGCTCAGGAAGTCCCAGGGCCTGGGGACCACTCTGATGTTGGCACACCCTCTTCTTGGTACACAGGCCCATTGGGCTGTGATGGGGCAGCCATGTACCTTTTACTCTGACTTCTTCCTGGTATGAAGAGTTTAATTTCCCAGGGGGCCAGCCCTGTGGTGGAGTGGTTAAGTTCGCATGCTCTGCTTCCACGGCCCAGGGTTTGCCAGTTCAGATCCTGGGTGCAGACCTAGCACGACTCATCAAGTCCTGCTGAGGTGGTGTCCCACATAGAAGAACCTATAACTAAGATATGCAACTACGTACTGGGGAGCTTTGGGGAGGGGGGAAAAAAAAAGAGGAAGATTGGCAACAGATATTAGCCCAGGGCCAATCTTACTCACCAAAAAAAAAAAAAAAAGCTTCATTTCCTCCTGGAGGTTTTCCAACAGAACCATCAGCACTTACTGTGGCCATGGGGCCTTCCCTGGGAGCCTGTAGTATCCCCAGGCACCGGCAGCTCTGTATTGCAGGTCTTCCCAGTTGGCTAGTCATCCATGTTGCCCAGCACCTGGGAGTGCAAGGAGTGTTTGGCAGGGACAGGGGACCACAGTTCTTTCTGTGTGGTGTACCTCCCACCCTAAACTGCGAGTGTCTTTAACTCCAGGGTCTAGTACAGTAACTTGTTCATCATATACACTTAGTAAATATTTGTTGAAAGGAGTTGACAATTAGGAAATAGCCCCACGCAGTGCACAGTTAGCAGCTAGTCTGTGTGTTTGAAAAAGCCCACAAATAGGGATTGGTGGGGACTATGGCAAATTAATGTGCCAGCCTCTCGTGCCAGGGTGAAATGTGAGTCCATGTTGTTAGATCTTCTGATATTTCAAAAGAGGAAATAAGAGGAAGAGGAGGAAGAGGAAGAGGGAGAAGAGGGAGAGGAGGAAGGGGAGGAAGAGGTGGAAGAGGAAGAAGAGAAGGAAGAAGAATTAGAATTTTAAAAAGACTTATGTGGGCTAAACAAAGTACATCAACAACCTGCTTCGGGCCCACTATCTGCCAACTTTAGACCTTGAAGAATAGAATAGATATGGGAATACAACTGGGGGGAGCCATAGTGAGGCACATGGAATGGTGTAGTTGGGTGGTAAGAAAGCATCCGGGCAGGAGAGGATGGGCTGGGGTCAGAATGTGGAACTCTAATGCCCGCGCAGGAGGGCAGCATCTCAAACGCCAGAGTGCGCACGAATCACCCAAAATACTGCTAAGAAGTTTGTAAAGCTCTGCTGAAGACAGGCCCAGGGCACGGAGCGCGTTGGAGGTGGGGAAGATGCAATGGGAACAATAGCTCAGGAAGACATAATTTGCCAACAGCGTGCAGACCATAGACCAGGAGATAGGTTAGGGGCCACAGGGAGCCAGCGGAGGGTAGGAGCCTTGGGGGCTCCCCAAAGGCAGCGACCCTGGTCCTCCTGAAAGAAAGCTGGTCCTAGCCACGCCACGCCCTCTCTCCCCTAGTTACGGTGGTAGGAGGCAGCCGCGTGCTCCGGACAGCTCCTCTTGGACACCGTAGGTGCAGCGAAATGCGGGGGTGGGGGTGTGTTGTTCAAGGACCTGCAGGCGGAGCCGCGGATAGCACTTCTAAAGACCTGAGGGTCAAGCTTCTCGCTCCCATGCTCTGTGCCTGCGCGCACATCCCACCTCGCGGCGTTGAGCTAGGCGCATCCCGCTGCCATGGCGACCGCCTCCATGGAGACCGGGAGCAGAGGCTGCCGTCCCCGCGGGCACCAGCACAGATTCTCTCAACCCCCCACCCCGCGTGCCGCCTTTGTTCTGATGCTTATCCCGGCCGACCGGGCTCCCAGGACGAGTCTCAGGTCCACGCGGGAGAGCTTCGCCGAGGCAGGGGCACGGGGTGGAGGGGGAAGAGGCCGAAAACCGGGGGTTGCAGAGCGGGAAGGATGGAGGGTTCTTCAGCTCCTGACAGGACCTAGCGGTGCCCGTATCGATTGCCGATGTAGGCTTGGAAGCCTAGGGAGAAAGACAACCTTCAGGTGCCCGACCTAGCCCTGAGTCCCGCCTGACGGCCGCTCGAGGGGACAGAGCCCAGGGAGGCCTTTTCCAAGTTGAGGCTGAGGCAGGAGGTGCAAACTCCACAGCCAAAGGAGGGACGCGGGCGGGGCCTATTCGACGCGCTCGTCCTTCCCTCTCTACCTTCTGCCCCATGCTGGCCCCTGGCCACGTCGGGCACCCTGCCCGCTTTCCTCGCGAGAACTGAGACAGCCCTGGGTAGGCGTGGGCTCGCATAGTGCAGCCGCAGGGCCCCTTGCACGTGACGCAGTGGCGCAACGCCTGTTGGATGTTCCCTGGCGCCCGCTTATTGGTCGAGGCGTCCTCGCCCCACCCCCTCGGTTGACCAATGGGTGGAGGCGGGGGCGTGGCCATGAGGCGGGCGGCGGCGGCGGCGCGGGGGTCTCTCCTCGTGCTCTGCGTCCAGCCCCCGCTGCCGCCGCGACCGCCACAGCTGCCGCCGCGGTCGTCCGTCACGGCCCCGCAGTGCGCCCTGCACGGTGAGACTGCTCCTCTTCCGGCCACCTCCTGGTTCCACCCCGCTCGCTGTGGGTTCCTCCTGGCCTAGCCGCTGTCCTAGGCAGTCGATTCCTGACACCCCAACGGGCTGGGGCGGGGGCTCCTCTGTCGGGGCCCGGCCCAGGAGGGCTCCCTAGTACCTGAAGTGGGGAGATGTCAGGCCCTGGGGCTGCGGGTGACCGTTAGCTGGTGGAGCTGGGGTATTTTGCGCGGCGCGCTGTCGTGGGCACGTGTGACACAGTGAGGACGGGGTTTAACGGGGTCAGCGCCGGCAGCACCCCTCTATTGTCACCGCTTTGCTGTGTGACCTTGGACGAGTAGCCTCTCTGAGCGTCCTGTGCCTCGGCACCCTCAAGGAGGAGGGCGGTGATGTCGGGGAGTGCGGGCTCCCGAGACTCCTGCGTCAGCAGAGGTGAGGGTGGGGAGGGCACAGGATTGTCTCTGAGGGACAGAGCCGCCGACTCGAAGTCCAGCATAGGTGTGATGGGAGGAGAAACGTCCAGCCGTATCTGTCCCCCCAGAAGATGAGAACGGGTCGGGGATAGGGGTGCCACACCCACGGGGATGGAGGCGGGAGAGGATTCAGGGTCCTACACCCGGGCCCCTGGTGCCTCTGGGGGCTTGGTCAGCACCTCCCTGTTGTCACTCAGCAGGAGGGGTTCTGTTTAGGTTCTGGGCTAGTGTTCCTGTTGATGAGCAGGAGCCCTGCTGGACTGAGAAGGGAGGCCTTAGGTTGCCCTTCTTCTTGAATCTTGGCACTGAGAAGTGGGGGTAGGGCGTTTCTCTGCCTGGGGAGCTGAAGAAGGTCAGGGGCAGCAGTAACCCCCTAGACCTAGCCTGGCCTCTACTTCTTGGGGCCTCCAGGTGACAGGCCCAGGGTAGGGCCTGGGTGGGGCAGGCTGGTAGACGCTACAGGGGTCTAAGCACCCTCCAGCTGGGGCTGTGGGGGGATTGTGAGGAAGGGAGGCTGGGCAGGGGAGGGCAGCACTTCTTGGGGAGACAGGAGAGTGTAGGATGGTGGGGGTTCCTTACCCAGTTCACCCCCGCTCTACCCATTTGTGAGAGAGAGAACACCCATACTTATCCTTGCACTTTTGGCCTGCTGGATGGAGGAGGAAATGGAGTCACATCCAGACTGAGTTCATGTAAAACTGCCACAACCACACCTGACCTCCAGCCTTCCCTTTCTAAGCTTTGTTCTAGGTATGCAGGCCCCCACGGTGTGCCCAGCCCTATGTCAGGTTCTGGAATCAGCAGGTCAGTGTGGCCTCCGTGGGCACTCTTTTTACAAACTTGACCTTTAATGAGAGGCTGGACGATGTTCTGCTGGACTGAGTCCTTAAGCCAGGACTGAGCCCTGGGCAGGGGGCAAGGAGGGTAGAAGGCTGTGGAGTTCTTGGCTCAGAAAATCCTTGAACAGGTTGAGAATGGAGATTGAGGAATGAATGAGAAAGGTGGCCCCAAGAAGTTGAGGGCATGCTCCCAGCCATAAAGCAGAGGACAAGCTGGGGCTGGCCCTGTGATGCCTGGGATTTGGGGGCTGCCTCTGGAGCACAGAAGTGGTGTGGGGGTGCAGCTGTGGGGTGGGCAGCAAGAGGGTGGCACTGGAGCTCCACTTTGCCATAGACAAACTGTCTTTGGCTTCCCCCTGGCCTGGAGCCATGGGCCTCAGCGTGGGACGTCCTAGAGTAGCAGCTAGCACCCTGTGGGCAGGAGTCTAGGGGGCTGTGAACTCTGGGTTCCTGTGTAACCGTCCATCTCTGCCCACTTGCCATGTCCCTGGGTCTGCTTCTCATGCCAGAGGCTCCAGTGGGCTGGCTGAGGCCTATCCGGGGTAGGGTAACCTCGAAGCAGCCTTTCTTGCTAAAGCTGAGAGTGGCTTGAGCTGGCAGCTCTCTGTCTCCAGACAGCAGGTTCCCCTAATTTCCCTGAGAGTAGCTGAGAGCCAAAGAAGCCCCCCAAGGCTCTTGTTCCAGCTTTCCAGCCCTCCCAATCCTGTGACTGTCCATGGTAGTAGCCCCCTGACTTGTTGATAGCCCCTCTAAGGGGGTGGGTGTCTTTTTTTTTTTTTGCCAGAGTGAGAGCATTTCCCAGGATGTACATTCTTCGCAGCTGCATTGTGAGTCCTTCTGGTTGTAGGGGACAGCGGACTCCAAGCATTCTGCTCTCTGGCAATCCCTGGGGACCTGGCTGACCTGGGAGTGGGGGAGGGGGAAGCAGGAGAAGAGAAGGGGGAGGGAGGCCCCTCAACACTTGAGCTGTTTTCTGAGAAGGCTGAAATCCCTGGGGCCCACCCTGAGAGCCATTCCTGGTTGTTTAGGATTGGCCTGAAGTGCGTCTCCGCCAGAGCAGCCCTGAAATGGCTGTTGCTTTAGAAACGAGGCCTTTGGGGGTTTGCTTTTGCAAAGGTGGGGGTGGAGTGGGGAGCATTGTCACAGAGCTTTCAGGCATCAACTGCACTGAACCCTTGGAGGAAGAGGCCATTGCTTATTCCTGTGTTACAGATGAGGAAGCTGAGGCATAGAGATGCAAAGTAACTTCCCCATGCAGCCTGAATTTGAGCCAGAACTGCTGGGCTCTGGACCCATGCTCCTCACCTTGTCCCTGCTGCCTCTAGGCAACTGTGTGGCTTGGGCCATGCTCAGCACTTGGCTGGCACAGGAAGAGGCCTGGGGTTGCCAGGGGGCCACAGTTCCCTGTGGACACAGTTGCAGCAGGAGGAGGACCGATGCCCCCTCCTCCTGCTCCTGAGGAGGAATTATGTTTGGACAAGAGTGGCTCCCCAGGGAGAGTGACCGGCAGGGCTCTCTGCTGCAAAAGAAGGCTTGCTTTTTCCAGTCTCCTTTGGGCCCCTGAAGTCACTTGCCTCCCCTCTCTGTGTTCTCCCTGCCAGAGGGTTACAGGCAGTGCCCAAGTGCTTGCTCCGTCCTGAGCTCTGGGCAGTGCATGAGATATGGGTCCTGCCTTCAGTGGGCTTCCATCTCTAGGGGGGCATGGGCCCCCCCTTGATTGTGGCAAGGCTAGAAGAATGCCCAGTGTGAGTCCACACTGTGAGATGGGGGAGGGGAGTGCCCTCCAGGACAGGGGTTGGCTAAGAGAGTAGGGTGAGGAGTTCCTCTTCCTGAGAACCTCCGGTACAGTCACTGACCTTGGCGGGCCACGTCTGCCTAGAGGGCCCAGCCAAGGCCATGCTTGGGCTCCCCTTAGTTTGGTCCTTTATTCATTTAACAAATACAAACTGGACACAGCTGCTCCCTGCCAGGTGCTGGACTGGGGTTCTGGGGACACAGGGTTTGGCAAAAACACAGTCACTGTCCTTGTAAAGTGGGGAACATAGATATCAAATAATCCCAGAAGTGAGAAAGGGGATCCTTTCAAGATTTTCAGACCTATCCTGGGATGGGCCAGGGTGGGGTGGCATTGTGCTACCCTAAAAAAGGTTCTCTGGGGCTGAGACCCAGGCTAAGGTCTGGATGGGGAACAGGATTGTTCCTAGCAGGGGGATGGCCTGAGTGGAGGCAGGCAGGCAACAGGCAGTGGGTTGGGGGGAAGACAGGGGATGCCCTGCATGTACTGGGTCAGAGTGTTTTGTGAAGACTCCCCAGGAGCCTTTGCTCACCAGCCACTGGTTAAGTATCCTGGGAGATGGGTGGACCTTGTTGACATTGGGCTGTCATTCCTCCATGGCTGCAGAGGTGTGGCTGGAGCAGGCTCTGGGATAGGAAGAGGGCCTGGTAGCCTTACACTTGGCCATTTTTCACATGCTCTGAGTCCACAGCTTGTGGGGGCAGAGAGAGTGGGTGGGTTGGGGGTAGGCCTCTCTCCAGAGGCCAGGTTCCCTGGGGACAAGCTGAGCATTCAAGGGCTAAAGGTCTGCCCTTCTGGGGCTGATCCCAGAGTGACCCTGGCCAGAGATGAATTGGGGGCATAGTTCCCCTCCCTGCAGCCTGGGCTGGGGCCTGGGAACTAGCCTCCAATGCGGGGGGGGGGGGGGGGGGGGTGCTGGCCTGGGGCTGCTTCTGCATTCCTTCCCTACCAGGGGGCTTGGGCCTGGTTGGGCTTCTCTTGTACTGGGAAATGGGGAGGGAGATGAGGCCTGCTCCCCTGGCTACTCAGCACCTGAGGGACCTCAAGGTCATGTCCTCCACAGGCCCAGCCCTGACTATGAGGCCACCCATAGTTTCTCTTCATTCTCTGGACTAGCCAAGGTCATTCACGGGTCACTCATCTCTACGTACTTATGTATCTCTGAAAAATAAGGACATACTATCTACATAATAAAGTTCCATTATTTCACCTAACAAGCTCTTTTTCTTAATGTCATCTAAGATCCAGCCCCATTCACATCTCCCGATTATCCCCCAAATGTCTTTTTTTATAGGAAGTTAAAAACCCCCTACCCCATTTATTTTTCTTCTTGTAACCGATTTGGTGGAAAAAACCAGGTCAGCTGTCCCACGGAGTATCCTGCCTTCTTGGTCTCTGTGTTAATCTAGAACAGCGGTTGGCAAACCTTTTCTGTGAAGGGCCAGATAGGAAATAATTTTAGACTTTGCAGGCTGTGCGGTCTCTGTCACAGCTACTCAAGGTAGTTTTGCTTTATGCAAAAGCAGTTTTAGACAACATATAACAAGTGAGTGTGGCTGTGTCCAATAAAACTTTACAAAACAGGTGGCGGCCCCACAGGCTGTAGTTTGCCCATTCCCTATCTAGAACAACCTACTCTTTTTTTTGCTTCTTGCAGTTTGGGGGGAAAAAAACAACAGGTCAGTTGTCCTATAGAATATCCTGCTTTCTAGGTTTGTCTCATTGCTTTCTTGTGGAGTCATTTAATTTGTCCCACTAACCTCTGTGTTTTCAGTAAGTGGGAAGTTGGAACTAGGGGCTCAATTAGATCCAGGTTAGACATTTTGGGCAGGACCCCCGTATCGGTGATGCTGTGACCTCATGCTGCTTCACATCAGGAGGCATCAATGTCAGGCTGGCCCACTGATGGAGGGGAGATTGATCAGTGCATGACTGGCTGATGTCACATCTCCCCATTGCAAACTTGTGTCATTCCCCTTAAGAACCCCAGGTCATCTGTCAGTGGTTCTTGGGTATCTGCAAGCATCCACTTCGGTCACCCTTTCCCCTCCTGGTTTAGCATCCGCTGACTCACTGCCTCCAGCATTTGTTTCTTTGGAGGTTGCAGAATTACTTAGCATTTGGTCATTCCTTTGTTATTTAATAGTGAGAATCCTTCTGTAAAGAAGAGCTTTCCTTTACCCACCAGGGCAATTTGGCTACCAGAAAGGCCAAGAGACAGGCTGAATTATTACTCTTTGTTGCCAATTTTCAGAGTAAAGAGTTAGGGCATTGCTACCAGCAGGCCGTGGTGACAAATGAGGGTTTGGGTTTGTTTGTTTTGCTTTCTCTCTTCTTTTTTTGTAATCTCTGTGAATGCTCCAATTTTATGTATTCCATCTGTTTCTGTCAATTGCAGTCATTATTCTTTTTGATGCTTAGATGGGCCCAGCTCAGCCCATCAGCAGCTCACACAGGCTTCCTGGGGGCACCTCCTACTGCCCCTGCCCTGAGGCTGCCCTTGGGGAGCTGAACTGGGAGGCCAGCCCCTCGAATCAGGCCAGAGTCTGAATGGTGGGTTGTGATGGGGGCAGCCCCTCCAAGGGGCTCTGACTGATCAAAGGAGGGAAAGCTCCACGGACATGTTTGTCTTCTTTGGGCCCCCATTCTTGCTCCCCTCCAAGCATTCTGTTGGCTCTGACCTAGACCCAGCTGTAGTGGGCGTGTGACCTGAATAATGTGGCCTCTGGCTGCAGGAGGGTACAGCCCTTGGGGTCACCAGCGCCAGAAATGGCCCCTAGAAAGTGCCAATGATGCCCTCCTCCTTTCCAGGCTGCCCTTCCCACCAGCCTCATGTGTGCTGGGCACAAGAGTCGTGTGCTGGGCACAAGAATCCTGTGCTGGCACTTTGGCACCCAGAAGCTGCAGCTCAGCACATGCTGGCTGGCCCCTGGGTCAGTAGGGTGTCAGGCAGGAGTGAGGGCTCTTGGTGAATGTAGGGAGTAGGGGCAGAAACCCCCTGTGCTAGATGTTGCAGGCACCACTTGGGCTGCTGAGAGCAGGGGGCATTTCTTAAAGGGAGATCTCTGCTCTCCCCCAGCCGTGGGCACATGTGTGGCCCTAACTCCGGCCCTCCCCACTCGCCATCCTTCAGGCTCCTGCTCGTGTCCCTGGAGCATGGGAGGCTGCTGAGCTTGAGTGGCAGTGTCTGGCAGGAGCTGAGTGTCTCACCCTGTGGCAGGGAGGGCGTCCATGGCTGCAGCCAACAAGGGTGAGTGCCTTCCTGGCCTGGTGGCGTTTGCTCCAGTCTTCCAGCAGGCCCTGGTGGGAGGGGGCATTGTGGCATGTGAGGCCTGCATTGGCTGTGTGTGTGTGTGTCTGAATGTGAGTATGAGTTACATTACATCAGTAATTATACCAGTGTTTGTGCAAGGTTCTGGGATTCACCGAAGCCCTAGCAGGGAACCTGGGACCCTTGCTGGCTCCTTGGTGTGCTGGTCTATGGAAGTGTGTGCCCTCGTGTCCCCGTGTTCCAGGCTTCCTGTTTCACTGCAGGGTTTAGGGGTCCCCAGGGGCTTGGGCTGAGCACTGAGGCTGACGAGGTGAGTATGGCCATAGCAAGCAGTGGAAGGGAATTTGGGTTTTGTTCAGATTCCAGAAGGGCTCATAGAGGGATTTAGGCAAAGGAGGCCTGATAAGATTTGCGGGTCAGGTCTGGAGGCTCAGCAGGGAATGTGGAAGTACTAGGCTGGCCCCCTCAGGCCTCCACTGAGTGTCCAAGAACCCAGGCCCAGGCTGGCCCAGGCTATCCCACCAGCAGGACTCTAGGCAGGGCTCTTGGGAGACCTAGGGGCTGTGGGGGCCAGAGAGGTCTGGGGTCATGCTCTTGGCAAGACAGGCCTCCCCCAACCCAGATCCTCAACCCACCTCCCACTACTCTGCCTGTCTCAACTCTCTGCCTCCTGGCCTTGGAGGACCCAACTCAGCCGGGGACAGCTCAGGGCTTTTTGGAGAGTGAAGCAGAGGAAGGAAGGGTGTCTCTGGGTGGGGTCTGGGAGGCTCCACTAGGTTCTTCCATCTTCCCTGCCAGTGATCAGTGATGAGGTTGAGAGGCAGCCTCTCCTAGGGGGGCTTGGTGTTGTTTTTGGCCCTCTTTGTTTCTCCTATACCCAGGAAGATTCCACAGAGCCCGTTCCTGTTTCCTGTTCCTGCCCCGCTCCTCTCTCAGGTTGGGGTCATCCAGAGGAGCAGGCAGGGGCCTCAGGCACTGACAGACCTGGAAGAGAAGGTCCCAGAGATGGGGAGCTTGGCAGTGTGAAGGAGAGCACCAGACAGGGTACCCAGAGGCCTGGGACTGAGTCCTGCACTGCCTGGGGCGAGAGTCTGGAGGACTGTCTTCCTGTCTCTGGTGTCAGCCTCATCCCCTCTAAGTGAGGGGTCATATTAGCCAATCCCTGACTCCGCCCACACCCATTCTCAGGGTGGGTATTTTTTGTGGGAGGACTGGGCAGGTAGGGGCAGGTGAGGGGCCTCAAGCCTCATGATCCCCAGTGTCCAGTAGGACGTGGCCCAGCCCTGAAAGGAGTCCAGCCAGTGGGTGCTGCGTGACATCAAGGGCAGTTACAGGGGGTGGGGAGGTGACAAGGGGGAGTCGTCTCCTGGGGGTAGAGGAAGCCAGCAGCCCCTGGAGCCCTCTCCCACTCTCTTCCTAGGCAACAAGCCTAGAGTCCGGAGTATCCGCTTTGCAGCAGGTCATGATGCAGAAGGCTCCCAGAGCCACGTCCACTTTGATGAGAAGCTGCATGACTCAGTGGTCATGGTCACCCAGGAGAGCGACAGCAGCTTTCTAGTCAAGGTACGGGCACACCTCCCCCCTCCTCAGCCTTACTCTCTCCACCTCTTCCCCACCCCTGCCTGGCATACTGGGCCTGTCTGTTCCATTTCTTCTAAGCTGGCTTCATAGGCACATCTTTGTCCCTCCCTGGGCCTTGGTTTCCCGTCTGTAAAGCAGGAGGTGGTGAGAATGCAATGAGATGAGTGCATTTAGAGTATTCCTATAACAAGGTGAGCAGAGCCACTGTTATCATCGGTATCACCCCAACAACAGCAACGGAAGGTGGGTGTCAAGGCTTATGGGGCCATAGGCCTGGGTTTAGGTCCAGGCTTGCTATTCTGGCTCTGTGACTTTGGCCAGGCCTCTTCTCTGAATGAAGACAATTCCCACCCCATAGAGTTGTGCAAGAATGAAATGGAAGAATGTATGTTTGTCACACAGGTGTGAGGCTAATTGTGCTGATAAGAAGATGTGACTTTATTTACCCTTCTTTGGTAAACCTCTGGCTGATTTAGGCTCTTTTCTTTATCACCCCCATGTTTTCTGCTGGTGGAGCCCCCACCTCTCCTAGCAGTCACACCTCACACACCCTCCAGTATGGCTCCTCCAACTGCTGGGACATTGTCAGAGCCCACATTCACTTGGGAGGGGCAGGGGGCAGTCTCTGCAGGGGATGGATTGCCGGGAAACGGGCTGAAGTGAGGCCTTCAGGTCGGACAATGAGCTAGGGCTCCAGAGTAGAGCAGGAGTGCCCTGGGGGAAGGGGAGTGGCATTGAGACCACCCTGAGGAAGGGCCCAGATTCTTACCCATTTCTGTCCAACTCTGAAATCCTTGCTCTTTCTCCTACAGCTGACCACTTCCCCAAGGGAATAAACAGAGTGAACTAAAACTTTAAAAAATAGCTCCTTCTCCCCTCAAACCCCCCATTGCAAAATCCAATCATGTCTATTAGGGGAAATTTGGAAGACAGAGAAAACTATAGAGAAATTTAAAAGTACCCACAATCATACCATCCAGAAATAACCATGGTAAATATTTTGATGTGTGTCATTCCAGCTTTTTTTTAAAGCTTTGTTTCTAAAAACAAAAAGCTGGTCTAACAGTGTACATGCTGTTTTTTGCTTTCTTTTCTTGTGAACTGTCTCCTGCCTGTGTCACTAAATAATTTTCCAGGAGATTTTACAATTGCCTGGTATTCCGTTATATGTATCATCCTTGATTTAGTCGGTTCCCTATTCCTGGTGTTATGGCTGTTTCTATTTTTCACTGTTTTAAATAGAGCAGTAATGAGTATTGTTTTGCACTTCTCTCAGTATTTCCCCTGGAAGATTCTGTAAGGGGTGCAGCTGGGTTACAGCGTCACTGATGGCAGGTACAGCCAGAAAGCCCTCTTGAGAGGTGTGCCCTCCACGTGCAGAGTGTGGGAGCCACATGGGTTGAGCCTTTTTATGCAGTGACGTCAGGCTGCTCCCGTTGAAAAGCTAAATGCTCCATGCAGCATGTCCCAACTGACCCCCAGGGACAGGGCGGTCCAGCCCCTGAAACCGTGAGCAGGAGAGTATGTGCTCATGTGAGCCGTGGGTACAGCATGCACCCCTGTGCCTCCTGGACTGGCACTCGGTCAGCCTACCTACTCACAGCCAATCTGGCTTGTGACCCTTCAGACGACTGGAGTTTCCAAGGATGGCACCAGTCTCAGGGCATTGGTTGCCAAGCATTGCATATGAACAACAAAAATTGCTTGTGGCTTGTGCCGAGTCGGGGCCGCTGGGCACAGTAAGCAGCAGGTGGCACTGGGCAGGCAGGCATCCATGTTCAGGTGCCAGCCAGGCAGGCAAAGCCTGGGTTTAATGGCTGGTGCCAGGCTGTGGGCCAGCTCTGGACTGACACAGCTGGTCTAGTGTCTTCTGTCTCATTCTTCATTCTGTGCTACCGTTGATCTCCATGTGAGTGACTAGAGGACCAGTGTCCCTGACCCTAGGCTCTTGGCTCTGAGCAGGTCTCAGTAGTGGTAGATGGTGGACGTCCTGTGTCACGGGACTTTGCATCTCCCTGTGGGCAGTGGTTGGTGCCTTGCTGTGTGCCACATGTGGCAGAAGTGGCCAAGAGGTCTATGGGGAACTTTATCCTGGCCTCCAGCCAGTCATTTCCTAGCTTCTATTTCCTCGCGTATAAAATGGGCACTGAGGAGCTGCGAGGCCCTTGAGACAGCTGCTGAGGGGTGTGCTCGCTGAGCTGTGGGGATGAGGTCCTGAGGGGAAGGGCCGGGAACTACCAAGCTGGGGGTGTGGACCACCTGGAGTAGTGGTGGGAGTTAGGCTCCCTAGGGATCCCTGAGGAAGCAGCTGCAGGAGCCCACAGAATCCTAGGTGGCATGACCTGGGCTGCTCCTGGGGGAGGCTATAAGTGAAGGTGCCTCCTTCCCCCACCCTTCCTGCTGCAGGTTGGCTTCCTGAAGATCCTGCACAGGTATGAGATTACCTTCACTCTGCCGCCAGTGCACAGGCTGAGCAAGGACATCCGAGAGGCACCTGTCCCCAGCCTGCACCTCAAGCTCCTCAGCGTCATGCCCATCCCAGAAGGTGCGTCCCCTGCTCGGAGTGCTGGAGGACTGCCCTCTTCCATCAGGGTCTGGGTGTGTGTGGGAGTGAGAACATGGGTACTCCCTTCCCCCCATCTGGGTGGACAGGCTGCTCAGCAATCAGGGGTCATGATGCCTCTTAATGGGCTTGCAGAGTAGCAGCTTGGCAGGTCCCATGCCCCAGGCCTCACTCCCTAGACAGAAGTCCATGGGCTCATACTGTTGGCCTGTGTCTGCCCATCGCCTGATAGATACCTCTGTGGGATGATGGGAGCCACTGAGGAACTGGCTGTGTGCCTCCCGCCCTCCCTCTCACCTGCCCCTGGAGAAAAACCTGCCAGAGGCTCAAGAAGGAACTCTGGGCAGCTACTTCCTAGCACCTGCCAGTCCCAGGCTTTGGGATTCAGGCTGCTTCTTCCTACCCTGCCCGCTTCAGGCCCTCTCCCACTTCCCCCCACAGCCTGGCAGATGCTAGGGTGTCCGTTTCACCGTGAGCTGAAGCCCAGCTTAGGTTTCATGTTCCCTCACTTCCTCATGACTTTGCCCTTAAGTGGATTGAGTGAGTCCCCTCAGGCCTTTGCCTCCTTCTGCCTGATTTGCTCAAGACCTGCCTTGCCCCCCACCTTTCTCCATCACCCCCACTCCCTGCCTGCCCTTTTGGGGAATCAGCAGGCCCTTCTGGAAGCCTGAGTTTGACTCTTGGAGCCATAATGGCGTCTCTTAGGCCAGAGGCATGTACAGGTCACTGGAGAATGGGAAGTTTCTGAGGCCTGTGTGCCTCCTGAGCCATCCTTGCTCCTTTGGAGAAGGAGGCCAGTCTTGGTGGTGAGTGGGGCCCGTGAATGCTGGGGGGCAGGGGCCGGGGCAGGAGGCCATGCAGGTGCTGATTGCTGTGGGCTGTCCCTGGGCAGGTTACAGCATCAAGTGTGAATACTCGGCACACAAGGAGGGTGTCCTCAAGGAGGAGATGCTGCTAGCCTGTGAAGGTGGCACCGGGACCTGTGTGCGCGTCATGGTGCAGGCCCGCGTCATGGGTGAGAGCATGAGGCACAGGTCTGGCTAGAGCAGGGAGGCACCAGGTTGGCCACAAGGGGTTTCTGCCCTCCTCCCAGATCACCATCTGAAAAAGGGATCCTTGCCCTGGCCCAGGGTTCCCAACCTCCTTGACAGGTGTCTTTCCCTCTACCCCCTAGCAGAGCTGGGAGGGAAGGTGGAGGGGTCCCCTTGGAGTGGGTGGAGCCAGGGTCTAGCCTGGCATACTGACCTCTCGCCTGCCTTGCAGACCGGCACCACGGCACACCCATGCTGCTGGATGGTGTCAAGTGCGTGGGTGCTGAGCTAGAATACGACTCTGAGCACAGTGACTGGCATGGCTTCGACTGAGGCCATCTCCTGCCAGCCTCCAGGCCCCTCAGCCTTAAACCCCACCTCATCTCCGGAATGCTGCGTGATGGTGTGGCTTCCAGGCTCCTCGCCGGGTGGGTATGGGGGTGGAGCATCCAGGGGCCTCCCAGGGCCTCGCCCATGCCTCTCACCTCTGCCTTCATTTGTGCCACCTCCCTGCCTCTCCTGCATCCTCCTCTCCCACTTACTCCTCTCCTTGTGCCTCAGTCTCCTGCAGAAGAAATGGGTTGAGTCCCCAAGGAGGCTATCTGAGGAGGGGTGGGGGAGGGCCTGGGGTGGGTTCTCCCCACCTCCCACCCCAAGCCATAGGGACTCCAGCCAGGGCCTGGGAGAGGAGGGAGGGAGCTAGCTTTGTGACAGCGTCGCCCCATTACTACTGCTGCTGCCCCGCTTCAGCCACCTCTCCTGTCCCCTCCTTCTCTCCTACTGCTGTCCATGGGGAGAAGGAGGGAGGTGCAGTGCCCAACCCCTACTCCCCAGGTCTGTGTTACTTGGTTTTTAAACAACTGGTTGGGATAAAATCCTAAAGAAATAAAACTTTCAGTGGATACCAGAGGCCATTGGAAATTTTGTTCTCCAGGGCCCTGAGAACACCCAGTCTTTCCCAGATGGGCCAAGGGACAGATTTGGCTAAACTCATTCTTTTAGGAAGCAAGGGCACTTCATGGTATTATAGCACTTAGCCCCAAAAGAAGTATGCACAGGTGGTGGCATTTGAGGCCTGGGAATAGTTGCCAAGACAGTTTGGATGGGGAGGAGACTTCTGCCCAGGCCAGAGAGGTCTTGTGGTTGCCTTGGGGAGTTCTGTTTGGGATGCTCAACAGGGAGACAGCAGCATCCCCTTCTGCTCAGTTCCAAGCCCCATGCACAGCTGAAAGCCTCCTCATTTCTTTCTTGAATCCAGGCCCCCTCCGCTGCTCCACTGCTGGGGACCCCTCTTGTGAGGTACCAGCAGGCCATGGCTTCACCTTAGGCATAAATGCTTTATTGTCACCTTAAGGTTCTCAGGCAGGTGGGGTGCATGTCATGGTTGGAGGGAGGTGCCTGACATTTCATACTCGGGGAATGAAAATCACCCTGCCATAGGTGGGCAGGGAATGTCCTAATGGCACACTCAGTTGACGGCAGAGTGGGACCAGCCCTCCGTGCTCCCTGTCTTCCCTGCCCCTCAAATCCTTCTGTGGCTGGGATAGAGTACAAGTGGGTCATTCACAGGCTGCCCTTGGGGCCTTCCCAAATGGGTCATTTGTCCTGAAGGAAAGGCCCCTCAGCATGCTGTCCCCACATCCTATCATAAGTGCCTTCACCCCATACCCTCCTCATTAGTCGGCTACTGCCCTTTCTACAATTAAGTCACACTAGGGTGGTCAGTACCACACCCAGGCCGGTCCTATTACCCCTGCTCCTCTTGGGTCAGCTTCCAGTCATTTTTCTGTGACACAGGGCTGCTCTGCCTGGCTCCCTGTGCCGGCTGCGCCCATCAGTCAGTGCACTCGGCCCTTCAGGCCCAGGCCCTGCACAACCTCTTCCTCCTGCTGCCCCTCCTACCGCAGCCTTGCTTGGCCTCCCCTAGCTGCCTCTGCCCCCACCCCCACCCCCCACCCTCCCCACTTCAGCCCAGGGCTGTCTTCTGGTGTATTCTGCCTTCTGGGTCAAGTGCTCCCTGTGGACGTGCCGTCTTACAACCCCCTTCTAAGTCTTCTTGACCTCAGTCCTTGGCAGGGCCCTTCAGCCTTCCAGTCAGCGGACCAGGGCCCAATCCCAAAGCCAGAGTCCCTTGATGTGTCCCCACCTGTACTCCTGCGACCTCATCCCCGGGTCAGGAGGGTGGGGAAAGGGGCGATGACATCAGAACCAGCAGGTTCGCCTACCCCAGCAGGCTCCCTAGGCCCCGGAGCGAAAGAAGGAGGGGCCTGCAGGGGGGTGTTGGCACTGCGCCCGCGCGTCCTCAATTGGAAAGAAAGTCGATAGCGGCGCGCACGGAGCGATTGGTGCTGACGTCGACGGCAGTGACCTTAATCTCGGTGTCGCCAAACTGCATGGCGGCGCGGATCTCGCGGCGGCCAGGGGACGCGCCGGTGGCGTCGGGGCCGCCCTCGGCGGGCTCGAGGTCGAGGCTGAGTGCGCCGCACTTGCGCACGCCCGGGTCGGTGATGAAGCGCGCGTCCTCGGCGGCGCAGCAGTACAGATTGATGAGCACGCGCCGCTGGCCCGGGCGCGCCGGGCAGTAGCTGCGCCGCACCTCCTCGCCCAGGGCCACGGACTGCTCCGCGGCCACGAAGCGGTCAAAGACGTCGGTGCACCAGCGGCGGCCGTCGCGAACCAGCAGCTTGTCGGGCGGGTGGCGGCCAGCCACGAAGCGGTTGAGCACGCCCACGCCGTAGGTGAGCGGCGAGCGGCGCACCCGCACCACGCCCGGCGCCTGCCCGAACAGCACGGCGCCTTTGAGGATGGTGAGGCCCACGTCGTGCGGGACCACCACGCGCAGACCGCGGGCTCCCAGCGCCGTCTGCACCGCGTGCTGCAGCACCGCTGACTCGGCGAAGCCGCCCACCAGGAACAGCAGCTTCACGTCCTGCACCTCGGGCCGCCCCAGCAATGCCTCTGCAGGACCGGGTGGGGGTGGGGGTAAGGAGAAGGAAGCAAGGCGAGGGAGCAGAGAGCCCGAGCCGCTGAGGCCACCACTGCGTGGCCACTGGCACCTTCCGTCCGCCCACCTGTACCCTCCTGGCAGCTAAAAACTAGCCATTTCACTAAAATGGTAGCCTTGTTCTGATGATGAAAAACACTGAGCGCTTTCATTGAGGGCTCCGCCTCCCAACACTCTTCCCCCCGCCCCCCCAACGTGGACGGCATGAGATAAGGATAGGCAGTTACACGTACTAAATGCCTACTGTGTACAAGGCATTGCACTCTCTTTAGATATTTCAGCTCATTTAGATTCCTATCCTAACAGTTTTGGGAACCCATTATCACCTCATTTTATAAATGGGGAAACTGAGGCACGAGAGATTCTTTGATTTGGCGGGACTACACATTGTCCATCTTAGTCTCCACCGCACTAACTCCAGGTGTTCCAGATGATTCTGGGTCTCATTCCAGTGTATGGTTGTGTGGAGGTTTCCAGGCACTAATAGGGGGAATTATTCCCACATCTGGGGATGTATGTGGGGTGAATGGGGGACGCAAGCTCAAGCTCTCACCTATATGCTCAATGATCCCGCTGACCGTGGGCTGAAAGAGCTCGTTCATGGCCTCGCAAGACATCCTGAGCATTCCCTGTGAGGACCACTTCACGACGTTCAGGCTATAGGCGGTGAAAGGGGCACAGGCGCATGGGTCAGGGTCCGGGGTTCTGTCCCAGCTCCAGCCCGATGTGCCTGGGCACCGAATGCACATTGTGTGTTATCCCAACCCCATTCTCTCAGGGGTTCTTTAGTTGTGGGCCCGCTCCAGTTCCAGGCATGAGGTCCCAGCAGAGGAGCCTCCCTGTGGCTCCGGGCGGGGAGGAGACAGATATCGGCCTTACCCTGGGGGCTCAAGATTCTCTCGGCCCAGTTCCGGCTGCGGATTCCAGCTGGGGTACTCATGCCCCTCCCTCTGCCGCCGGGGCTGGCACGATGTGTGTGCCGGGCGGCTCAGGTGGAACCACACTGCCCCCTGGGGCCCACACCCTCCCTTGTAGGGGCGTTCCCCATCCGGAAACTGCCTGAGCCCGCGGTCCCCGGGCGCACCTGCTCCTGCGCAGGGCCGTCTCCACGTTGTGACCTCTCTGCTTGCGATAGAAGTCGATGAAAGAGAAGGGCAGCGAGATGTTGAGCGCCCCCGCACGGTGCGGGCCTGCCGTGCGTTTGCGGGCCTCGAAGGCGATGGTCAGATCTACCCAGGCTGCTGGCCGTTGCCTTTTGAAGGTGGCAATGAAGTCCTCACCGAAGATGCGGCCCAGCAGCTGTTCGAAGGCCAGGTCCACGCCCACTGCGCCGTAGGGGCCGCCTGGAGTGGGGCAGGGAGTGAAGGGGAGTCAGCGCCGACACTGCCGCCAGAGGGCGTTGGCGGAGCCCGGGCGCGCTGGGTACCAAGGGCGCTGCCTGGCTACTCACCAGACGCCTTGTAGAGCTCCTTGAGGGTGCCATGTGGCTGCTCCAGCTGGTGCACAGTCAGGTCCACGGTGCCTCCCCCGCAGTCTGCCACCATGTAGCGGTCTCCTGCAGGGGTGGCCGTAAGGACACATTCGTGGCCTGCCTTGCATCCTCAGCTCTGCGCGCCCTTCAGACTTACCCAGCTTGCAGCCCTGCCCCAGGTCCCGAGCCCTGCTCGCGGAAGGGGGGATGGGGATGGGCCCTAAGGGGCTTAGGTGCTTGAACCTCAGGCCAGAGGGTAGGGGCGCAAGGTGCGTGTGGGAGAAGGTTCCAGGGGGACCTTCTGCAGACAATCCCCGGGAGGAGTGGGAGTTAGGGGCACGGCTGTGAGTGGGGTGGGGGTACAGGGGACTGTGAAGGGACTGCCGGGTTAGGTACAGCCGATGGAGGAAGAAGGGGCGGAGTTTCTAGGGGTTGGAGCCGACTTCGTTAACTTTTCCCTGCCGCCATTTGTATATGGTGCCCCGCAGGGCATCTCCCCTTCCCCCCACCTGCTTGCAGCTCTGCCCACAGCTCTCCGACGCCTGACTCCACCAGGAACGTGCGGCTGTGGCGGGACCTTCGCAGCTGCTCGCGGGCTGGGAGTTGAGGGACAGCGGGACAGTGAGGTTAGAAGGAGGGGTCTCGGCTTCCACATTCAACCCCCATCCTCCCGCCAGCGCTCGCCGGAGACTCCTGCTCCACTCCTAACTGGGAGAGAGCAGTACTGAACCCCAAAGAGTCTAGAGAACCCGACGGGTTAATCGCAGGCGCTGTAGCCAACAGCTGAGGGGAGTATTTCTGGCCCCAGGGCCTTCCCTTAACGCAGGAGGGCTCAGGCCATGGCAAAATCAGGGTTAGGTGGGTTCAGAGGAGCTGTGTGTGTGTGTAGCGGGGGAGGTCTTGGGAGTTCAGGACTTGGGTCCTCTCCCTGTCATGGGAAATGGCATCTGGGAGGGTGACCAAGGTTGACCATAGCTGTCTCAGTGCATGGTCCTGACAGCAGGAGCTTGGGGCTGATGGCGGGGAGGACAGCTGATGTGCCAGGAGGGGAGCAGCAGCTGATTCAGTGTCTGTTTACGGGAAAGCTCCCGAAGACCCCTCCCTCAGCTCAGAGTGGGGACCAACTTCCTCCCAGTCCTCCTTTGTCAGTACCAGAGCACGTCCCCCCAGGGGAGGCTCTCCCCCCACCTCAGACTCAGGGCTGGGCTGAGCCCTACCCACCTCAGACAGTGTTTCCCTAGGGCAAGGTGAGATCTCCACCCTCAGACTGGGCTCCCCAGGGTGAGGGCTGTGCCTCCTCCCTCAGACTGAACTCCACCAGGGATGCTTCTCCCTCCTCAGATTGGGCTCCTCCTGGGTGAGGGGGCCTCCCCTTCATGCTGGACATGGCTGAGCTTCTGGCCTCAGGGACCCTCTGACCCTACAAGGGCAGCTGCCTCCAAGCCCACCACTGGGCAGTCCCCCTGGGGGCGGCTCACCTTGCCGGAAGCTGGAATCGATGGAGCGGCGCCCACCCAGGCGCCCACTGCCTGGGGCCCGGCTGCTCAGGTCCACAAGCTGGTGCAGACGCAGCTTGCGGCAGTAGACAGAGGCGGCCTCAGGCTCCAGGGCAATGAGTAGTTGCTCTGCGTCCTCTCTTGACACCAGGCCGGCCTGAGGATGGGTGTTGGGTAGGGCCAGGGAGAACCATGGGCCAAGCATCACTCCTAAGATGGTACCCCGGGGCAGGCAACAGGGCCCCGTCGGGCTCTGGCCTCCTCATTCACACTCCACCCATCCACCCATGCCAACCCTCTCAGGCCCCTCCATGCTGCACAAATTTGGAGCTGCCTCACAACCTCCTGTGACCAGGCTGGGGAGGGGCATGGCCATGGTCAGGGATGCCATGAGGTCACCCAGCAGGAAGAGACCCTAGACAGAGTGAAAACCTAGAGAGCCTGGGATCTGCCCCTCCGAGATGCCCAAGGTGGTCCAGGCTGCAGCAAAGTCTCCTTCACAGAAGGGCTGCCCAGCTGAGCGCTGACTGAGGGTGTTAGCGGAGACTTTAGCACAGTGTGTGTGTGTAGGGGTGTAATGGCCAAACCACCAATCAGAGGAGATGGGAGGGGGCCCTTTGGCTCACTGAACCTCTTCCTCCTCCAGGCTGGTGTCAGACAGTGGCCACAGGCCTCCCACTCCTGGGAGAACTTTGTTCCCCGGGAATCTGATATAGGAGGAAAGAAACTCTTAACAGTAAAATTCCAGGCACCAAGACAGGCCAATTGAGGAGAGAAAAACACTTGGGATCTGTCACTTCCTGCATCAGGACAGGGGATCCCTGTAGGGAGTAGTTTATGGTTTTGTGGGCTTCCCCAGATTCTAATCAGGTGGGGGATGGGGATGGGTGGGTATCGAGACTTCCTGCCCAGGGCCAGCCCTTCCTGAGCTGGCAGCCAGGAAACAGTATGGGAGGAAGCAGCCTGGGTAAACCAGCAGGGGGCACTAGGGTGGGGGTGTTTGCTCTGGCTGGGCACAGTCTTGCTTTTATCCTGGCAAGGGGGATGCCCAGTAGGCTCAGGTTAGTTCCTTCCAGTGACAAGCGTAGGCACCTGCAGACCTGGCACCTGGGGGATGCCTGGCCCCCAGGTGTGTGTGTGGGAGGGTTGGGGGCCCTGGTATCCTCCGATGGGGTCCACAGGCAGGCCTGAGATCCCCTTTGGAGGTCCTAGGATGCCCCCCAAGGGCCCAGGGGCTACACCTCCCCTTTCTCCAGACCTTTGGACATCTCTTATGGTAGGAAGCCCAGCAAACATTGGCCAGAATCACCTCTCTTCTTAGTTCCATAGTCCTGTTTCCACTGTTTAGGCACTTACAATGGTGGGGGCTGTGCTGGGGGTGGAGGTTCCTGAAAATACTGCTGCTGGCTGATGTGGATGTGCTTGGTGTCCTGTCCAGCTGCTGTGAGTGTTGGTAGCTCCTGGCCCACAACTGCCCCCTTCTCTGGAGAACTGCCCTCAGCTGAATGGGAACCACCTCACCTGGAGAGGTTCCCCTGAGTGCCCCAGCAACCAGTGACAGGCTGATATGGATGTACAAAAAGCCGGCCCCCTTGCCTCACCTGGCCAACTCCGGGGTACAGTTCTCCCTCCAGAGCGTTCCATGGAATCAGGCTGAGGCTTCTCCAGTTGAGAACACATCCTGCTCAGCTATTTCTCCTCCCCTGCTTTCCTCACTCCCCTTTCTCTTGAGAGTCCTTCTTCAATAGGCCATATGCACAAGATTCCCCATCTTGGGCTCTGCTCCTAGGAAACCTGACTTAAGACAGTGACGAAGCTGGCCTGGGTCGTGCCACTTGTCCCTCTGCTCTCTGTTCCTGCAGGCTCACTCCCTCTCCTAGTGGCAAGAACCTTCCAAAATGCCCAGCAGGGGAAGGCCGAGGTCTTTACACAATGACTCTGTGACCCCAAGGGTGGTGGGGTGGAGGAGGGTATGGGGCCACCCCCAGGGCCCTCCTGAGCCACATCCACGGCTCTGTCTGCACATCCTCACCAGGTAGGCAGCCTCTCGCATGAACTGCTTGGCTGGCTGTTTCCAGATGGCAGGCACCGTCAATACCCAGCGTACAGTGTCCTTCTCTGGAAGCAATGGACACTGCTCTCTCAGCTCCTGGAGCAGGAGGAAGAAGTGAGGGGAACGGCTGGCTTGGGGTGGGGAGTGGGGGTGTCTTCAGCCCTCTATGGGAGCTGGAGGAATTAATCGAGCCTCAGGAAGGATTTCCCAGCTGAGTTGGAAGAATCCCTAACACTCCCCGGCTCCCAAAACTACGGCCAAGGCAGGCTCTACTAGATAGGAAGGCAGGAGACTGGAGAAGATGACCTCCGACAGTGGCTCCCCATTGGACAGACAGGGGATGGGGCCGCAGCGCACCTGAAGGGCGTGCTCCTTGAAGAAACGCAGGGCATGGGCGAACACCTCCAGGGCAGGCATTTTCTTTCCATTTACTGCCTCTAGCTGGGTCTTCAAGGTGAGATCCTGGAGGGGACACAGGGTGACTGCAGGAGGCCATAGCTCTGCCCCCATTACCTGATGACCTCTCTCTTAAAATCACCCATTTTCTGGTGTTTCTCTTCTTGGCATCGTCCCTCTCTCGCGCTAATCTCACTTTAGATGGTCCCAGCCCCTCTCTTTAGCCCCACACCTCCTCTAACCCTAACCTCACCCCTTGGCCCTGCCTTCATTCCTTCTTACATCCGAGCTCCGCCCCCTGAGCCCCGCCTCACCTGGAGCTTTGCCTACCCTCCATTAGTCCCGACCCTTTCCCTTCTGGCCCCACAGCCCTGGCTGAAGCCGGGTCCGGAGCCAGAATGTGGCTCACAGTGGCGCTGTGGATCTTCATCTTGAACTTCTCGAAGTAGAGCCAGTCACGCGCTTCCTCAGGGTCCAGATCGTGGTAGTAATCACGGGCAGTGTAGCCAAAGCTGTGAAAGGCGCCCTCTGGGGTCAGCAGGAGGCAGGTGGGGGTCTTCTGATGAGCCACGCCTGGGTCTCCGCCTTCCCATTTCCTGCAGAGGCACAGGCTGTCAGTGTGGTCAGCAGCAACCCTCCCTTCGTGGGTTTGGGTGCTGGCTCTGGGACCAGCAGTGTGACCTTGGGCAGGCCACTTAGCCTCCTAAAGCCTCAGTCTCCCTGTCTGTAAAATGGGAATGATAATAGTACCTACCTCTTTGGGTTCTTGCGAAGATGGTGCTTGGCATCCACTTAAATCTCCATAAGTGGGATCTTCTTTCTATCCATGGGGCCACGAGTCCCATCTGACATTCTCAGCTTCTGCTCCCTCCCATGAGGTACACCATTTGACTCTCCTCCCCGTACCCTTAACAAGCAGCAGCAAGCTGTCGTCCACATGCCTGGGTCTGGTCTCCTGATGCGTCTCTCCAGGACCCTAGCAGAGTCCTTCTCCCAGTTTGCCCTCCTCTAGGGCATCTTCCACAGCCAAGCTCCTTCAAGGCATTTGTGATCATTCCTGTCTGATGCACCTCAGCAGCTACACCCCAGTTGACTGCACCTCCAGCAGGCCCCCAAAACCTGAATGAGATTCCAAACCTCCCTATCCACAGGCACCATGTAGCCCTCTACCCAGAACTCCCTGCCCAGTTCACTGGCCTGGCCAATCCTCCCTCCCTTTCCTCTGCTTTCTCTGATGCCCTGACCCCTCTAGGCTCAGCTCATCCCTGCAGCTGTTTAGGGAAGGAACTGAGAATCCAAGCAGGAGGAAGGGCAGGTGTAAATGCTAAGAGGCATGAAGGAGCAGGGAGAACTAACCATAGCTGGCTCAATATACAGTAGGAGAAAATACAGGAATGTTAAAGTCAGTCAAAGAAGAGCATCAGCTGCCATATCGGAATTCTATCTTGCTGGGTTTGAAGTAGGGGAGTGAGGCGGCATGACCACATTTGCATTTAGAAAGGTCACTGGTCCCCATGTAGCAACAGACTAGAGGGGAGGGAGGATGGAGAAGGAACCTCAGGGAGAAGGATATTGCAGCTGTCCAGGTGAGAGAGATTGGGGCTGAACTTAGGGGTGGTGGTTGTGGAGAGCAGTGGATAGGTATTCCAGAGATATTAGGGAGACAGAAATGATGGGGCTTGGTGGCTGGTGGGGGTGAGAAGGGCTTGGGAGGAGACCAGGATGTCCCTCAGTTACTTAGTGTGCCCGTCACTTCCACAGGACAGACAGTATCCCTTCATGTGTCCTTGGCCCCAGCATGGGGCCCAGCATGGCCTCAGCTGTGTATGCTGAGGAGTATGCCAGCTGGGATCCCTGAAGCTCCTAGACGGCTATAAGTGCCCAGAGCCTTTGTGGTTTCATGTGGATGTGGAGGGAGCAGAGGAAGTGGAAGGACAGTCCAGATGCACACAGGTCAAGTCCCTTGTATCTTTGGGGCAGTGACCCTTCTGTCTGTCTCTCCATCCAACCTTCTATCCAGCCTCCCAGGCCCTGGGGAGCATCCCTGATCCCCCATCCCAGTCTGGGTTGGGAGCTTTAGGGTCTTCCACCTCCTGGCTGCAGCCCCTCTAAGATATATTCAGATGATCAGGGTCTCAAGGCTTGGAGGGGAGTGTCAAACAAATGTTTTGTTCAAACAAAACTCGACAACATCAGAGTGGAATTTTTGAACATCTCTTTCATAGCAACTGTATCACTTGTCAACTGAGTTAACCCTCTGATCCTTCGTTTCCTTGTTTTTCATTTGAAATGTTGGACCTTGGAATCTACCCTGTAGCAATCCCAGCACAAGTTTCCAAGGAAAGATATTCATTGCAGCACTCTCTGAAATAGTGAAAAATAAGAGGAAAAAATCTCCTGAAAACAATAGAAGAATGAATCAATAGAAGAATGAATCAATTATGAATAAATTATGACACATCCATACTATGGAATACTATGTAACTGTTAAAAGAAAGAGGTGGCAGGGGCCGGCCCGGTGGTGCAGCAGTTAAGTTCGCACATTCCGCTTCTCAGTGGCCTGGGGTTCGCCGTTTTGGATCCCGGGTGCGGACATGGCACCGCTTGGCAAAAAGCCATGCTGTGGTAGGCGTCCCAAGTACAAAGTAGAGGAAGATGGGCATGGATGTTAGCTCAGGGCCAGCCTTCCTCAGCAAAAAGAGGAGGATTGGCAGTAGTTAGCTCAAGGCTAATCTTCCTCAAAATAAATAAATAAATAAATAAGAAAGTGGTGGCAATGTATTGATATGAAACGTCTACAAAATAGTGTTGAAAGTTTAAAACAAGGCAAGTTGTATGATTTCTCATTTTTATTTAAAAAACGAATGTATGTTAAAAATAGAAATACCATATGACCCAGCTATCCCACTACTGGGTATTTTTCCAAAGAACTTGAAATCAACAATTCAAAGAGACTTATGCACCCCTGTGTTCATTGCAGCATCATTCACAATAGCCAAGACATGGAAGCAACCCAAGTGCCCAGCGACTGCTGAATGGATAAAGATGTGGTATATATATTACACAGTGGAATACTACTCACCCATAAAAAAGACAAAATCGTCCCATTCGCAACAACATGGATGGACCTTGAGGGTATTATGTTAAGTGAAATAAGCCAGACAGAGAAAGACAAACACCATACGATTTCATTCATATGTGGAAGATAAACTAACACATGGACAAAGAGAACAGTTTAGTGGTTACCAGAGGGGAAGGGGGTCAGGTGGTGGGCACAAGGGGTGAAGAGGCACATATATATGTTGACTGACAAAAAATAATGTACAACTGAAATTTCACAATGTTATAAACTATTATCACCTCAATAAAAATAAATAAATATATAAGATGTAGAAAGGCAATTGTGAGCACTGTGAAACTTTCAATAAATTCTTCACATCAAAAAAAACCACATGGAGGCCAGCCCCGTGGCCGAGTGGTTAGGTTCACATGCTCTGCTTTGGCGGCCCAGGGTTTTGCCAGTTCGGACCCTGGGTGTGGACATGGCACTGCTCATCAAGCCATGCTGAGGCAGCATCCCACATGCCACAACTAGAAGGACCCACAACTAAAAATACATAACTATGTACTGAGGGGCTTTGGCGAGAAAAAGGAAAAATAAAAATCTTAAAAAAAATATATGTGCATATATATGTATGTGTGTTTGTGTACAAGTCCAGAAAAAGATTTGTGTATTTTACTGTTATATTTCAATAAAAATTTAAAATTAAAAACAAAGCCCAACAAGAGGATATGAATAGACATTTTTCCAAAGAAGATATACAGACGGCCAACTGGCACATGAAAAGATGTTCAACATCATTAATTATTAGGGAAATGCAAATCAAAACTACAATGAGATATCACCTCCCACCTGTCAGAATGGCTATAATTAGCAAGACAAGAAATAACAAATGTTGGAGAGGATGTGGAGAAAAGGGGACCCTCATACACTGCTGGTGGGAATGCAAACTGGGGCAGCCACTATGGAAAACAATATAGACATTTCTCAAAAAATTAAAAATAGAAATGCCATCTATCCAGCTATCCCACTACTGAGGATTTATCCAAAGAACATGAATTCAACAATTCAAAGAGACTTACACACCCCTATGTTCATTGCAGCATTATTCACAACAGCCAAGACGTGGCAGCAACCCAAGTGCCGAGCGACTGATGAATGGATAAAGATGTGGTATATATGTACAATGGAACACTACTGAGCCATAAGAAAAGATAAAATTGTCCCATTTGCAACACCATAGATGGTCCTTGAGGGTATTATGTTAAGCAAAATAAGCCAGACAGAGAAAGATAAACACCATATGATTTCACTCATATGTGGAAGATAAATAAACACATGAGAAGGAGAATAGTTTAGTGGTTACCAGAGGGGAAGGGGGGAGCTGTTGGGCAAAAGGGTAAAGGGGCACGTATATATGGTGACGGATAAAAACTAGACTATTGGGGGTGATAACGATGCAGTCTATACAGAACTGATATATAACAATGTGCACCTGAAATTACAGAAAGTTATAAACCAGTATGACCTCAACAAAATAATTAAAAAAAATCAAAGCGAAGCCCAGCATTTCCTGTAGAGGGCAGGGAGCTGCTCCAGTTGAGGCTCGGAGCCCAGACCTGGGGCCTATCCTCCAATGTTTTGCCCCAGTGGGGAGCCCCAGATGAGGAGTGGAAGGAGCTCTGAAGAGACCCCTTGTCTCCTCAGTGTCAGTACTGCTGGGACCAGGCCTATCCCAGGGTATGAGGACTCCCCCCACCAACTTCCCAACCCAGCCGCCCTCACCTCATCATGTGGATGGCCTCAGGGTCACTGGCAAAGCTGAAGGCATAGCCACTGGATGTGGTGCCGAAGTCGATGGCCACCACCACAGAGAAGGGGGCCGGCTGGGGGGTTCGGGCCTCGGGCTTCTGCAAACAAAGCCTAGAGTCAGGTTGCACCCCACAGGGCCAGGCTGACTGCGTGTGGGAGCTCCTCTCCTCTGCTGGCTGTGGTCCAGACCAGCCCTGGCCCACCCCCACCTGCCTGCCTGCCTAGGCTCCCCTCCCCTCCTAGGCTCCAGGCTGAGCCCTGGAGTTGCCAACTGCTCAGAAAGCCCACAGCGTCTCAGGTAGCCCCATGCACTTTTTGGCTCAAGCTCCTGCTTTCCTGCTTCTGGTTCTCTGGTGGCCTTCTGCCTACACTGCCTTAGCCCCGCCCCCATCTCACATCATTTCACAGCCTGGCACCAGCCTGGGCCCAGCTGGGAGCAATTTTGCTCCTCCGGGTTGCTTCATAGCACATGGACCCATGTATATTTGACCCTCTTGCTCTCTGTGGCTACAGTGACACAACCAGACGCTGTCTGGTTTTGTGGCAGAGAAGAGAGCCCCCACGCATGCGCCCAGAGTGGTCCCTATCTTCTCCCAGGCCAAGCCTGGGCTCCTTGAGAACAAGGGGGTCTCCAGGCTGGATCACTAGAGGGAGGCCATTCTAGGTGGGGTAACCAGGGAGCTTGGGGAAGGCTATGTCCTGGATCCTTCAAGCTAGTGCTATCCAAATTATTTTTTAGCAACATGTCTCCTCCTCCCCAGATATAACTTGTATTAAGGTGGGGCTGTGGTAGAGGGAGGGAGAGCAACTCTGGGAGGCCCAGTGCTCTGAGGACCGGGAAGAACTACATGCCCATAGGTCCACCTACCCCAGGCAGGCTTGCTGCAATGGCCCCTGGACGTCATCCTGGAGGGGGCTCAACTCAGTAGAACTGTTACCCCTACCATCCAAGGTCACCCGAAGCTACCCTTCCGGGAGAACATGACTGGAGTGTGCAGGGGCAGGAGGCATGGTGGCACCCCTAGCCCAGAACAGTCTAGCCTTTGCTCTCTGGAGCACGACCCCCCTGCACAGCACCCAGGCCACCCACCACCACCAGCTCCGGGCTTACTGGAGACTGCGAGGGTGTGAGGGGGGCAATGCCACAGCTTTCCTGGGTCCTTGGGGAGCCGGGTGGACTGGGCACTGGGGACTGCTCTGGGCTGGAGCCTGCAAAGAGAAGGCAAGTCACTCTAGCACAGTCAGGTGGGGGGTTGGCAGCCGGGGAGGTGCTCCATCAGTCCTTGCTGGGCCAAGGCAAGGAGCACCCTGCTGGGGAAGGGGGAGTGGGAGGGAGGGCAGGAAGGACACGAGTGAGAAGAACGGGGAGGCAGCTGAGGGCCCGTTATCAGCTAGAGGCGACCCATCTCTGGAGGGTGACCCAGGCTTCACCTGGGGATTCATCGTCTCCCCAGCACCCCTCAGACACAGCAGGGGAGGGAAGAGATAGAGAAGCATTGTGGGAGACCGAGTCTAGAGACAGGAGGGCAGGTGAGCTCCCGGGGTGGGCCTAAGGGTGGAGAAACCAGAAAAGGTGGGGGGACTATATACCTGAGTGGGAATGGGGCCGCTCCCCACTCCCAACTAAAGCTCAGCCACGTGGTTATAATCAGGACCTGAGGGAATCGCGCCCCTTTCCCTCCCCAAGAGCCACAGACAGGCCCAGCTGGCTGCCTGGTGAGGATCAAGGGGGTCAGCACCTCCCCCAGCCCAGCCCTGAGCTGAAGGGTGTCCACAACACTAGAAAGTCACATTCTAAGGCCCCCCCCCCCCCCCACCATCCCCTGGCCCTCTACAACACACATATACCTGGAGTCAGCGTTTGGGTGCAGGAGACCCCACAGAGACCCTCTCGCAGGCCCAGGACTGACTGGACCTTTGGCAGGAGGAAGCGGTGCAGCCCCCAGAGGTCAGCCCAAAGCCTGGCTTGGAGGCTTAGGCAGCTCAGGGGGCAAGAGGGCCTACCTGGCTGGACATCCCCTAGGTGTGGGCTGGTGGCTTGTCACCACCACCTGGGCTTTGCTAAGACCCCTGTGAAGGATACTGGGGCTGCCCTGAGATTCACGTGTGGGGACAGGGAGGCTGGCCAGGGAGGCTGATGGGGTCTGGCGTGAAGACCCACGGACAAATCAAACAGGTCTGTCTGGTTTCCGGCTGAGCCAGGGCTGGGTCCTGTGTTCCCTCAGCTGCAAGCATGTGGCCCTGACAGTCCCAGCCCTCCCTGGCCTTGGGGTCCCCTGGGAACATATGTGAGGGGCCAGGCACGAGGGGGACTCTAGGAAGTGCCTGGAAAGGCTGGAGTCCGTCTTGAGCTGCTGGAGGGGCTGGGAGGTGGTGCTCATACTCTCAGGGCTCCTTTATCTCAGGCGGCCAGCACAGGACTGGGCTCTGCCACCAGCTCCAGCTTGAGAGGCCAAGTTGCTGTGGCTCGAGCCTGGGAAGGGAGGCAGGAAGGAAGGCCCAGCCTGCCAGATCTTTGTGAGTGGACTTCCTGAGGAGTGTCCCTCCTGCCTCCTGGCCTCCCACCCCTGCAGAGAACCCAGAGCCTGCTCCCAGACCAGGCCCCAGGCGGACACTCACGCACGCACAGAATTCTGTGTACACACCCACCTGCAGACATACACACTCTCACACAAGGTCCTGTGCACAGAGATCTGCCTACAGGCAGACAACACACACACACACAGAATGGCGCTCAGGAGCCTCGATTGGGAGAGGTCCCCATGGACAGACTGGGGGTGGGTCTCAGCGCCGGGGTGAGTGGGGTGGTGGGTTGGGGGGGCGGTTGGGGGTTCTTACCAATGTACAGCCCCTGCAGGCCCACCTCCGGGACAGTCAGCATCTCTGCAGGCCCAGTGGCTGTGAACGGAAGGGACAAGCAGAGTGGCATCTATTTGTTCCTTTGTTCCCTCACTGAATGCTTATTTATCTTATTTATTGACTTTTGGCCAAGGTCCTTTGAAGCAAATCCAAGACATCATGTTGTTTCACCTACACATATGTCTCTCCAACAGATAAAGACTTTTTAAAAAACATCACCACAACACCATTATCATGTCCAGCAAAATTAACAGTAATTCCTTAATCTCATCTAATGCTCAGTCCCACAGTCCCAGCTTGTCTCAAAAATGTCTTTTTAACAATTGCAGGGGCCAGCTGGGTGGCACAGTGGTTAAGTTTGCATGCTCTGCTTTGGCGGCCCAGGGTTCATGATCGGATCTCAGGTGAGGACCTACACACCGCTCATCAAGCCATGCTGTGGCAGCATCCCACATACAAAAAATAGAGGCAGATTGGCAAAGATGTTAGCTCAGGGACAATTTTCCTCAAGCAGAAAGAGGAAGAATGGCAACAGATGTTCGCTTAGGGCCAATCTTCCTCACAAAAAAAAAAAAAAACACTTTGTGGAAATCAGGATGCTCCTACATGTTTTTGGGTGCCCACTCTGTGCCAGGTGGTGGGAGACATCAGTGACCCAGAGAGACATGGTTCCTGCCCCAGGAGCCCACAGCCTGGTGGGGACACCATTCACAATCAGATGATCACACAAGTCAATTTGAGATTACAAAGGATGCTGTGAAAGTCACAGCTGGATACAAGCAGGGCCAAATGGGGAGCATAGTAAGGCTGGAGAGAGGGGCTGGGCTGGCCTGATGCTGCAGGAAGGCCCTCGTGGACCCTATTTTAGAGTTGGTTTTATATGAAAGGTAACAGCAAATCCTGAAAAGTTTGAGGAGCCAGAGTAGGGGTGCAGGCAGGACTAAATTTGCGTTTTGAAGTGTCTCTCTGTCTGCATGGGAGCGTGGATTGCAGTGGGGCAACATGGAAGCAGGAGCCCAATTAGGGCTCCAGGTGACAGCTGGTGGTGGCTATATGCCTTGAAACAGGAGTGGAGACATTTAAGAGACAGTCAGAGGTTAAAACCAACAGGGCTGATGGAGGATGGCTGGATTGGACGCGGGAGGTTAGGAAGAAGGTGTCAAGGGGGCCACGGTGTGGTCAAGCTAGGAGATGGAGGGTGAGATGGAGATGACTGCAGAAGGGCAGGCTGGCAGGGGGAAAGTGGCGGGGTTCTTGGTGCAGTTTTGAAACTGCTAAGAGAACATACCAAGGAGCCAGATGCCGTGTGATCTCGAGGGCAGGGAGAAAGCTGAGGTGGAGATGTGCGTTTCAGACTCATTGTCATGGGAGGCTTGGCAGAGAGAAGAGAAGCTGTGCCTGAAGGCTGACTGGAGGAAGGTGGGCTGGCCAAGGAGACCCAGATGCCTGCCATGGTTTCACGAAGACCCATAAGAGACGGGCGTGAAGCTAGATGCCTGTGAGAGGTTGTTAGATGACTGGAAACATCTTGTTTTAATGGCAGGCATTTTGGTGGAATGGCGGAGATGGGGTAGCAGTCAGGCAAGCCCAGGCGAGGAGCGAGCAGAAGGTGAGAGAACGGACCTAGCCGTTCTGAGAAGCTTGGCTGAGACCAGGAGCTGATGTGAGGCAGTAGCTGGGAGAACGTAAAGCTTGAGGGAGGAGAGGAAGGGTTTTTCTTTTCTTTTCTGAGATGGGAGGAACTTGAGCTTGTGTCTGTGAAGTTCTGGGGGCCAGGGTAGAGGCAGCGTCCTCCCGGTCATGGACAGCTTTGATGTTCAGTGTGGTCTCAGAGGAGCAGCACTGGGTTCCCAGGAGCTTGTTAGAAATGCAGAACCTCGGGCCCTGCACCGGACCTGCTGAGTCAGAACTTGCATTTTAGCAAGATCCCAGATAGTTTGGTGCACAGTAAAGTTTGAGAAGTGCTGCTCAGTGTGTCCCTGGGCCAGTCTTCAGATCGCCAATGCTATTGTCCTCACTGTGGGCCTGGCTGCCTCCCTAAACAAGGGTGGGGGCTGTCCAGAGCCCACACCCTCTCTGTAGCCAGTGGCCTGATCAGGAAGTTTTGCTAACAAAACCCAGGCAGACACAGAGCTGGGCACCATAACACCCATACACACACATAGGCACGCACCCTTGCTCGTGCACAGTTCCCACAACCCAGCCTCGTCATGGACACCCAGACATGTCCAGGACACTCCTGCATGGCCAGCAACATGGAGATTTCCAGACACACCCAGTCCTGCTGTCACTGGAGGCTCACAGTTGGATGTCCAGGAATCAGAATCAGGGGAAAGATAGGGACTGGTCGTGGGCACTCATAGAGCAGCTGGGTGATGCTGAGAAAAGGGAAAGCAAAACGGGGGGTGGGTATGGGCCTTGAGAGCTAGGGACAGGAGCCCAGCTAAGGTGACGGAGTGGCATGCTAGAGGCGGTACCCACCGGCTCACAAGAGCTGATTCTGTGCATCTCTTCCCAATTCTGCATTCACTGACATCACATTGGTAGCTTGAAATCAGCCATAGTGGGAGCATTTACACCACAGAAATTGGCAAACACTACAAATCAGGTTTTTCTTCCTCTTGGAGAGTTGATGGTAAAACATGGACCAGTACACCACTGGATCAAGGTCACAAGGGAGAAGCTGGCAGCCTGGTTTGTATATTGTTTCCATTCTTCAGCAAAAACTTATTGAGCATTTCTTTGTGTCAGACTCTGGCTAAATGCTGGGGAAACACATGGTTGAATGAATGAATGGGTTTTCTGGACTAAACCTTTTGTATCTGGAGGAGAAACATGTTAGAACCACCAGGAAAAAAAGACTCAGGAGGCATCAATCTAAGCTGGATTCCAGGTCTATACCGTGTGCCTATCATCTCCCCAGCTCTCTGAAGCCAGGCCAGTTATCTGCCACCTCTGAGTGTGTGATACATTGGGTGCCCCTAGACTGGGGCCTCGGGACTGGCAAGGGTCTAGAATGGTACCTGGCCGGAATGTATCATGTCTTCTAACTGTGCCTCAGTGCCTATCCTGTAAAATGGGTCACACAGGGTGCTTGTAAGGACCTACAAGTCCAGGTAAGGAAGTGGTTGATAAAGGTGGGGAGCTGGCCAGATGTGAGCAGTGTACTTTCTCTTCAGGATGTGGATTGTGAATTTTCTCTTCTTAGAAGTTTTTGGTCTCATTGAGACTTTTATTCTAGTCATTCTAAGTTCCGTAGGGAGGGAGGGGGATCAATTGCGTTAAAGAAGGATCCTACTGATGCCTTGAAAGGTGGAGGTAGAAGACGTTGCCGGCCCTGCAAGCAGGCACACACGCCCGGGGGGTCTTCGGGACATGCCCCACATGCATACATGCCCACACACCCAGAAACATTTAAGGGGAACGCTGACCATGGGGCTCAGGACAGCCTCAGCTCCCAAAAGCTACATCTGCGCAGACTCCACAGCTGGAAATGGGGGGAGGTAGACCCCCACCCCAGGGACCCACTAATTTCAGAGTGGTAATGTTTATGGTTTTGAGAATAATTGGGTGGAGCAGTTTGATTTACACAGAAAGCAACTTCATTTCCTGGCTAAAAGCGCACGCCAAACTCTGGCCCCAGCCTAACCCCTACCCTACCCACAGACAGACTCTTAACCCTGCCCATGGACTGACCCCTAACCCCTGGCCTCATACTGACCTCCAATCTTCAGCTTCACCCTGACCCCTGGCCCTGAGTTCTACCCAATAAGCATGAACTATTAGTCACTGGGGACCAGGATAGGGTGTGGTCGAATAGAGACTTGAAACCAGAGACTCCCATCCCAGAGTGCCCCCCAGACGTACAAAAGCCTAGGACTTTCTGCCTGATGGTGAGATTTCTCCAAGGATCTCCTTCTGGGTGGGGAAGTTAAGGCTGGGTACTTATGCCCTCCAGGCACTAGGGGTGTGTCGTGTTGCTGGATTTCAGGGCTCCACACAGACCTGGCCTGTGCCCATCAGGACAAAGAGCCCACCCAGATCTTTACAGCTCCCTCCCTCCCCTGCAGGCTTCCTGTCACTGGGACCCTACCTCTCCCATCCTCTGCTCTCCACTCATCATCTTTAAGGGCCCTTTAATGGAACAGGACAGTCAGCAGGCAAAGAGAGGCCGCAGGCAACTCCTCCAAGCCATGGATTGGGCCAACCAAGGCCCAAGACACAGATCGGAAACCCCCAAAGGCTGCCCCAGCCTGTCTCTGGAGAGGAGCCCTCCAGGAGACGGACCAGTAGGAGGCTGTGGAGTGGGGTGGCTGCCTCCTCCTGTGCTGGGGCAGGGAGTGACAGAAATGGCCTCCCACGGCCCCTCCCTGTCCTCAACTTTTCTTTGCATACATCCTGACCCATCCCCATGGTCCTCATCATGGGAGCAGCTAGTTCACAAACAACCTCTGTCCTACATAGCCCAGGGCCTGCAGCCCCTCCCATCCTTTGCCCCCCAGTCCCCCTGACCTCCCTGACTTTCTGGGGTCCAGGCCTGCCTTTGCTCTCAGGGAGTCCATATTCTCAAGCTCACTCTCTTGGTCTCTCTCCCCAACACAAGCTTGACTCACAGGTCCCCTACTGCCCCCGAGAGAGCCCAGACCCCACCCCATCTGGACCTCCAAGCTGGCCTCACAGAGGGAAACAGAGGTCCCTGGTCAGGAAGCCAGCCCACAGCCTCGAGACACTGGCACCCAGGCCACCCAGCCATTCTCCAACTTCCCGAACCACAGGCCCTGGGACCTCCCCCTTCCCAGGCGCCCCCCAAACACGCACTCAACCCCCGGGTCTCTACCTCAGGCCTAAGCACAGTGTCCTCCACAAATTAGCTCCCTGGAGCAGCCCCCAGCCCCACCCCAGACTCCGACCATCCGCAGAGCGGGTGTGGGGTCCCAAAGCCGGGATGGGAGCCCAAGGTCCCCTGGCCAGTTGCCCGGTCGCACCCGCAGCCCCGCTGAAGACAGGGGCTTGTAGATCTGTCCCCAGCCGGCCCCCCAGGGTCAGAAACTTTGTGGTGGGGTCGCAGCCCACAGCCCGGGACAGGACGACAAACCCCGGCACTTTCTTCCTCTCTGGGAACCCAGCAGCCCCGACCCAAGCCCAGCACTCACCTCCGCCCTCCTGACAGCCGGACCTCTGTCCAGCTGCCTCGATCCCGGCCGCGGTGGTGGCCGTGCCCTGCCGCGGCGGCCGCAGCCCTCGACGTGCGCCCGGCCAGCGCCGCTGCCCGCCGCTCCCTCCCCCCGGCCGGATGGCCGGCCGGCTGCGCCCCGGGGCGGCCCGCGCTCGCAGCCCAGATGTGCGAGCCCGGGGCGGGGCCTGCCTGCGCGGGCCTCCACCGAGGGGCCCAGCCTGGCCCTGCGCCCGCCCTCCCTGCGCCCCTCCCGCGCCGCGCCCCCGCCGCCGCGCCTCCCCCGCGCCGCCCGCAGCGTGGGGGGGGGGGGGGGGGAAGGGTGGAAGGGAGGGGAGAGGGGGGCAGGCAGAGAGGGGAGGTGCAGTAGGGGAAGAGGAATTCCAGACCCCACGTTGGCCTCCCGCCGCCCAGCTGTGGAGGGCTCCCCTGCCCGCCCCAACAGGCCCAGCTGCTGGGGAGGGAGAATTCTGCCCTAGACCCTCACAGTCCCTGCCCCACAGCCCTCCAGCCCCTGCCCCACAGCCCTCCAGCCTCTGCCCCACAGCCCTCCGGCCCCTGTTCTACACCCCTCACAGTCCCTGCCCCACAGCCCTCCAGCCCCTGCCCCACAGCCCTCCAGCCTCTGCCCCACAGCCCTCCGGCCCCTGTTCTACACCCCTCACAGTCTCTGCCCCACAGCCCTCGGGCCCCTGTCCTACACCCCTCACAGTCCCTGCCCCACAGCCCTCCAGCCTCTGCCCCACAGCCCTCCGGCCCCTGTTCTACACCCCTCACAGTTTCTGCCCCACAGCTCTCCAGGCCCTGCCCACACCCCTCCAGTCTCTGCCCCACAGCCCTTCGGCCCCTGTCCTACACCCCTCACAGTCCCTGCCCCACAGCCCTCCAGTCCCTGCCCCACACCCCTCCAGTCTCTGCCCCACAGCCCTCCAGTCCCTGCCCCACACCCCTCCAGTCTCTGCCCCAGACCCGTCCAGCCCCTGCCCCAGACCGCTCCCCTGAAGTTTCCTTTGCCTGGTCTCCAGTAGTCAGACAAGAGGCCAAATTGAGGGTGAGGGCTGGCTTTTGGGTCCCAGGCTGTGGCCCAGCTCTGTCCTTGTTGAAGTTTGGGGCAATGAGGCAAGAGTTCTCACCGGTTGGGGCCTCACTCCTGGCGAGGGGACCACTCGGAACTCATCCTGCCTTGGCAAGGAGCACCCAGCCCCTTCCTGTGGGGAGTCACAGCCTTCTTCCTGTCCTAACCCAGGCCCTGTCGGGAATGCTGGGATGTGGGCTCCAAACAGGTAGAGATTCTGTTCTACTAGGCCCCTCTAAGGCAGCTGACTTACCAGGGCCCCAGCCCCGCTCCAGTTCTGGCAAGGCCCGGGCCCAGCCCCTTCCCCTCTGCCCAGTGTGCCCCTACAGAGGCTCAGGCTGAGCATGGGTGGAGTGGGGGCCAAGGACTGCTTCTCAGTGAAGTCTCTGTAGGCTAGGGGGCTGGCCTCCTGTCTGGTCTCCCACCCCCTGGGCAGACAAGGCCCCTGCAGTTCTCTGAGCTTCACAGTTGCCCCTCCACCTCAAATCTTTGCAGGACCCTTTTCCCTCCCCAGAATACTTTCCTCCCCGCTCTCTGCCTATCTAAAAGGCTCCCAGTTAAAGTGTCACCTCCACTAGGCTTGTTGCCTTTATTGTCAGGGCCTCTGCCCTAGAGGGCCCCTGCAATGGGGTCCAGGTCGGGGGTGTGCTACACCAGACAATTCTGGACGTCAGTACCTGGCCAGCAAGCCAGCAGCCAGTCAGCAGCCTCCACTGGCTGCTCCAAGTGTGTGTCTCTATCTGTTGGTGTGTCTGTGGGTATGTGTGTGTCTTTGTGTGTCTATGACTACATGTGTATGTATGTCTGTGTCTCTTGCGATGTCTATGTGACTGTGTCTATGTGCCTACGTGTGTCTATGAGGCTGTGTATGTTATATGTGTGTTGCTGTGTCTTGCGTCTTTGTGTGTGAGTGCGTTTGTCTGTCTGTGGGTGTGTGACAGGCGTGTGATGGGAGCTGGCAGGCCTTCTTCTCATTCCAGAGGCTGAGCAAAGCCTGGGAGGGTGGAAGTGAGGCCGTACATGAGTATATTGGGAAGGGGTGAAGGGTCTGGCCCCTTGAACACAACCTGCCTCTTTTTCCCTTCCACTCCCCGTTTTCCTCCATCCCCATCCTCAGCTCCACAGATTGGCTCATCTCTGAGGGCCCCAGGCGGCAGGCGCTGAGCAGGAGTGAAGACTCACGGGTGGGGGTCCCCAGCCCTCAGCACCCTCCTGCTTGGCAGCCTTCTTTTCCCCCCATTTCAGGCCCTGACGGTCTGACTCTGGAGTCACAGGCCCCACCCTTGGGCAGCTTCCAGTCTGACGGAAGAAAAAGATAGCAAACAACCCCAGTGAATGCTCATTCTGTGTCAGAGGAAATTCGATTCAACTGCCATCAGATTTGGGCCCAGGTGGGCGTGGACAAGGGTCCTGCAGAGCCCTACCCTTTACTGTCCTCTCTATGCCCTTGTCCCTCCCTCCTCTCCCCTCCACTGCCATTGTGGGCCCACCCACTGACCTCACCGGCTTCCTGCTTCTCCCTGAGGTGGGGAAGCTCAAGGAAGGATCAGCCTCCGACGGTGTCCTCCCAGGAACAGCCTCTCTGAAGGCCAGGCTTCCCTTGTCTGGCCTTTGCTCAGGAGCTGCCAGTCTTGGGCATGCCCTGGCTCCCAGCCCTGCACCTCCAGTCCATCTCTGTGGTGCCACTGGAGGAGACTTTCAAAGTGCAAATCTGGTCCCATGGCCTCACCACTCCTACACTCTCCATGGCTCCCCATTACCCACAGGAGAAGATCCAAGTGATCTCAGGAGTGTACTGCCCTTAGCTGACCTCTCCAGCTCCCCTTTCCGGCCCTAACCTCCAACCCCATCTCCTGCCCCTCAAGCACAGCCTGCCTTCTGTGCTTCGGACTCTTCGTTCAACGCAGGCCAGCCCCAGCCCTGACCTGCTCGGCAACATCCTTCCCTCCCTTGGGCCTCAGACAGAAACCGGCCCCTCGCACCCTGTTGTGAGTGCTGTGTCTGCTTGGAGAGCCCCCGGCCGGGTCACCCCCAGGTGGGGCTTCCAGGAAGACTCGGGGTTTGGAAGGCAGGAGCCAGGCTCCCCTTTCCTGGTGCCTGACAGGCAGTTTTAGGGCAGAGGGTGACGTTTGGCTTTAGGCCAGGTGATCCCCCTACTTAAGCCCATGCGTGCTGAGGGGCTGTGGGGAGAACCTCTCAGTCTCCTCCCTCCTGCCCAGGCCTGGCTGCTGGTTCCACCTCAGAGCTTGGGGCAGGCACACACTCACACACACACGCACACGCACACACACCCAGGGGACGGCAGGTGCCCCCTCGGCCTGTCTCAGGAGTGGGGCTTGGGTGGGGGTGGGCAGTAGACCAGTACTTGTTGGCTGCCCCTCATGATGTGCTGGTGCCTAACTGGGTACCTTACCCTTTCACACATGCTGCCACGGCACCCTCGGGAGAAGGACTTTCCATCCTCATCCTACAGAGGAGAAAGCTGAGGCCTGGCAAGGACAGGGCACCGCCTGATTCAGACCCACGGCTGCCTGAGAGCCTGTGCTGTTGCTTGTGCCACATGTTACAGGAGGCCATTGAAAGGAGGATGGTCCCTGGGCACCCAGAGCACCGTCCCCCCATGGTTGTCTAGCCCTGCCTGCTCCTTCCTGGGGATAGCAGGTGGGTGGCTCCTGGGAGAGAGGCCTCTAGAGGGTTTCTCTGCCAGATTCCTGAGGTGCCAGCTTCCTTCCAGGAATTACTCTGCCTGCCCCCGCCCAGCTGGACTTCCTCTCAGTGGCCCAAAGCCTCGGTCTGCATCATTTTCCTCAGTGGAGATGGGAGTGCGGGAGGCTTCCCCAGCCTGTGGCCAGGAGCCCAAGGCTCAACCTTGGCGGTGCCCTGCCTCCACTGTCAGGCAGCTGGCGCCTCCCCCTTCATGAAAAGAAAGCCCTGGGGGCCCACCTTCCTGCTGAGCACCCCCAATACCCTGCCCCAAATGACACCCAGAGCAGCAGAATTGGCCCAGCTCCTGGAACTGTGCACTGACACCGCCCCACTTGCAGCCCCTTCTTCAGAGGGATGTTATTAGAGTTCCCAGCAGGGACATGGGGAAGCCTTCTTGGAGGAGGTGACCCCTGACCTGAACCCTGAAGGATGACTGAGAGAGTTATCCACTCTCTCAGTGGAGAAGCAGGAAGGGCATTCCAGGAGGAGGGAACAGACCAGACAAAGTCACAGAGGGTGGAGTGAGCAGGAGGCAGCTGGGTGAGGGGCTGGGTGTGTTTGTCGCTGATGCTTTCATGTACAGACCTACCCTTGTGTCCTACGCCAGCAGGCACTCTGGCCCTTTGCACGGGAACCCTCAACCCCACTTGCTCCACTTGGGCATCTTCTGTTTGGGGTCTTCAGTCTCTATTCTGGACCACCAGGAATTCAGCTTCATTGCACCATTCTCTCTCTGCTCATGTCTTCACTTAGCTTGGGTGACACCTCCCCTCGCCAGCCTCTGCCCCACAGAGTTACCCCTCTACTAGGGTTTGGGGCTACAGAAAAGGACCAAGGCTCTAAGGGAAAAGGAAATGTTGGGGCAAGATGATACTTCCATTTCAGCCATGTCGACTTGGGGGAGATTGTGTGACTGCTGTTTAGACAATGCTGGCTGCCCCCTCTCCCAATATCTATTCTCCTTTTCTTTTCTTTTTTCTTTTTTTTTTTTTTTGGTGAGGAAGATTTGCCCTGAGCTAACATCTGTGCCAATCTTCCTCTATTTTGTGTGTGGGATGCCACCACAGCATGGCTGATGAGTGGTGTAGGTCCACGCCTGGGATCCGAACGCCACAAACCCAGGCTGCCGAAGCAGAATGGCCTAACTCAACCATTATGGCACAAGGCCAGCCCCTCTATTCTCCTTTTTTGGATAATAGAATTTTCTCTTTTTAGCCGTGCACATGGCTGCTCAGTATAAAGAATAGATTTCCCACCCCTCCTTGTTGCTAGGCATAGCCTTGTGGTTAAGTTCTGGCTAATGAGGTGTAAGCAGAAGTGTTATGGGGCATCTTCCAGCCTTTAAACACTGCTGTTGGCTGCCCATTGTTTCTCGTTCCTCATCCTGCTGCCTCGAATGTTGATGAGATGACTGGAGCTCTAACCACCAGGTTGGACCATAACATTGAGGGACCCACCCTAGTGATAGCAGAAATGTGACCAGCAAGGAAACTGGCACTTGAGCAGTATCCCCATGCCAGTCCAGGGCTGTGTCCTTTCAGACTTTTAAGTGCAAAAGAAAGAAACTCTTTTGTTTAGGACACTCTATTTTCAGTCTGCTACTCCTAGCAGAATGTAATCCTATCTCATTTGACCCCAAGGAGAAATGTTGACTAGGCAGTTGGTATATGGATCTGGAACTCGAAGCAGAGTCTTGGGTTGTGGGTAGAAATTTGGCAGTCGTCCTGGTGGAGATGGTAATTGAAGCCATGAGAGTGGATGAGATCACCCAGGCGGAGAGTGTGGTGTGGAAGAGAAGGGAAGAGGCCTGCCCCCCCCACCCCCCACTGCCCCTTGCCCATGAAAGATGATTCTGGCTTTGCCACTCAGTTTCATCCACCCCTTTCCCACGTTGTGTGAGGAGGGTTCTGCCTCCCCAGAACACTTCTTGGCTTTTATGATGCAGAGTCAGGATGGAGGGCGGCTGGGGAAAGACGAGAGGTGTATGGACTAGGATTGGGGGAAATTGTTTTGAGGAGTTTTTAAAGAGAGAATTCTAAGAGTAGCCATTGTGTGTGGATCGGAGAAGAAAAGAGAGGAGTTTTTTAACATGTTGCTGTAATCTGAGTATCCCTTTCATGGTATTCAAGAAAACACACAGAGGGGCTGGCCCCCTGGCCTAGTGGCTAAGTTTGGCATGCTCCACTTTGGTGGCCCGGGTTCAAATCCTGGGTGCAGACCTGCACCACTCATTGGTGGCCACTATGAGGCAGCAACCCACATACAAAATGGAGGAAGATTGGTACAGATGTTAGCTCAGGAAGAATCTTCATCAGCAAAAAATTAGAGAGAGAGAGAGAGAAAAGAAAACACACAGAACTTAAAATCTGTTGAAAATACTTTTGCTTTTTTTTTTTTTTGAGGAAGATTGGCCCTGAGCTAACATCTGCTGCCAGTCCTCCTCTTTTTGCTGAGGAAGACTGGCCCTGAGCTAAAGTCCCTGCCCTTCTTCCTCTACTTTATATGTGGGACGCCTAACACAGCATGGCTTGCCAAACGGTGCCATGTCCACACCCGGGATCTGAACCAGCGAACCCCAGGCGGCCAAAGCGGACTGTGCGCACTTAACTGCTGTGCCACCGGGCTGGCCCCCTTCTTCTATTTTGTATGTGGGTCGCTGCCACGGCATGGCTTGATAAGCTGTGCGTAGGTCCGTGTCTGGGATCGGGGCTGGTGAACCCTGAGCTGCCAAAGTGGGAGTGTGCAAAGTTCACCACTATGCCACCAGGCTGGCCCCTGAAATTACTTTTTGGTTGCTAGACTGGACCTCTTCTGTCATAACATCACCCCAAGACTGGTCCACTTGGATGATGGCTTTAGAAGTGTCATACAAGTAACAAAAACCCATTGGAGCAGCATAAGTAAAGGAGAAGCTTGCGTCAAGGACACAGGGGGTTGGATGTTGTGGAATCTTGGGGTGGAGCAGTGCATCTGGGCCTCACAACGGCCTGGAACAAGGAACTGGCCCTATGCCAGCAGCCAGGGAGCTGTCGCCTGGCCTCTTTCTTTGCTCTGTTGCTGTGTGCATTCTCCTCTCTGCTGCTCTCTGCATATCTGCGAAATTCTTCTTTTGCTGCAGATGGCCTTTTAAAAAGATTAATAGACTTTATTTTTAAAAACAGTTTTTAATTTACAAAAACGTTGAGCAGATAGGACAGTGTCCCTCTATCCTTTCCCTCACACAGTTTCTCCTGTTATTAACGTCTTGGGTTACTGTGTGTATTTATTGCAATTAATGAACCAATATTGATATGTTATTAACTAAAGTCCATAGTTTACATTAGGGGTCACTCTTTGTGTTGTACATCTGTGAGTTTGACAAATACGTAATGTCATGTCACCCTTGCGGTATCACACAGAATAGTTTCACCGCCCTAAAGATCCCCTGGGCTCCCCTATTCATCCCCCGAAAAGCTGGCAACCACTGATTTTTTTAGTCTCCACAGTTTTGCCTTTTTCAGAAAGTCAGGGAGTACGAATCATACAATACGTAGCCTTTTCAGACTGGCTTCTTTCACTTAGTACTATGCGTTTAAATTTCCTCCATTTTTTTTCATGGCTTGATAGCTTGTTTCTTTTTATCGCTGAATAGTATTCCTTCGTATGTGTGTATGTAACACAGTTGATTTATCCATTCACCCACTGAAAGACATCTTGGTTCCTTCCAGTTTTTGGCAATTATAAATAAAGCTGCAATAAACATTCTTGTACAGGGTTTTGTGTGGACATGTGTTCAACTCAGCTGGGTAAATATCTGAGCGTGGTTGCTGGATCATTTGGTAAGACTATGTTTAGCTTTGTAAGAAACCCCCAAACTATGTTCCAAAGTGGCCGTACCATTTTGCATTCCCACCAGCAAAGAATGAGATTTCTTGTTGCTCCACGTCTTCTCCAGCATTTGGTGTTGTCAGTGTCCTGGATTTTGACCCTTCTAATAGGTGTGTAGCGGTAGCTCATTGTTTTAATTTGCAGTTCCCCAGTGACATATGATGTGGAGCACGTTGTCATATGCTTATTTACCATCTTAATATCTTCTTCAGTGAGGTATCTGTTCAGATCTTCTGCCCATTTTTGAATGGGGTTGTTTGATATCTTATTGTTGAGTTTTAAGGGTTCTTTGTATATTTGGGGTACAAGTCCTTTATCAGATATGTGTTTTGCAAATATTTTCTCCCAGTCTGTGGTTGCCTTTTCATTCTCTTAACAGATTGCCTTTTATTGATCTTTTCTTCTCCATGCACGTGATCATCCCACAGCTCCTGAATTTATTTTCCCTTCATTTCTGCTACAAGCAGATGCCAATAGAGTCCTAGTCCCAGTTCCAGATTTTTGGGAGAGAGTGTTATTTTGACCAGTTTGGGGAAGTGGGAAATAAATTATGGCTGGATAGCGTGGTGGCATTAAGGTAGCTGGAAGGGAGTCTGGGAAATGTAAATTTAATTTTCCAGCCTCTGCAGTCCAGGAAGACAAACTAGAAGGAAGTGGCGCTGGGTGCTGTGTGTCGACCCTCCACACAGACGTAGGAAGTAGAGCCCAGTGGGTGGGCGGGGGCTGCTGTTGTGCTATGCTTCGTGTGAGTAAAGAAATTCTACCGGTTCAGAATGGGGCAAAACGAAAAGCAAAATTTCCTACACCCGGTTCCACTTCTCAGAACTTTTTCCATTTGTAGATATCCTGGAGTTTTAACATCATAGTTCTAAATAATGTGCTTTACCTTTGCTTCTCGACTGAGTAACTCAAGAGGGCATCTAATGATACCTCACCGTTAAAGCAAGAATTTAAATCACACTCTCGCCTCTCACCCCATGCCTACTTTCTCAGCTGTGTTAGCTATATTATTATTGAAGTCTTATGTCGGTGTTATTTACAGTTCTAGACAATCTCTATTTAAAATTTAGTTCCTCTTCCATCAACTTGAGACAGGCTTTCTTGAGCCTCACCACTATATAAGAATAATTAGCTCCTCTGTGCCATCTGCCACCTTCCTTCTCCACCTCCTTCTAATTTCACTTGGTTTTATCTGTACATTTCCTTGGTCAAAGTTTATGATGCTTACGTTCTGTTCTGTAATTATAATTAAATCTCCCATTCTTTAGTTTGATTCTGAAAACTGAAAACCAACCAATTTTATCATTATATAAGCATTATTTACTGCAGAACCAAGTAACAAGAGAGCTCCATTGAGAGGGAAACGGAATGGCATTTCCTCCACCCTCTGCTGCTTGAAGGAGAGTGTCAAGGTCAAGCAGATTCTCTTTTCTGACACTCCACGAATTGCTCAAAATCATGCCTCACATGTATTTGCTTCATATTTGGTCCCTGGAATAGATTTTGTAGTTTCTGGGTTTCTAATTGCCTTTCTTTTTTCTTTCTAAGAGAAGAAACAGATGTTGTCTCCATTATGTTACCACAAAGTCTGCTTGCCAGGCACACTTTCCCGTGCCTGGGTCCTTTATATAGGTAGTGAGTGTGGTACCTGTTGCTGTGTTTATCTAGCATTCCTTTTCCCTCCCCCTTTCTTTTGGTGAAATGCTGCTCCTCCTGTCCAGTCGTGTGACTTGGATTTTTGTCCGATTGCAATGCCTTCAGGGGTGGACTTGTACCCAAGGCCTGACAGTTTACCTTGATGGTGACTCATCTGAGGGCAGTAATTGGAGTCCTTCTATGGGATTTGATCAGTGGATATTGAGAGAGAGAAGCACTCACCCCTTTGGCTTCAGGTAAGGCTTGATCCAGGGACTCCAATGATGTCATCAAAGACACAGGGTCACATATATCTTTCCTCTGCCCTCAGTATTGTCTTCACCCCTTGGCTCCACAAGGTGGACTGCCAGCAGCAACATGTTCCTGTTATGTAGCAAATGGGAGGAAGGGAGTCAATACCACCCAATCCACAGGGCTTGGAAATACAGGAGAGAAATCAGAGTATTTTTTACCAAAAGAAGAGTGAGTTCATTTTGGACACCCAAACCACAGATGTTCATTCACACTTCCTTTCTATGACTTTCTTTTGATTTCAGTGATTCTATTTTAAATTTCCAAGAACAGTTTCTTGCTTTATTTTCATAGCTGCCTCTTTTTGTTTTATGAATGTGGTAGTATAGACTCTTTGTAGGTTCTCTTCTGCTCTTTGAATGATCTGTGTCCTCTGGGATCGGATTGTTTGCCTTTTGTTTAATTTATCAAAGACGCAGCGTAGCTGAGTTGTTCGGAGTACAATGCAGGAAACAGGCTTCCTGGGTTCAGATTCCACCTCTCTGCCCTCTACTAGCTGTGCAGACCTCAGCCAAGTTGTATTACTTTTCTGTGACTCAGTTTCCTGTAAAGTGGAGATAATCATAGCGCCCAGCTCGGAGGGTCGTTATAGGAGTTACTAAATGTAAAACGCTTAGACCACTGCCAGGCCCACAGTAAGCACTCAATAGCTATTTGCTATTCTTTTCTTTTTGTTTTTGTAGGAAGATTAGCCCTGAGCTAACATCTGCTGCCAATCCTCCTCTTTTTGCTGAGGAAGACTGGCCCTGAGCTAACATCTGTGCCCATCTTCCTCTATTTTATGTGGGATACCACCACAGCAGGGCTTGACAAGTGATGCGTAGGTCTGCACCCGGATCCAAACTGGTGAACCCCAGGCCACCGAAGCGGAGCACGTGAACTTAACCACTGCACCACCCACTGGCCCTGCTCTTCTTTTCTTAATCCTTCTCCTTTTGTTGGTTTTTCTTACCTACCTAGTAATACCTGGTGACTAATTCACGTTTATGAACAAAGGGCAGGGCTGACTGGTGTTGGCATTGATGTTGGGTATTCCCTTTGCCCTGGAGCATCAGCAGTGGGGGTGGAGAGGTCCTTGTGCCCTGCCCTCCCTTCCAGGTGTGCTGTCTCCCATAGACAGTCCACTCCTGCTCGCCATCCCTGCTCCGCCCCTGGAGGAGCTTTCTCTCCGGCGTGCTTGGCTGTGGTTTCCTCTGCCCGCATTTGTCCCTCATGGCAATCTGCCCTTTTTCTCTCCTCTAGAAGTAAATCAAGATTCCTGGACTGTTGACCCACCCCCCCAGCCATCCTGTTCTCAGCCTTGCTGTGGGTTTATTTCCTTTCCTCTTTCTTTTGGTGCTTTTGGTGGCATCTGAGAGGCTGGGGGTGGTCGGGACATGTTCTCAGCCCAACATCTTGAACTGGAAGTCGGTGTAGTGGTTTAAACGTTTCTAACTCCATCCAGCTCTGCACCGATGGGGCCCCATGGGGCCTGCAAGTGCTCACACTGGACGCCCAGACCCCACACAGGAAGGAAAAACGGGGGACTCACGACTTGAGCCTCTTTATTTTCCTGTGAGGCCTGTTGGCCTCAAAGTCACCCCCTCAGCAGGTGATCCCACAGAGACAGAGCTGGTGGCTGTATCCAGGAGGAGGGTGGCCTTTAGTCTCCTTAAGAACCCCGGAGCCCTCACACTGGGTGAGTACAAGGTGCATGAACAGGGGAGGAGAGCCAGAGGGACGAACCACAGGCTGTGTGGGCTGACTGAATGGGTGAAAATCCAGATGTAGCTATGGGAGTGAAGGTCACCTCGGGTGGGGGAGGGGGAGCATAGCCTTCAGCCACTCTCACTCTGCCTTCACTGAGCTCTTCCGACATTCCAGGCCTTGTGGGAAGCTCTTCATACAAGCTCTTGGAGTGCTCTGGGTTCAGAGGGGTTGAGTGACTTCCCCATGATCACACAGCTGGTGAATGACATGTCTGGATTTAAACTCAGCTCTATGTGGGACTCTTAACCGCTGGGCTACACGACTCCGGCCTGCCCCTGAGCTGAACAGAGCAAGGTCCCAAAGATCTCCCTTAGGCAGCTGGACAGAGCTGTCCACACCTCAGATGTTGCAATTGCGTCTGGAACAATAAAGGCGAGGAAGCTGAGGCCTCTGGCGCCCTCTGGGGGAGACAGGGGGCTCTGAGGGATGCTGTCAAGGAAGTAGTCAGTGGGCTCCGGCTGGGATCTGGGAAGGTCCAAAGAATAAAAGATTGAATTAGGGTCCTGATTGCTCCATATGAGGGTAGGGCTTCATCTCCCCTGACTCTTTAGTAATACGCCCCCAATATTTCTCTGGGCACACCATCTATTGGAGTAAAGACATAGGCCATGTGACTAACTTCTGACTAGTGTGATACAAGCAGAAATGAAGTGTGCAATTTAAGGCATCGTCCTTAAAAGATGAGGGCGTGACCTGCTTTGTTCCTCCCTCCATTTTGCTTTCTGGAATGCAGATATAATAGCTGGAGCTGAAGCAGCCATCTTGGACCATGAGTGGAAGCAGCCCATTGACGACGGCAGAGCAAATAAGTAAGAAGGGGTCTAATCTCTATGAGGGGTCTATCACTATGATGATAGTGCAGTTGCCATATAAGCCTTGGATGCCAGCACTCACTTGAGGGGGAGGGAGATACACCCCTATTTGGTTTAAACCACAGTTATTTTGGGTTTTCTGCACTTGAGCCAAACTTCTTTTTTTCCATTAAAAAACATTTTTGTTATTCCAGAACAAAAGTAAAACACATTATCAAAATTTTGCTAAGAGTAACACCATTAAGCCATGAAATAAATTCATTTATTAGCCAGATTTAAGTTTGTATTCAAGATTTCGCATTTGAAGCGTTACCACCAAAAAAATAGTTTGTCATCTTTGCTCCTGCTGTTTCCTGATTCTGAAAAGTTCTGTTATTTTAGGATCTGCCGTTTTAGGGCAGATTTTGATCTAATATATTTAAATACAATAAGATGGAATTTCAGGATACAAAAGTCTGAGATTTGTTAAAGAGTTTTTCCTGAACTTTATTCCTTCTATATTCCAACCTCTAAACAACATGGATATGAAAGCAGTTATCCACACTGCTTTCAGCCACCCGCCTCACGGTGGAAAATGTCACTTGTCTGAAGGGTCGAGGGCCTGAGCTGGCACTGGTTTCATGCGATGGGACGTGAACGTCAAAGCTGAGTGCCTACCATTTACGGCCAAAATTCTTGGGAGAATTTCTGAGTTCTCACCGCAGCAAACGGGGCAAGTGGGATGACCTCTGTTCTTTCTTCTTTTAGAGCAATTTTAGGTTCACAGCAAAATGAGGGGAAGATACAGAGATTTCCCAAGTGCCCCCTGCCCCCACACACGTAGAGCCTCCCCCATTATCGACGTCCCCAACCAATTTGTTACAATTGAAACCTACATTCACACATCATAGTCACCCAAAGTCTGTAGTTTACATTGTGGTTCACTGAGTTTTGTACATTCTATGGGTTTGGACAAATGTGTAATGACATGTCTCCACCATTATGGCATCACACAGAATAGTTTCACTGCCCTAAAAATCCTCGGTGCTCCACTTATTCACCTCTCCCTCCCCAACCCCTGGGAACCGCTGATCCTCTTACTGTCCCCATAGTTTTGCCTTTTCTGGAACGTCATAGAGTTGGACTCCTACAGTCTGTAGCCCTTTCAGATAGGCTTCTCTCACTTAGTCATGTGATGTTAGGGTTCCTTCGTGTCTTTTCAAGACTTGATAGATAGTTCATTTCTCTGAGTAATAGTCCATGGTCTGGACGTACCGCAGTTATTTATCCATTCAACTACCGAAGGACACCTTGGATGCTTCCAAGTTTTGGCAATTATAAATAAAGCTGCTATAAACATTCATGTGCAGGTTTTCGTGTGAACATAAGTTTTCAACTCGACTGGGTAAATACCAAGCAGAATGACTGCTGGACCATATGGTAAGAGTGTGCTTCCTTTTGTAAGAAACTGCCAAGCTGTCTTCCAAAGTAGCTGGACCGTTTAGCGTTCCCATCAGCAATGAGTGAGAGTTCCTGTTGCTCCACAGTCTCGCCAGCATTTGGTGTGTCAGTGTTCTGGATTTCGGCCGTTCTGATAGGTGTGAAGTAGCTCATTGTTGTTTTCGTTTGCATTTCCCTGATGACATATGGTGTGGAGCATCTTTTCACATGTTCATTTACCATCTGTATATCTCTTATCTCTTTGGTAAAGTCTTATTTATGTTTTTGCAGCCAAAAATTTTTGCTTTAAGCAAATCTCCTGACATCCCCATACCTTGGTTCTCACATCCAAAATGAGAATAATACTACCTACCTCACCGAGTGTTTGTGAAAGTTAAAAGTATGTGCAGCAGTGTGACCTATTGAGAAATTACCTAGGAATTTTAATTTCTAAATTTATTTTGCCAGCTGAAGCCTCCAAGAAACAAGGAAAGGTAATGTTCCCTGACGAGGCAAGGTGGACAAGTCTCTGTTCTCCTTACCCCGAGGAAAGGTGAGCAAGTTCTGTGTGTGCTGGTCTGGGACTTAGGCCTTGTGTCTGTTTACTACGGTAGCTGACAAGCAGCTGCACAATTCTCAGTTGTGTCCACCAGTGAACACAGGTTGGCTCAGGTCTGGCTGTTGGAGGCCGGGCTCAGCTGGGCTTCAGTCCAGTCTGTGAGTTTGGTTCAGGTCTGCTCCACGTGTCTATCATCCTCTTTAAGCCAATGGGTTAGCTCGAGTGTGCCCTTTTCATGGCAGTGGCAGAAATGCAAGATGACAAAGCCAGCCAGGCAAGCACATTTCAAGACTTTTTTTATGTCATGTCTATTCACATCCTTTGGCTGGAGGAAGTTACATGGCTAAGACCAAAATCTAGGGTCTTAGCTCTACCCGAAGGAAGATGCTCTGCTCAACATGAAGCCTCTACAGCGGACGGAAGGATTGGGGCCACTAACTCACAATCTCAAAGGCCTAGAACTGGGGGTCTCTGAACCTACAAATGTTATGCTGGGGTTGGAGGAGAAAGCAATGGAGTGAACCCATTGTGTTTTGGTCAAAAGAGGAAATGACCTGGGGCTGGCCAGGTTGCACAGTGGTTAATTCACGCATTCCGCTTTGGCGGCCTGGGTTCACTGGTTCAGATCCCAGGTGCAGACCTACGCACCGCTTATCAGGCCATGCTGTGGCAGGTGTTCCACATATAAAGTAGAGGAAGATGGGCACAGATGTTAGCTCAGGGCCAGTCTTCCTCAGTAAAAAATAAAAAAAGAGGAGGACTGGTGGCGGATGTTAGCTCAGGGCTAACCTTCCTCACAAAAAAAAAAACAATAAAAGAGGAAATGGCCAAGGTTAGGAATGATGCAGGAGCTTCAGAGAGGACAGTGATAGAGACCTGATCTTTCCGGGGCCTGAGGATTTCAGGGTAGAGTGTCAGCAGCCTTCTGCTTTGGACTACTGTGGCCTGAGACCCTGGGTCTCTCCTGATTCAGGGTTTCCCTCCTTGTTGATCCGCATCTATGGGTTTGCCCACAGGTACAGGGGCCTGATCTGCAGCGGCTGGGTTCCCTACCACTACAGGTAGGCAGGAGCTGAGTTGAATTACATGTGAGTTGCAGAACAAAGAAACGTGTTGTGACTTGTATCCGAGATTGCTTGGAGCAATTAACGTCTGCCCCCATGTGTCAAGTGCCTGGCACATAGTAGGCCCTCAGTAACACGGGCTCAGTATTATGACAGAAACTCAGCCATGGAGGAGTCTTTCCTTTTCTGCCTCAGCGGGGGTGGAGGGTGTGCTGAAATCACGTGTTAGGGGAGTTGGGGGAAAGACAATGGGGAAGGAGAGAGGAATCAGAGATGCTCCCCGCCACAGGCTGGGATTGCCTCATTCCCAGTCATCAAGAGGAACAATGTGCAGACAGCTCCCTGCTCCTCTCCTGACCTCCCAAAAAAGGCCGAGTCATGCCGAAAGAGACAGGAACCTGGTGAACAGGAACTCTATTTCCCGTGTTGCCTGAGAAGAAGTGCCAGTGTGGCCCCAGATCCCACTTCTGCTTGCTCAAGTCCCTGAGTCCTGGACCTTGCGAGGGCCTTCCCCTGCCTAGGAGGGCTTTCCTGCCGTGGTATTGCGCAAGGCCTGCAGCTGCCTCCCTGACCAGGGAAAAGAGGAAGCAGCCCCTGAGACTGGACTCCTCTCTTGGGGTGGCAGTGTCCTGGAGAGCCAGCTGCACCAAGAGTTCCTGGTCCTTCCTGTTCTCCCTCCTGCAGTTCACCAGCCCTGAAGCCACTTCCCCTGTGGAGCAGGTACTCCCATCCCTGGGCCTGGAGGGTAAGCAAAGGGTGGGGCTGGAGTGGGGCTGGGCTGAGATTTGCCGGGGGGATGTCCGGATGTGGGTGCTGGACCCCAAACCAACCCAAGCCCAAGACACTAATCAAAGATGTACCCGTAACCCAAACTCTTCCACCCAAACCCTCCCCAACCCACATGCCAATCCTAACTGGCATCCTGGCTCCTGCCCTGCCCAGCCCCATCCCTATCCCAGCTTCACCTCACTCTCGCTTGTATCATCATTTGCATCCCATCCCCAAACATCTACTAACCGTCATCCCCACCCAGCCCCAACCCCAATCTTCACTCTCACCCCAACCCCATCACTCTCACCTCCATGTCAACCCAATCTCAGCCCTAATTCCGTTCTAAACCCCAGCCCAACTGCACTGAAGCCCTCATCTTCCCTCCCTCTAACCCCTTCCCACTCCCCTCCATTCATCACCCCTTCGTTCTCCTGACCCCTTCGTTCTTCTGAGTGCAGGACCCCCCGCACCATCCCGCATAGCTGGGGGAATGGGTGCTTGGGCTGGGAGCATTTACAGCCAGACTGGAGAATGGAATGTGAAATTTCTGCTGCCCATTTCAAAGACAATAGGCCTCATTTATGGACTATATGGCTTTCAGAGTTAAATGTTTGGCCTCCGTTGGGGGCTTTCCACAATTATGAAGACAGTGCACTCTCCGAACTGCCCATCTGTACCCTGATTTCCTATCTGTGGGCAGAACACTCCAGCTGGTCATGTCACCCCATTTCCGTCCCTGTCTTGCCTGATAGGGAAGTTGAGGAGAAGCCCTGGGGCTGGGAAACAGAAACTGAATCCTGCACCCGGGCCCAGCTGTCCACCGTGACACTGCCGCTACCCTTCCCTCCCCAGGCTGGAGCTGGCTTCCGGGATCAAAGGTCAGGGAATCAGGGCCCAAGCCCGCCCTCCCCAGATGTCCTGGGACACTTGCTTTCAGCAACATGGGCACCCACCGTGTGCCAGGCAGCCCCAACCCAACCCAGATGCAATGCATACCAATTCTAGGAGCAAGGATTGAAAACTCTCTTCAGAGCATCCAAGACTTGGAGATAAAAGGATGAACCTCAGGAACTTCCAGTCTTAGGGATAATGCTCTCCCAGTCATTGCCCAAGGGACGGGTTGTTTCAGGGCTGCCATGCTCCTTGTCCCCCCAGTACACCCACACACTTCCCCAGGACCTGCAATCATTCCTGTAGCAGCAGGGGGCACTAGGTGCACACTAGGATGCCCAGCCCAACCCCAGCCCTAGAGACAGCTGCCCCTTAGCACCACCAGCCTTTCACAGGGGGGCAAGAGTCTCCCTTCCTGCGGTCCTTCTTGCCCTTCTTGTTCCCCAAAAGTTCTCTGGGCTGAGGCTGGCCTTTACAGGCTGAGCCAATAAGCTGCACTCTGGGGGTACCGACCCCTTCGGAGCCAGGGCTGGGCTAAGCATGGGTGACATCTACCTGATGTGGTTTTAGGTGGTTCTAGAAAGGGTCTTCTCACACATTCCAGAAATTCCTGCTTCATTCTGGGGTCAGTGTGTCTAAAACCCCACCATTCCTCCTGTAGTTTCGGCATGCCCTTTCCAGGGCCCCAATTGGGAACAGCAGGGTTGGTAGGGTCAATATGTGTGTATCTTACTGATGTCCTGGCTGTGGAGGAGCTGACCCTGATACCCCAGGAGGCTCTGGGTCCCAGGGCCACACCTGTCCCCAAACATTCCCAGCATCCAGGCCATAGCATCCAGGTCACAGGGTCCAGCCTGGGCAGCATGAGCCTCTCCTGTGGCCAAGGACCAGGTATGGAGGGTGTGGGTACATCCCTCTGGGAGAGGAGCAGACCTAGGCCCATTTGTTGGGCCTCAGCAAATGACCAGACCTGTCTGCTGAAGCAGCTCAGCCAGGGGGCTATGCCCCCTGAGAAACTGGGCTCTTCCTGGCCTTCCCACACCCGTGCCTTTCCTGTGCTCCCTTCACACTTGGCTAAGAGCTGCTTTGTCATCCTGACAGGCAATTCAGGCACCCTGGCGTCTGCTCGGCCCCTCCCCAGGTGTGCCCCCTGGTAGCCACAAGAATCAGCTGGGCCCCAACCCTGAGACTGATGGACTGGGGGCTGGGATATGTCATGAGTTTCCTGTCCCCACTTCCAGCCTCTTCAGGCCCTCCCCATCACTCTGCCGAGTCAGCATTTAGGACCAGGGAGGATTGCAAAGTTGACAACGTGGGTTTTTATATGTGTGTGTGGTAAAATATATATAACATAAAATTTACTGTTTTGATAATTTTTTAATACTTTATTTATTTATTTATTTATTTATGTATGTATTTGAGGAAGATTAGCCCTGAGCTAACATCTGCTGCCAATCCTCCTCTTTTTGCTGAGGAAGCCTGGCCCTGAGCTAACATCCATGCCCATCTTCCTCTACTTTATATGTGGGACATGTACCACAGCCTGGCTTGCCAAACAGTGCCATGTCCACACCCGGGATCCGAATTGGCGAACCCGGTCCGCCGAAGCAGAATGTGGGCACTTAACCGCTGTGCCACTGGTCCGGCCCCTGTTGTAATCATTTTTAAGTGTGCAATTCAGTGGCATTAAGCATATTCATAATATTGCGTAACCATCATCACTGTGTATTTCCACAACTTTTTCATCATCCAAAACAGACTGTATACCCATTCAACATTAACTTGCCTTGCCCTCCTCCCCCCAGACCCTGGTAACCCTGTTCTACTTTCTGTCTCTATAAATTTGCCTGCCCTATGTACCTTATATAAGTGGAATCATGCAATATTTGCCCCATTATGGCCTATAGCTGGTAAGGCTGGTGGCAGAGGAACAAATCTCAAGAAAGAAGTTATCATTCTTGCTGGGTACCTTGGAATAAGTCACTGGGCCTCTCTGGGCTCCAGTTTCTGTTGGCTTGGGTGGCAGGGAGGGGGTGGGGGAGAAACAGCTGTCCATCTGCTCTGGGGCGGTATCCCTGAGGGGCTGGGAAAGCAGAACTTGGGGTGGGGCTGAGGGCTACACAGAGGGCTTTTTGGGGCATCCCACCAAGTGAGGGCATTCCTGGGAACAGTCTGAGCCGAGAACGTTGGCTCCTGGCTCCCTGCTGGCGGCTGCCCCCGAGGTCCTTGGCAGCCCTGCCCTCTCACTGGGTTGGCCAGCATAGCATGTGGGGACACAGAGCTGGACTCTTCACAGGCTCTGAGGCTGTGGTGCCCTAGGAGCCCCTGTGTGCCCAACCAGACAGCGTGCATCACCCTCTTAGGCACCAGGACCAGCGCGAGAACCTGCTATGGGCTTCCTGCTCCACCTTCTCCACCTGACCTTGTCCATCCCGGCAGGTAAGCTTTGCTGGCCTTGCCGGTCTCACAGGGCCCCAGCCTTGGTGAGTCCAGCCCTCCACTGGCCTGGTCAGACTGGACTGTGCCGGGTCACAGCTTTGGCTGCTGAAGTTGAAGGAAGGCACAAGATGGCAGTGGTAGGGAGCCATGACCCTCCTTAGGGTGCCCTGAGGGGCCACTCCGGGGGTGCATTGCTGGGGGCAGGGCAGGGTTTTGGAGCCCATCTGGGGCACCCTCTATGGGGCAGATCTCGGGGCTCTGCGCTGACCAGGGGCCTGCGTCACCCTCCTCTCTGTCCCACCTCTCCCTCAGGCCTGGCCTCGTGGGGCGTCTCCAGTCCCCAGGAGGTGCAGGGCGTGAAGGGGTCCTGCCTCCTCATCCCCTGCGTCTTTACCTTCCCTGACCGCGTGGAGGTGCCCAACGGCATCACATCCATCTGGTACTACGACTACTCAAGCAGCCGGAAGGTGGCGAGCCACTCGGCAAAACCCGAGCTGGTGGAGTCGCGCTTCCACGGCCGCACCCAGCTGGTGGGGGACGCTGAGGATAAGGTGTGCAACCTGCTGCTGAAGGACCTGCAGCTGGAGGACTCGGGTTCCTACAACTACCGCTTTGAGATCAGTGAGGGCAACCGCTGGTCAGATGTCAAAGGCACCGTGGTCACTGTGACAGGTGAGGAGCAGAGTGGCTTGACTACTGCCTGCAAGAGACTCCCAAGATGCTCCTGGCCCAACTGGCTGACAGTCCCAACCCTTGTCCTAAACCCAACTCCAGCCTCCATCTTGGCCACAGTTCCGAGCCCTAGCCCGACCCTGTGTCCCTCTTGCATACAACCCAAGTGGGCTTCTGGGTAGAAAACAGCTTCTCTTTCCCCTGGGAGGCCCCTGCCCAGGTCTTGCCCCTTGGCTGAGGTTTCCAGGGCAGGAGGTCTCAGGTGTGGTGAAGGGGAGTCCTTAGCTTCCTGTCTTCGTCCTCAGAGAAGCCCAGTGTGCCCACCATTGATGCGCCGGCTGAACTTCGAGAGGGGCTGGAGGTGGACTTCAACTGCTCCACTCCCTACGCGTGCCCGCAGGGGACGATCAGCCTGAAGTGGCACGGCCAGGACCCCGCTCGTTCAGTCACCTCCAACCTCCTGAAGCTTGAACCCACAGGCATCAAACACCTGGAGACCCTTCACATGGCCCTGTCCTGGCAGGACCATGGCCGGACCCTGAGCTGCCAGCTCTCGGTGGCCAACCACAGGATTGAGAGCAAGGTTCACCTCCAAGTGCAGTGTGAGTGCACGAGGGGCCGCATCCTCGTTACTGAGCACACATCTGCGGCTCCCCAGTGGAAACCAGCCCCTTCTCCAGGGAGGAACCCTCCTCCCTGAGGCAAAGGCGGGCCACACTCGGACCTCCAGGCTGGGGCAGGTGGAGAGAGACTCTGAGCCCTCGGAGCCACGTTTAACGGCTCCCTCTACCTCCTGGCCTCAAGGCCAGGAGGACAGAGAAGAGGAGACACAAAGAGCCAGAGAATTGGGGGCTGGGCATTGAGGGCCCTGGGATTCAGCCCAGCTCTAGGTGATGCTGGGAGGAGGGGTTCACCCTTTTCCTGCCTAAGACCCCTAATGCTCATGGGGATGAGGGTACCACCTGCACACGGCAAAGAGAGCCCGAGTTTCCACATGATTATGCATCTTCCCATCGCAGTGAAACAGGGCAGCCTGTTTTAGAACAGCTGCTGTCACAGGCATCAGGCTGCTAGCTCCACCACCCACCAGATAAGCAAACTTTGGGCAAGTTACTTGCCTCCTGGAGCCTCGGTTTTCTCATCCCTATGGTGGAGGTGGCAATGAACAGCTCCTAACTCATAGAATTGTTGCCAAAATGAAAGGCGTGCCTTATGCATATTAAGCACTAGAAAATATTAGCTTCGGGGCTGGCCCTGTGGCCGAGTGGTTAAGTTCACGCGCTCTGCTTTGGGGGCCCAGGGTTTTGCTGGTTCGGATCCTGGGCATGGACATAATACTGCTCATCAAGCCATGCTGAGGCAGCATCCCACACAGCAGAGCCAGAGGGACCTACAACTAGAATATACGACTATGTGCTGGGGGCCTTTGGGGAGAAAAAGAATTTAAAAAGAGAAAATTCATAGTAGATCTTAGCTCAGGTGCCAATCTTAAAAAAAAAAGGAAAACATTAGCTTCTATTATTTCCATATTTACATTAAGCACTTGAAAATATTAGCTTTTATTAGCACATTTATATAACAAGAGGCTTTGGAATAAGATTTAAAGAAATGGAATTTCGGGGGCCAGCCCAGTGGCTTAGTGGTTAAGTTCCCATGCTCTGCTTTGGTGGCCCTGGGGTTTGCCAGTTCGGATCCTGGGGGTGGGCCTACACACCGCTCATCAAACTATGCTGTGGTAGCATCCCTCATAGAAGAACTAGGAGGACTTACAATTAGGATATATAACCATGTACTGGGGCTTGGGAAGGAAAAAATAAAAGAGGAAGATTAGCAACAGATGTTAGCCCAGGGCCAATCTTCCTCAACAAAAGAAAAAGAGAGAGAGAGAAAGAATAGTGCCTGGCTCATGTTAGACATTCAATAAATTAGAAAAAAAAGAAGAAGAAATAGAATTTCTTTGTAATGTTGGTGCCTTCCTTACAAATGGGTTAACCATTCTCAGAGCTAATCTGACTCTGCCTTTGGCGCCCTCCGTTAGGTGGTTGGTCCCCGCCAACGGCTATCACAGGCCACTAAAGGAGGCAGGTGGTATCCATGACCCCCAAATAGAACAGAGGGCAATGGAACAGAAGGCAATGGACAGCGTCATAAGGTAGAAGGCCATAGAAGGCAGAGTAGCTGGATGCTAGGCCAAGCATTGCATTATCAGGCTCTCAATGGAGAAGGAAAGGATGGAGAATTCCTTGCAAGGTCTGGGGCAGTGCCCGCTCTGGATGGGGGAACTAATGTGACCAATGGTTTATCTGAATGGGCTTCCCAAGGGCATAGTGTTGAAAGAGGAGAGAAGAAGTGCCCCCTGTCCTTCCTGGGCACCATACCTACCCCCTCTGTCATGCCTTGCAGATGCCCCCAAGGGTGTGGACATCGTCCTCAGCCCCTCAGGGCGGAATATCCTGCCAGGTGATCGGGTCACACTCACCTGCCGGGTGAACAGCAGCTACCCTGAGGTCAGTTCTGTGCAGTGGGTCAAAGATGGGATGCAGCTCAAAGCCCAGAGCCATGTGCTGCAGTTGTCCCAGGCAGGCTGGGATGATGCTGGCGTCTACACCTGCCAAGCTGAGAATGGCGTGGGCTCTTCGGTCTCGCCTCCTGTCAGCCTCCCTGTCTTCAGTGAGTCCTGGGTGAGCTTGGGTCTTGACCAGAGGGCTGGGAGGGGTCCAGGCCACTGGGACTCAGGGGATCCTGGCGAAAGTGCCTCCTGGGATGTGGGTGTGGAGTCCCAGCCCTTCCTCAGAGAGATGACAAACCTCCCTGGCAGGGAGGGATGGTAGGAGGCCTCTAGCAAACAGGACAAGGAGATGCAGGGCCAATCCAGGAGGCTCTGCCACAGAAGGGGCATGATGGAGACTGTGCAGAGATTTAGGCTGATTTCTGTGACCCTGGGACCCTGGGGGGTTGGGCCTGCAAGTTAGCTGGGTATCCCCCAGTGTGCCCCATGCTGCCCCCACAGTGGCTAAGGTCCAGGTGAGTCCAGCAGGCCCCATCCTGGAGAACCAGACGGTGACACTGGCCTGCAACACACCTAAAGAAGTGGCCGGTGAGCTGCGCTACAACTGGTACAAGAACCACGCCCCACTGGAGGACGCCCACAGCCAGACCCTCCAGCTGCGCCCGGCCACCAGGGCTGACACCGGCTTCTACTTCTGTGAGGTGCAGAACGCCCTGGGCAGAGAGCGCTCTGGCCCGGTCAGCATGGTGGTCAGCCGTAAGTGGCCGGGGGGTGGCCAAAGGCTGGAGCCTATGGGTTGGGGTCTTGGGCTCCGGTGTCCTTGAGCTCATCTCCCAGCTCTGCACACCTGGGCAGGGCTTTGACCTCCCTGGACCTCAGTTTTCTCCTGTTTAAAAAAACTTTTTATTTTGAAATAAGTTCAAAGTTTGAAAAAGTTGCAAGAGTACAACGAATTAGCACATTCCTTTAACCTGGATTCCCTATTTGTTAACATTTTGGTACATTTGCTTTCTCTTTTACTCACTTTTAAAGTACATGTTATATGTGTGTGTGTGTGTGTGTGTGTGTGTGTGTGTGTATGCGGACACACATACATGTATGCATCTACATATGCACATACTTGTGTACACACATTTTCTCCTGCTGTAAACACATATACAAATGTACTCTCTCTACACATGCATGTACACGTGTGCAGCCTGCAAGTACACATACACACGTATGTTGTCTATTTATTCATTTATGTTCCTAAAGTTGCAGACGTAATGCCCCTTACCCCTTAATTCCCCAGCATGTATTTCCTAAGGTCATTCTATATATAACCACAGTATTATGACTGCAGTCAGGAAATTTGACATTGATACAAGACTATTATCTAATCTACAGTTCATATTTAGAATTTACCAGATGACCCCATAATGTCCTGTACAGCAGTTATTTTTTTCTGGTCCGGATCTGATCTTGGATCCCACATTGCATTGAGTTGTCATGTCTCTGAATTCTCCTTTAATCTGGGACAGTTCCTCAGTCTTTCCTTGTCTTTCCTGACACTGAAACTTGAACAGCACAGGTCAGTTGTTCTATGCATGTCCCTCCGTTTGCGTTTGTCTGGTTTGAGTAGGCTGAGCCTGTGCCCTTGGGCAGGGCCACCACAGACGAGACGCCGTGTCCGTCTCGCTGCATCACACCAGGAAGCCCATGATGTCAGTTTGTCCCATGGCTGATAACGTCCACTTGGATCACTTGGTCGAGGTGCTGTCCACCGCCAGGTCTCTCTACCAGTTTTCCCATCTTTCAAGTGAGGCCCTCATCCTTACTTGCAGGGTTGCCACAAGGATTAACGGGGATAACAAAGTGAGTGGCCCAGCCCAGGGACAAAAGTGTATTCAGCAGGCACTCAGGAGCTGCTGAGGTCATCCTCTCTCCCAGGGCATTGTGGGACAAAGAGGGACCTAGGGAGTGCCCCTATCTGAGGGTGACGGGCCCCTTGTCTCCACACAGACCCACCCCTCGCCCTGGACCTTACTGCCTTTCTGGAGACACAGGCAGGGCAGGTGGGCATCTTCCACTGCTCTGTGCTCAGCGAGCCACTGGCCACCCTGGTGCTGTCACATGGGGGCCTTGTCCTGGCCTCCACCCTTGGGGAGGGTGACAACAGCCCACGCTTCAGTGTCTCCTCTGCCCCCAACTTCCTGCGCCTGAAGATCCGAGACCTGGGACCAGCTGACAGTGGGGAGTACACGTGCTCAGCCACCAACTCCTTTGGGAATGCGTCTTCCACGCTGGATTTCCATGCCAATGGTAAGACGGCCACAGGGGCTAGCGTAGGGAACCCCAGGAGGAGGCTTGCTCTGGCTTCTTCCTCCTGGGAGTCCAGAGGGCTCAACTGAGGAACTGAACTAGCTGGCTAGTAAGAATCACATCAAAGACCTGGGTTATACAGTCATCCCAACTTGAGAGGTTCCTGGAAGTCAAGGCAAAAAAGGAAACATGACAGGTTGCATTAGTCCTTTTGTATACATTCTGACTCTGAACTTGGAGGATCCTTCATATGCATTCACTAGTTTTTTGTTTGTCAAACGTTTGAGGCAGGCTCTGTGCTAGGAGTCAGATGAGGGATGCAAAATAGAGAAGTAGTCTTCCAAATCGTGGTGCATCTGCTGCCCTTCCCTCCTTCTGAGGCCGTGGCAGACATAGCTAATGGGTAAAACCAGGTTTTTGACATGAGCCTGGGCTCTGGCTCAGAATCCTTCTCGCCCATGCTGCCGCCAGCTACCATCAATAGATCAGAACTGGCATTCAAGGCCAAACCCTCCTGATCATCAAGAGATGCACAGAGCTGGTGCCACGAAGCCCAGACCTACCTATAGTCGTGTAGGGAGAGGAGAATCCTGGAGGCCTTCCTGCATCGAGTGGCGTGGAGCCACAGATGCACAGGGTGCCTGAGCCTCCCTCTCCCCCTCTTCTGCCAGCGGCCCGCCTCCTCATCAGCCCGGCAGCAGAGGTGGTGGAAGGGCAGGCAGTGACGCTGAACTGCAGGAGCGGCCTGAGCCCGACACCTGACATCCGCTTCTCCTGGTACCTGAACGGAGCCCTGCTTCTTGAGGGGCCCAGCAGCAGCCTCCTGCTCCCGGCGGCCTCCAGCTCTGACGCTGGTTCCTACCACTGTCGGGCCCAGGACAGCCACAGCGCCAGCGGCCCCTCCTTGCCTGCCGTTCTCACTGTGCTCTGTGAGCAGCCTTCACTCTGGCCCCCGCCTGCTGTGGGGAGGATCAGCCCACTGGGGCCCAGAAGCCACCCCCACCTCCTCCAGGCCTCCTGACCCTGTCCTGCCTGAGAGTCTAGATCAGGAGGGCAGCCACAGGCCTGGGCACCACGGATCTCTCCATCCAGCGCTGAAATGTGGGGAACACGGCTGGTGCTTTCTCTACCTCCCCACATCCCGTCCTCCAATCCCAGCCCCTTTAGGGCCCTCTGCTCCCAGGCTCAAATCCACCATGGGCACCATATCTAAGCTTTGTCCTCCTGATCTGGGTCTGGGACATCATACTCCTATATATCTGCACAAGCCCCATAGCCTATGCCCTCACAGCTTCCCAGAGACACAAAGGCAGAACCTCTCCTCCCAGGGACGGTGTCCTTTCAAGGGTGAATGCTCCGTATTAGCCCAAGGGGCTGACCCATGTTCAGGACAATCCCAGGGCAATGTCCTGGGACTGTCAGGGAGAGCAGCCTTCTCTCAGGGGTTTTCCAGTGTCTGAGTGAGATCATGTGGGAGTCTGGGCTGGTGGTTGTCTTTGACTGTCCATCTCCAGAAGCCTCTAGGAAGAGGACGTTTTGGGCATTATCTATTATCACAGGAACTGGCTAGGAGATTAGAGATAAGAGGCAGAAAGTTCTTGGGGAAGGTTCAGGGGTAAGGGGTGGGGTGCAGAGTGGGAGCAGAGAGCAAGACTCCAGGGATTGCTGTGTGAGCACCCTACTCAGGAGCACGTGGGAGTTATGCAGGGCAGCTTCTAGCCACCTAGAAAATGTCCGAGCTAGAGAATGGTGCTCCTTCCTCTGGGAAGACTGAGTTCTGCATTAGGGCACAGCTTGGCGTAGGGGGCATGAGTTGATTCCTCCCACTCTGGGCTGACTGTTCTTGTGCAGTGCACAGCCTGCACAGCTGTTTGTGGCAGCTCTGGGCACATGCCTCTGTCTAGTGTGTTCTGGGAGCCTAGCCAGCCTCGAGACAATCTGTGAGGGCCTGGCAGAGGCCATGGGATGAGTGCCCATGCTCTTCCTCCCTACAGACGCCCCACGCCAGCCCACCTTCACCGCCCGACTGGAGTCTGATGCTACAGGAGTGGGGGCTGGCCGGCGAGGCCTCCTCTTGTGCCGTGTGGACAGTGACCCCCCAGCCCAGCTGCAGCTGCTCCACAGAGACCATGTTGTGGCCTCTTCCCATGGCTGCAGCACCTGTGGGGGCTGTTCTCCACGCACGAAGGTCACGAGAGCCCCCAACCTACTGCGTGTGGAGATTCATGACCCGGGGCTGGAGGACGAGGGTGTGTACCTGTGCGAGGCCAGAAATGCCCTGGGCAACGCCTCTGCCTCTGCGACCTTCAATGCCCAGGGTGAGTCGGGGCAGAGAATGGGTGGCTTGGGGTCAGGGGCTGGTAATCAGGACCCTATTCCTCTGTAACCCCTGGCTCCGAGGGGGGTCTATCGGGTGAAATCAACTCCATTCAGCAGGGGGAGTTTGCTTTCCTCCCTCCACCCCGTGGGCACCCCAGAGGGTCTCCTTCCTGACCCCTCCAGGCTGAGAGGCTGCACCGCTGGCCCCAGGGTTGGGGGGAAGCAGTCAAGGTGAGGCCTGTCTGAGCAGGACTGTGCTGCCCGTTCTCCAGCCACCGTCCTGGTCATCGCACCGTCGCACACACTGCAGGAGGGCACCGGAGCCAACCTGACTTGCAACGTGAGCCGAGAAACTGACAGTGGCCCTGCCAACTTCTCCTGGTTCCGGAATGGGGCGCTGTGGGCCCAGGGGCCCCTGGAGACCATGACGCTGCTGCCTGTGGCCAGAACAGATGCAGCCCTCTATGCCTGCCGCATCCTCACCGAGGCTGATGCCCAGCTGTCCGCCCCGGTGCTCCTGAGTGTGCTCTGTGGGTGACGGGCAAGGGCAGAGTGGGCACTTGGAGGCTGGAGGGTGTGGCCTGGGAGAACAGGGCTGGGGTGAATTTGGGGAGGCAAGAACCTGGCTTGGGCACCGGCAAAGGTGGGCCTGCCCACTGTGTGTCGGGGGGTGGGGGGTAGTGGGACATAGTGTGGCAGCTGGAAGGTGGTAAGGTGGGCTGGCGTATGGCCTGAGCTGCTCCCATCCCTGCAGATCCCCCGGACCCTCCAAAGCTGTCAGCCCTCCTGGACATGGGCCAGGGCCACATGGCTGTGTTCGTTTGCACTGTGGACAGTCGCCCCCTGGCCCAGCTGGCCCTGTTCCATGGGGAGCGCCTCCTGGCCACGAGTCCTGGGCCCCAGCTCCCACGCCATGGCCGCCTCCAGGCCAAAGCCACTGCCAATGCTCTGCAACTAGAGGTCCGCGACCTGGGCCTTGGGGACTCTGGTAGCTACCGCTGTGAGGCCACCAATGACCTCGGATCAGCCAACACCTCCCTCTTCTTCCAGGTTCGAGGTGAGTGTCTGTCCTCTGAAGAGGTGGTGGACCCAGCGGCCCTGGGGGCTACTCCATGCAGACTTTGGTCTGGGTTGTGTGGATATTGTGCAGAAATGTGCATCTTTTTTCAGTCATGGTTAGGGCACAGTTTCCAGCCCGCCAGCAGGAGGCCTCCCTTTGTCTCCAGCTGGATATTTTCATCTGTAATAACCACGGCAGCCAGTAGGAGTATATACATTTAACGTATGTATACACGCACATATATACATATACATATAAAGACATACATAAGAATATATTCATATTCTTCATTAATATACATATTCATGTGTCTACTGTGTGTGTGTATGTGTATATATGTTTATATAGTGTTCTATAAAAATCCTCCTTAAGGGAAAAGCCTGGAAAAAGGGCAGTTAATACCCATAATGCTGCAAAGGCCAAGGACACACGCGTTGTTTTCTCCCACAATGACAAACTCCAAGTTTTGAACATTTTCCTTGGGCCTTGGTTCTGTATATCTTATCTTATTTATCATACCCATTTTGCAGGCAGAGAAATCGAGGGTCAGAGTTTTAGGAGCCTGCTCATGGTTGCATGACTAGCTCTGGACCAGTTCGGTTCTGGCCCCAGGCACAGCCTGTGGTCTCAGTCGCCACTTCAGCTGTCTCTCCTGCTCCCTCCCCGACCCTGGTCTCCTTCTGCCTCGGCCCCCAGGGCACTAGGAACTGCCCTTTGCAGGGTCCCCGGTCCCTGGGCTCTCATGACCTGGAGCCTGGGTGCAGAGCTGGGCTGGAGAGGACCGGAGGGAACCCAGGATCACTCAGCTGCTAACTTCCCTTTCCAAGCCCTCAGTCACCCCTGCTGAGTCCAGATCATGATCAGGACAATGGCACTTGGCACGACCTAAATCCCTCTCATTTCAGTGCTTTATGGGGGTCAAACCAGCATTTGTCAAGAGCTAACACATGCAGGCGCTGTGCCTGGCACTAGGAGTCACAGGTCGCACAAGCTGGCCCTCCCAAGGCTCGCCCTCTGGTAGGCGAGATGTGATTGACAGCAAAACTGTCAAGGTTTTGGGCGGCAGATGCCAGGACAGAACCAGTGCAGGGGAGTGGGGAGCAGAAGAGAAGGGGGCATGGAGCTGAACTGGGCCCTCATGGTCTGGTTGGGGAGCTGTGGCTCCAGGATACAGGGTTGAGGTCGTGCAGTTCTGGTGTGGACACACACACCACACCAGACGGTGGGAGGGGATGGTAGAGGGCCCTCACCTGCTCTCGGTCTCTCCCTGCAGGAGCCTGGGTCCAGGTGTCACCATCGCCCGAGCTCCAGGAGGGCCAGGCTGTGGTCCTGAGCTGCCAGGTACCCACCGGGGTCCTGGAGGGGACTTCATATCGCTGGTATCGGGATGGCCAGCTCCTCCAGGAGGTGACCTCGGCCACACTCCGCTTTGCAGCCATAACTCTGAGCCAAGCTGGGGCCTACCATTGCCAAGCCCAAGCCCCAGGCTCAGCCACCACAAGCCTGGCTGCCCCTGTCAGCCTCCACGTGTCCTGTAAGCACTTTCATGCATGTTTCCTAGGGGGTGAGGGAGTCAAGGGCACGGTGGGGAAGGGGATGTCTAGCCCCTGGTCCTGGCCTTGCCTCTGAGAGAGAGTCTTAGATGAGGGACCACCTGGCGAGGCCCTGACCACTCTGTGCCTTCTGTAGACGCCCCTCGCCAGGCCATACTCACCACCCTGATGGACACAGGCCCCGGGCGACAGGGCCTCCTCCTGTGCCGTGTGAACAGCGACCCTCCGGCCCAGTTACGATTGCTCCATGGGGACCGCCTCGTGGCCTCCACCCTAGGAGGTGTGGAGGAACTTGCAGGCAGCTCTCCCCGGCTACAGGTGGCTGTGGCCCCCAACACGCTGCGACTGGAGATCCACAACGCAGTGCTGGAGGATGAAGGTGTCTACACCTGTGAGGCCACCAACGCCCTGGGCCAGGTCTTGGCCTCAGCCAACTTCGATGCCCAGGGTCAGTGTGGGGCTGTCAGTGTATGCGTGGGTGGCTCCTTTAAGAGGAGAGGAGGTTGGAGAGGGTTCTGGAAGCCAGGGGCAAAGGCAGGAGGGCTGAATCTAAGGACCGTCTCCATTCCCACCCTTCTTAACGGCAGTCATCGCCAGACTTGGGTTTCATTGAAGAGCCTTTTTTAAAAACAGAATTTCACATGGATGCTCAGTGGATAAAACTAATCAGAAAGGGGGCTCTCAAGGAGAAGCCACAGCAGCTCAGGGGAGGCCCCTGTTGTCCCATGTGTCCTCTACCAGGGTCAGAGAGGGCTCGGGGCACTTCAGCGTTCTGCAGAACTCCGCTAGGGACCTCCTGAGAGATGAGCTGTTTCCCAAGCTCCACGTCTGAGCCACCTGTGCCTCCCAGAGGCTGAGGGGCTTCCCACCCTCATGGAGACAGGTTGCTTGCTTTACACAGCCTCATGACTCTCACTGGTGTCCCTGTGCCCTCCTTCTCTCCCCAGCTGTGAGCGTGCAGGTGTGGCCCAAGGCCACGGTGCAGGAGGGGCAGCTGGTGAACCTGACCTGCCTTGTATGGACCACTCGCCTGGCCGAGCTCACTTACATGTGGTACCAGGATGGGCAGCAGCGCCCAGGTGCCCACTCCATCCTCCTGCCCAATGTCACCGTCACGGATGCTGCCACCTACCGCTGTGGCTTGTTGACCCCTGGGCAGGCACCCCGTCTCTCCACACCTGTCACCCTGGATGTCCTCTGTGAGTGTGTTTAGATGCAGGGTGGAACAGGAAGAAATGACAGCAGCTCACAGGGATCAGGGCATGGTCAGAGCCCCACAGGTGTCCAACCCAGGAGCTCAGTACCCAGCTTACTTTTGGAGCACTGCACAAGGAGCACTGGAGTTGAGGGGCAATGGGTCCTGTCTGGGCAGAGGAGCAGTGCCTCAGATGGGCAAATGGAGCCCCTTGGGGTGGGGAGCCAGGGCCCTTCTGGTTTGAATGCCACCTGCAAACTGGCCTTCTTAATGCGGTGGTCTCTGAACTTCTACACCTTTCGTGCCCCTCCAGACGCACCCCGCAGCCTCCACCTGACCTACCTCCTAGAGAGCCGGGGCGGCCAGCTGGCCCTGATACTGTGCACTGTGGACAGCCGCCCACCCGCCCAGCTGGCCCTCAGCCGTGCTGGCCACCTCCTGGCCTCCTCGACTGCAGCCTCTGTCCCCAACACCCTGCGCCTGGAGCTGTGGGAGCCCCGGCCCAGCGACGAGGGTCTCTACAGCTGCTCGGCCCACAGTCCGCTGGGCCAAGCGAACGCATCCCTGGAGCTGCGGCTAGAGGGTGAGGCAGGGCCCAGGCCAAGCCCATGAGTGGTGGGACCAGCTGTGGTTTCTGGCTGGCCCAGCTGACCCTGGTCTTCTTGCGACAGCTGTGCAGGTGACCTTGGCTCCATCAGCCACTGTGCCAGAGGGGACTCCTGTCACAGTGACCTGTGAAGACACTGCTGCCCGCCCGCCCACCCTTTACACCTGGTACCACAACAGCCGTTGGCTGCAAGAGGGGCCAGCCACCTCCCTCTCGTTGCCAGTGGCTACGCGGGCTCACGCAGGCGCCTACTCCTGCCAGGTCCAGGATGCCCAGGGCACACGCAGCTCCCGGCCAGCTTCCCTGAAAGTCCTCTGTGAGCAAGAGTTCTTGGCTGGGGGTGCCCCAGATGAGGGTGGATGGAGAGTGCTTCTGGGCCCCAGTGGAGGCGGGCACAGGACTGCAGAGGACCTGGGAATGGACACTTGGGGAAAGAAGGACATAGGTGATGAGGAAAGAGACCCGAGGGCCCTCGAACCCTGCTGGAGGAATCTGCCCATAGGACTCCCAAGAAGGCGTCACTTCTAGGAGGTGACCATTTGTCCAGAGGCTTCAGCCTTGCCAATTCCAGGCAAGTGGGCAATGGACAGTACAGGGTTTCCAAGCAAGGCCCCCAACTGTGCCCTGTTCTGCCCCCAGATGCCCCTCGGGATGCTGTCGTGTCCTCCTTCTGGGACTCAAGGGCTGGCCCCATGGCTGTGGTACAGTGCACTGTGGACAGCGAGCCGCCTGCCGAGCTGGCCCTTTCTCATGATGGCAAGGTGTTGGCCACCACGAATGGGGTCCATGGCTTGGCATCGGAGACAGGCCATGTCCAGGTGGCCCGCAATGTCCTGAGGCTGCAGGTGCAAGGTGTGCCCTTGGGTGACGAGGACATCTATGTCTGCACAGCCCACAACTTGCTGGGCTCGGTCAGCACCACAGGGCAGCTAAAGGGGGAAGGTGAGTGGGTCGGGGGGAGGAGAAGGCACTCAGGTGCTGTGGGGTCAGAGTCCGTGTGAGGTGGGGCTCCCACGAGAGGGGGTTGGCTGGCCTGATCTGGTAGAAGAGGTATAGCCCCTACTGGAGGAGGTCGCCCAGCCTGAGGGGGAGAAAGCCTTGTCCTTGGAGAGCTCCCTACAAGGGCAGAGGTGTAGCGATACACCAGAGGAGCTTGGATGCAGGGGAGACATAACCCCGCCCTCACAGAGCCCAGTCTGGAGCTGAGGGCACAGGCCTGCCCAGGAGAAGCCTGGGGTGGGAAGAGACACATAGCCCTACCCTCAGGGAGCCCAGTCTGAGGGAGGAGGTGCAGCCTCACCCCTGGGGAGTCAAATCTGAAGGCAAGACACAGCCTCAGCCATCAGAAAGCCTGGTTTGATGAGAGAAGGAGGCACAGCCCTGCCCTGGGGGTCCCCAGCGCAAGGATGAGAGAGAGCCCTGTGCTCAGAGGTTTCAGTCTCATGAGGGAGGCGCAGTCCCACTTTCTGGGGGCCCAGCTCCCAAGTCAGATCAGATCTTCCCATAATGCACAGGGGCCTCTCAGATGCCCAGATCCTGTTTGGAGGCTCTGGCTCCCACAGGACTCCAGATCCCTGACCACCTCCCGGTCCTTGGCCTGCAGGTGTGCATGTAGTGGCTGAGCCAGGACTGGACGTGCCTGAGGGGGCAGCACTGAACCTGAGTTGTTCCCTCCCTGGTGACCCTGGGCCCACGGGCAACTCCACCTTCACTTGGTTCTGGAATGGCCGGAGACTACACATGGAGACTGTGCCCACCCTCACCTTTATCCACGTGGCCCGTGCCCAAGCTGGGCTGTACCATTGCCAGGCTGAACTCCCCAGTGGGGCCACCACCTCTACTCCAGTCATGCTCCGTGTGCTCTGTAAGTGTGACACTCCCTGGCCTCAGTCTTCCCACATCTCACATGCCCACCTCAGGTCTTCCTCTTCTTCTGTCTGCAAAGAGCAAGGACTTCATAGACATGCAGTCGTGGGTTGGAGGACTCCCACTGACTGGCTGTGTGACCTTGTGCATCCATGCCTTGCTTCCCTGTTCTGTAAAACGTCAGTCCCCTCCCCTTGTGAGTATAGGAGATAAAGCACGCAGAGTGCCTGGTGCACAATAGGCCCTCATCAGCCTTGGTCCCCTATTCCATCCTTCACCCAGGCCCATGCCGTATCAGTCAGCTATTGCTGCATAACAAGCCATCCCAAAACTTAGTGCCTAAAATAACATCCATTTTATTAGCTCCCAATTCTGTGGACCAGCTTTTTGGGCTGGACTCAGCTGGGCAGTTTGTCTGCTGGTCTGACCTCATGTGGTTGCAGTTGTCCAGTGGCTGAACTCAGGCTAGATGGTCCAGAATGGCTTCACTTTCTTGGCTGGTGGTTGGAGCTGGCTGTTGGCTGGGCCACATGTGTCCAGCAGACTGGCCTGGACTTCCCACATGATTGTGTTCCAAGGAGAGTAGAAGTTGCAAGGCCTCTTGAGGTCTAGCCCTGAAGTTGCACAATGACACTTCTACCTTTTAGTGGTCAAAGCAAGTCACAGATTCAGAGTGAGGAATAGTCTCTACCTCTTAATGGGAGGAGCAGCAAAGTCACCTTACATGGGTACAGGGAGGGGGGGATTTGTGCAGTCATACTCCGAGTCTTCCCACAGACCCTCCCAAGACACCCACCATGACAGTCTTTGTGGAGCCCGAGGGTGGTGTCCAAGGCATCCTGGACTGCCGAGTGGACAGCGAGCCCCCAGCCAGCCTGACCCTTCACCTTGGCAGTCGGCTGGTGGCCTCCAGCCAGTCCCGGGGTGCTCCAGCGGAGACACATCTCCACATCTCAGCCACTCCCAATGCCTTGAGGGTGGACATCAAGGAGCTGAGGCCCAGCGACCAGGGGGAATATGTGTGCTCTGCCTCCAATGCCCTGGGCTCAGCCTCTGCCTCCACCTACTTCGGAACCAGAGGTGAGCAGGGAGCTCCATCTACCAGGCCACTCTGCATGAAGGCCCAGCTCTCAAGTCCAAGGGCTTTCTTCTGAGGTCTTCCCTGAATCCCTTCTGCCGCAACCAGCTTGTCTGTCTAGTCTAGACTGGTTGCTTGAAGCTCATTGGCATGAGGAAGCTTCTGACATAAAGTGAAAGTTAGAACGGGGTTTCATCTTGGGGAGTCACCTTGGGAGGGAGCAGGAGGCTGAGCCATAGCTGCCCTGAGCCCCACCCTGTGTTCCAGCCCTGCACCGCCTGCGTCTGTTCCAGCAGCTGCTCTGGGTCATGGGCCTACTGGTCCTCTTCCTACTGCTGGGCCTGGGGGCCTGCTACACCTGGAGGTGGGTCCAGAGCTGGTGGGTGGACAGGGCCACCTCATCCTTCCTCGTGTTTTCCCCAACATCCCCTCACGTCCTTCCTACTAAATTCATAGGCTCTATACTTCCTATTCTGTTCCCCTCCCTCTTCTGCTCCAAATTTGCGGATCCCTTCTAGAGTCATCTCTGAATTCATCTCTCTATAGTTTTCTTCTTTCCTTATCTCTAACCTGTCTCTGCTGAAGAAAGGGCTGGGGAGGAAGAAAGACAAGGTATCCCACTTTCCACAAGGCTCCCCAGTGCTCTATGCAGTAAGCAGTCTGGGGCCCAGCCCTTGGGGCAGGGGAAGGGAACAGGGGAGGCAGGGGAGCGGGGAGCTCTCTGAGCCCACTCTTGCCCTTGCAGAAGGAGGCATTTTCACAAGCTGAGCAGGGGTGAGAATTCGGTGGCAATGTCTTCTCAGACGGCAACCGTGCAGGTATCCATTTGTCACATGGGTACACACACTAATGCCCGGCTACCCCACCGTGCCGGGCTGGCACCAAAAGACTGCTCTCATTTATAAGGTGGCACCTGGGGCTAGGGGGAAGTTGGAGGAGAATATAGAGAACCAGGGCCCCCTGAGAAGATAGGAGGAGACATATTCTGATTGGGACAGAGAGCAGCCACATGTTTGCTGTGTGGCTGGTTGGATGACTAGGGCAGATATTCTGAGCTTAGCAGCATCACCTCCACTTTTAAGACACATCTCGGAACACAGGACCCTGTGTTTTGAGCTGTCTCTTTGCCACTCGTGAGTCTGCCTATCACCTGGGCAGCCGTCAAAGTCTGTTTCCCCTCCTCCCGATGTATGCCCTTCTGCAGATAGTCCATTTGGTGAGCCAGGACTCCCAGCCACATTTCCAGCCATGCATACCCTCACCAATCCCCTTGGGACCCCTCCCCAAGGCTGGAGGCCTGGGGGACCGCCCTCCAGAGTTAGGAGTCAGGTGATGACTGTGCCCAGAGTCCTCCTGTGACCAGGGTTTTTCCTATGGGAAGCTTATTGATCCTGATGCAGCCGCATTTGGGACTTCATCCTGTGCTCTGCCCCTGGGCTGACCTGTAGCATTTCCTATCCTCAGGAGGAGAAAGTTGCCGGAATCTGTGATGACTCAGGCCCTGTGAACAGCGCAGTGTCAGGGCCTGCCTGCCTTTTAGAAAACAGCTGTGCGACATCTGACTTTCTGTGACCTGACTCCAAACCTCTTGTGCCCAAAAAAAATGGGTGGTGAGAGGTGGAGGGGAACCCCAGTCTACCCAGGAGGTTGCTGACCCTTGGGGACTCTGAAGAGAAATGAATTGATCATGTTGTCCGCTTCTTTTTCTCTGGATCTCCTCTCTCCATTTCTATTCCAATGCATGCCCCTTCACATCTGTCTCCTCCAACCCCTGGACATTTTGGATGGATTAGAATAGAGCAGAAGCTTTCTGCAACCTCACAGGCTGGCCAAGGCACTCTGTATGAGACAGAATGTAAGTTAGGCTGCTCTAACAAAAGAGCAAATACAGTGACTTCAACATGAGAGAATTTTCCTCTTTCATGCTAGCCTGAGTATGTTATGGTGGTTGAAGGTGTTGGAGCTCTGGATCCTTCTATCTTACAGTAGCCCCCTTATCCTTGACGTATACTTTCCAAGCCCCCCAGTGGATGTCTGAAACCGTAGATAGTACCAAACCTTGTATATCCTATGTTTTTTCCTATACATACACACCTATGATAAAGTTTAATTTATAAATTAGGCACAGGAAGAGATTAACAATAACTAATAATAAAGTTGGCTTTGGGGCCATTATTAAGCGAACTAAAGGTTACTTGAACACAAGCACTGCGATACCATGACAGTGGATCTGACAACAAAGACGGCTGCCAAGTGACTCACGGGCGGGTAGTGTACACAGCGTGGATCCGCTGGACAGAGGGATGTTTCACGTCCTGGGTGGGCGGGAGGGTGCAGGACAGAGCGAGGTTTCATCACGCTTCTCAGAATGGCGCACAATTTAAAACTTATGAATTGTTTATTTCTGGAATTTCCCATTTAACATTTTTGGACGAGGGTTGACCGCAGGTAACTGAAGCTGCTGAAGGCGAAACCACAGATAAGGAGGAACTACTGTATTTTTCTCTGTCCCTAAAATCTTAACTTTGATTGTGAGGTTCATGATAACCCCACTGTGTCCACATGCCCTCAAGCAAGAAGAAAGAGAACGGAAGTAGAAGCACACCCATTCCGTTTTAGGCA